>NC_088885.1:151168540-151793540 GCF_037157495.1 Lathamus discolor | reverse complement strand
GCGTATTTCTACTGCCTTATCACTCTTCTGTGTCAAGCACAGAAGGAGAAAAATCATAACTTTAATGGAGCCTGGATGTCTTTAAAGAAGGTCAGGTTTTTGCGGCAATTCAAGAACAGACAATCAGCCTGCATATTTGAGTTACAGTTATGGTATTTAAAGGGTCTCCCTGAGAAAAAAAACCCAGTAGACTGGATCTGAGCAGTATTTTTTCGTTATATTTGAGCTCCCAGTCTGTCTTCCACATACTGCATTTTTCACAGGTTTCAGATAGAGGAAAGGGCATGCTGATACTAAGCTAGTAGATAAAACTACTGTATTTCATTAGTAGAAAACTATCACATACGGAAATATGATATCCTATAAGCAGAAGACTCTTCTAAACTTCACAGGACAGCATTAATAAGTGTGTGAATACATGCATGTGCTTCACCAAAAAATACAAACAAGACAAACACTTCCACTTTTCTAAACAGGAAAGTTTCAAACACCATATTCATGCATTAACTTCACAAATACAGTATTAAAATGATCATAAATAATCAGAAGATAAGGTTGTCAGCAATAGAAAGGTCAGCTGACACTGCTCATTTTGTTTTATCAGTATGGGATGAATAGTTTCACTTTCTATTTTTACTTCGTGCCACTTGGATGATAATTATCCTGAACCCCACATGTACACTTGTGTAACAAAGCCACTAATGGTGTCTTGACTCACAAGACACTTAGTAAGTGGGGCTATGAAACTGCAAGACCAGAGAGCACGAGGTGGGGAAAGCAATACATAACTGTGACTGACCCTAACAGGACTGCCTGAAGTGACTTACTCAGCATCACTTAAATTCTAGTAGACGCAGACATAGTATTTAGAAGATAATTTAATAACGTAAAGGATGAGAAAGAGTGCTTTGTGTACTTCTATCACTTTGTACCTTTAACTTCTGTAAAAAAAGATAAAGCAGGGATCCTAGAGATTAAATAGTTCTATTGTATATTAAATCAGCAGAGGCTGAGAATTGGGGCTGTACAGACTGGAGAACAGAATGCTCCAGAGAGACCTCAGAGTAGCTTCTGGTACCTAAAGGGGTCCTTGAACAGACAGGACTTTCAGCAACCTGGTCTAGTGGAAGGTGTCCTTGCCCACAGCAAGGGGTTGGAACTACATGATCTTTAAGGTCCCTTCCAACCCAAAACATCGTGTGATCCTATGAATTCCACATTGATCATGGAATGAAAGAAGCATCTTGCAACAAAGGTAAGTTTCCACCACATACTTCTAGATCACTGTACTGCAGACAAACAAGACAAAGAAATAAGTAATCTATTGGGAATATTTATCCTGACATTCCTTAATTTCACAGTCTTGACATTTTCTACTATTTTTACATATACATGTACTTCAGTTCTGCCAAAACCAACTGCTTTTATAAGCCAACACTAATAAATACAGAAATCATGTTATATCAGGCACTGCTCATTTCTTTGCTTGGGATACTGCTTGTCTTCTTCTAAATAAGAAATTATAATAACCAGCAAAACCAGTCACCTTCTCATGCACAGAAAGCCAAACACTATCACTGTTGGCATCATTTTTTCACTGCTCGTGAGAAGAAAGTGCCCTTCTTAAAAAAGCACCCAAACAACTAAAGAAAGCATTTACGGTAAATTTAAAGTTTGGTAATACTTGGTTCTGCATATAACTGCTATTTTTTAGATGAAAAAACAATATTTTACTATCAAAATACAAAGAAGAATTCACCCCATCAGCATTCCAAATTAGCTTAAAACGGTTTGTATTCAACCGAGTTTTCCCAACACAGTTTAAGATGAAAGTTTGACTAAATCATACAACCTACGGTTACTGACCAGCTGCTCACTAAAAACACTTTCTGGACCCTCCTGAAAAAAATTGAAAAAAATTAAAAATATTTAAAAAATTCTCTCTCATCACAAAATTTTTGACCCCAAGTTCAAAGATTTTTAAAGCTTTTCACCCCTGGAGAGGAAGAACAAGCACAATTAATTCATTCTATCCTAGTAATATAACCACTATAAATCTAAGCAACACAATTACTTGTACATCAGACACATTTTCCATAATAATCGGTTACTGAAATTCTGCAAAACAGAGAAATTTAGCATTGCCATAAGTTCCTATGTAACTTATTGCCATCAGCCTTCAGATTCTGCAATACTTAAGCCAAGGAAATCTCACTTACCCCACCACATTTTTTCAGTTTCCTCACCAGCATATGCTTTCCTAGCACATGGTTAATAAAAATATCTTCCAAGATAGAAAAAGCCATTTTGAACTTCATAGACACTGCCAATTCGAAATCTGGTCTACATAAAAAAAAAAAAAAGTAGCACTGTTCAGCATATAACAGGTTGCCCAAGGAAGTGGTAAATGCTCCATCCCTGGCAGTGTTCAAGGCCAGGCTGGACTTAGCCTTGGGCAACATGGTCTAGGGCGAGGCGTCCCTGCCCATAGCAGGGGGATTGGAATTAGAAGACCTTAAGGTCCTTTCCAATCCTAACTATTCTATGATTCTATATCCACTATTGAATTTCAAAGTATCTGCCTATATAAAGTAGATTTACAATTTTTATTAAAAGAAATAATAAAATCATTGCTGCTACAGGAAATAAAGTTACAAAAGCAATATAAAAAAAGGTAATGGAAATTAATTATATGTAACCTGAAGATCAGGCATAAAAGTACATAAATGAAAAACAAACAATTTATCTAAACCAGAAATCTTCAGGTTTGCTTTTTAAAAATGAATCAACATAAGTCTCGAAATTTAATTTAAAAAAAGAATTTAAGAAGCCAAACAGCTGAATAAAACTTACAGGTTTTTTGTATGATGTCAAGTACCAAGCTGAATGAGATCTGCATCCAAAACCTGATATTTGGAAGTCAGAGGCTAAAAAACAACACACCCAGAATCTTGGAAGACAGTAGGAGCTTCCAGATCTTTCCAAGACTTTAAACTACCTGGATCATTCAGTACACAGACTTGTTTTATTTGAAACCCAGACTTCTGAGGAATCATACAAGTCCCCATAGTTGAAGCAAAATCTGTTTGTGAAGCTGAAAAAGACCTATGACTTGAGTATTACAGTTCAATCTTACTTGAAAAACATCACTGCCTTTCTGAAGTGATGAGAGCTTCCCAGTGAAGCTCTGAAAGCCAGCTTTGGGATGGAAAATAAAGATCATCGTATAGTCACAATCTTACTCCACAACTTCGTAAGTGTTAAGGACACTATAAATTTGTATTTATCTGAAATTGAGTTTAACCTAAGAGTATTATGGAAACTTTTTGAAAGGCTGCCTGACTTTTATCAGCTTAAAGACTTTTACTTTATATACGATTTATTCTTCTCTTCAATATGCATTTCCACTCCAAAGTGGTATACCAGAATAACTAAAGCATGTGAAATACTATTGAGTCCCTGTATCTCTACTCTTTTTGTTGTTTATTTCTTTCAGGAAGAGAGGAAAAAATAAGAGGCTAACTGTGACAGGAAACTTACACTAAGTCTAACAGAATTTATTTAAGAGCCCAGTAGGTCAGTGTCCTTGGTAACAGACAAGCTGTCAGTGCCAATACACTTTGCTCCTCTTCAGTCAACACAAATAGAATCCATCTTTTCATCTATTAGGGTAATTAGCACAATTAGGCTGAAATTAGCTTTTTGATACTGTTGAAGAGCCATATAGATTCACTCTCCTCACCGAATCCCAACACCTTATTTAGGAAAAAGTAACACTTTTTGGTTACCGAGTTTTACAACAGATAAACACAAATTAGCTCCTAATTTAGGAAGTCCATTAATCTGCTTCGCTTTTCAAAGACTTCATTAGGAACTGACAGGAATATCAAACAAATTACCATGAAGTGGAGTTGTGGTCAATAGAATCAGATTAGAAGTGACTTATGTCTTGTACATTGAAGTGGAGGTTGGCAATAACTGTTTGCCACCATGGATTTTAAACAACTGGAAAGTGATGCGCATCTTGCTATTTGGCAGTCCAGGAAGTAAGTTCCAAAGCAATTTCCTTTAAGAGACCTCACCGAGGCATTATTATACAAAACAAATTGAAAGAAGCAGGGTAGTTGGCTCAAATGTGTTAAAATGAATCTCTCTCTCTCTCTCTCGCTGTATATATATATATATATATATGTATAAAATGAAATGAGATATATGTATCCTTATTACCTTCAGTAAAGATGTCAGTTTGGGGGACAAGGGGACACTCCTGCATCAGAGCAAGAACACTGCATTTCACCACAATAAAGAATTCTGCTTCAGAGTAGCACCACTCTATGATGCCCTCCCATCTCCCTGAATTGCAATTGTTTTGTTCCATTAACTGGAAATCATGCCCAAATGAAAGCCCCACTGTTTTACAGGTTCCAGAAAGAACCCCAACACTGCTAACAATGGCATTACTTGTTTACTCATGTAAAAGTATTCACGCCAAGTTAAAATAGTTCACATCACAATCCTGGAATTTACGAAATTCGTATTGCACCACCTGGGAAATACAGCAGTTAGAAGGCAACTGTGACAGAACTAGAATACTGATTGCAACCATCACTCTATTTGGAAAACCAGATCTCCAAATCTTTGACACTTTTAGTTATGCCCATTAAGCCTGGATCTGAATCCTGAAATATTTAAGCTACTAAAATTATGAGGTTGTAATACTGAATATTTTTACCCCCTGGCTACTTTTCAGCTAATAGGAATCCTTCTGTGTAGCGTCAGTGCTGTGGAGAAGGATGTTATGTCCCCCCTCCTACACCTTTGCTCTCATTGCTGGAGAGTTAAAAAAAAAAAAAAACAACCACCCACCACTCTCTTACCTACACAATGTGTCCAGGAGGTCTGTTTAAAGATTCAAAATAATGAACTCTCAAACCAGTTTTCCTGTTCCTTCCAGACAAAATTATTTCTGCAGGGGAAGAGCCCAGACATCAAAAGGCATTTTATAGACTGGAAGGAAACAGAGTTTCTGCTTCCAGCTGGTGTCTGGTCTGTGTTTGGGCCAAATGGTATACCCTGACACATACAGAACCTTCTCAATTCATGGTAAACGGCAAATACTTTGTGACTTCTGAAACCACTTTCCCACAGCAAATAAGCAAAGCTTTACTCTGATTTGATTCAGCATCTCAATTTACTTACAGAATTAGTTCCAAGAACTTGCAGCTTTGGTTCGCCTGATTCTAGAAGCTTGGCCACCATATGAAGAAAACTTTCCACAAAGGGCTTTATGCTTTGAGAATGGCAAGCCATTAGGAGTTGGTCTAATGCCTCCATAGCAATTAAAACATACCTGAAAATTAATGAGACTTATAAAGACATGCTACATTTATCGTTACTCCATTTAGCTCAAGTTAGGTCCTTAGTACAACAAAACTTAGAAAAGAAAGAACGAAAGGCATAGATTTCCCGCTGTCTAAAAATTGAAGTTACTGGTATTTCCTACATTAATTTTTCTTTTTTCTTTTTTTTTTTTGGGGGGGAGGCAGGCAGCAGTGAATTGAGTGTTTTTAGAAGGGATGTCATAATACTTGGTAACAGAGTAAATATAGTCTACTTCTCTTTCCTACCACATTTTATTTTAACTTCTAAATTCCAGCTTTCTAGTCTGCAGATCCTCCTTCTATCCAAATAGAAGTCTGGAAAACCATGCTCCTGGACAATCAAACAACATGCAAAGTAAGTAGAAAAAAGAGTAAAGAAAACAGTGACCAAAATTAATTACCCTAAAAAATGGACACATTATTCATTCTATAAAGTTTCTGAAAATAGCTTTGGACATCATGGAAAGCCAAAACTGATGACCTGTGGTGGATGTTGCCTTTCTTTTCAAAATCCTGCTACTTCTTAGACTCAGTATTTTCCTACTCCATTCTCACATTCTTTAAAAATCTTTTCCCTATTTTGACTCTATATTCTTTAAAATTTGAGCTCAAGTAGGACTTAAGAGTATGAGAGTGTTTCGAAGTTCCCACTAAAATGCAATTAACCAAAAGGGCTGAAAAAACATGTTAACATCTATTTCTAACTGCTGCGATTTATTTCCTTACCCATAGCGATGTCTGACAACGTCTCTGCTCAGTCTCTCTGCTAGGTAAGCGCCGATTCGATCCAGCTTTTCTGGTGCAGACACTGCATAGAAAGTCAGCTTCTCCATGTCAGCTTTAACAAGACCATCCTAAAAGCAGACATACAAAATACATAAAGCAAAAAAGTTCACAGAAAGTATAAAGCTTTTTAAGTATTTTTCCTTTTGCCTACTCAACATTTAAAGATCTGAGCCATACAGATAGGAACAAGCTATTGAAAAAACACCAAACAACCCACAACTTGACCAAAATTGTCATCAGCTTTGCTGCAAAAATCAGCAACACAAAAAAGTACAATATTTTTTAAAGAAATAAAGCAACTATTTCTCCCATCTTCTTCTGGGGGGATGGGAGGCAACACATGACAGGTATTCAAAAGAAATTATTTAATGAGACATATCACCAGTTCTAAGACACACTTTTTTCCTATTGGTACAACGTAATCTTTTACTTTTCCCCTTCACCTCCTAGAAAGTGTATCTGATGAATAATTTTGACACTACATACAAACAAGATTGTACTTTAAATATTTTATTTCTTCAGTGTCATATCTTGGACAAAGCTGACATACAGGATACCTGAACATAACTGTACAGAACAAGAGCAAAGATTAGCATATTAGTTCCAACACGAAATGTTATATGTTATACAATATGAGGCTGTAGTTATAACTACCAGGTAAGAAGGATAAGGCTTTTTGTCTTTTTCTTTTCAAATAAATGACTTTGAAGCTTTTAACACAATCATTAATTAATACATTGTATCAAGCAAGTCTTGTCATGTATGTTTCCCCTCTAACACAGGCAAAACACCATGGACTGGCTTCGTCCTGCACTGAACCCATGAAGATTTAAAAAAAAAAAAAAAAAAAAAAAAGAGCCTAAGGAGTGCCATCTCAGAGCTACTGAGTGAGATTAAAGCTGCAAGACTACAACTGTAGTAATTCTGGGTGTTTCTACACCTGTACCAAACAAGTAGATTAAACCAAATAAATCTATGAAACCATGTTGTTCCATGCCTTCAACACACTATAACTGCAGAAAACATTTCCCTTGAAGCCAGTAACATACACTTAGAGGGTAACCAGCACTCAGTAACAACACAATTTAAAGAAAAGCCTGCATACTTTGTAAGCTATAAGGAAAATGTTATACAAATGCTGACTGTCCTGCTTGCTTCTGCTGTAACACAAGAGAACAAAATCTGGTAACACATTCAAAAAAATACTGCAACCCATACATAAGTTCTTGATCAGAGTGAACCATCACATGGCTATGTACAGATACATGCACTGCTGCTTCAATATAGCACCAAGACCGTTCCAGTGTATATGAGTAACTGGAGAAATTAAAACAACCAAAAAAACCCCCCCTTTTGGATCACAACAGTCTACAGAACAATAAAAACTTACACAGTCAATACATTGAGAGTTAGGAAATTAAAATCTTGTAGAAAATCAGAAAGTGTGCACACCTGCAATCATAGAACTACAAACACTTCTTTTGTTAAGTAGATAGGAAACTAAACGCTACCTCAGCTGCAGAATACCCTGTTTAATTAAATCTCTATTTCTCTGAGCAAAACGTCCTAATTTTAATCTTCAATATACACAGCCCTGCTCTGAGAATTAGATCAGATGATCTGTAGAGGTTCCTTTCCAGCTAAATTGTTCTGCTAACTTCTATTAAAGCTAGAAAATGCTAAAGCAGAATTCACTGTAAAATGTTAAAATAGGAAATTAAAAAAAAATATAAAGCATCAATTTTTTTTTCAAATATCAATCCCTTAAACTTTTAGAGTCATCACTCACTTTTGGATCTTCAGGAAATATGTTGTCTACCAGACGCTTGTAGCGAGGTCTCAAAGCAGCACAGCAGCAGCACACTCCTGCAGAGAGATTCACCCAACAGAATTCAGAATTCAGTTTTAGGAACTCTGGTGTTTTCATTTGAAGTGCCTAGCTGACAAGCAAGGAGGAGAAAGACAGAGTGAGTTCAGCTTCTTGTTACTACCAGCAATAAAGCAAAATGAAGGTAATTGAAAGCGACTGCGAAGTCAAATAAGCAACACTACGAATATAACACAAGAGGAAAACATGCAAGAATCTTGGGTACTAGAAATGTACCTGCCATCCTAAAAAATATACATGCAGAAAGATAAATAAATTTAGTAGTATTAAAACCAAGAGTACTTCATTTGCTGTTTCATCTTCATTCTGACTGATCACCATTTCAAAATATATCCAAATGTGTGTTATGTTCACTTTTCCACAAAGTCAACTATGAAGTTTTACAGGCACATATATAAAGCAAGAAACCACAACATAAAACACTAGCTTAAATATTCCACTGTCTCACTGGGCACCCAGCAAAAGACAGTCACTTGGAGAAAGGAATTTTTCTGATCTCAATTCTACTCTACTACTAATACACATACAGATCATCAGAACAATACATGCAGCTTGCAATTTTATTAATTTTAAAAGTATCATACTGCCTGCTCTAGAAAGACATAAACCTATGGTTTAGTTTTTCTAGCACTCAGGACTACTAGAACATTGAAATAATTCCAGTTTGTATTAAAAAATATCACCTGAAGTAAAAACTCAGTACAAAAAGAAAATAAAAAAGCTTTCAGACACATCGTCCGTCTATTTCATCAGTGTAGGTTTATTCTAAAGGAATTTAAATGTTTTGACATATCATAAAGGTTCCAATGGATACAGTATGAGATCAACTCACTGGTCAGGTCTCAGATCCACTCTGATGCACAAAAGCCACTAAGTAGAAAACAATACTACCCAATACTAATAATACCCAAGTATGCATGCAGATCAGTGGCTTTCATCAGTCTTCCAAATCTCAACACTCAGTGCATTCAGAGTAGCCAAATATCTTACAAGGATCTTACAGGTATCCATTTAGGTACTCAAAAAATCCTTTGCCAAAGGTAGTAAAAGCTGTAAAAGCTTCTGCTGCAAATCAAGATAGGGAAAAGAATGAAGGACATCCTGGCACTAACTCTGATGATTACAATTTCTCTGCAAACTTTTCAGGCTGTGAAGAAGTATTAGACAAATACACCAGGATTTGTATTTCTTTACCTAAGATATCCAAGTAACCTTAGTTGTTTTTATGACAAGATTTGAGATGAGTAGACATTCTTTCACTATTCCCCGTTTTCTGCTAGTACTTGTCGTTTGGACAAAAAAAGGTAATTCTGCTCATGGTCTGCCAACTTAATTCTTCCAAATGATTTAATCAAAACCAGTTTTCAAAGATATAGCTATGATTTTAAAAGCATGCTTTAAGATTTCCTCAGTCGTCTTTTAACTCAGTTCATGAACCAAGAGAGTCATACATTACCAGTAAGATGAACACAGACTTATAACTTTAATACATAAGTATGAAAACAAAAAACACTCAAAGCATAAACAACTGGAATATTGAGATGTTTTGTATGAAACAGTACTTCGTTACTACTGTCAAGTTCCTCTTGTAATTATTGTTGACATCTTCTCACTGAGGTCTAAGCACTGTAAAAAACTACATTTACTAAAAGCTGTAGGTACAAAGTAGTAAAAATCAAAGCTATTTCATATGCCACTAGAAAATGTAGGTATCAAAAGAGGTTAAAAACCTGCTTGACTTTAATGATTCAATTGTACAAAAACATTCTACTGAGAGAAATGTTGTGCAACATTTTAAAAGTGAAATCATTGTAAGAAATGAGTTATTAGTGTATAAGATATCACTCAGTATTGGGAAATTCAAGTAAGATCATAAAAATCCACCAAAACAAGACTTCATCCTGTTAAATGTTTCTTGAGTTAAATATGCAGCTCTGCACCTGGCTCAATACTCTTAGTACTTGCATCTTCCTACTTGATTTTCTACTTTATAGACCTCTAGCATTGGTCCAGAGTAAACAGTATAACAAAATATTCTTCCAGTAACTGCAGGAAAATACTTTGCCTCAGCTACCTAAAACATAACAAGAACAGAAAATACTGTAAAATGCTGCATGCACGACACAGGCAATTAAAAAAATCTTTTAGTTTCTTCTTTATGTGACAGAAGAAGAAAATCCTTGCAAAGAACCACAATTTAAATCTTCAAATGCTGTTCCAGAATTCTGTTAATGACGTAAATTTAACATAAAACCTGCATAGAATTACTCCTTCGAGAAGGATACAATCTATCAGGTAATAGCTCCAACTTCTTCTGGCAGCTGTATCAGACGGTTTCAGTTAATGGAAACTCCATATTGTTCAAATACTGCTCTTCAAATGTATGGCACACAGTGAATTTTGACATAAAAAAAAAGGACTAACTAAGTATAGAATATAAGATTTGACAATTTTCTCTTCCCCCCACCCTGGATTTTCACTAGTATCTTTACATGGCTGTGTATTTAACTATAGCACACTTTACATGAGAAAACCCTAAAGCAAACACAAAACAACAACTTTTCAAAGAATTCTCTACCATTAAAATATAAAACTAAAATCAGTATGTTAATGTCATTAAAAGACCTTTCTAAACTCAACAGAACATTCAAGTATCACAAGGTGAGAGTTAAGCTATCAAAGCTTTCAGCCTGCAAAGATATTTTCAGTAGAGAAATTAAAGCAGAGCGCTATCAGAAAAATAATGAAGTGACAGACTCCCCGAACAACACAGGAAAAAAAGGAAACCAAAGGCAAATCCCCAATTAACCGTCATTAGGTAGATTTTATGGAAAAACTATTAACTATTGCTCAGTGTTTTGATATAACCAGTTAAGATTAATAGAAAACACAGGAATAGGTTAAAAAAGAAGTATGAATATTAAAACCCCAACACATTGCACAAAAATCAAGTCTTAAAAACATACATTGAAAATAGACTGAACTAAAAGAAGTAAAACAAAATCTAGGAACATTTAACAACATAAACTGGAAAAGATGAATGTTGCAAAAGATGGATAGAAGCTGAGCAACTGAAAACAGATTCTCTACTTCTCGGATACAAATTTAACCCATACAAAAGTTGATCCAAAGCAGACATTCACTTCACACAAAGCTGTTTTGTAGGTCTACAGAATGTGCTCACTAAGCCAGGCAAAAGGAACCTGCTTCCTTTTATGCAGGTTTATCGATGAAAATTCCTATGACAATTTAAGTTTCCCCCCAGAAGACATCTCTATTTCATTTTATAGAAGTAAACATAAAGAATAAAGCGGTATCTACAGAGAAGTTCACACTTACATGATAGTCAACACAAAAGGTTTAAAAAAATACTTATTATGGGATTTTCTGAATTAAAATATCCACCTTCTCCCCTGCTAAAGGAGTCCCACAATCTGCACTTTACATGTTAAAAACTGTACGTATTTAACCAGCTGTACGGGTTCTTTTTAAACACATTTATTCTACTCAACAGCAGTAAGAAGAAATTGTCCACATTATCAGAAAACGGTAATTTCACCTACCCAAACACATACATGGTCTTGGTTCAAAAGCAGAATTATAATCATAGGCTTTTTCTTGCTCAACAGTTGGAACCTGAACATACTGCCTCATCCTGGATATGATCTCACTCTCTGGGAACTCTTCTTTTTCAGAAATGTGCTCTCTCACACTAGCACAGCAGCAGTTACTTCAGGCGAGGGCTCTGCAGTACTAGAAGCTTATCTGATGAGCTCTGTGACACCTACATAAAGCCACCGAGCACGTGAAAAACTTCAGTATCAAATTCTGTTAACAAGGCCAGGCACAAGAAGAGAGAAAAGAATGAAAGATACATCATCAATGTGTGATTCACAGCTCATCGAATCAAACTGCAGAGCCAGTTTCATTACTTCAACTTCCCCAGAACAAACAGTCATTATTTCTGTGACTAGAAGCTAAAATAACTGTATAGTTTCAGGCAAACCTGTGTTCATTCAGCTGCCACACATCACTACAGAGTAACAAATAAATTGGCAGAACACACTCACTTGATCTTGCTGAACAGTGGCCAGAAAAAAAATATTTAAGACAGGCTGCTGACCATAAAGGCTTTTTAAACTAAAGGGTTTATCTCTAAGATCAGAGAAACACTTAAAAAAATTAATAGGTTAATGAAACTATCATTATCTCTAATAATACTTCAGAATTCAAGAAGCAAGGATCACAGAATTTAAGTCCTTTACATCCTTACTCACAAAGATTGTGACACATCAGGTAGAAAATCAATTTGGAGTTAAACAATTCTGACATTCCTTTCTGGCTTCCCAGCACATCTCATCATTTTATCGTTTTACTTCCTACATTACATCTAGTTGGGCAACACAAATACAGGATTTCCATATAGGTATTTCTATAAACCATGGAAATCATAATGTCCTGGTTTTAATAAAACCACAACTAAAAATTTCCACCAAATAACAATTCCATACCAATTCTAAACTTAAGAGACTTGTGCTAGTAACATAGTGTTTAGTGCAAAGAAACTCAGATAAAAGACTGAGCTGCACAGAAACTGTCACCACACAGTTTAAAGGAACCCTGTGGTGACAATTAGAAAAATACCCACTGCAATAAAGTTTTATTTGAAATGAGTTTGTCTGAATCTTCAGTTACATCTTACCCATAAAAATTACAGGAACACAAAACCTTTGAAGGCTTTAGACATCAAACACCAAGTTTTGGCTATCAATCTCAAAACTGCCAGATTATTTTCCTCTTTATCAAAACCTGCCAAAGCAGAAAACTAATTGATTGTAGAATTTATCTCATGCTAGAATTTCTACCACAATTCTGTAATGCTAATATTGCTGTCAACTGTCTGCAGAACATTAACGACATGAACCAAGATTTCATATTCACTCACTGAATATTTTTGTTGTCTCAAGCTTGTATCTGGTCACCTGTATCTTTACTGTCTGTCTTACAAGATTAAAAAGAGCCTTATCAAAAAATAGTATAATTAATGTAAAAGTTTGAATCTACAGATAAATTCATGTCTTGCTAATATCGAGAAAGTGAGCAATATTAAAAATACATTTGGTTGCTCAATGTACTATGTAATTATGTAAAACTTGAGTACTTTCATACATTAAATTTTTATTTCACTTGTCTATATCTGAGATGAGAAACACAAACAAAAAGTAACTGGCTCCAAATATCCAGAGTAAAGTGCATAAAGTAACATTTTACTACACTATACCTGCTTGGTTTTGAACTGCTAATATCAGTTGATGCATTTCATTTTCAAGGGCATTCCCTTTCCACTATGAAAAACAGATCAAATATTTTAGAACAAGGAAATTATTCTGGCCATATAAGGGAGTTAATTAAAAATATTCTTCACCCTGCTATAAAAAGAACAACTGCTGTAAGGACGTGCTCATCAGCCATTGCAATGTCCCTGGAGCGCGCTCCCAGAGAGAACAGCAGCCTCATCACTTAGCCAGGATGAGGTCCCATCCCCCAGATAAACCTCTCCTCTCCTCCACCTTTCACCCTGGTGTCATTTGAGTTCTCAACAGTGGCCTCATCACTTAGCCAGGATGAGGTCCCATCCCCCAGATAAACCTCTCCTCTCCTCCACCTTTCACCCTCGTGTCATTTGAGTTCTCAACAGCTGGTTTCCAGCCTCTCTCCACTAAAACTTAGTAAAGAAAATGTCAAGATGAAATCTCTGTCTGGAGAGTATGATATTCATCTCAGTGTGGACTTCTGACCCCCATGACAGCAAAATCACAGTAACAGCCAACATGGAAAATACCATCCACTACCTTGGTTGGACAATTTTACATTTCTTCTTAAAGATAGTTTGGTGCTCAGTAATTTGAAACAAATGGAAAAAAATGCACAACTTTCTCCCCAGAATTTCTTCTTACAGTAAAGCTAATTATAAAGTTAATTCTGGCACAGTATGACTTCAAGGTGTGTAATTCTATACTTGGATCAGATCAACACGGAGAGATGCACAGCATGCTGCAGGGAAAAGCATGCAAAAATAACTTGAATATGGTCTCTTTGTGGAAAGAAGAAATGACAATGCCTGTTGAGCTACTAGGTAAGAAGTATGAAAAAGAACACCAAACCCTAACCTAGTCTTTGTAAGACCCTAGTTTTACGAAGCTTACCACTAAGCCTCTTCAATGAAGTATTCTTTCAGACCCAGCAGCAATTCAAACAAATCCCCAGGGAATACATTATCTTTGGGATGATGCCTTTTAAAGGCTTTGAATCCATTAAAAGGAAGTTTTGCATTACATCAAGTTCTCTGGTTGCATTCTACTTCACCAGTTCCACCGCCTGCGGTGTTTCCATACTGTCTCTTCTTTCTCCCACCTTTGTTGTTTTCACAGAGTAACTTTGTTTCACTTGCTCATTTCTGTTCTTTCCAACACCGCCTACTCCTTTCATACTCTTGAGATAGTACCAGCACTCTCTATTTTAATACAGCATTAAGAATACCTAAAATTAATCTGGTTGCAGAGAAAGAAGCTCTATGGCTTCTCATGAATTTTGCTTCTTAGTTCTTGTCCTTACCTATCTTCCTATTAAGTTGGCCATTAACAAGGTCATCAGTGAAGAGGAAATTCTGTCACTAACTACAGAAGACACCTGGAAAGACACATCTAAGATATTTCCTTTTACCCTTCTCCATCACATTTGGCACTGACAACCTGTTCACAGTAAAACACTGGGTAAAGCCCAAATTTCATTCCTGCTTTAAACATTGGGTTCACAGTCAGGAAATGAGTTCCAGGGGCTAAACCCAGAGGAGGAAAAAGAAGAGTGTGTCATAATACTCCCATTTCTAATAAATACTGACTTGGTAACAAGACATTTCATAAATCAGTGAAAAATGGGGACACAAGCAAACTACTGGACTAAAGGAGAAGGGGAGGTAAAAGGAGGCTCATAATGCTTTGTGTAATCTCTGAAGCACATGAACTGGCATTATTCCTCCATCCAGGGAAGCAGTAGAGCACAGAGCAGATTTGTAACAAACACTGTCAAAAAACCCACCAAGGCCTCATCCACTAACACACTGTGCCAGAAGGTCATCTTTTACCTACTATTTAATTCAGAATAAATGAAGTAAAGAAGGGTTGACATTATCACAGTAGCCTCCTCCTCCCGTTATTTAACACAAAATACTTTGATCTGTCTCTCCCTGTCCAAACATGTGGCTCCTCCCAGGACCAGTAGATAAAGGCAACCAGAGCCACCCCAGCACAGGGATGACTCTGGCACAGAAGTAAGCTCCTAGTACCAGACAGGCTCTTGTTCAAAGCCGGACTTCACCTTGACCCCAACCTATTCTCTAACCAAGATGAACAAGTTTTAGAATACTGCATCCTTGAACACCTCATGGCTGCAGAGGACAGCTGCAGGTGACAGGTAAGTATGCTGTAACCCCTGTAGGCACTCAAAGGCCAACAAACTTGTTTTACACTCCTCCATGAGTTCCACTGAGAAGGAGAGCTGCAACATCTGTACCTCTCTTATCACCTTGTTCCCACTCTATTGCAGCATAATTAAAGACAAATTCATGGCAGTAGCACATGTGGATTACTTAGTACCTACTGGAACACAAATGGTCACTCCAACACCATAAACAGTTCTGTCTTTCAGCAGATGTTTTGATTCCAAGGTCAGCGTAACAAAAGCTGGAATGACCCCCGATACATAGGAAAGCTGCCAAAATGTCTAAAGATCTACCCTGCTGGTCAACTGAACTTATGCACGACATAGCAGCCTCTTCTTGTTTTGAAACTGTGGCATCCCTACACCAAACAACAGAAGAATCTGTCAAACACTCCCTACTTCTGAAAGGTCATGAAGATTTTGTCAACACAACACATTCATACCATTTGAAGAGAGCTTAAAGGATGGCACTGGTAAGCTTTGTCTGTCACCGGCCCTGCAGAAAATAAGCATGTGCATCATGATGAGAAGTCTTGATGATGAGGAAGCAAAGGTTCACATTCACAGGCCTTCTTCCTGGAAGCCTTAAAGCTAATGCAGTAAGAAGGTATAGCTCAGGGAACTAGATTTTAACTAATTCAGCATAAACCACTGAACTGTATATGATACGCAAGTGCGTTGTTCTATATATCCTTTTTTCTATGAAAACATCCCAAATGCGAATATAAGCACAGCCTGAGCTTCAAAAACAAGTTTTACCCTCATTTAAGCACACTCAGCTATAGACTTCAGTACATATACACAAACCATGGAAAAGCATTTCCTAATTAAAAAGAAAATTTTCTGTATACAAGTAGCTCAATACCACATGACATTTGATGTCCCCACACAAACACATTGTACATAGAAAGTACTTTAAGAAAGAGAATGGATGAAAACTTTCCTGTGAATCTAGAACCATACTGTGTTTCTCATCTACCCTGAGAAAACTGCAACAATCTCTTGAGGCACACACACACGGCTCAAAACTTAGAATCATACAATCAACTAGGTTGGAAAAGACCTTTAAGATCATCAAGTCCAACCATTACCCCAGGACTGCCAAGACCACCACTAAACCGTATCTCTGAGGGCCTCATCTACATGATTTTTGAAGGTTTCCAGGGACAGTCTGCTCCTGTTCAGCAACAAAGTGTTTAAACTGTGTTGACATTATTGAAAAATAAAACTCTAAACAAAAACGTTGTAATGTTACTCTGAAAAACAGAGTCCCAGAAGATACACAGGGTTAAGAACTCAAATTCTTGTTTAATTGTCTCACTAATCTTCCATTAAGTTTACACTCTGCTTGTGTTTATAATTATTAATTTGATTTTTCCAAAAGGCATTTACAAAATACTATATCACTATTCGGACATGTGAACATACATATAGAAGAGCAATAAAACAATATGTAATTAAAAATCTGAAAAATATCTCTACATATTCTAATGAACAGATCCTTAGAGCTGCCCATAGTTTCAATTTCAAAGACTTTGTTTTCTCTGCAGACAGCTTTACCTAGTTCATCCTGCCCTCATAGAAAAACTTTGTGCTACAACAAACAGGCAGAAGTTTATGCAAGAACTTTTCAGTATTAATAGTTTTAAAAAGAGACATGAAAGCATTTACATCAAAACCCCTCCTCCTAGGTTAATGAATTATAAAATATCCCTGTGGTTCTTATCTTCCCATTAGTTCTAAGGAGTGCTCCAGCTTGCAAAAATAATATTCTGTCACTTCTGAAGAAAAATGTCAATATCAATTACAAACTCATTTAAAAAATACCCAAATACATATAGAAACAGCCTTGGATCCAGCTTGCACTTCATTTATTACAAGAAAACTCTGCTAGTTCAATCATATCAGACACAGACCAATTATAATTTAATAACTGTTTATATCCTATCCTATGAAGTTCAAAAGTAGGGTATCAGCATCTCAAAGTCCCTTTCTAACCATTAAACAGTTATGTTGTTTAATGAAAATAAGGAAAAGCTGTTTTAATTGCATAAATTATTCTGTACTTGGTAGAACTACAGAAGTACACGAATAAAGTATCTGTGAAGATTTATCTTCACATATTGCCTTTCATATTAACAGCTTTACAAAGTATCAGGAAGGAGCACTGATTTAGTATAATGATATAGCAAAGCATTAGGTTGTAATTCCTTACGCGTTCTCTTCGTAAGGAATGATTAAGCATTCTCAAGCCACAATTAAAGGCTCAGGGTACCCATATAAAGCCAAAGTACAGATCTTAATCAGCAAAATAGTGTACAATGTCCAAGTACAATTTTGAGTCACAACTGCATTCTTCTTGAAAAAATTAAACAACCAAGACCTCTAACAGATCTCAAGCTGAACATTAAAGAGAGGCTGAGTTATACAGACACCAAGTATTCTTAAAAATCTTGGGGTGTAGAATTCTTCTCAAATTTTACATGGTATAAATCTGTTTTTTAAAAAGCCACTAAATTTAAAAACAATTTAAAATAATGCTTATTTTGAAATAAAATCTTTACATTTTCTCAAATAATTGTAAGGGATTTTGTACATCTTTACAAAAGATTAATTCTTACTGACATGACTTTAGAAGAACAATTCAGTATCTGAAAGAAGCCCAAATTCTTAAACACAAAATACCAATAGTTCAATGGCATTCATTACATGAGCTCAGTTAACACATGTAGATTATCAAAGGTTAAACAGTTCTTTACCTCCAATGAAAGCTTTTTGCTCTGAATTAAAAGCATGCAAGTCAGACTACTGCAGTATTCACTCTACACAAAAAACACATCTACTGATTTAAACTTCTGTTCCAAGAAAACAGCAAGCACTCCATAAATAGATATTACTGATTCAGTCTTTGTATTCTGTACATAGGCAAGCTAAGAGGTTTCTTAGTTTACAAATTACTTCCTGATCTTAAGATTCCTCAATATATCTGTGAAAGACAAGGATTCTGTAATTAACTTTTGAAATGTGAACAATTATGACACATCCTTATGTTAGAAAATTTCACGCTGACCTCTACATGCGTACCAAAAGGCTTGTTGTATTCTTTGAGCCAGTTGGGTTACCAGTAAGAGTCACAGGCCCTTGAACACAACAGCCACAAACAGAATTTGCTAGTATACCTCCTAGACACAAACTCCAGAATATGAAATAAAGCAGAACTTTAGATGTTCAGCTGAGCACTTTCAAAATCCAAAACTGTTCACCTTTGGACATGATCACTAGCTGAAATATGCAAGTTCATAGATGCGAGTCTCATTCATGGACCTACCCCAGCTTTCTATTCATTCTTGTCTAATTCCTGCTGACTTTTTAGAAATGAAATAGTGATCTTTAAAAGCCAAGAGTCATATACACAGCTAACTTCCATCCTCAGCAATTGACAAGGTACCTGATTCTCTAGAGAGCCGCTGGGGATCCTAGAGGTCAATGACAGGAAAGAAAGTCCATACATCATGTAAAGAGAAAGCCAAAATATTTTTAAAAGCAGTTTATCCTGGGCTTTCCATGGAGACATGCGTTTAATCAGAGTGGAAAATTCACCTCCCCTTCTCAAAAATCAATTTTCCTTTGTTGTCATGCATAAAAAAATAGGACACTTGCATGCATAATCAGCAGAGCCTTCTTACCCTTTCGTCCCATGACTGAGAAATCAATAGCAAACAATGCTGCACATGAAGGTTAATCGACTGATAGGAAAACCAACTGCAAAGCGATTTCTGTAAATAACAACAATAGCCATATTTTAATAAAACCTGAGAAAACTATTAAGCTACAAATTAACATTTGATGAATTGCACATGTATAGCTTAAAAGCCTTTGATGGGAACAGAATTAAGTTCATCTCTCAAACTTCCAATTTCCTGTGTTATATGCCCAGATTGTGCACACATAAATGACCACAGTTTGAAAAAGAAATTCTTCAGGTGTTAATAAGGAATAGACGAAGCAAAATTGTTCCTTTCTTGGCTATACTGAATTATATTCCAAAACAAATGGAAGGAATGAAAGGAGGAATGATGGCAGTGAGGTTACTGGACATATTTGCAGTCTGTTAATATGAGTGATTTTCATTTTCTGTGGATCTGCTCCTAAGCATTCACCTTCCCAAATGGGGTTACAACGATGCACATGGAGAGAATTAACATTTCTTCAAAATTAGCAAGCTTTAAAGAAATCCATGCAGATTCACTAAAGAACAGGGAAGCACCCACCCCTTTGGGACAGCTAAAAAATCTTGGGTTTTGTTGTGGGGCTTTTTTGACTCAGCTCTGCCAAATGATACATTTACAGAAATGACCACTTTCTCTTTTCAGTGTAGAAAAGACACCTAAAAAATCAGCTGAAAAAAACCCACCCAACCTGTACCTAAGTGTTTACATATCCAAAGCTTTCATTATTTAAAAGAATCCACTGGATATTTTGTGACCATAGTATTATAACAGTTACAGATATTCTGAAATACAGTTACTTTCCTTTACTGGCCTAGGTCTGGCAAATGGCAAACAGCTGAAGGAAGCCCAAACCACGATATGCCCTTGGCAGCTGTTTTTTTAAGTTCCTGTGTTGGTTAGGTCACTAGCTGAAAGATGCACTTGATATAGGGCTGCTTCTGTTTCTCATCCTCTAAGGGACTAGAACAAAGCAGCAGACAGCAATTTGAGACACACCCCCACGTGCCTCTTCTCTACTAGTCAGGAAATTAAAATTTTATAGTATTAAAATGTATTTATTTTAACACTAAGTAGTTAATTATACCAACAGAAAACTGATAGGGTTCCTAATGCCTATCAGATAAATTAAAGCAATTATGAAAAATGCTTCATTAAATAGAAGGTCCCATTTAGGGTTTTAAAGTTTCAGGGGTACATGAGAAACATACTTGAGATGAGGAAAAAAACGTACGTTAGATAGAAAGAGTGGACAACGCTATTGATTAGAGCTATGGCCTAATGTTCCCTAAAACCATTAGAATGCTTAGCCCATAAAATATTTATACAGACAGATTTAGGAATACTTCTCCAGCCACCATAGGTATTTCACAGGGAACTAAATCTTCCCTTAACAGTCTTCTTATTACTTACTTGTTATATACAAAATAAACATTAGAATTTTAAAAGACAAATAAATCAATTTCCCAAAGTTGATGCTGAGGGAAGAAACACAAAGCGAGATTATCTCCTTCTTAAAATGCATTAAGAACATGAAACACGAGTTAAAAACTCGTGCATTTCATATTCCATTTCAAGTGCTGTTTTTCTTCCTACACTTAGCACTGAAGCTCTAGCCAAAAAGAAAAGTATAATTTTAACAGGGTTTTTCTGTTGGGGGGGGGGGGGGGTGGGCAGAGGTTGGTTGTTTGTTTAAAGACCATGAAGCAATTGAACTTAAAGCAGTAACAGCCAAGAACAAAGAAAAAGACAATCACTAGTCAATGTTCAATATTCTATTTACATTCATCTCACAAAGACCAGGGAAACCACCACACACCAACTGCAGACTAATTGTCTCTGAAAAGAAAACTGGCAAAAAGCCACATGGAAAACTGAGGAAACAACATGTTTAATACAGTTTAGTGAGAAGCAGTCAATGCCTTGAGTCTACTCAGAGAAGAACTCTGCAGTTACCAAAACAGTCACTGCACTGTAACCAAGAACAGGCCAAACTGAGGAAGGTTTCCCAGATAACCGATACATGTACCTCAAAAATTTGCGTGTTCACTTTCTAACTAGCAAATATTTGACAGACTAGCACAGGAGAGGCTCATATTACTAAATTTCACCGCAGTAATTCAAGGGACAATGTGGGAAAATTTCATTTGTCAAAAATCCTTCTTTTTATTTAGTTGAGCTCTTAATTTTTGTTACAGGACCTGCTAATCAGCAGCTAAAATCAGTTTAACCTAACAATCACTATTAACAAAACTTTAAAAAGCAAGGATATAATTCTGTTAATAGAATAAGTAAGAACAAAAAAAGAGGGAAAAAAATGGAAAAAAATCCCCAAACTACTCACATAAGTACCACAAGTAAAATACATTCTTCTAGACAGCAGGTGTTCTCACCTGTATCACACAGCATTTTTCTGGTCCAAGCACTTTCATTTTAGTATAAAATCTGCCTTTAAGTTAAATATTTAATAAAGTAAGTAGGTTAGCCATTTCTGAAAAAAGAAAAAACCAAAACAAACTCATCTACCAAACAGTGTTTCAAGCATCTGATTAAGTGTGAATATCAGGAACATAATGTTCAAAAAGAACAGTCTTAATGAAAAAAGCATAGCTAACTCACGTATCAAAACCTTTCTATAACAGAAGCATTGGTAACACTGCAATCCAAATGCAGCAAACCACCCCTGTTCCTAGCAGAAGCGTGTTAAACAAAATTACCTGCACCAGCTCTTGTAAAGGGAAATTGAGAGCACAATTGTGACAAACATAAAACAAGTACTGCCTGTACTGCACAGGCTGTCTGCTTACAAGTTGTTTGGTTTTGTTTTTAACTAAAACGACTAATTCATCTTTTCATGGTTTCTTTGTGATAAGGCACAGCTAAATCAGCTAATAAAATAGCTATGGCTCAAATCAGTCTACTCCTACCATATTTTATAACAGAAGTGAGAAAACATATTTGCTTTCTGCACACTGCTGCAGCAGTTGTAGAGCATTACACCTCCACTGCAGCCTAGATATCAAAATTATACCATGCATGGCTAGACAAAAACCAAACACTTTGACATCTTAATCTTTGATGAGGATTGAGAAAGCAGATTGAAAATTTCCTATTTAGGGGCTATTATTGTACTAAGACTAAAACCTTAATGTTATTTTATTAAGGACTCAATGGAGCACTATGTACCCATATTCTTAAATAGGATCACTAAATAGCAACGTTATTAGAAAGCTTTGATAATCCAATATGTAAAGCGTAACTAGTGGAAAGACCAGCAAACATGACTAAGATGAGGTTAAGCAAGATGAACATTACCTTTGGTTAACTGTGTACATTCATCTCTCTCCCTCTCAATACCACAACCCAGGTCTGACCACATGCTTTTTTTTTTTTGACAGTTAACATTAAGGGAGACAAAAAGCAGATTGTCCTGTGAACATTTCATGTACAATAACTTCAAGACTGACTTCTAAAGGCATCTCTATGAACAGCTAAAGTCCCCAGAAAGACAAATAATGTCTCCTTGTCCAGTCTGTCCATAATGTCATGACCTCTCCAGATCTTCCAAGCCACTACTTTTAGACCTAGGAATCCCCTAAGTACTGTACTCCAAAAATGGGGTAAGAATATTAACTGATATTCGCAGAATATTAACTGATATGATTTGCAGCCCAGAAAGCCAACCGTATCCTGGGCTGCATCAAAAGGAGCGTGACCAGCAGGTCGAAGGAGGTGATCCTGCCCCTCTACTCTGCTCTTGTGAGACCTCACCTGGAGTACTCTGTGCAGTTCTGGTGTCCTCAACATAAAAAGGACATGGAACTGCTGGAACAAGTCCAGAGGAGGGCCACAAGGATGATCGGGACTGGAGCACCTCCCGTATGAAGACAGGCTGAGGAAGTTGGGGCTGTTCAGCCTGGAGAAGAGAAGGCTGCGTTAAGACCTCAGAGCAGCCTTCCAGCATCTGAAGGGTGCCTATAGGGATGCTGGGGAGGGAGTCTTTGTCAGGGACTGTTGTGACAGGACAAGGGGCAACGGGTTGAAACTTAAACAGGGGAAGTTTAAATCGGATATAAGGAGGAAATTCTTTCCTGTTAGGGTGGTGAGACACTGGAATCGGATGCCCAGGGAGGCTGTGGGTGCTCCATCCCTGGCGGTGTTCACGGCCAGGTCGGATGAGGCCTTGTGTGGGATGGTTTAGTGTGAGGTGTCCCTGTCCATGGCAGGGGGGTTGGAACTAGATGATCTTGCGGTCCTTTCCAACCCTAACTATTCTATGATTCTATGATATAGAGACTCAGGGAAGCAAGCATAACAACACTGGAAGAGAGGGAGTTGGTCAGTATGACCCAAGAACTCCATCAAACTCTCCTTTTATCTAGATACTACTACCATACTTAATTTGCAAAGAGTTCTTTCTAGAATGAGAGAAAACTTTTTTTTTTTTTAATATTTCACTCTAACAGCCTTTTCCATCTTTTATTCAGAAAGATGCTCAGTGCATTCTTGATGTGTGGGATGAGAGAACTCAATGTGAGGGAAAAAAAGAAATAAAATCCCAGCCTTTACAAACAACTGAGATTTTTTTAGATTTCGAGGACAAATACTTTCAGATTTCAAAATAACACTAAATAGTAGCAACCTGTTTTGTCAATATGCTCTAAAATGAATCCTGCAGAACAATCCTAAATTAGCAGGCAGAAGCTTGCCCTTTCACAAACAACAAAGTTGAAGTCTTAAAGGCTGTCTCAATGCACACTGATGAGAAGCAATGCTTGTTTGCATTGCAATCTAATCATACTTCTTCATCACCACAATTTTTTGAAGGAAACCAGTTCTGTTACTTCACACGAATTGCAGTGCACACACACGTTCGGTTACCTTCCCTTCATCCATACACTTAAAAATCTACACAGAACTAAATGGCTGCATTGTTCTGAATGTCTCACTACAGGTAAAGATCGGAATCGGTTGTTTTCATCTCCTTTAAGTTCCATCTGACTCTGTAGTAATGCAGACTCCACATGCATTAGGATAAATAGTGTTAATAACAACCCTGAACATAAGCCTACCTGGTTTAGAAAACATCTTACTTTTGCAGTTTAATAATATTGCTTTTCCAGTCTGTTTTAAATAGCCACATGCTCTTACACAGCAGAAGTGACTACCATGATAAAAGCCTTAATATAAGCACAGCAGTGAAACACTATCACAAAAGTTGAACCTCAGCACAGTCAAAACTATCTATGGCAGCTGATTCTTATGCACAAGTACAATAAAATACGTATTTGCTGTTACTTTGTTACAGACCCTCATGTCTATGTAGAGAAATAATTTCAACTATTTACCACAAAAGCAGAAAGCATCCAAGGTATGCTACATGACTGTCGTTTCAAACAACGTAACATAGAATTACTGTAAAACATTTTTGGTACTCAGCAGTCACAACTTCCTACAAATCTTAGGTCACTGCAAAATGAAAAAAAGGGTCAAATATTTACCTCATGAAAGTAAACATTTGTGAAATGTATTACAAAATTATCTCTAAAGTGCATTCTATATGATAGTTACTGTAACTTTATGAAGACTTCCTTATCCTCTGGATAAAGCAGAGTGCTTTACCCAAAGCCTGATGTTAGTAATTTCACTAGAGACCATGCAGGATCTTTCTAAACAGAAAAATTAAAAAGTAGTTGGATTTAATACTATTGTAACACATTTCACAACTTAAGCCTTTGTGTGAGGGAAATTTGCTACTCTTCAAGGCAGACAATAATTTGATTCTTTCAAGTATCTCCCTGAGAAATCTCACTTCAGTTTGAATGTTTTAAATTTTAAGTCGATACTTCGTATACTAAATAGTAATTTTATCTTCTATATGTAATGTCTGGAATTTTCCACAGAAAGGATTATAGATATACCAGAATGTCTTTTTATTTTTTAATAAAACTATTTCAGCACGTATTTTAAAATCACAAAATCCAATAAACAGTAAACTTCGGATCAAATAGGAAAATGCAGAGTCTATGCCAGGCTCCTTTGAAAAACAAACAGAGATTTACAAAGGCAAAAGCTGGATAATGCTGAAATTAGAAATATTTTATAGATTACAAGTATCATATTTTCTTTTGGTGTATTTTAATGTTAATTTCGGTAGAACTTTTAACCCCCAAATGACAATATCATAATCACTCCTAAATACCATTTTAATGTACTTAAATTAACAATACTTACTGCCAGGCATTGTCAATCAGGAATCTGTCTTCAATTTTGCAAAACTATTACAAACTATAGAGAAAACAACAACAAAAAAAATAAGTCAAGACAATAATTTAAGACAATTTACATCCAAATACACACAGTAACTTATGCAGAATGAGCCACAGTCATATTCTTCAGCTCCAGGATGAGACTGTTACCACAGAAACCCAGATATCACTTTATCGGACCAGACTAAATGTAGGCTTTGCCAGTGCTAGAAATTTAGTTTTTCTGATCATGTATTTGATGCCTGAGTAAACATTTTTCTCTGTATTTATTAGGATGACCTTTCCAACTGCCACTGTTTAGGATGTTAAATGCTATACAGCCTTTCAGGATACTTCCTTTTCAAATGTAAATCACAGCACTTCTCCAGAGAAACACCTGCCAAAGGCTTCTGTTCTGTACACAGAAAAATGAGGCTGCAAAAGCCGTGGCACTTTCTAGGATGTTTTGCTCCCAGTCTTAAAAAAAAGGCAGATTTCAAATCAAAGACCAAATTACTATAAACAATAGTTGCTCAAAGGATTTTTGATGCAATTGGGTATCTTCATACAATGAACTCAACTGAAGTTAGGACAATCTATTTTGGGGATAAAAATAGCCTAATCTACCGTTTAATTCTTAAGCATTAAAATGCAACTCGAAGATTTTTCTATATTAAAGCAGCGTATCTGAGTTTCATTAACTGCCAAATGCAACCTCCCTGCAAATGTACCTTTCGATATACAATAAAAAAAATAATCTCAGTTAAAGAGAACGAGTTACTATTCCCAAAGCTCAAAAAAAAAAAAAAAAAACAAATTGAAGATATTCAGCTAATAGTTGTTTATATATGCACACCAAAATACCTATAATTCCAGGCAATGATAATGTGAGAATAAACATTTATTTGGTCACAAGACACAAGCAGTGTTCATAGCTGTTAAAAATAAACCTTATTCTTATTGTACATTTATTTCAGTCAGGGGTTCTAATTTGCTGATAGCAACTGAGATTAAAAATAGTGCTTCAAAGCAATTTATTTAACATGTGCTACCCTATTAGAAGGCTGCATGTCCCTCTCCAAGGACAGTTAGTAGCACCATAATTTTCTACAAGGAAATGTGCTGTGGATTGTGATGTTCAACAGACACATGGAAAAGTGAAATCTCTAATACAGAGTGTAGTTAAGAACTCGGCTGAGAGATTACAGAAGACATTTACTGACATATTAGAACATAAAAATGCAAAGAGCCGGATAAGAGGTTCAAGGGTGTCAAGTGCCAGACTCTGTTTTACTGACCATCACAAGCAATCAGAAGTTCAATACATTTTGCTACTTTAGCACTGTTGTTGCCAGCAAAATCGACAACCTTTAGAAGATATTCATGCAGAAATTACTAGAAAAGCTGCATAAGCAACTAAGACAAGTGTCCAACTCGAAGACTTTTGGTTCTGTTTTTAAATAATTCACTGGATTTTTAGTCATTTATGATCTGTAACAGGACCAAAATTCAATATGGAGGTGGCCCGGCTTCTACATGCAGAACAGACTACACAATTTCCTCCCCATGAAGTGCTCAATCACTGGCTCGTCAGGCCTAGGGCAAAGTTTAGTCCAGATGCTGACTGCTGCTACACTAGAACAGAACTAAAAATAAGAAGCTTCCCATCATGAGCCTGTTCTGCTGTTTGTCACTGAATTAGATTATACATATCAAGAGAGGGAAAAGAACAAACAAACAAACAAAACAAAACACAGAATTTTATGAAGTAGAACTTGGCTACAATTAAAACAGAGAGATGGTAAATCATGAGATATAATTTAGTTTCCTAAATAGCCTAACACATACTAAAATGTTCCATGTAATTTGGCAGTATTTGACAGATGACCAGAAGCAACTTAAGGATGCTATGTGCCTATACAATGTCTCCTGCAGCAAAGCAGCTGACCCTGGATACTGAAGAGGTAAACAAGAGTCATGTCTACTTTCTGTGGAGGACTAAAGTTATTTTGTTTCCCTGAAGATGCAATAATAATTCTAAACACAATTGTAACCAAAGTGTAATGCTAGTGAATGTACCTTAAAAGGCAGATCAACACTTGTATGATACATAAGTAATTTTTCTTAACAAAAAAAAAAAAAAAATCAGTTTAAAGGAGATTTTAAATGATTTGTCTAAGATAAGGAAATCCAAAGCCAGTTCATTGTACTAGCAGGTTCAAGCTGCACTAACAGGAATAAAACTACCCTTGGTTTGATTTATTGGTTCCAATAATCAGCTTCTTCAATTACATGCTTACATGTGATTTTTTGTCTTCATTACTTTAACTAAACTGGGATCTGAAATTAAAAGACAGTTTATACGCAGAAACAATTTCTTATTATCACAAGATTCCATAAATGTCAGTGAAAGCCAAACAGAAAAGCAGACATCTTTATCTTGTCTGCCCTAAAACAACAGATCTCTGTAAAAAGTCTAAAATGGAAAAACATATATACTCTTGTGCTCCAGGCAAAGAAACAGAAGTCAGCGAACTTGAGGTTTTGTATTTTCTATCAGTAAGTCCACGATTATGATAGTGTATTATGTAATGCTATAAATTATTAACTTGCTTTTGAGTATTCAAAACAAAATTGCCAGATGGGCACTTATGCACTCCTCCAAATTATGCCGAAGAAGAGGAGAGGTTTAAGCACCTGTCAGAAAGGCAACATAAGCTGGGCACGCATGAACTGAAAAACATAAAAATACACTACACATTAAGTTTTTACATCACTTGGTTCCCCACCCATATTTCCTACTTGAAAAATCAATCAAGGCCTTTAGTTTTGAAGGCAGGCAAATGGCCAGTGCAATGCAAGATTCATGTCACATGCTCATTCCTAAATATAGACAGACAGGCTCCAACGGTAATTCCCGGAATCCAAAAAATGCAATATAAGAGGGATTCACATACCACAGTGCAGTTCTGTGGAAGTACCTGAGTTTATTTCAAATTAGCTTTCTCAGGTAAAGAAGCAAACCCTGGCATGAGCCTGGCTACATTAATGAGGCTGCCCACCCAGGAGAGTTCAGCTAAACAGGCACACATAAAAGGACATTTGTCTTGCCTCACCTTAGAGAATTCAGCCTTGAGCAGACAGCTTTAGGACAAGAAAAACCTTGCACAATAAATAAGTGTTCCTTTAGCAACCTTTCCCCCCTTCTCAAAGGCTAGTGTAACCCAATACCCATTTCATTAACAAAATTATAAGCAATGCTCCTCTGCACAGGTACACATGTTGCCAGTGGAGGGTTAAAAATCCATCAGATAAATAGGTTTTGCTCTAATCTAACTATAGAAAACATGATTTGCTTTTACTCAAAGAAAAAAAAATTTAAACAACTTTTGAAGACAACAGTAATTTTGCAATAATTACTTCATTAGAGAGTTAGACTGGGCAGTTAAACATGCTTGATAATGACCAAAACTGTTTCTAACCTGTGCATTTTACAACTTAGATTTCATAATTAAAGTACTAACCCCTTTCATTATACTTGAAGTTCAACTGCCAAGTTTGATTAGCATTCTAATGCTTCCTCCCACTTGCATGTAATATAAAATTTGTTTATTCTTTTCTCCTGTACAAGTTTGGATCAGAAATAGAGAGAAGTTACTGCTCAACAACTGCAAACGTTTTCATAACAAGGACATAACAAGGATACCAAACTTAACTATTTAATTTTAAAGCAGTTATTCAATTCTAAACTGAGTTCTAATTCCCATTTTTGTGAGGGTTTTTTTTTTTTTTTCCTGAATCAGAAATTAATCCCATTCTAGCAGCCTTTTTTTGGACAAATATTAAGTGTTATTGAAAGGCGTAAATAAAACTTATGCATAAGCCTTTATGCATATCAGAACACTACAATCAAGATCTCAACCCAAACGACCGGTTTCTCAGGGATAGTTCACAAGTTTCAGAGCATCCATATACTGAGGCTTCCAGCAGAATGCCCTGAATACTAAAGTTACGCCAGAAAATATTTCAAATTATTTTAAATGCATTATCAAAGGCTTCAGGAATTAGAGGACCTGTATCTTCCCAAAGCCTTGTCTGTTATTCAGGTTTTAGCCCACCTACTCAATTTGCACAGCAAACATTTGATTTAGCTTCATAAAGGTAAAACATCCAGGCTTGCAAACTTTATTTTGAAGTAGGAATTAAAGTGCTGTTTCTAAGTAACAAGATTTTCCACAAGTTCTGCAACAGAGCACAGAGATCTCTCAGTCCACACCAGGATCTTTCCTTCCTAGCATCTCAGCTATGGGATACCTTCCTAGGTATATTCAGCACAACAAAGGAGAAGTTGTACTATAATTAGTTCTCAGTAACTGGATTTGTGGACTTACACCTCAATTATCTAAAGCATGGCTCCATGCTGCACAATTAAAGCAGAAGACGAAGCTGTTTAAGAAAGCTCACAGTGTAGCCCTATTGTACATTTGCATTGTGCTCAGTTAACGCTTAGCAATATCTCACTGCGTTATAGCCTATTTGACAGAAAACAGCTCCGGGAAATCCCAAAGCCACAGTTCTCTACTGCTTCAGACTGATGCTCCTGGGATATCCCACTACATCAGACACGGCTGGCGACTGATAACAAGGTTTTGACTTATGATCGCCCCATGGAAGGCCTCTACCTCTTGAAGGAACTTCACACAGTGACCACTCAGTAGTGGCAGGTCCACAAGCCCTCTCCTGGGAAAGGAACTGGTGGGTCCCGCTCGCTACCACATGCCCCCGGGACAGCGTTTGTGGTGGGCAGCACCCACCGTGGCATCCCGAGCCGGCTGCGCTGCCCACAGCGGGGGGGCCACCGAGTTACTGGGCTGAGGCGACGTCCTGAGGCTGCTCCTCCCGCTGCTCTGAGGGGTCCCGCTGCTCCGCTCAGCGCCCGCCTATGGAGCACGTCCTCCTCGCTCCCAAACGCGGAGAGCAGGGAGTGATCAGAACAACGGGAAAAAGAGACGGCTGTGAAGGTGAAGACAAGAAAGACACCGCTTCCCGGCGGCCCCAGACTCACCTCAGACACCTCTCCGACTCGCTTTACCAGCCGCCATCTTTCCCCCACCCCCCCCATAAGTCACACGGGCGCAAAGCACGCCGGGAGTTGTAGTGATGTGAGGAGCTGTGCCTTGTCCTGTCTCCGTCTATCCCTACAGGCACACAAGCAACAACCAGGGGTCACGACGGAAGAAGGAGCACCCCGACAGGGCGCAGCGGCCCCGGGGCAAAGGGTGCTCCGTGCCCGGGCACCGCGAAGGGTGGCCGAGAAGGGCAAATGGAGCCGCGGGCAAAGTCAGCTGCTGGCGGACACAACTCCCGGCATGCTTTGCGGTGCGGGCTGCCGGCGCTGGCGGTATAGGGGTGGCCCCGGGTCGGGGAGGCCGTGAGGGGAGCGCTGGTTTCACCAGGGTTTGGGACGGGCACGGTTGTCCAGGTGAGCTGGAGCCCTGGGGGAGAGTCTTCCCTCCTGAGGGCCATGGGGCTGTGCTGCTGCTAGAACTCATGTGCCTGTGGTAGCTGCCCTGGCGGTGATGTGTGTGAGGAAATGGAGTTACTTCTGTGAAGGGCAGTGGGGTGCCCGAGACGGAAAAGGCGTTCCCTTCTTCAGACAAAGCAAAGTCAAAGTTGGACCCTAAACCGGCGTGTTTCTGCAGTTATTAGTGCGAATTGGACAGGAGCTGTGCTCGGCTCCGGTTACCACGGCTGAAGGAAGGGTCCAGCGCGAAGTCTGTGATGCATAACCCCAATGGAGACCACACGAAACAGCTACTGGTATGAGGCAGTAATTTCTTAATCTGTTCTCCTTGAAGTAATACTACCAGGTACAAAACCTGTTGCCTTTGATGCCTGATTTTCTAGACAGCCAAGGGGAAATCTGAAACGGATATACCTCGTTTTAGATAGCTCCTTCTGAAAGGAGACAGCCCAGTCCAACTGTCAAGTTAGATGGATGAGTCAAAGGTATTCTCCACATTTGAATCACAGTCACAGACTGGTTTGGGTTGGAAGGGACCTGAAAGCTCATCCAGTTCCGCCTCTGTGCCGTGGACAGGGACACCTTCCACTAGAGCAGGTTGCTCTAAGCCCTGTCCAACCTGGTCTTGAACACTGCCAGGGATGGGGCAACCACAGCTTCTCTGGGCAATCTGTGCCAGCGCCACACCACCACCCAACTCGTGTCAGATGAAGCTTTAGTCTGAAGTTCTTTCTTCTAACCACCAGCTATAGGCAGCCTGTGCTCTTTGTGGAAGATCATATTTATTCCTTTTATTCAAGCTGTATTTCTCTAACAGGCAAATGTCTATTAGTTGTGCATACGGGCATGCAGGCTCCAACATACCTGTCATGCCATACGGTTTCAGGAAAGTGCTGGCAAATAGTGCAGATACTAGTTCTTACTAGCTGTTTGAATGAGACAAGCAGCAACCCAGGTTGGTGTTCGTTCAGCCACTACTCACAGATTTAAATGTAGCACTGTGAGTACCATCCTGATTTCTCTATTTTTTCTTTTGGTTTAAGAAACACTAAAGTGGTTTAAAGCCAAAGTTTCAGTTGTCTAACATTACACCTCATGTGTCTCTGATGAGTACCTTTTATTATCCAAGGGGTTTTAAAATGTTTTCCTCCTGTTTTATTATGTTATAAACATCTGTGAGTATGGAGTAGACTTGCAAAGCTCAAATCATAAAATAAATATTGTGTTGGAATTAAGCTTTGTTTGAGGAGATCTGCTATGCTTGGAAGCAGGCCTTTTTTTATGACATTATTATATAAACCATGTGGTATCTAATACTCAATAAAATTCATCAAAGTCCTTAGCTTAATTGTAGTGCTGTTGTTTCAAACAACTGTTTTCCTAATTTAGTTTCAGTTCAGAGCAAAAAGCTGTAGCTCATGAATACATATGTGTTGATTTCTATGAGCTTCTTTATGTGCTACGTAACGGGTAGCAAATTTATTTGTGGAATACCAGAGTTTTTCATTTTAGTGAGGACAACAGAAGAGCATACATCCACCTTTCTGTCCCACACCAATTTGTCATTAACCGTCTATGTGAGATGGACCTGATCCGTTGACCACATCTAGGGTGACAATCAAACTACCAAGTAAGATTAACAAAAAGTTCCATTACATACCTAGGAAATTTCTGCATGCCTAATTTGCAGCCAAACTGTCTGGTTTTGCTTCCCCTCATCCCAAGCCCATCTAAGTGAACTAGCCAGTTTTGACTGAATGTCTCCTAAATCTTAAGGACCAAAAGTTCATATATGTGTTGATCCACCCATGTGCACAACTCTGTGTCCCATGTGGCCTGCTTTTGAATTGTTTTTAAAAGTGATAATAATCCTATAGGCATAACTTTTAGAGTTTTCACTCTAGAAGTATCTAAAGGGTGAGACAGAAACATCCTGTTCCGTGGCCAGTACTAAAATGTGAATTGCATTAGTAATTTGGCAGTAGCAGTTCTATGATCTCTAATTGGATAACTAAAGTCACACGAAAGTACAATCAAATGTTCAATGTCTGCAGCAAGCAGGAAGAAGTACTTTAGTTCGAAAAGCTAGTAGAGGTTCAAAAGTGTAACAGGAATGATTAGTTACCCTTGGATGGTCTAAAAATATGGGCTCTTTTCAAGGAGTTTCAAAGAAAAAGAAGAAGGAAAGTAAAAAGTCCTAGAGGAATTAATGTACCCCAACAACAGTACAATGCAGGAATGGCAGAAAGTTAGTGTTGTACCTGTGTAGGAAAGATATGTTTATATAGATGGAGAAAAATAGATAAGTAAACGTACAGTACTCATCAACAGAAATGAGCAAAGGGTGAATTGGTAATTGACTTACAGCTGCTCACCACTGCACTTTAAAATCCATTATAGCAATTAATTTGGGCTTTTGCAGTGAGAAAGCAGTAGTTTTCATAGCAATAGCTCTATGGTTTGGTCAGCTGCCAGAAGAGAAAACCATTCACAGGCATTTCACTGAAATATATTTCATCTATATAATCAGTTGCCAATTAAATAATCATTTTATTAATACTTATTTGGTGATGTACTTTTCCAATCATATATTTTTATGCTTGATTCTATAAATGGCTGACAATTACAGTATTTTGTAAGTTGATGATAGAAGATGTTTCTACCAAGAATAGTTAGACTGCAGTGATCAGATCCTCACGGCCTGTGTTAAGACATTTACATTGTTCATTTTGGCAGGAGGCACAGTGGATGCAAACTGCCGATATGAAGCAACCCTGAAAGCAGAGCAGAGACTTCATGCCAATTCCACCCCCCCGACCATCCAGCATCTTCCTAGTAGATATCTATTTTTTTATCCCCAGTCTCTTCTTGAGCAAGATTTCTCAGTGACAGCTCTGCTCACCAGGAAGACAGCTGTCAGGGGCACAGCAAATATAGATTGGAATGATTATAACTTTTTAGAAATGCTCAGAAAGTGCTGAGCAGCCGCTGTCAGAAAAGTTAGTGCCTTGCAGATGCCTCGGAGCAAGAATCTTCAAATTGCATCCAAAATCCCCAAGTACTTGTCAGAGCTATGGCCATAGATACTCGGAGAATAAATTCCACATCAAAATTGAAAATGTCAACATGAAAATGTCAGGTGTGTAACAAAAGTTCTCATATGATGTATGTATACACACATGCATGTATTTGATAACAAATAATAGTTTATGATACATAGGTGCTTTATTCTTAAGTCATTAATTGTGCTAAAGAGTCTTTATAACAAGTTTATTCAAACAGAGAAGAAGATATTCCATTGGGTTACATACTCTTCATCCTTTCCTCTGGCATCAGGATTGTCTACAGTTATAATTTTCCTGGCAGATCAGAGCAATTCTGATAGGTTTTATTTTTAGGATGGGTAGTGTTTCTGTAAACTAAATGGGTTTATAATACCATATTTAAATGAGGTCTGTGTTATTAAAATTTAACTTACTTGTCCAGCTGGGGGCAGAAGGGGAATAAGTAGAGAATTTTTACCAATACAGAGTGGCAATGTGATGCTTCAGATACTGTATGTGAAACTCAGATTTCCTGAAGTGTTGTCTGTAAAGGGCTGGCTATGCAAATAAGTCCCAGTTGATCACCTCAGTTTTCCTACTCCAAATCAGTGACCTATAAGTCAAGTTCCAAATCCATTCCACTGAGCAGCTGATGTACCTCAGCATCTTCTGTATATCTTCACTTGAGGTGTTCTCTTCCCTTTGCTATATAATAGGAAATTAATGTCAAAATTTATGATTACCATAACAGCCAAAAATAGAATCTAATTATTCTCATCCATTTTCAGTCTCAGCTAGATTATTTTTTGAGAATCAATTAAAATCCTCTAGAAAAGAATGAATGTGCTCAAGTTTTGCTGCAAAGAATATTTATTCTGTCAAGTACTGATAACAAACAATGCACATTATGTTCCATACAATTCATTTTTATTTCTTTTTCCTTAGTTTCTAAGGCTTTTGCAGTCACACTGGTCAGTCCCTGATATCTTGAGAGCCAAAAGGCTAATTTCAGCCACAGACAGACACAAATAGAAGTCTCACAGGTAAAATGGTTCTGGAGGTTGTGTGAAAACCTGTAAAAAGTTGGCCAAAAGTGATGTGAGTTCGTGACCTCACAGAGAGAAAAAAGCATCACATGAATCCATTCTGTATGTTGCTTGGCCTGGTCTGCTCAGGCATGCTGTGCGTACAAGCTACAGATACACCACCAAGCCAGGCCTGATGGGTACTTCCTTCTTCCCAGATGATAGTGAGGGAATGTGGGATGGCTGCTAAAAGTATTAGGGAACGAATGAGGTCATGATAAAAAAAAGAGAGGAACTGGGATTATGACAGTGGAGGCACAGGTGTATAGGATGCAAATCCATGGGAAATCAGGCTTCACCAGTTCCACTGATCAATGAAAGAAAATATTTATGTTTTCCTGTCAATGCCTTTTGGAGAAAGACATGTCACAGCCATTAAAATAAATGTCTCTAAAAGGACTGTGTGTGACAGCCTCCACTGAGAAAAAAAAACCCAACTTAATTTCCTGTCACAGTGGGCCAGATTCTCAGCTTGTGTGAACTGCCAGGATTAAGCTAAAATGAATTGAATTGTTCTGTCTTGGTGCCAATTGGCCTGTTTTAGGATGTTAAAAATACTTCCAAGCAAATACAGATAAAAAAATTAGGCAGGAATATGTTTAGGGAAAATGGATATAAAATTACAGTATGAAAAGCTGTCATGTTGTAATAGGTAATGGTAGGAAGGTAAAATATTAACTATTTTCAGATCTACTATCAAAACTAAGTAGGAGATTCATCCCTTTTCACTTCAAAACATTTCTCAGTGTTCTTTACCCTGTTACAAGAAGTAGTATTGTCAAGAAGACCTAGGCTGAGATAAAAGCCTGAAGCATGGATACAAGGGAAAATGGTAATTGTGAGGAGGACTCAGTGGCATGGTGAAACACTGTGGGAATGCTTCAAAATCGAAGACATGCAGTCATGTCTCTCTCAGTCCTCTCTAAAAGCAAACAAGATTATAAATAAGAATAATGGGTTCCTGGCCAGTCACTATCAGGAATTCAAGGGTACACAACTGTTTGCAAAAGAAGCATGTGTAGGAGCGTGTGAGAGAGAGTGTGATTATTGTGCTGACTTGATCTGTTCCCGGACCACTGGGGCAGAACTGATGACTTTTTGTTCCAAAACACTGGGACAATGCTTGCATGTTCTTGAGGAGGTGAGATTGCCAAGTACGTGAATATCCTGTTTGGCTGCATAGTCAAGATCCTTGTCTGTAGCTATAAAAAGGACAAGAAAAAAGGAATAAATGACTTAGATCACATACTGAATCCGTGTCTTTCAGTCCGCCACAAAACACAGACTGACATTAGGAGACCAGAGCCTGGAAACCACTCTTGGTTGAAATGCACAAGATCATTTTGCTGGATTTGGCTGGAATAGAGTTAATTATCTTCATAGTAGCTAGAATGAAGCTGTATTTTGGATTTGTACTGGAAACAGTGTTGATAACACAGGGATTGCTGAATTCCATAACCACTTTAAGAAATGCTATTAAGAAAATCGTTGACAGTGTTGATTTCTGGCATCACTCCTTGAAGGAGTTCACTGAAGTAAGCAAGACTGTATATAAGTGAATGAACAAAATTTACCTCAGAGTCATTCGTCAGCTCTGTCTGCTACGTAGAAAATGTCTGTTGCTTGACCATGTTCCCTACTTGGTACGATTTTGACAGAAGAGCAGTTAAGTCATTTATACTGTGTCTAGCACATCTGAGCAAACTCTTTAAAGCTGTAAATAGATAAAATAGCCCTTTCTAACCAATCTTCTTTCTACTATATAGGCAATTAACAAGATTAAACAAGTATCTCTAAATAGCTTATGTATTCCAATGGCTTCTATTTTCTGCTGGCTTTACGAATGTCCTTCTAAAGAAAGCATGAAAGATATTTGCTTTATTTTTCTGAAATAGCCTGCAGAAAAAATTACTTTCATTTTTTGGGAATAACAGTAAGTCGTCGGTTTTGAGGAATAAAAAGAATACTCTGCTATACTTGAACTGGTTTCCACTTTAAAGTTTCTGAAGCAAGAGAGCTTGCATGAATTTTTAATCTCCTAAATTTAAATCCTTAGAGTATCAAAGAAAATAAAGCAAACAAACAAAAAGTTCTAGTTGAGCTAAAATAATAACACAGCTCCCTTCTCCCAGCAAAAACTCATTGGTAAAAGGAATTGCAGTGCCTGATTCTCAAATTTAGTTTCCAACTCCTGCAGCAATAACAGCAGCCAGGGTTCTTTCGTGCTCGATATCTTAGTTTTGGAGATGCTCTTCTAATAATCTATAACTGTAAATAGGAGCAAATCATGATTCAGTTAAAAGGTATTCCTCTTTTTTTAGCAGAATGATGATTTCATTCACAAGTTCTTGCAATACAAACATGAACAGCACTAGGCACAGGCCTTAGGTGTGCTAATTTCCGGTTCTCACTGAGTTTTCCAAGAGGAAATCGTGCATTTTCTTAATGGCCTTTCATTCACGAACCACAAAAAAGATACAATACTATTACACCAGTATTGGTAGGACTCATCCATAAGTTGCAAATACCATATTTAATGCCTTTTATCCAACATAGCTGGACAGATTTTACAAATACAGACTCTGTAGGAATCTTTTCCCAGCTACTTGCCTTTCAATCATTTCTAGGGTGCCTTGCACATGATTTTATATATTGTAAATGGGTTAGTGAGTAAAAGGTAGTTGCATGCTCTTGAAGTATCAGAATCTTTTGTTGCCTTATTTAGAAGTTAGCATGGTGGTTTTGCATGGAGAACAGAAAAAGATGAACAAATCTTTGCTTCTTTTACAGAGTAGTGTATACAGCCTGCTGCTATATGGAGAGGAAAGCAAATAGGTGTAGCAACTGGAAACATCATTCCTTGTTTGCCACATGAATGGATTTTCAATGCAGGATTTAATTTCATTTTTTATTTAAGTATAGACTTTATATATAATGGTTTTAATCTTTGGAAGAACAGAGCCAAGTAATTGAAAATATCTACTTTTATCTCAGAGGACTCTTAGAAGTAGTATATCGTGTTGTAACTATTGCAATATCGTGTATTTTTCTTACTTTTAATTTATGGAAGGGTAACTGGGTTACTGTAATAGCAGTCATCTATTTCCTCCCACTAAAATGGTTTTATTGTTCAGATAATTCAGTAGAATTAGCTGACAAAAATGCTGTCTAGATGAGAAATCTTTTACTGTCTGCTATGTTTTTACTACAGGCGTGTCACCTACTTACATTCCCATCCCACTTTGCTGAGGGAGAAAACCAAACAGCTCAGAAGACTCCAGTAAGAAATGAAAATCTCAGCTGAATGCTTACAGTTTAGTTGATGTGATAGTCAGTTTTCTATGTGATGATGAGCCTGGTGAGGAAAGAAATCAAGGCCGATAACTGATGTCACCCAGGCTGCTGTGTTGTGACTTCAGATTCAGAATGCTGAACAGCTGAAATGGTGTCCTGTTACACAGCTTCTCCGCTAATGTATGAAATGCTCTTAAGGTTCAAGCTGATGCAGTGTAGTGAAGGATGTGCTAACAGATCCTGTACTGTAGAATTTTATGTTTATAAAATAAATTGTTACAGACCTATTGTTACATCTGCTGAAGTGAATGGTTCATTTGAATACAGATGCTAAGCGGCACACGATTCCTCATTTGTAACACACTAACTGACAATTCAATGTTATGTGAAGTGTTCCAGCACTGCAGAAGATTACCTTATTCTGACGACTTCATTCTCTCAAAAGAACTCAAGTAAGCTGTGTCAGAGGAACACGAAGGGTGAAAGGAATGGTAGTACCATTCTTTTATCACCCAGTTCTACTGACCCTGCAAAAGCCTCTCTTTATCTCCACCAGCTGGTTTCAGGCTGGTGTCTGCAAGGGATATCTTGCAGGGGAGTCTGCAAGGCCATTCTCCATGGCTCTTCTTCCACCCTTCAGGGACTGCTATTTGATGGGAGTAAGGGAAGTGCAGGGAGGGACAGGCAGGAGACTGTCCACAAGCTTTCAGGTACGTTCAGAACTGGGAGACAAAAAGCAAGAAGGATCCACTGGTCTTCTAATATTTGTATTTCACAGAATTAATCTCATGTGTTTTACCCACAAGGAAGAAACCTGAGATTTCAGAAATTATTAAGGGATAATACTAGCCCTCTCCCTCCTCTCCTTAATTTTGCCTGCTGACCCAATTCTGTGCTTCCTTTAACAAGACAATATCTCACTAGAATAACAAAATGGTTCAGCTCATACACAACATCCCTTGCCATTGCTAAGATTCAGAATATAATTGAGTTATATATAGCGCTATTAATTTCAGGATCCCTAGGGATGTGCTGAGACACTGATGCCTACCTCCTACATTATTTTACAATGTATCTTACAGAGGTTGTAGGAACATTTTTACACATTTTCCAGTTCTGATTAATAAATCTATCTGCAGGAAATAAAGCTCATATCAGAGCATTTTGTTGCAAATTTTCCTTTCCTGTTAAACTTGTTGGCTGTTTGAAAGTATAGTTTGTATAAACTACTCTTGCTGTGAATTCTGCATAAGCAGGACTCATGACTCCAACTCTGTCCTTGCCCTACAATGTGCTTAGGGGCAAAACACTTCATCTGTTCTCCTGTTTGCATATTTGAAATGGGATCAATAATTGTTGCATCCTCTATAAAGAACATTCACTTCTACCAATGCAAAGTACTTGTACTGAAGCAAGATGTTCTGATAACATTGCAAACTGCCCATCCTTCCACCTGCTATCTTGGCCTGTTGCAGCACACATAGTATCACTAATCCAAGCTCTAAAAATGTGTTTATCTGTTCTGCTTCTTTTCCTGCTTCTTCCAAACCATAAGGCTGGCTTTGCTATCATGAGATTTAAGCAATAATAACAAGAATTAGATCCTTCTGATATTTGAGACTTATGGTTACGCTTGTGTCTTTTATTCAGGGCAATCAGAGACTTAAATTCTCGCATGAAACTCTATTTCTAAAATCCAGCAGTCAAGGCTTTGGCACACATACAGAATTCCGTAAGTTGTCTAAAATCACAGCAGTTGGTTCACAGCCTGCTTTTTGTCACAGTGTAATTTTATATTACCTGATTTCTAGTGTCACATTCACATAAAACTGTAGTTCTTGTAGGTCCAGGTTGAACTCTGATATTCTGAACTGTATACACCAATCTTAAAGTAGGCAAATGTTACATGTGTGCTGTTTGGAGACTAATCTGACCTGATAAATAAATCATATGAAAACAAAGAAGCTACATCTTTAGTAATTTTCTTTCTGTAGATGATCTGCAGTCCATTCCATTTATCTTGATACACTGTTGGGAAGTTTAACTTGTTTCGCAGTATATGATTAAGAAGTGGGGTGAAAGAAGCATCTTGTTTCCTATTTTCCTTTTGTAATTGCCATGCTTTGTAAGTTCTCCTGCCAGGACAGTGTCGTGGTTTAAACCAAGCCACACAGCTCGTTTGCTCACTCCCCCCCACTATTTTCCCTCCCTCTTTCCTCCCCACCCCAGCCCCGTTCCCGGAGGGATGGGAAGGAGAATCGAAAGAATGCAACTCCCACAGGTTGAGATGAGAACAGCCCAGTAACTAAGGTATAACACAAATCACTACTGCTACCTCCAATAATAATAATGATAAGAGAAAAATAACAAGGTAAGAGAATACAATACCACCGCCGAACGAATTTGACCCCCCCCCGAAGAGAGCCTGTGCCCTTCCGGGTAACTCCCAGTTACCTCCCTGGGCATGACGTGCTGTGGTATGGAATACCTCTTTGGCTAGCTTGGGTCAGGTGTCCTGTCTCTGCTTCCTCCCGGCCTCCCCTTGTCCCTGGCAGAGCATGAGACTCACAAAGTCCTTAACCAGAGTAAACGTTACTTAGCAACAACTAAAAACATCAATATTATCAGCTCTGTTCCCAGGCTGAAAGTCAAAACACAGTGCTGCACCAGCTACTAAGAAGGAGGAAAACTGACTGCTACTGCTGAACCCAGGACAGACAGTCAGTGGAAGTTCAGGTTTTTTAAACTCTTGGGCTTTGGCCTAAACATTGAACAATCTCAGTGATTTAGAGTATATTTGCATTTGTGCAGGGAAAAGGGGAGAAGTTCATATGGTGATGGACTGTGTGTCCTTGCCCAGGCACTGGCCATGGGGCTCCAGCGCAGGCAAATCTTTGAGCCCAGTTCATCCAGTTTTCATTCGACCTGACTGTCCATTAACTAGTCAATATTTTGTCAGTTCGTCAATGAAGAGATGTCAAAAGCTTTGCTGAAGTCAAGATACACAGTAGTCAAGATACACTTTCACCTTGTCCACCAAGCTAATCATTTCGTACTAGAAAGCTGCCAGGATGGTCAGGTGTGATTTCCTTTCCATGAACCCTTGCTGACTATTTCCAGTCACCTTCATGTCCTTCATATGTGTAGAAATGGTTTTGAGGGTTATTTGCTCCATCACTTTCCCAGGGACTGAGGTGAGGCTGATCAGCCTATAGCTCCTAGTTCTTGATTTTTCCAGACCACTTAATGCTTCTGCTAGTTCTGGAAACTTGCCTTCATCAAAATAAGACAGAATATAGTCTACTGCTCAGTATCACAATCAAGACTTTGGTTCAAGCAAGGTTTTGTGTTTTCTTGGCCAAATGACATATCCATTATGTTTTAATAACAGCTTCCAGTTTTCATGTGTAATACAGTGAGTTAAATCCCTAAAAGAAAATCCTGCTCCCTATAAGTTTTGTAGTAGAACAGCTACCTATAATGATTCACTGAGCTGAGATGCTTATGGAATATAATCTCAATAACAGAGGTTCTATTTTTTGCATCAGTGACAGTAAAAACATCTGCTACTAAAGCTATAGAATAGTTCAATTGAAAAGAAGAGTTCAGAGGTCACCTTGAATTTATAGCCACAACTGATGTGAAGTACAAGTGAAAATCAGCTGATGCACACTTTACACTGCACGAATGTCTCAGTGAGAGTCGATACAAATTCTGCCAGCAGCAGTAAGGCAGACAGTATTGTAATGCTTTTGTAAAGAGGTCAATACTTTGATTGTAACAACCATATTGTAGATGAATAGCACTTGCTTCCCACCCGTCTTTCCCAATCATCACTGAACGTCAGATGAAACTTAACGCTAAAATGAACATACAGCACCACCTCTTGATGGGATTGCCTTCTGCAATGTGATCGTTGCAGATTTCCTCTCCTCCTCACCCCCTTGATAAATGTAATTAGAATTTGGGACAAGTTACACAGTATTTTGCTATTATGAATCAGTAAAAGTACTTTTTTTTTTTTTTTTGCCATCCCTGAAGGCTGCAGGATCAATCTTCCTGCACAAGTCCTGTGAAGTGTTGCCATTTACAACCCTCAGGTTAGTCCACTCTGTTCAAAATGCCTGCTGAAGACCACTGCATGTTGACATCCCAGGAGTACTCTAGCTATGCCAGGACATCTGCTGTGATTTAACCCTGGACAGCAACTCAGCCCACACAGCAGCTTGTCCTTTCCCCACAAGTGGGATGGGAGAGAGAATCAGAAGAGTAAAAAGTGAGAAGACTCATGAATTGGGGTAAAGACTGTTTAATAGGTAAAGCAAAAGCTGCACACAAGAAGAGAAACAAGGAATTTGTTCTCTTTAAGTTTGATCTGCTTCCATCAACAAAGTGTTATGGATGACAGCCTTGTATGGAATAGTAATTTTTATGTAATTCTTAAATTACAGTATTTTGATTAAAAAATTGATCCTTGTTTGGGGCTGGACTTTTCCTCAACAGACATTAAAGGAGTAAAAAGTCCTCTCAATAAATAGGAGCCTTTGTTAGAGAACCCTTAAAGTCTGTTAGCATCTAAAAAGTAAAAAACCCAACGTGGATCGACGGTAATTCAGGCACCTTCAAATTTAAATAGCTAAAAAAGCCTAGAAAATTTCAGAGGTCTGTAGAGGCTGTGTGAGAATCTCTTATAATGTCTGGTTTTATGTATAATTTTATCTTTCTGCAGCAAAGGTTAACAGGTATCATCACAGTCTGACTGACATAAACAGGTATTTTCAGGCAATTTACTGCTCTTACAAGCTTTCAAAAGAGTTGCCCATCTTGGACAAAGTAAAAGAAAAAAGATGAGGCAGTACCTATAAGTAGTCCAAAATGTGCAGGTTGAGAAGAAAAATGGATTAATGTATGCCTCATTTCATTCACAAAGAATCATAGAATAGTTAGGGTTGGAAAGAACCTTAAGACCATCCAGTTCCAACCCCCCTGTCATTGGCAGGGACACCACACACTAAAGAAACAGGAGCTCAGAACTTTGAGGACTTAATGCTTAAACTAATCAACCTGCTGGCTGACTACATCCTTTTAATAACATCTATTTTTCTAAATCCTAGTGGTAACAGATTCTTTGAAAGTACTGAATTCTATGCTGACTTGCTTTTAAGGAACAGAATAAAAAAGTATTTTCTGTCACCCCAAGCCTGCCATGGGGAAAACATAAATGCATGTTTTTAGTTAACATGAAATCTGTGGTATAGTCCTAGGTTTATTCTGTTACCAGAACATCTGACACTGCAGGAATTCATAGTTCTGTGTGTGTTATCCATCACATTAGAGTCTTGTGCAGATAACATCATAAAGTGCCACAGGCTGATTTATGTTTTCAAGGTAAACAGTGGTTTAGGGTGTATGTACCAAACTTGTGGTCATTGTCTCAAAAAAAAAAAATCACTTTTTGTCATTTTTATTTTGTAGGCTATTAAAAAAAGTGACAGGTAATTAGAATGAAAAAATGTTGCTTTGTTATTCATTGACTTGAGCTGCATAACAATGCACCATCAAAAGGATCTGGAAGAGTCAGTTAAATTAGTAACACCAAACTTGATAGTTTCTAAAGAGTGCATATAAATAATGAATCTGAAAGAGGAATATAAAAAATTAAAAGTAACTTGAATCTTGCGAACATGTGCACTCCTTATGCAATCAAAACTCCCACAGAAACCAGAAGAAAGATGAGAAGACTCCAGGGCTTAGGAGATGAGATCAGCTGAAGGAAGAATGAGTGTTTTATTAAAAATTATCTAACCTGAAAAACTCTTTCTTGAATCGAAGCAGCAGTCTAATCCTTCCTAATAGACATCATTATTTTCTAATTCTGCTTTTTCCTCCTTTATCCTTTGAAACAAATACAAGAACAGTGATATACAAAGGAAGATGATGCCATAAGAGCTTGTTGTTAAAATCCCATGCCCATGACTATCTATAATACTGGGGGGAAGGGAGAGTGCATAAAGCGAAGAGGTAAGATGATATTAAGAACTGTTTAGTGACTTTTCTTCTGCTGCCCAGCTCCAGGAATAGAGAAATCCACAGTTTATGTACTTGAGAGACAACACAGACCCTACTACTCACATGCTTCTAGCTGCTCTTTCTGTTCTAGTACATGCTTCTACACTTAAAAATTACAGCCATCTTTCCCAGAACAGCTCCAGCAAATCCAGCAGAAGAGAAAAGTCAACTGAAGGAAGTAGAAAGCTTAAAGTGCTTAAGATAAACCTAGTTAGCAGAGAGTGAAGACTACAAGAACTGTGATGCTCCGCAGTTTGTGGCTGTGCTTGAAACAGGTATCTGTCAACAGGTACTACATGAACTTCTGACAGCTGTGAAGTCCTCAGCTCCTCTCGAATACCCTGCCACTACCATGCTCTTCCTTAGTCTCAGAGAAAACTAAATAGTGGGTTTTTTTCTATTTATTTGTGAACTTTGAAAATTCCTGGTGGCCCTTTTTCCTGAAAGGCCCATGCATGCCATGAAGGATCCTGTCAGCTTTGCTCTGTCCTTGTTCTCCTCTAAGTGGGGAAAATGCCATCCTCTGGAGAAACCAGGTCCAAGTCAGTCACTAGAAAACCCTGAAACGAATGAATGAAACACCCCACTCTCATGCATACATGGGACTATATTATTAGAAAGCGTAGTTATAAATTCTAGTTATTGCCTTCACATTAAAATGTCCTGATCATATCTAATTGTTGCAGACCTATGCATTCACCTTCACTGACAGTTTGCTGAGATGAGCAGGAAGATGGCAGTAAGTGACCCATAACAAGTTCATGCTCATATGTCCTCACAGGAGAAACAATGCTTACTCACTCTCATAGCCACATTTTAATGAGGCTCCTGTGCCCCTTATTTTTCTCTTGGACCCTTTTCAGCTTGCTTTCCATTTGCCATGGGAATAGATAGGCATATGCACTGTCTCTTCAGAAATCCTCCAGGTATAATTTACTGAAGGCAGGAGCAACTGGATGCACAGAAGAACATGAGTAAATTTCAGTTTAAATGAAAATCACAAGCATTTTGAAAGAGGAATACTGAATTTACTTCCTTTTATTGTTTTAGGTGATAGCATAGAAATCGACATGGCCTTAAATATCAGTGGAAGATCTACCTAGTTACTGTCTCATAAAACATGCTGTTCTTCATTAGTGCTTGAGCTTTTAGAAAACCTGTAAAGATCTTTTTGCGTTTGAAAGTGCAAAATGACTTGTATAGAGTGTCATCAGTCTTAGCAAAATGAAGCTTTCAGAGAGCCATAATGGCAGAGAGCGTAGTGGTATTTAAATTATTGAGCCATAAAGGATGGAACTATCAACAAGTGAATACATAACCCATGAAGAAAACTCCCAGAGCAAAGTACAGTTATTTCATCCCATTAAGGGATTCAGCTTCTTTTCTGATTTTTGAAACAGGTGGTATGACAAATTGGCAATGCTCTACAGCATGAGCGTAACCTAACTCATTCAAAGCCAAACTGAAAATAACAAAATGAAACTCAGCATGGAAAAAGACTCAAGCTAACACATTGTGTGAGGAAAGAAATTCAAAACAAAGAGATGCAAACAGCAGAGGAACCCTGTAAAGGAGGCCAAGAAAAAGGTGGCAACAGATGGTGTCCACTCAACAGGAAGAGGGGTTTTTGGCCATGCAGACTTGAATTATCCAAGCAGGAGCATGCCTGGGATGTTGTGACTTGCACTTTCACACTTAGCTGAGTGATTTCATGGCTTTTAATTATGAGAAGTACTAGACCTTGAGTTTCTATGTCTTTTCTAAAATTTGCTATGCCTTCCTGACCTGCTTCATGTCAGATGCACCATATTTCATGGTTCAGATAACTTACAAATCTTGTTCTGAGAGTTGCAGCCCCCCTAGGGAGGATCTGAGTCGGCTCCACAGTGCCACCTTCTGAAGCACCAGCGCTGAGTGCTGTGTATTTGTCAGGAAGAAATAAATATTCACGAGGTCCAGCTGTGTGGAGCGAGGTCAGACAAAGTGTCAGAATCACCCTTCCCTGACCAAAGAGTCTGGGGAGGATCTGTGCCTTTCCTGGTTCCTGTTTTTGTATTTATGGCAATACTTAAGCACTTATACGTGGCAATTCCGCAGAATCATGGAATCATAAAACAGGGTTGGTAAGGACCTTAAGATCATGTAGTTCCAACCCCTCTGCCATGGGCAGGGACCCTAGACCATGTCATCTAAGGCTCTGTCCAACCTGGCCTTGAACACTGCCAGGGATGGAGCATTTATGGCAGGGGAGTTGGAACTGGATGGTCTTAAGATCCTTTCCAACCCTAACTATTCTGTGATTCTATGATTTAGAACATTCCTTTATAACTGGTTATGTATAATAGTTCAACATATCCTTTGTTTATTTTCATGTGGGTGAAAAATTAAGTTAATTATAACTCATTCAGAGATTTGATGGCCATGAGTAATTCCTATTCATAATTTTCAGTAGTTGTGGGTTTTGTCCTTTTATTGCTTGCTTCTGTAACACCTTCAATACTTTTCTTAATCTCTTTGTTGTGACATAGATTAAAAAAAAATCCCCGTGTTTAATCATCTCTTAGAAAGAATAGGAGAGATACTTCATGTAATGTTTAATTTTCCCTGAAAATCTCAATCTTTTTTCTTTTGAATTAATAGACTTTTGTTCTATTAGCTTAAATTTAACATTGATTATATGGAAATAAAGACCAAACTGATCTAGTTTTTCCTGAAAATGCATTCATTGAAATCAATTCAGAAACACTGGTAAACCCTTCAGAATGCAAAATAGTTTCCTGATAGGTTAGGAAGGAATCCTGACTCCTGTTCCACTTCCCAACCACTTTGTACACAATCAACTCAAGTGCTTTCCTTGCTTCCTTCTATGATATGTGTGTCATCTTATTTGATCTGTTCATAATGTTCATAATAAAAGCTGAAAAATCCAGGAGTTTTTGCAGATTTGTATTAATTTCACCAAATAATGATGCCAGGTCCAGTACAGAAAGAGAAGAATGTAGCCATTTTATGGAATTCTGTGCTTTGCTTCCATACAGACTTGTTAGATATCTAGCTCTGGGCACCTCCCCTTTTGACCAGCAAAATTACAGATGAAAAGCTAAACAAGTAGTAGGATAGTTGTAATGGAGTTTTGTATCATGCAATTTGATGCGTTTAACTTTTATTTATAGAATCATAGAATCATAGAATGGTTTGGGTTGGAAATGACCTTATGTCATCCAGTTCCAACCCCCCTGCCATATTAAGTAATTTTAATTCTATTTGTTTTGAAAGAAAGGTTCTGAGCATAAATGGTAACGAATCTGAGTGAAAATTATTTCTCTTTGCCACTCAAAAAATAACAATGATTATTTTGAGCCAGGGTTTGTATTTTCCAATAACACAGCAGTTACCAAGGAAAAGTTTTGCATTAGGTTTGCAAAAATCATTACAAGAGCAACAGATATTTGATATTTCCTGAATAATATTGCACATTCCTAATTAAAAGTAGCCTTTTGCAGAAGGTGTCTTTTCCTGACTGGGTTTTAAGTCGTTACCGTGACTCATTAAAATATATTGTTTCAGAAGACTCCCTACGGCACCAAATGAAATGTCATACAGACACATAGATCATCATCCGTAAGGCTTTGCTTTGCAATTAATATGACTTTTATAACTCAACTCTGTTTCTTTTTTAACTGATGTGTCCTGACTTCTTTTATTCTGTTTTGGTTTTTTAACAGCATTACAGGCAGCTTTGAAGTGCTGGGAATCACTTTGGTACATACAGAGAGGCATGACTATGGGGAAACATCATGTCGTTGCTTCTTGGCATGTAAATACTGCATGTCTGCACTTGTAAGAGCAAAGGTTCGCCATGGGACTTTGTGTATAGAAATGTAAGAAGCTGTTTGCAAACCCTCATGGTGAATTTAACATAATTGTAGCATATGCAGCATGCTGGCTGACTGCACAGGTCCTTGGTGGGATAAATGGCCTGTACTGAGGGGAAGGGCCTGGCCAAGACATCAGAAGGTTGCAGCAGTACAAACAATAGAGGATGGAGAGAAAGATTATGTTCAATTTTACCCAGCACTTGAGTGGACTTTGGACCAGCTGTATCCCACTCAGAAATATGCCCTTCTACCCACCTAGAAAGGCTGGAGCCTTTCATTTTCTCCTGTTTATGCTTTTGAATGCTTATTATATCCCTGGGCATAGATCTAGGTTAGTGTCCTGACCACAGTGACAGGGGAGTATTTAATGTAGTATAAAAAGGTCAAACTGAAATCTTGCTAAATGAGCATATTTACTACAGCCAAACAAAGCATTTGCCTGACAAATCCAAAACCTGTACAAATCCCTCTATCAAGCAGATCGTTCTATTAAGAAAAAAAAAAAGATGGGCTTGGTTTTCCAAATTGACATGTTTTCCTAATCTGTGTATTCAGCTAATAAGCTGCAATATCAGATGGGGAATTCATCAAGGATGAATCAAGCAGTCAGTGCTGAGCATGGTGCCTCCAGATGCTCTGACCTGCTCTCTGGGAATGCTGCTTTCCCTGCTGCCTCTCTATCCAGCCTGGGGAGATCAGCCTGCTGGTACAGGGCTCAAAGCAGGCAGGGCAGCAGGCTGCACACAGCCTTCCCTTGCTACAGATTCATGCCCCAGTGGGACTGGGATCCCCAAGGAACTAAATCGTGCTTCTAACTAAGGAAATAATACATTGATGCTTTGCTCAGGCACATCTAATCTCCTCTCACCTTAATAGCTGAACTGTCTGAAGCACTGCTAGCACTATTACCCTTCTGCTTGAAGAGGGGGGCTTAGTTCTAGCAGGTATGCTTGACTGACTGAGAAGTTCGTTGCTTGCATATTTTGTCCCTGCTGCTCTGAAAATCTGTATGTTCTGGCATCATTACCAAGAGTGATGCAATAACCTCAGTAAACATGATGGTGTACGGACAGAAGGGTTTTCACATTGTGGTGGCTGGACTAGGATAGTCTGCTTTCCTCTTCTTGCTAGCTGCCTGGCTGCTTTCTTCCTCCTCATTCCTCCCTTCTCTTCAACTCTCTTTCCTTCCCTTCTTTCCCTTATGAAAGGATAAGTGTTCCCTCACCAATTATTTTTAAACTAATGGGAGGTGTAGCATCTCCCAGTTCCATTTAGTTCTTTGGCTCTAATCTAACCAAAACACACCCAAGGAGGGTTTTATCATGCTCTGGAGATCTTTATGTGAATCTAGGGACTAATAATGAATATTCAGCAGCTCAATTATATGCTATGGAAACAGAGACAGATAACCCAGGGGAAAGAGAAATAAAAGGTCTAATCAAAGGGAAGAGATAACTTGAAGATAAAATGTGATGGAACTCTATGAACCAGAGAAATAAAAAAGGCTCTTCCAGACTGCAGAGGCTGCAGAGGAGAAAGCTTTTCCCTGTAAAAGATAAAACCCTTTGTGAAGAAGAGTCACTGAGATCAGGAATAAATATTCCTGCTGTCATGGCTCTTAGATTAAATGATACCTTCATTTGACTTTGCCCCATCAAGATGGAGAGGTCCAGCTGCTGACCTGCTGTGTAGATATGGCTCATCCATCCAGCCTAGAGCAGCTATTTACGCAGCAAGAGCTACCCTAACTCCTGAGTGCTTCCTTTCAAGCCCAGAATATCCCTGTATGAAGCACATTATGAATTGGTCCTGCCCCTGCTGACCAGAGGGTGAAACACAGAACAGACCTGTGCTTGCACAGTTGAACCTCATCTTGCTGAGATGGTGCTGTCACATCCATGAAACCTGCAAGCAAAAGGAATGCATTATCTCCCCCAAATCTGCCACTCGCAAATAACATATTTGACTCACTTTTTAAACACGTGGAGCTAGATCAAATGAATTGTCCATAATGAAACCAGCAACGAGTAAAAAGCCTTCCTAGCTGAAAAACAGGTCTGTTAATTCCTTTCCAATGCTCTTTGCTGTTCTGTAAGGTATCTGATTTTAAGTCTATTTCCTTAACACATTAATAACAGGACACAGCCCGAGGTAATTAGTCTTTTCTTCTGGAAATGAAACTGGAAGTATTTGAGCCTCCCATGGCTCTGAAGGGTTTTCTTGCTGGGTCATGGGGGACTGCACTGAAATTAATTTGCAGGTTTTTCTTCCTTGGTTTGGAATTTGTGAATGATCAGAAAATTGTTTTCTGCCATCAGTCAGGAGCTGTGCTTTATCTGAATTATTTAGACAGAACCCCAAATTCTTGTCTGAATTTCTCTTTAGCAAAAGCTGTAAAGGTAAAAGCTACATTCATATTGAAATATGATGTTTTGTGTTTGGGGACTGAACCTGAGTGGCCTTGAAACATACATTCCCCAATCAGCTACACTTCTGGGGAGCATTCCCCATGGAGCCTCTCAGGAATTAAGAAGCAGAATCCATTTAGTCAAGTCCCCAAGCAAAGCAATTTGGACTTTGATTTCTTGTAGCATCTTCTGGCTGATTTATGCTATGATTAAACTTTTGTTGCTGATGATGCATTATGCATGCAATATCTGATGAAGTAAGATCACAGTAAAATCTAAAAATAGAGTCATTCAAGTATCCTTACAAGAAAACCTGACATGAATACTAACTCACACATCAATGAGACTGAGCTGCAAAGGAGCACTCTGCTTATTCTCTCCATGCAGAATTTCAGGCACAGACATGTCTCTGTTGTGCACATTTCTACCATTTAGGTCTCAGATTTGATTTAATTTAGTTTAATTTAATGAGACAAGAAGACCGGTGTCCTGGCAAGGTGTACTCATACACACGGCATACAGCAGAGGTTGAGAGTTTGGCCCGTTTTGCCCTACCCAATTAATGTGTTGCAATTGGCTGGTTACAACACCTCCTCAGCAGACTGGTCAGTGCCACCACAAGTTAGGGGCAGGATTTCACAACAGCTTTTATTTTCTCTCCAATAAAAGAATGAAACAATTTAGCCTTATCGACACCAACAGAGGAAAACCTCTTGCTCTCTATGAAACTAAGCAGCCACAGACAAAACATCTGCTCTCTGCCTGAATCATTTATCCTCTCCTTGATTTGAAAATGTGCTCAGGAGGGTTCAGAGCTTAGGGCTGATTCTTATAACCTGCTTATTGGTATCCTAGTAGAAGGATCATCTGCCTTCTTGAGTCACTGGGGACCCTAAACCCTGTTGCTGTGTTCTGTTCCCTTGGAGTGGACACCTCTAAGGGCAGGAACATCATTCAGCCTCCTCCAGGGTGACGGGGAAGGTAATGAGTGTTTGGTCAGCTAAACAGAAATGTACACATGTTCTAATCTGTTGGTAAGATACCCAGAGATGTCTCTGTGAATAAGATACCATTATCCATCTGGAAGATGAGGAGACCATTTGGACTCTTCATTAGGGACTGTAGTGATAGGACAAGGGGTAGTGGGTTAAAACTTCAGCAGGGGAAGTTCAGGTTAGATATAAGGAAGAAATTATTTACTGTGAGGGTGGAGAGGCACTGGAATGGGTTGCCCAAGGAAATTGTGAATGCTCCATCCCTGGCAGTGTTCAAGGCCAGGTTGGACAGAGCCTTGGGTGACATGGTTTAGTGAGAGGTGTCTGTGGCCATGGCAGGGGTGTTGGAACTGGATGATATTAAGGTCCTTTTGAACCCTAACTATTTTGATTCTATGATCCAGAACATCATAGAAGATCCTTGGGCAGCATATCACTTCAATTTACCTCTTTCACATAGCTTGAAAGGTGAAAAAACGGGTAGAGAAACACTAAAAAGTTATAGTAAGGGATTCTTCCAGTTTAGTCACCGAAGAATACAGTGAAAGGTATGGAAAACATGTATGACAGCTAGAGAAACAGGGACTGTTTGTAAAAAGAAGTGATAGCAAAAGCATTGTGACCTCTGCACTCTTCGCCTCTCAGAGTCCAAGTGATCTTCAAAGCTTTGAAGCTTCTTCAGTGTGTGTATGCCTCCATGCTGACACTGTTTTCCTCTTCTCTGGAGTTAACACTGGGCAATACAGGACTCCCTTTGAAGAACGTGTGGTGCAATTCATTATTTCGTTTATGGTGTGACAGTAACTGCTGTCAGAAGATGGAAATGGACAGTGGACTTTGGTTCTGAACACAGCGGCTATATACAGCTCCCTGTAGAGACATGGAGTTGACCTTGCAAACATTGTGTACACTAGTGATGGCAGATTGCTCCTTAGTGAAGGGATTTATTTGTTTTACCTCTGTATATTCAGCAGTGGAAGGCTCTGACAGAATATCAATGCAATGGGTTATTTCTCAGGCACTTAAAGAGCCTTCCCCTGAAATCAAGTTTTCATCACTTTGAGACTTGAGAAAACAGCACATTTTGCTTTCCCCACTGCAGCACGTAGTGTCTCTAGCTGGATCATTTGAGGCACATTTGCAGTATCTAAGTAAGCTTTCGCTACTTCACACACAAAAAAGATACAGGCTTCCCAGTAAGTGTATGTACAACAATTAGCCTGTTAACATCCAGCAAAACAGAGATGACTAATTATTTCATTTGCAACTGCTACTTCTAGTCTGTTTTGCTTCAAATAACACAGCTGTGGTAGTTAATGACTATAGCACAGCCAGAGAAATCAACAGTGAGGTAGATGTGCTTGCAAGCAAAGCTAAATGCAACTTCTCTTCATGCCATGCTTGATTCTTACCCTTTAAAACTGATCAAACGAGGGCTCTCCATTGTGTGCTCGCACCGCCATATTCAATATTATAAACAGTGTTTAATGCATGCAGATTTGCCCTCCCTATGGTGAGTAACAGGGACTAGAGCAGCCTGTTATTTAATAGAATGTGACAGAATTGCTGCTTTTGCTCAAATTGTGTGGATTTGTACTTTCAGAGCTGAAAGCTCCAGGTTTATTCCTAGTTAATGGCAGTAGCACCAGTGCCTGCACACATGAATTATTTACATAGAAACAAAATTAAAACTTTGGCAGAGGAGAATATTTTAGGTAGCTTGTTGCTGCTTTCATGAACCAGTGGGAAGCACTGATGCCATAACTGAGAGAATAACACAGTTAGATCCATCTTCGATACACCCAGAAGTGACAGTGCAATTTTGCCAAGAGTCAAAGCATTCTAGATCCTTTCCTGACTAATGAGCTAGTGATCCATCTCCCCATCAAACGAGGTACTTCCACGCCATGAGATTTCACAAATGACATGAAATCCACACAACAGAACTACACCCTGGGAATTCTTCTTAAATTATTCAAATCTGTAAGGAAGATAAATACATGAGCCAGAATGTCATTTATTTTTCTGTGAATCCGACAACCTAAATAGTACACAGGTGAGACTGCAGTAAGTTGAATTGCTTGCTGGTTTTGTCCTATGTTTGTAAAAGGCAGATGAAAGCTCAGTTCCATCTCCAAAAAATCAGTCCTTTTCCTGATCTATGTTCTTAAACACTGGAGGAAAATATTTCATTTAAGCCAGCCAAGACAAGAATATCCAATATCTATTGGGAAGTTAAGTAGGTTTGGCTCCTGAAATATTAATAGAAATATGAATCCCTCCAGTGTCAAAGTCATGAAATTTTCAATAGTTTTAGAAGTAAAACTTATGAGTATGCTTACTGAAAAATCTCACCTATTACTATGAAGGTAAAAAAAAAAAGATTTCATTCACCCATGCTCACCCATGTGCTTAAAGTATAGCTGTTTATGAAGGTTTCAGGTGAGACTCCATTTCTGCTCCTCTTCCTTCCCTTCCTGCCAGAAAATGGATTTTTCAAAACAAGTGTTTTTTTGGGACTGTCTATTTCAGAAAGATGGCATTTCCACTCAGTTACATGGGACCAGTTCTGCATCAGTCCTCAGGAATATGCCAACCCAAAGATTATTCTTGAACATACCTGATTGTCACTAATGCCCTATGTTCTGAATATGTTCTCTTGTTTCTCAGCTTCTTCATTCCTTGGAAAAATCCTGGCTTTATTATGATATGAATTGATGCAGTCATTCAGTTTCTAAAATGAAACATTTTGAATCCATTTTGATGCCATAGATTAAATCCTGAACTGCTGAGATCAGCCAGAATTTTGCTATAATTTTAGAATATATCTTATAGCTCAGTAACCTGATGGCAGATGTATACTATGGGGTCCAGTTCCATTTAAGGTGGTAAGCTTGTGCTCGAGCCTCATTCCCCTTAAATTATCCATGTCACAAGTACTCCACCAATTTTGACTATCCGAGCAAAAAGAAAAGGCATAATTTGCTGTTTAAAGGTAAGTCTTTGGACTATTGGAGGTACACCTCAAGAATGGATTCTGATGCCAGCCAGTCCCTGCTGGAGGGCAGTGTACTCTTTGACTCCTTCCATAGAAGCCCAATATCTGCACCCCTGAGGATCTCATCTGTGCTAGGAGAACATGCAGGGGAAGACAGTCCTCTTAGATAGCTCTAATACTATGTGAGATGCACAGAGAAAGAGTGGAAAACCCTATCCTGCATTAGGGCCTGAAGGATTAAACTAAAACCAGTCTGAAATTAGCCTGAGCCTATGAATAGTTAGGGTTGGAAATGACCTTAAGATCATCCAATTCCAAACCCCCTGCCAAGGGCAGGGACACCTCACACTAAACCATCTCACCCAAGGCTCTGTCAAACCTGGCCTTGAACACCGCCAGGGATGGAGCATTCACAACTTCTTTGGGCAACACATTCCAGTGCCTCACCACCCTTACAGTAAAGAACTTCTTCCTTATATCCAATCTAAACTTCCCCTGTTTAAGTTTTAACTCATTACCCCTTGTCCTGTCACTACAGTCCCTAATGAAGAGTCCTTCCCCAGCATCCCTATAGCCCCCCTTCAGATACTGGAAGGCTGCTATGAGGTCTTCACGCAGCCTTCTCTTCTCCAGGCTGAACAGCCCCAACTTTCTCAGCCTCTCTTCATACAGGAGGTGCTCCAGTCCCTTGATCGTCCTCATGGCCCTCCTCTGGACTTGTTCCAACAGCTCTGTGTCCTTTTTATGCTGAGGACACTGGAATAGAACAGGGAACATTTTCAAAGCTGATCTGGCCAAAAAGATGAAGATCGGTATGGACATTTCCAGCTCAGAAAAGCATCTGTGTGGTGTGTGATTACACAATACCAGGTGCTTGAGAGATGCTGTAAATAGGGGTGACGCTGCAGATCTGAGGTCTCTATGGACAACCAGGCTCTGATACAATGTTTAGCTCAGTGCTTATGAACAAATAAGAGTAGCAAATTACATTCGTAGATAAATTCACCTTTTTTCAAACCATACTTCAGTTTTACCCGGTGCTCAGCACAAATTACACTGGAGGGCAGAAGTCTACTGCTGGATCAACAATGCCTCTCTCAGTTTGATAGCTGAATAATTAAGACAGTGCTTTCATCAATCCTCTCTTAACCATGAGTTGCTTCACTGCTATATTTACAGCTGTTGCATAATCTTAAAGTTTGCTTATGATATAATGAAGAAACCCAGCAGGTTGCCAGCTTAAATAGTATTTAATGTGTGTGTTAAAACGAGTTATTCATCCCTATTCAATTCGTTGTTACAGTACTGGGACTTGGGCAACCTTCATTTTGGTTTATTTACAGTATTGTAATAAATTTTACTGCAGAATGGAGCTAAATTGTATTTTAAATAATGATGCAGATTGGATTGTTACTCAAAAACAGAACCAAAAACCAACAGATGTAACAGATATATTTAAACTAATTACCAACACATCACAGCAGAAACAAGCACATGGCACGTGGATTCTTTTTCCTGTACCAGCCATCTGAACCATGCCTGTAATCATTAATTTAGCACATGCTGAACTGTATTTTCAAGTACATCTCGAAACAAATGAGAATGTTCTTCAGTTTTCAGATTCCAATTATTCTGTCGTGGACACCCTTCATTTAAAGGCTGTCTGGACTTCGATAGCCAGCAGTATTATTTGTCAATGAAATGTTTAATGGCCCAGTTCTGCAGATGTTGAATTTATTAGATGATGGTTGTCTTGGCAGCAATCACTGGATTTCCAGAGTGAAATTTATCATCTGCCACAAATTGAACTCAAACTAAAGCTTTATAGTAGGAGTTTGGTGTGGGGGCAAAGAAGGGAAGGAGGATCGACCCTTGCGAATGGGTTTGGTGAGCAGTAGCAGTTAGAATTGTCTTTGAATCTCCCACCAGCTGGGCTTCTAGCAAATCTCCAGTAAAATTATAACAAACACAGACTGAACTGGGATTTGCACAGGTAAAAGCTGTGTTAGAGCTTCACTTTAAAACATGTAATTCTGAAGAAATAGGTAGAAACAATTCCCGAAGAGTGTGAAACAGAACAAGTACAGTATCAGCAAATGTGCTTCCATGAGCTGTCCCCTTCACGTTAGCGAGATGGCTCTCATGAGTCAAGTCACTTTCATTATTAACAAGATGCTACAATTTGCACCTTTTGTTAGAAAGGAAAACTGTCTCTCTTTCATATGTGGAAATTGCATATTTTTACAGTTATTCAAGGTCCTTGCAGAGGAGGTTTCTGAGTCATGCAGAGTTTTATTATATTAGCAACAGCATTACCACAGTGAGTGATATTACACCTATGTGAAGAATAGCACAAATATTTGAAGCATTCACACTGGCATGAAGGATAGCAAACTTGTTGCTGCCCAGTGGCTGTTCTGGAGCCTGAAGAAGTAGACTGGGTGGCTGTTGCTGAGGGAGATGCTGACATTTATATAGAGGGACATTAGTAGTTAGTGTTGGGCAGGAAAGATGGACCTTTCTAGCAATAATAAATGCTATCTTTTTTCTAGTGCATTTCTGAGGCTATAAACTTTGATATCCAATGAAACTCAGCTCTTTGTTATCTTCCTTTCTTTAGCCACCACTCAGCTCCTGAGATGGTCACAAAAGAATGGGAGAAAATATGGTATTGCAGAGACCAGTGAGATTTTCTAAGGGTTTCTAATGCACCTGTAGTCAATGGCATCACTGATAGCTGAAAGGCAAAGCCACATCTGTAGTAACCCAAACATATAGAGTCGATCTGTGTCTATCTGGTTTGTGTGTATGAATGCAGTACTGAAGACCCCAGCAACTTAGACTTTAACAAGCTGATCTTCATAAAGAAGGAAGGAAAGAAGAAATGATTGTTTCTGCTTTATATATGGAAAATAGAGACATACAAAGATGACATTGGAAATCTCAAAAAAAAAAAAAAAAGCAGACAATAAGAAGCAGATTACAAGAGGCTCAGACTGTTGCACAGAGCTGGGGGGATGTCTACATTGGGACTGTCTTATTGCCTGGCAGAAATGCGACTTCTGCTCTTCCCATCTGAGCACTCTCCAAAGACACATTTGCCTCAATAGACAGAACTGCGCACTCCAGCTTGGGTGGGCACTCTGGAAGGTGTTGGAAATGAGAAGGGTCTGTACATTTGTCAACAAAGTTGGGAATTATTCCTCCATCAAACAGCACCACCCTACAAAACTTCTTCAGATGATCCCTTACCTACCCCAGCTGTTCCCTTGGTGGCCTTTGTGAGGCCATTCCATGACCTCACCCTTACAAAGTACAAATCTCACAGTTTCCTCAAACCTTCAGCTTTCCTTAGCCCCGGGGAGCTGCCGGTTCCACGGCTATTCTCCATCTCAGGTCTCCTGGTTCCTCCTCTCCATCAAACTCCCTCACTGTTTGGGATGAGCCTAGGTGAAAAGGCAGAAGAGGGAAGTGGAGAGTATGAGAGACACCATGTCTGCTACCTGCACCTGGTAAGTTCTGATAGAGCCTGCTTAGAGCCAGGGCAGGCAGGCAAGCAGCAGTGGTGAGGAGAATCTCTCAGTGTGGCCATCCATGCCCCTAAGAAAAGGGGTGATTGCTCTTGCTGGCTGCTCTTCAGGAGCACTCATTGTCGCAAATTCCCTTGCTTCAACTGGCTTGACCTGTGCCCTGCAGGTCCACAGCCCGCATGTATCAGGTACAGAAGGGCGAGGGCTGCAGGAGTTGGATAGTGCAGAGCAGCCACAGAGCAATTCCTTCCCCTCAGCCTGAGACAGACACAGCACCAAAGTGCCACAGAAGTGATCTCATTCAGCCTCTGCCTCCACAGGCTCTGCTCATCCTCTGCCCTGTTAATAAAGACCACTTTGAGAACAGCAGGCAGGGAGGTGGGTGGTAGCTAAGGGGAAGACTGAGAAATAGCAGACTGAGGTTGTAAGAACAGTGAGAGAGGCAAGTGTGAGGTCTTTGGTATTTTAAAGTACAGCTCAATACGGAACCTACAAAATCACAGTTTTCCAGGCAGATGCAACAGATATCTTGTACAAATACTCTAGTCCTTCTGCAACCCTGAGATAATGTAGAAGGAAGGTATATTAAGTGTCCTGGCATTGCCTTTTTAAAGCTGTGAAAGCTTCTTTGCATCTCTTCAAAGAATTGCTTCTTATGTGGGAAAACTGAATAAGCTGTCTTTTGTTTTCAGGCAAGCTCTGCAAGGCTGTGGAGGATCAAGCTGTGTGGCAAGCAACAAACACCACCTCCACATGGCTACAAGCATATTACTGTGTCAATATATCATCCTCAGAATTCTATGATACCTGGTAGGATAAAGGCAGTGCACCAGCAATTCATCTGGTTTCTCATAGCTGCTGCTTTAAGCCAAAGTGGATTTTGAGGTAAGGATGAGGTGCAGGCGTAGAACTTCTAAAATGATATGTATCTCAAACAAGAAAGATGTCAGACAGGGAAAGAACTTGGGGCAAGAAGGAGCATTTAAATCAACAACACGGCCACCTAAAAAGTAAAGGAAGGAGCAGACCCAGCTGCTAACTGGTAGGAAGGATAGGTGGGACAGGAGGAACCTTTGAAGATTAGGAGGATAAACGGAGATTTGCTCTAGGGAAGGAGGATGTGAGAACTGTCAGATGCAGAGCAGCCAGATCGTAACTGCAGCAGTAATTATACTTAAGGCAATACTGAAGGTATCACAAGATCTGGGCAAAAAATACCAGGTCCACAGCAAATTGTCAGGTTTGCACAGCTCCCCGCTTGCTGTTCCACTTAAACAGTTTTCACATTGCTGCCACCAGTGCTGCAGCCATAGCTGGCAATGTCCTGCTCGTGCAATTAGACCCAGTACACTGCTTCAACTAACTGCAGCTGCTGCTGAAAGCCCATTCTGAACAAAGCAAACCATTTCAAAGTGCCACGACAGAACTGAGTCTCTGGGTCTACTCATCCCTTCTTGCTGCACTCAGGGTTTTAGAAGCAGGCTGCGGACTACTTCCAGCCAGATTCTGTAAGGTAAGTTCTGTGTCTAAAGTAAGAGTAAATCATTTAATAAAGCTTCTTTCCAGAACTTGCATAAAAAAGGCTTTATGGAACTGTTAGTTTAGCACCCGAAGGACTTTTTCTCCATGCACAACCCCCAGCCTCTTCTCTTAACAGCCTCTGATTTTTATTATTAGAGAATTAAATTCTGACTTCTCTGGGGCTTTTGGGTTGGTTTTCTGGTTGGTTCATTGTTTTGAGGATTTTGATGTTGTTGGTTGGGTTTTTTCTCCTCCCGGTGAGGACAGTGAGCAGTGTATTTGTATAAAAGAAAGGAAAAGAGATGCACATCTTAACTATACAGGAAAATGGAGAATCTCCCCCCCTGCAGCACTCCCTTGCTAAGCTGATGAAGGGAGGTGATACTGGTGATTCATTTTTAATGTTGTTTTAGTGGTGTGGGAGTTATAAAATAAAGGATAAACTAAAAAACACTTGTTTTAGTCTTTACTCTTGGAGACTTTGCACATTGTGCTGGGTTTTCTCTTGCTTATGTGGACTGTGATTCAACAATCTTATTTTAAAAAGTAAACCCTTCAAAGTGCTCTGTGTAATGTGTTAAGTAACACTTTGTTTCAGGCAGGTGTCTTTGAGACTATCTACTTACTACTGGGTTTACTGAGAAAAGACTAATAGCCCCTTTCAGACCTTGAAACCACACAATTTGAGCAGTGTAGCTTAATGGCTTATTAGGAGGAAACTGTATAGTCCTGCTGGGAATGAGTAAATGCCCCTCAGCCCAGCAAGCTTTGTCCAGCCCTAGTACTCCACTTCCCCTTAGGGCAGTCTCTAATCTGTTTTCAGTGATCCCAATATGTTTTACCTCAACCACCTTGCTCTGGAAGCAATGTGCACATTTATGGGTCTGTTTACCAGCCTCAGACTGGAGCTTGGTTTTCTGTGTTTTATTTGCCTTTCTCTTTGAAAGAAAATCCCAAGGCAAAACCCTCACTACAAAGCACACCCGGAGCTCTGAGGGTGGTCTTTGTCTTTCCTTTTGCATTGCAGGCTTTTTAACTCGGGCAGTCATCACACACGTCTCCTGCCTTCTTTTTTCAGCTAAAACAAAGGGAGATAAGTTACAGGTTCCTTCCCTTTTCTTCCTCTTGCCCAGAGAAGCTGTGGCTGCCCCATCATTGGCAGTGCTCAAGGCCAGGTAGGACAGGGCTTTGAGCAACCTGCTCTAGTGGAAGGTGTCCCTGCCCATGGCAAGCGGTTGGAACCAGGTCTCTTCCAACCCAAACCATTCTGTGATTCTATTATTGCTATACAGCATTCTCATGTATTGGAAATCTTATGGCACTGAGGCTGAAGCCAGTACCCAAGGTCAGAACTGGGTGTTGAATATGTGTATATAGATTGTTTTAAGAACTTAGTATTGAATTCTGAAGGAGTAAAATGCATTTTTCCCCCTGGGAATTGTTTTTGCCTGAAACAAGCTATTTTACACTAATTTTTTTTTTTTGTTGGATACTCTTTTCTTCTTTGCCAGGTGGCTTCTTTTAGAGGGAAGATTTTCCTAGAAACACTTTCAGAAACAAATAGAAACCAGTCTCATTTTCTTGAATACGGCAGATCTGCAGCGTGCAGTCTGACAAAATCCAGACCTCTTACAAGACAAGTTAGCCCTGATAGTCTCTGTCTCCCAGAAGCTTTAATGAGCTCTCCAGTTGTCTCTTGCAGCAGAATACATCCCATCTCGTCTCCTAGAGTCCATTTGGTGTCCACTTTTGTCAGATTAAAAAGTCACCTGAGAAACTTCCTTCAGTTAAAAAAACGTTAAAAGCTGCTTCTCCCATGGCAGAGCATAATCCACAGTTTAGAAGCAACCAGACTGTACGGGGCAAACAAATAGACCCCTCTGATCATGTTTAGCATCAGGACTCTCCAGTTATATGAGAAGTGTAGGGCATTTTTTTTGTTTATTTGTTTGCTTTTTTTTATACTGGTAAATGCAACAGAATGAAAGAACCAGTGGAAAAAAAAATTGCATACTGTTACTAAGAAAATTATCCTTATTTAATAGAACCATTCAGTGATGGAGTCAAACTGTTCCACTTATCTTGACCTATGCTTAAGTGCTTTTAGCATAATTGCTGAAGGGCGAACACTTCAACATTGGTTGAATGCAGCATTGCAATGTCAATGGGAAGTACAGAGGCAATTTCTCAGGCTGGAGTCGACCAAAACATTTTAACCAGGAGCTGTGAATGAGGAGGGCTTTAGCTCCATAGTGGGGTTGTTTCTGTAATGCAATGCAGAGCATGTGCCCTGGGTGATGTTAGTGTGGAAGGCTACAGCTTCCTTATATGCTTCAGTCAGCCCATTCTCTCTGTGGTTTCATAGATCAGAACAAATGAAACTTCACTTAGTAACTGAACGCAGCCTGTATGCATCACAGAAAGCCATTGCCAGATACTTAACATTCAGGTACAACATACCTGGCTGCCATGTTTAGCATAAATTCAAACCTTTTTCTCCTGCAGTGTTCTCACTCTGCGATAACAATGGTTATGCATGGACATGCTGACCAAGCTCTTCAAATGCCACAAAGTTCTCACTGTTTTTTCCTGTACCCATTTATAAGGTTGGATTTTAGGCTTTCCTACTGGTGTCCATTCATGAAGCAGCCCATGAAACCAGCTGTTTTCATGCTGAGGGAAAACTGCTGAGGGAAAACTGCTGAGGGAAGCTAATGGATTAAAATTGGCTATATGAAACTAGCGGTATTTGTACAAATAGCTGTTTATACAACAATGAGAATGATGGAAATGTTTTCATTAGAAAAAAGTTGACAAATTATATTTTCCAAATTCAGACCACATTTGCACCGGATGTGTCTCCATGAAAAAGCATTGGACTTATATCAAGTATATTTAAATGTGCCTTTACCATGGCTCAGTATATTTTTCTTTCCTCCTTTCTTGATTATTCCCTTGTTCAACATGATTGCTAGTTTTCAATACGCAGCACCCCAGTTGAGCTATTTGCATTCGTTAACCTTTCAACCTGCATTTTGGATTTCAAATTGACTTTGTGGCTTTGGTGTTATTCCTTCTTTTCTCTTTCTTTGCTAGATTCCTTCCCTCGCCCTTTCTTCCTTCCTGAACTAAAAAGCCAGAGACACACTTTGGCTAAAAGGAGCACAAGTTTTAAAGAGTAATTCTCTGTGCAAATGAGCCCTCCAGGTAAACCAACTAGTGGGTTTTAGTTCATTTATTTCTTGGATGTTGTCAAGCAATTCTTTGCACTGTTGCACCTTCCCTCCGGGCTTCCCCTTAAAATCCTCCCATATTTTTCCTTTCCCACTGATCCCATGAAGAAGAATAGCCTCATTTTTATATCACTGCAGGGTTCTTCAGACCAATGCAAAATTATGCCTCTAATTGTAGCTTGAGCCTAATTTTTAAGTTTCATTTCCTTCTCCAGTAGTTGCTATCAGCTCTAGTATCTAGTATCAGTTGCTATCCCCTCGTAGTTGCTATCTGTTCATTTCAAGAACATTCTTGCTGTCTAGTTGAATGGCTCACATCAATCATAGCTATAGGGGCATAATTGTCCTTGCCATCCTGTTTGACTTTGAATGCTTCATTGCAATAGGGAAAATCCACCAAAGTGGCATTTGGACTTCATGGAGATGCTTAATGATGCTCAAGATCCTGGTCCTCCCAGTCGTACCCTTCTTCCTATTCACACTTTCAGATTTTCTTCCTCATGAAATGCTTCTCACTTCCTATGTTCAGATGAAGTCTCAATCTTCTTTGTCATAACTGCCAGACAAAGGACTTGATGCAAATCTCAGCTCAGCAGAGGGGCCTCACTCATGCATTGAGGATAAGTCTGTCTCAGAGGTGATAACAGGTAACACATGAAGCAGTTCCACTAGTTCAGGGGACCTCTACCCTAAAAAGCAGTGTGCCATGAGGAATTGCTTGGCCTAATCAAAGGTGAGTAACTCCATCAAGCAAATCACCTCTGTCCTCTAAAAATTCCCCCCAGATGTCTGGGCTTTCTCCTATATTTTCCATCTATTTCTTTTCTTGTCTCCCCTGATGTTCAGGGTGAAGGTGCTGAGACTGGATATTGAAGCCTATAATGACTTCTCTCTGGGTTGTTCCTTACAGGGAGGGAATAAGAGGGCATATGTGGGCAAGAAAGGGGAAGAAGATTGGTTATGAAAGGATATATGTTAAAATATAGTTACTACTTTGAAAAAAAACCCTCCAAAACACAAATAATGGAAACCCACAAAGAACTTTGGGAAACCTGAAGGAGGAGATGTGAAGATCAAGCAGTATTCACTTATTGCAAGTTTTCAATTTGTAGAAATGGATTCATGCAATGGAATTTCCCTCTGGCTGGTCCAGTCTGGCTTACAGTGTTCTTGCTCCTTTGCAGAAGCCCTTCCTTGATCTTCCTGAGCTCACATTTCACTTTTCTTCCCTTCAAATCATGTCTGTTCCAGAAAAAAAACAGGTGATCTTTTCCCTGTTGTCCTGTAACCTCACCTCCTCTGTGCCCTTTGCTGTTAAAGTCTGCATTTGCTGTATTGCATTATGTCATTCACAAGTCAGTGGTAGATAATTGCACATGGCAAGTTGGCACTTACTCCTCTGAGCAAGATTGGAGTAAAATTCCAAGCCAGAGCAAGTGTTACAAGATATATGTGAAACAGGGATTAAAACAACAGTTACTCTGGGTTAAGTTTTCCTACGAGACCTTTTCAAACTGTCTTCAGGGGTAGTAACATGAGAGAGTATTACCCTAGCTCCAGTAGAATTGATTAATTCCTGTCACAGCCAGACTGAAAACTTTTTGGTGTACAGTTAACAGGTAATTACCTTATCTGGAAAATCACCTTCTCCAGGAAAGACCATAGACAGAAACCTGTATCAGAACTGAGCAGTGTCCCATTTGTTTCCTTTCAGCAGTGAAGAACCTGGAAATGAGGATGCTGAATGTTCAACTGAGCCTCAGAAGGGCAATTTTTTTTCATCCAAGAAGAAGGAAAACAATTTAAGATAATGAGGCTTGAATAAATAGCTTTTATTTTTTGTTGTTTTTTTCTTCTTTATTCTCTTATTTTCTTTTAAAGTTTGCAAGTGAAGAAACTTATTTTTAAACATGTACATAATTCTCACCTAATCACACAGAGCTGGCACTTCAGAAATAATGACATAAGTAGCAGGAGACTGAGGATAGGACCATATCATCACCATGATGCAGTCAGACCATTGCACTGCCCAGGGCCAGGACCAGGATCCCAGGAATAGTGTAGCCCTACTGCTGCTGTTTGAACATGCAGCCATTCTGCCTCTTTGCTTCTTGGTTGTCTCTTATTCCTGGAGAAGATGGCACCTATTGCCTGGCTTTCAGCAGTTCCCAACCATGCTCTGGGCATCCTGAGCAATTCTCACCTTGAGAATCTTTACTATCTAATGGGGGAAGATGTAGGAAGTTATAAATCTCTGGATAACTGAGTATAAAGAAGGTAGTAACTCATATTCTTATAGGTTTCTCAGAGCAGGAACTGTGGCCTGTTATCCATAGCCCTGAGCATGAGATATTGCGGATGAGCAAACTCCTGGATGGTTTTTGCATGTTAGTTTGGTAAAATGAGCAAATTCCCTCTCCTGAGTTACTTTGGATGAGGGTTTTCTAGATTTTGGATTATTTTCTTTTTTTTTTTTAGAGAGAGAAGAACACTCTTTTTAAACCAAGAGAAAATTTGCCTTTCTGCCTGAGGGTGTCAGCAGATATTTGGAATTCTCCTGGTAAAAAGAAGAGGCCGTGAGTCTATCTTAAAAGCAATCTACACTTTCTGCAGTCTTCTGAAGGAAAGAACATTCCTGCGCCAGCAAGTGTTCATCAGATCCTTTAAAATATCTGGCTGGCAGACCTAAAGGAATATAAGGTTTCCTGATGGCTGTTACCACCTTGACCTGTATTTTCTGACAACACGTGGTCCTCATTTGACTCCTTGCACACTAAGTTTAATGATGGCTTGCACACATTTTTTTGCTATCAGTGGTAGTCTTCAGCAGCCCAAGCTCTATCTTAAGTCTTGAGTAGTCAGGTAGCTCCTCTTTTACTTGGGCAGGGAACTGTACAACCTGCTTGACAGAACGTTTTAGAGTATGGGTTACTCATCCTGAGACAGTTAAGGTTTTGCCATGAGTCCTGCATAAAGGCTCAGTGGGGAGCTGCTGGACATAGTCCCTTACTCAGGGCAAAATACTTTACACTGGAGATGGTGTGGGTCAAACAGCCATTTGGACCTCCCCTCCCACCAGGACGTAGTACATTGACAAAATGGACCAGAAGGGTGCGAGCCACTGTCACTCATGGGGCCATGGGGCCACTGCTATAAAAGCAGGGAATCTTGCCTTTCTGTCAAGCAGCACTTGGTGCTGATCACCACCTCTTAGTTTTCGTGAGTGAGCTCCACTTTCCCCAAGTGAATGGGTTTTGAACACAATCATCCTCTTTGATCCACTCATTCCTACCTGCACCCACCGGTAGAATGAAACCACGCTAAATTATATATATGTCCATGTTGTTCTCCCTATTTCACATCCTAAGTAGGATCATTGAACTGTGGAATGGTTTTGGTTGGAAGAGACCTTACAGATCGTCTGGTTCCAGCTCCCTGCCACAGGCAGGGACACCTTCCACTAGAGCAGGTTGCTCCAAGCCCCTGTGTCCAACCTGGCCTTGAACCCTGCCAGGGATGGGGCAGCCACAACTTCTCTGTGCAACCTTTGCCAGTGCCTCACCACCTTCACAGTAAATAATTCCTTCCTTATATCTAATATAAATCTCTCCTCTTTCAGTTTAAAGCCATTCCCCCATGTTCTGTCACTGCTTGGTGTTATAGAAATGTTACTGTTCAGACTGTTGATGAGGATGATTGCGGCATGGCTTCTAGTATTTAATAACGAACAGCTGGAGACACATGGCAATTTCTCCCTTGCAGTCATTTTTCTCTCAGTGATCCATTGTTAGCTTTCAAATCTGCGCTGATTCTTTCAGGGCATCACCCATACAATTAAAAACTTTATCTGCATCCTGAGGCCGTTTCAGTTAGATGTGCCTTGAAAACTTAGGAAGAAGCATTGACAAAATGCCTAATGTCACTGCATTTTCTGTGGAAAACCTGAAATACCTCGTGTGCATGTACTCGGATTCACAGCACTCAACACTGAGAAATTGAGTTTCTTGAATCTCATAACAGATTTTTTTGCCCCTGTTGCGCTTTCATTTATTTTGTAATGGCAGTAACTGACTCACTTTGGTGTGAGTGTCATTTATATGATTTTAATCTGAAATGTTCTGTATTCCCAACTGTATTTAATATCCTTCTTCTAAACTAATATATTTATTTCTTTTCCCACAAAATATTCCTGTCTTCCACAGAAATGTGGTGTTTGACTACATATAGAAATAATTTGTACTTACATCAAGGTTCAAATTGATTTGTTCTGTTAAAGTCCCAGTGTCCAATATGCATTTATTCTACAGATGGCTAGCTTAAAATAATGTCAAATTTTTCACGAGATGCTCTTTCTCATCTTCTTTGCAGTCAAATGCATAAGGAAAATGGAAATAGCACGTCAGGTATATGGTCTGAGTTTGTATTTCATGTTCAGTCACTGGGATTGATTCCCAGAACATAACTCAGCTGCTTCCAGAAATTATGCTTTAGAATCAGACTGAAGCCCTAAATCTCGGAGTAAAATCTGAGAGATGCTAAATGAAATGACACCAAAAAGAGGTTTTGACACACCTCTGGATCTAGCCCTTTGCATTTCAGACAATTCTCATTGATATTTTCTCCTATGTTTCCACATATGTTTCTCCTGTTTCTTATTTATATTCAACATATACAGGGTTTGCTGTTTGCCAGATATCTGAATTCACTGCAAAGAAATGCGGCTAGTTCTTAAAGAGAATTTCCTCTCTCTTTGCTCTCTGAAAAACATCCATTTGGGGGTAGCAGGGTAAATGTCTACTCTGAACTTATGTTACCTGTTGAGCTCCTCTCTAAACAATTGTAATCAAAGTCATGTCTTTAAAAAGTGAAGCCCCTCAGACAGAAAATCCTACACATTATCATTCTCATGTGTACTGCAGCTGCTGCTCTGTAGCACAGCACATTACAGCGCCAGTCTGGGCTTTCTGTTCGTGTGCACTCTAGACACAGAGTGAAAAGCAAAAATAACAACCTCCCCTTGCTGGCAGCTGCAGGGTGCTGTCCTTGGGCACCTTTAGCCACTTGTGCCTCCTGCTGCCCAGTCATTCCCGGTCTTTCCCAGTCAGCTGTGGGAAGTGCTGGAGAGGGACTCTTCATTAGGGACTGTAGTGGTAGGACAAGGGCGAATAGCTTTAAACGTAAACAGGGGAAGTTCAGGTTAGATATAAGGAAGAAGTTTTTTACTGTGAGGGTGGTGAGGCACTGGAATGAGCTGCCAAAAGAAGTGGTAAATGATCCATCCCTGGCAGTGTTCAAGGCCAGGTTGGACAGGGCCTTGGGTGAGATGGTTTAGTGTGAGGTGTCCCTGCCCTTGGCAGGGGGTTTGGAACTGGATGATCTTAAGGTCATTTCCAGCCCTAACTGTTATATGTTTCAATGAATACCTGTATGGAGGTACAGGTGTACCAGTAAAACAGTAGGCCACCAAAGGGCAAGGAGTTCTTTGGACTATGCCAACAGGGCAATGAAGGCAGGACCTTGTACAAAATGGAATGTCTGACAGTGTTTAAAACTACCCTAGGTAAGTCATTATCAGCTTTAAAGGTTGGAAGCATCCTTATTATAATTCCTGTATCTATGAATATAGCATTACTTGTACAATGAGTGTATACTGGATATTAATCAGGTGTTGCATCTTTCCATAACAACAAGCAAGAAAAGCTGACTGGCTTGTCACAGCAGGGGATAATTTGCCTGCTTAGGTGGTAGGTACTCAACGGGGGCTTGTGTTTGTGCCTCACTGCTGGGGCATCTAACATGCAGCAATTCCACCAAAGGAACTTGAAGGCAAGAAAGAAAGTCAACATGTGAAGCACGAAACATAAATAGCAGGATGTGCAATAAATGTTCCTCAGTGTTGCTAAGCAATATGCCAGGCGTGGGCAAGAGCGATACCATCCTGGGAGCTCTCCAAGTTGCCAGCTCTTAATGGGATATTCTTTTGCCCAAGATGCCCAAAAGGCAAAATGTGTTTGAGAACTAGGGGAATCGCAATGGAAAGCACATTAGGAAACTACCGAGGAGAAAGAGAAGCTTTTGAAATACCTAGCCATTAATAAAACGTGCTGTAAACTTAAAAGGCCCTGGTAGAGTCATTTCCAAAGGCACTAGTGAAGTTTATTGGCTTGTTTCTTAGCTTCGAAAAGTCTCCATGTCTTCTGCCCTTCAGATAGTTTCCTATTTAATTCCAAAACATGGCACAGAAACTCCTGCATTTGGTGGCCTGCGTCTTGAATGCATGGAGCAACAACATCCCTCAATGCTCTGAAATCCCACAAGAAGGACATGAGGGTCTCCATGATGTTCTTGACGCAGCTTTTTCAGCATTTATTTGGTATCTTCTGGGTGAAGATCTGATCCCAAAAAATGAATCACTCTGCTGGCCTTGAGAATAGAGGGTATTTGGAAGAGCATGCTCTGATGAAAGAGCACCTGTTTGAAGGGTAATCAGGAGGACACTTTTTAAAGTGAATGTGAAGATGCTGTTCGGAATTTTCCATGGCCAGTTTGAACTGTATCTCCCCTACTGATGGATTTTAAAAGTGCAGAGGTAGCTTCTTTTTCTGGTCTCTTCCACCCAGGTTAATGTCCTTTTGAAAGCATGCTGGGAATCAGTGCCCTCAGCAACAACCTGAGCCCACAGCTGCTGAAGAAAATGAGCAGCAAGCTCCTCTTTTCTTTGAAATAGCTCAAAGTCTATGGGAGAATCACATACCTCCTTTTCTATATAGCCAGGAAATTCCCAATTGCTTCCTTCCTACTTCAGCAAGAAAATGCTTTATCAGGAAGATCGAATCTGAAAGGAATCCAACACCTAAGAGATTAAACAGGCAGAAAGTGGTTGTAGGATTTGCTCCTGGCCACCAGGAAAAGTTTATGTATAACCACATCATTCCTGGTACCTTTTATCATCAAACTAACTGTGAAGGAACAGAGTAACATCGGTAACTTTCCCCATGTCGTTTGTTAGCATGTTTCCTCTCTTGAAAAGGCTTTTCTTCCACAAAGAAATGGTATTTTCAGGAGATGCAGATAGGCAGCTGTCTGAGTACTGGATAAAACAGCAAATCCCAGTCCTGAATGCTCCCCTAAGTACCAGTCTCTTCCTTCATTTATAATTTGTCTTCAGCATGAAATACTGATACACATCAGTACAGTAGGACCCTGCACATTAAGATTCTTGTTTCCATCGTCAGTCTGACACGTAAAATCAACCCAACCAAAAGCCATGCAGAGAGATGGAGACTAGAATTTAGTCCTATCTATCCCAGCAACTGTACAGGCATCTTATATTAGTTACAGGTTTATAAAAAATAAAATGTGAAAAGAAGAAACAAATCCCCACATAAGCACAGACCAGGGCTCCAGGATTCCCTTAATTATAACTGAGTTGTCTAAACATTATCCTGTTGACTAAAGCTTCTGTCTGGGCTTTCTCTTTCCTGTTCAATAAATCCTGCAGTCATCACTGGATGAGGAGGTGGTTTAATTGGGATCACAAAATCATTAGGGTTGGAAGGGACTGCTGGAGATTATCGAGCCCAACCTCCCTACTAAGGCAGGTTCACCCAGAACAGATTACACAGGAACACGTTCAGGCAAGTTTTGAATGTCCCCAGAGAGGGAGACTCCACAACCTCCCTGGGCAGCCTGTGCCAGTGCTCTGCCATCCTCAACATAAAGTTCTTCCTCATGTTGAGGGGTCGTCAAATACTTTCTAATACAACCTATTCACTTGATAATTTACTCACATATTTCCAGGGAACACAGGTTTGAACCCCCTGAGGCTGAGGTGTTATTAATGCTTGTGTTTCTCATTCTTTGCAGCTGATCATACTAAGCCCTAGGGTAGCCTTGGCTGTATGTGTAGAAAGAGGCATTTCTCAGAAGAGCAGGCGACACTCAGGAGAGGCTTTTAACATACCAAGGTCATTTGGGTGAGATCTTTTTAAGTGTGGAATGGTCAATGGTTCATTGATCTCATATTTACTTTGGGTTTGTGGTTACCTCTTCTTGTCTTTCTATTTATGCTCTCTTGTTATATAATCTAACAATATGGCAAAGCAGACGAGCACTCCTGTGCTAGCGCAAGCTGCCTTTTTCCAGTTCAGGTTGCCAAAAGCTGTTCTATTCATTTGACTTGTTGCTCCCAGTATCTTTTCTCTGTTGACCCATGTTCTTTGATCCATAGTTGTTCATGTGATCTGTTTAGCAGGTTAATTAGCTGTATTTTGTTCTTCTCAAAGGGAAAGAAGAGAGGGGTGAGGTTTCACAATGCTGACCAAATTTAGCTTAATTTTTAGATGGCAAATTTCTGGAACAAAATCTGGTTGCTGAGGTGTGATCTCTCAGAGCTCTTGGTGTTAATAAAAATGCAGAAGTTCTGCTCTGAATTCTAAGCAGGCACAGCCAATCCTGCTTCTCTGCATGAGCTCTATAGCAATTTTTTCCCCTCTTCCCTACCTCCTACAGATGATTTATCACAGATATTAAACTATAGCCATCCCCAACAAAATACTTCAATTTTCTGCTAAGAAGCAGATGCTTGCCGGCTCACATTTGTTATATAGTAATGACATTCTGGAGCCAACTGAAAATGACATTCTGCTAAATTGAAGGTTTTTTTGCTTTCCATTCCCATTTTCTCTTTCAGTCAGAATGATCATGGAGAAACTCCACGGTGTTTTGCCGTCATGCTGTCCCATGAATGACAGCTGTGGTGGATTTATTTATCAAGGCATGGAGAATGTCGTAATAAAAGTGTCAGTCAGCCTGTTTTCTCATTCCAGAGAACATATGGTGAAAGGTGGATTCTTAGGTCTTTAACATCGGTGTAAATCAGGACATCTGTTGACATGGAACTATTGAAACTCAGATCAGAATTAGGCCTTTGGGAAAGGGGAACAGTGCTTACAAAGTTAAATGTTGTGACAGTGTTTCTGAGCTCTTGGCTTCCCAGAGTCATTCTGACCTGAGCACTGGCACAAGTCACCTCCTGCTCCAAAACCTGAAAGGCCACTGTGCTGTCTGAAGGGACTGGTTTCTTGACTTGGAAAAACCTCAGCACACAGGTGCTGGGGGCTACAGCTATATTTGTAAGTACTTTGGCACAATGGAAGTGGATCAGTAAGTTGAAGTGATTTGTGCCGAGTCTTTAGCATCTCTGTTACAAGTAGCTCAAAGAAATGTCCAGGAATTAGTTTGAGTCTAGTTGCTTGGGCCAAGCATCATCACCGCACATGTGGTGTGAAACTTCCTGGAAGGAAACCAACCCACAAACCTTTGTTTCCTTGGTTATAGGCTCCTCTACAAATGACCATGCTGCTTCTTGCAGTTGGCAGGGGCTTGTTAGAGCAGGTCAGCATTCCTCTTACTGTCACTCATGGAGAAAAGTTGTGCTGTAATTCCTCCTGTGGTTTACACGTGACACTCCAGTACCTGTTGCCCTCTTCATCCCCCCAACTTGGAGTTTTGATAACATGCACAACAAGATGCGATATGAGGGTAATGGAAAACTGAATCCTATGTCTTTAGCAACACGACCCACTTATTAGTGAATGAAGGAGCCCCCCTTCCCCAGGCCTCATGGTTTCTGAAAAGGAGGATGGACAGAATGGGTCACTGGGAGTCCTTGCCGTTACAATTGCTTGGCCCACGATCAATCTCATGCTCTGGGCCGGGGAGCTGGGGTGGGAGGGCAAGGAGCGAGGCTGCACTCTTGCTCTGGATGTAGGGTGACAGGATGTAGAAGTTTTATCAGAGGAGAGCAGCATCTAAAGCACGCTGCTGTGAGCTCCTCCGAGCTTTAATCCTCATAAAATATCTGAGCCCACTACTTCTTTGAAAGTCTGGCTATACCACCTTGTGGTATCTCACAGCCCCCAACTCCTACCAGCCATTTAGCTACTTAGTAGTATAGTCACATCCAGGCCAAGTGGTCATGGAGATGTGTGGGGTCACCCATTCCCCTTTGCCTTCATGCAGTGCATAGCACTAATTAATCATACAGCCATTTAGTCATTTAGTCTCTCAGGGTGCCTGAGCTATGAGGACACTGCTGACAGGGTTCATATTCCCATCTGGTGTCCTGTTTATAGTGATTATAGATGTATAAGTGGCAAGAGTCACAATCCACTGTGGGGTCATACAGACTTTACAGCCTTCATCTTCAAGTAAAATATCAAAAATCAGCAGGAAGGATCTGGAATGCACATAGGGGCACGATTAAATCTGTCCTCATAATTCCCTGCCTGTGGTAGGGGTGTTGGAACTAGATGATCTTTAAGATCCCTTCCAACCCAAATAATTCTATGATTCTATTCTATCATTAATATTTCCAAGAACTGAGAAAGACATTCAGAATTAAATAAGAGAGAAGAGAGCAATTGTTATTCTGTAGTGTGTATAAGGCTTTCAGAAGAGCAGTCACAAAGATTAGCTTTCTCCGTATTCAGATGAATTTCAACCATGGTGTTTATTTCCAGCCCTCCCTGGCAGAAGAAGGCAGTATTTTCCTGTAAAGCCATTTGATTCAAAACCTAATAACAGCATTTCTCAGAACAAAACATGAAGCCATTTAGTTTCTTGAGGCCACACAGGCCATGCTTATTTTTGCTAAGAAAGTATCTTCTTGGCAATTGAGCAATATCTAAAAAAAACCTTAAATGAGGGTTGTGAACAAAATTAAAGTGAGCAAACTTGTTATTTTCTTACAGCCATAGTTTGGGAAAATAAAGTGTATTTCTTGGTTATTTTGTTTTATTCTCACCTGCTGTGAAACTCCTCACAAAACCCCTTAAAACCTAAAAAATGCTTCTGGGAAGTCCAATGTCTCTGTACTTGCGGGAAGAGCTAATGAAACATTCGCTATCAACCAGGATCCCCAGGACAGCATGCAGTGCCAAGATTAAAGAGAATATATTCTTATAGAGAATATAAATATGTATAGTCGTATCCTTAACTACTGCACACTAAAGAAAGTCAGAGGGAGAAAAGATGGAGGCAACTGCTGTGTGTCATACTGCTGTATTTATGACTGAATTGCAGGTAGCCACACTGCAGTCAGTAAATCATAGAATCATAGGTTAGTTAGGATTGGAAACGACTTTAAGATCGGTGATTTTGTTTCAGTTCATCTGGACAGCCTCAAAGCCACCAGGAGCCCCACTGGGTTAGTTAGGTGTTATATAGCACATAGCAAAGTCCAATGCTTCACCTTGGCTGTATTTACATGCACAGGCTCAGGATTTCAGGGTCTGCAGAAGAAAATTCTCATGTTACTGGTGCTGGAGTAAATGAGTAGGAAAACTGAGAAAAGTGCAGGTCTCCTCCATGGCTGTCGTGTTCCTTAGCCCTCAGTTACAGTAGTGCTGAACTTCGGTTCCCTTAGATAAAATTGCTTCTACCTTCTCCTGGAGTTAACTGCAGCATACCATACCTTAATAAGACCAAACCGTTTTATTAGCTTCCTTCATAACAAGTAATTGTTCCTGGAAAGATTAAAATGAATTATGGTGACTGTTGCAGGGGGAAACTGCTCAGTTCATGTGGTTTATTTCAAATCGAGAACAAGGTTGTTTGTGTATATGTTAATGACACATTATTAGGAGACAGTCAGTGAACTGTATATTCAGGATCAGTATTAGAAATACAACAGATAAAGCACAGTACTTGACAACTGCAAAATGCTTAAAAATCTGAACTAAACACCCTACTATAAATAGTCAAAGGTCTACTTTTGGCAGCACCAAACCAGGGTCTGTCTGCAGGTGAGTTAACCTTGTCTCTCTCCCACTACTACACATCTTCCTACTATTTTGACTTATCACAGAGGCACTATTTGAGGATTCACTGATGGCTTGTTCTGGTGATGATGGGGCAAACTAGTACATAATACAGAGCACCAAAGGCAGTTTTCTCAAAGCCTAAACCCTTTCCTCAATTTTAGTATTGTACACGGGTTTCCGAGTCAAAGGATATATATTTCCAACTCCCTCATGATTAGTTAGCATTTATATAACAAAGTGACAAATATTGTGTCTCCCATTCATGAATTCTGCAGATGAATCGATAGTTGCTGTAGAAGAGAATACAGTAAATAAAGTACACAGTGTCAGCTGTTATGCATTGTGGAGCCTCTTTAGATCTCGGGGGAGAGAAACTATTATGGATGTGGAAAAAGAAGCACAGGGTTTTTCAGTCCTGACTTTCTCTTTCTTTCATGAACATGATGGCAGAAATTGGTTTATTCTTATGGATTTGAGAAATCAGAAGCTAAGAATAGCACAAGATTTACCGATCAGTTATCTGGTCTATATTCTTGTTTCTCCTTATGCTCCACATCCACATATTCCCCTTTGACATCAGAAGAGAATAAAAACCCCAGATCCTGGCATAACAGCAGATTCCTGTCCCCAGCAGACAGCAGGATCTCAGAAGCAGCAGAAAATTCCTCAGTGCACAATTTTCATATTCAGAAACATATAAAAATATGTACGCTTAACACTGTAGTTATCTGGACAGCAGAGGAAAATGTAATGGAAACCGGGCACCTTTCATAGCTGTCGTGTTGCCAGGGAATAATTGCCATTTGATAAGAATAACAATGACAGCTATCGGTGTTTTCATGAGGAGGCTTAATTGTATCAGAACATAAAAATACTGTCAAAGCCAGGGATCAAATTCACATCAAAATGCAAAGCATAGGAGGAAAAGACTCAAAGGTACTCGTTCTGCCAAGCAGAACAATGAAAATACAGATAAAAATACAGTATTTATGAATTTAGCCAAGGGTCATTAGGAAATAAACTAGTTTCTGTAGGAAATGTTAGAAAACATTATTCCATCTGCAGTTCATTCTACAAACTTACACATTCACATATGTGAAAGTACAGCTTTGCAGAGAACATTTCCTATACACAGACATACTTTTATCTTTGATGACAGAAATGTTAAGTTACTTCAGACCTTTGCTGGACATCTCTCTGACAGATACGCTGAAAAGAGTGTCCCTGGACTATTCATTTTTTCCCACAATGGTTTTTATTGTTGTTAGATTTTGTACCATTGTCCTTGGAGAAATGTTCTAGAAAGGAAAACTTAATGAGTATGAAACAGATAGCTGCTATAGACAGTGACTACTGTTATAAACCCCGTAACTCTTGGGCAATTTATGATCTTTCCTGATGGTCAAAAGACAGGAACAACCGCAGGTAGAAAATGGAACTAGAGAATTTTACCTTTAATCATTCTGGCTTTGCAAAGGAATAAGTGACAGTTTAAAAAAATGCCTTTTCTTTGCTCATTTTCTTCTGTCACTGGTAAAAAATAGATTTTGTCAGCAAAAGAATGGCACCATTTAGGAAGGCAGTGGAGAACCAAAGAAATACAAAGGGTGACAAGAAAGATAAAAGTATTAGAGAAAAAAATTATAAGTGGAGACATGGAGGGAGCAAAATTTATGTAGTCTATTAAAGTGAAGATTCAGGATGGATGTGATCATAGTTTATATATAGCTTCAGAGTAACCATAAATATAAAGATTATAATGCTCAGAGGATGATATGATAAGAAGCAATGGCCTGAAACTACAAACAGAAAACTTTAAGGTGGACATTGCAAGGTATTTTTTAATGAGAGGGATAATCAAGGGGAGCAACAGAAACAGCATCTTTATGGAGTGTCTCACCTGCGTAAAATGAAATCTTGTCCTCAGCGATCTTCCCATAGTTTTGAAATTCCAGACTGATATTAGATTGGTAGATATTTAATAAAGTCCAAGAGCCCAGCATTTCCACTTTTCTTGAGAGCAGTTATGAATGTCTTTCTAGAAGGGGCTTTAGATCACTGAGGCTTATTATAAATTCCCTGATTTTCCAATGAGAAATAACAGAAATCCAAGTGTTGTGGATCAAGCTCCTGACACAGGGAAATTCATCAAGCCGGTCACGCACTACTTTTTATTATTTGCACTTCTTTTTCACCCTGAGCAGGACTTTTTCCAAGGCTCAAAGGCAGCATGCCAGTTCCCAGCTCTCAGGACACATCCATGTCTCAGGAATTGTCATAAAGTGCCAGAAAGTAGTGAAGAAATTCCCTTGCTGTGTGTCAAAATTCATCGAGATACTTTGTAGCACACAATGCGCTGTTTATTCATAGGCTTAGTCCAGCAGTAAGAAAACAGATACGAGCACCATTTTGTTATAGCTACCAAAACAGCACCTGGAAATACCTGAGTCAGAAGAGTGAGAGATATACAAAAAATGCCAAGACAGAGATGAAGATAGTGGCTAGCGTCAGGTGGGAGAAAGCACTTTCCAACGGATACCGTGGCATTATGACATTCAAAGCACCTTGTCATTGAAGTTAGCCAAAGATATTAATTATAGGCTCTTAGGTGGGATAAAAGGAAATCTTTGACAGAACATTTTAGATCTTGAAAACCACATTCACTCTGTGGGTGCCTTGTACCAGGCTCTGGGTAGATACGCTGGGCTGAGCTCAGTAGAATGCATGAGAAATTCTTCAAAGCAGAAAAAATGAGGCAATACTCTATCAATCACCTCCAGACATATCCTACACTATATATGCTATATATAGTATTTAGCATTATTTTGAACCTCAAAAGTACATCCTTTAAGTGGTCCCTGGGAATGTGTATTTCCTCACCAACGCTGTTAAGAGGTATGAAGAAGTGAGAACTAACTCCATACACTCACCATGGGTTCACCAAGGAAGGACAAAATCCCAGAGCTGTTTCACTATTCCAGTCACTGTTCCAGTCCCTATTCCAGTCTTTGCACTTTATGTGAACACTAGCACGTCTGTCTGGGATCCTTGCCACTTGGTAGAATTAAAAGATGGAGAGACCTCTATATATTTCTATTTTTCAGTGAATTGAGATTATTATCCTCATAAGCGCGTGTGCAAGCATTGAAATATATATAAAATATACGTGGTATCAGAAGAAGAAAATGGTTATGAATCTGTTCTGAAAGTATATATATATGAATATCTCAATATGCCTAGGGGAAAAATTACTCCTTTTCCAGCATTACTGAGGTCTAATAAGGGACCTATGAAGGACTGTGAGGTCTCTTGGAGTGACAGTCTATAGCAAGTGTTGATCTTTTGAAGGCCACGCTCAGGGTGCGAGTGAGCTGATGTAGCTATTTTATTGTATGATCTCCATTCTGTACTATATAAGCACCTCACAGCCATCACCAGCTCTCAGTGAGGTAACAACCACGCGTATTTACAGAAGAGGGAACTGAAATACAGGAAAGACTACCAGGAAAATTCTTACTTTGCATTAATAACAAGGGGTCCAGGTGGTCATCCACAACCCTGAGGTGTTTTGACTTTCCATATTTAGCTATATTTTATGGCAGAGGGTCTCTAGTTTGGGGAAGCATCTCTTCCTACACTCAGAGAACTGGTGGATAATGTTTCCTTGGGATGCTGCTTGATACCGATGTGATGTTTTTCTGCAACTAAGGTCATGCATAAAGTCTGTCACCAACCTGGGTAACAAACTCAAGCTGCCTGAATGCCTGTTTTGCGTGTCTATCTACATCTTTTTAGCTATGTTAGGTCTTGTTTAACATCTTTGTTGCTGACATAGACAGTGGGATTGAGTGCGCCCTCAGCAAGTTTGCTGGTGACACCAAGCTGTGTGGGTCAGTTGATACGCTGGAGGGAAGGGATGCCATCCAGAGGGACCTTGACACGCTTGTGAGGTGGGCTGATGCCAACCTTATGAAGTTCAACCACAACAAGTGCAAGGTCCTACACCTGGGTCGGAGCAATCCCAGGCACAGCTACAGACTGGGCAGAGAAGAGATTCAGAGCGGCCCTGCAGAGAAGGACTTGGGGGTGTTGGTTCATGAGAAACAGAACATGAGTCGGCTTCAGTGTGCTCTCGCAGCCCAGAAAGCCAACCGTATCCTGGGCTGCATCAAAAGGAGCGTGACCAGCAGGTCGAAGGAGGTGATCCTGCCCCTCTACTCTGCTCTCCTGAGACCTCACCTGGAGTATTGTGTGCAGTTCTGGTGTCCTCAACATAAAAAGGACATGGAACTGTTGGAACAAGTCCAGAGGAGGCCACGAGGATGATCAGGGGACCGGAGCACCTCTTGTATGAAGACAGGCTGAGGAAGTTGGGTCTGTTCAGCCTGGAGAAGAGAAGGCTGCATGGAGACCTCATAGCAGCCTTCCAGTATCTGAAGGGGGCCTATAGGGATGCTGAGGAGGTACTCTTCATTAGGGATTGTGGTGGCAGGACAAGGGGTAACGGATTAAATCTTAAACAGGGGAAGTTTAGACTGAACATAAGGAAGAAGTGCTTTCCTGTTAGGGTGGTGAGGCACTGGAATGGGTTGCCCAGGGAACTTGTGAGTGCTGCATCCCTGGCGGTGTTCAAGGCCAGGTTGGACAGAGCCTTGGGTGAGATGGTTTAGTGTGAGGTGTCCCTGCCCATGGCAGGAGGGTTGGAACTGGATGATCTTAAGGTTCTTTCCAACCCTAACTATTCTATGATTCTATGAACATTTAGATTCCTGAATGATGAATACCTCAACTTTCGACACCCTTTTCAGCCCCACAGATCTCAATCAGAAAACACTTCAGAAGGTGGGGTTAAGGGTCACCGTAGCAGGGAAGGTGAATTTCAGAAATCATAAAACCCCTCACAAAAGGCGAGTTTTTGCCCATCATTGAAGCTTAATCATATTCTTCCTTCTCCTTTTCTGCATGTCCCAGGGCTACATCCCAGCTCCAATGATCTCTGCAGGCACAGTGCTGCCTGCAGCCCTAAGTGTGCACACGCAGTCCATGCAGAGCACCAGCTATTCCAAAGCAGGCTATAATTTTGCACAGGCACACACAGGTTAAAAAGTTCCGTCTAGTATTAACCGTGGGTACCAAAATAGCGTACCTGTGATTAATAACCTAACCTGCAGGCACAGGAACCTGAACTAGATCTGCTGTTATCAGTTATCGGTTAGAGATGAATCTTTACTATCAGATAGATGGGTTTTAGACCCACAAATGCTCTGAAGGATTTGATTTTATCTGAACAAACTAAGTCGTAGAGACATGTTGCACACTGAAAATGCCCAAAAGATGGGCCCAGGCAAGCCTTATTGGCAGCCAAGGGCTGGGAGTTGTTGTTATACTACTGTTTCAGACACATTAAAAAACCCTAAAGCTGATAAATTAAATTGTAACACGAGTTGGGAATTAGTTAAAGGCACGTGGGTATTTTTTTGAATTGGGGTTATTTTTTGGTTACTTTTCTCAATTAGACTATCAGCAGAATTTTATTTTTGGCTTTTAAAACCCCAAGATCTTGCATTTGAGCTAAATAAGAAGGTTTCTCCACTGGAGTTTTATTGAACTAATTCATCTTTCATGTGTACCAGCCTCTAGAGTGAACACAAAAAATATATGCCTTTTCTCTGACAAAAATGACAATGCTCAGGAGGGATTTTGTTGATGATTTCTCTTCCCTGGTAGATTGTAAGCTATTATTTTTTTCCCTTAATATCTGATATATGCCCGTCAGAAGAAAGTTGTTCTTTCTTACAGAGAACGAAGCACTGTGCACTGGAAAGCAAAGAAGCAACACAGTCCCCTACTGTAGAAGGTGGATCTTTGGAACTGCATTGACAATAATCTCTGTTCATAAATTTGAGCTAAGAGTCTCCAAATAGATATGGAAATGGCTTGTCTTAAGCTGTGGAAAATAATTAGAGTGCCAGTTTAGCAGGAAAATTTAGGAGCACATCACTCGGAGGCTTGCTTTTTTTAAACCTGAATTGGAAACAGATACACTTAACATTGATACAGTCTGTTTGCAATCTGTAGTGATTTAATGGATTAGGAATGATCCAGGGCAGTGGAAAAAATAATGCTGCGTAGTATCTTGGAATGCAGAATAAAGACTTCATGATAAAGCAGCGTGAATATTGTACCTGGTGTTATACGGGCATCTACGGTTATACAGCTTGCCTTTAAAAGAAAGCATATGGTGGGCTTGCATTAGCAATGCATTAGCTGGACACCTGTTTGTGTGTTGTAAAGGCTAAATTTAGAGGAAGTTACATAATTTTTTGAAGATCAACAGTTTCCACTGAGAATTGTCAACATTTTGGACGTGATAAGAGGGAGAAGCCAAGCAACCAGGGTAGGAATTGGTGTGTTTTGTGGCATATGGTGTCTGACTGTGAAATTTCCTGAAGCATCCATCAATTACCTATACCTGTCAAGCAGTCGGTGAAGAAGCTCATTGCATGAAGGTGAATAGCTACAGGGGTTTTAACCACCGTAAAAATCATATTTCATACAGTGGTTTTTATCTGAAAAGGAAGTGACTTGCTAAATCATAGAAATATTGGCTGTGGTCTGTAACATCTTTGTTATAAGTAGGTGATGAAAGTTTTCTTTGTTTATTTTCTATTCTTCAGATATTGTTATAATTTTGCAGCAAATCTGGAAATTTTAGTTTAATTTTTTTCCGAAGTGCTTCTAGATCTTATGAAAACTATTACAAATATGATCCGAAGTGTGTCACATCTGCTGTAGTTTACTCTGATAGTTGCACGGATAGATTTCTGCCACTACCATGTTTTCTTTCACAAAGAGCTATTCTGGGTTTTCTGTTGCTTTTAGTTTACATATTTCTGCCAGATGACTCATTCCACAATCTAACTTGTGTTTCCATTTTTACTCTGGTGATACTCATCCTAATTTTTTTCTGCACTCCTAATCAGAGAACGACTTCATATAATCATGAAGACTACCCTGCAAGAGAATTTCTTGCAGCTAAATTTAGCCAATCTGCAAACTTCTGCAGGGGATGAGAAGAGTGAGTGGGCTTAAGAAACTTATTTAGTTGGAGTATGGTGCTAGTCTTTCATCTATGACAAGCAATTTTGACCTTCTGTTTCAGCAGTTCTTTGATAGATGTTTTACTTTTATCTTCTTTCTCTTCCTTCACATTATAGAAGGGGATATTTAAGCTCAAGTGCTATAAAACATTTCACTGATCTAAAAGTGCTGCACATCAGTAAAACATGACGCAGCACTCCCTGATAGTCTGGGCTAGACCTGAAGGTCTTACCAGTTACATCAAATCAAATATGTAAATCAGAGTTGGGGTTTAGCTGAAGTAATGGCTAGGAGTTGTTCCTGTTGTTTAATCATTACCATGGACTGAGGCACAGTGTGGTCTGTACCAGCTCGTTCTTTCATGATCACTGTCTGGACATGGTTCTCTTCCCCACCAGGGACCCATGTTGTTTGATATTAAACGGAGCCACCCTTTGTTTCTTCTGGTGGTCATGGGGAATTTATCTATATGGATGATAGCATTGCTGTTCTGCTTGGCCTTAGGGTCAAAGAATGAGAATTGGCCTGTTCTGTTTATTACTACATATGTATAAACTGGGATCTATATTGTGCAGCGTTAGGTTAGAAAGGGAGAAAATCTGCAAGTAGGTTACACCACTTCTTCTGGTACCATGGATGGTAGCATAAGAGCAGAATTTCACTGCCTGCTCCTTTCTGCTGAATGGATACGTGAAGACCATTGAAACCAGATTTGAGGCTGTCCTGAACCACTAAAGATGTAAAAATAAGAACTTTATTATTGTAGATGAACACAGAACTGTGCAAGAAACCTCAAGAAATTCTCAAAGTTTCTTGTAATGAACATAAACCCTCATGACAGCTCTGAAGTGGAGATACCTACACCATCACCTGCATTGGTACAGCACAGAAATGGTTTGACAGCAGATTCACACCTTGGTTGTGATTCATTCAGCCTGGGAAAGAGGCCCACAAGTCTCCCAACACTCAGCTATGGAGTTCCCACACCTTGTATAACTTTGCTGATATGGTCCAGCCTACTGAGCAAATATATCTAATCATCTGGGACAAACAGCCAAAAGCAGGAAGATGTACAATCAGCCGTGCAAATTAATGGCTTAGATGTAGGAGGAGAAACAAACATCCAGATAAGATTTCCTCAAGAGATGTAGGGAAGAGCGGGGAAGAAAAGATACGCTCTGTACACTCATCCTGTTTCAGAGAAGATTAATGTTAGAGAGAAGGAAGTTATGGAAGTGTCTGTCAAACACATAAATACAACTAGGTGTTCCAGCTTCAGTGAGAAAGTGAATGCATTTCCTTGGGAATAGACAAGAAAGATTATCCTAAATTATAGTAAGGGGCATTTAGACTAACCTTTAGGAGAAATACTAAGATAGTTATACTCACCAAAAGGTTTTAGGATTAGACAACAAATCTAGTCTGTCGCAAATTATGCCAGCATTATGAGATTGCCAGCTACACGGCAGGGGACTAGACGACTTCTTCAAGTTGCTTCTAGACCATTTGTTTGGTGATTTTTCTATGGATGGAGGTGGCAGTGGCAAATTTGGTTCAGGCCTCATCCAAGGGTTCTTGCATTGATGTTCATACTACTTTACAAAGTTAGAATCAAGAATAGTTAGGCTTATATGAAAAGCAGTGCCATTATTGTGAGGTCAAAACAGGAATTCAAGCAACTGTAGCTGCATGGAAAGCAGAATGGTCTAGAAAAGTAGAAGGATATTAAAAAAGACATCTTAAAACTTCTGCTTATATCACCTCCAGTGCTGGTGATACTGGCTTCCTTTGATAATCTGTTTTAAGGCTTCCTCCTTCCAGAAATCGGAGAAAGAAACATGTTTGCCACTGCCATTTTAGTCAATAACAGGGAACAGAGAAATGTCAGAGAGCAGCTGGTAAAGTGGTTAAAGCAAGCTTTGGATCAAGCTGCTCAAAGGATGTAAAGGCCAATGAGTAGAATAGAAGCTAGCTCCGAAAAGCAGCTTAGAGACTTTGCTCTTGTAACAGCCTTAAAACAGAAGCTTCTTAGAAAAACAGCTCTTAATTTGCATTTGATTCTGGACTGAGGTCAGTGGAAAATGACAGGAGTGATTGTCAGAAGTCTACAGGCTGCAAGGATGAGCAACAAAGGAGCAAGAATTAACTGTGGATCTACCTCAGGCAGACTCAGAAAAGAAATCTTATTGAAGTATGTTGTGTCTTACCGTGTAAGAGATAAAGGCCCAGAAAGACAGAGAGAAGACATGCATATTTTAATAACGGTTTACAGGAAGGCTTAGTCCTGGAATTTTAGTGGTTCTGGACATATGAGTATGGGATTAGGCAAAATGAGTGGTCAGTGTATTTTATGTCCCTTTCTGAATATTTCTCCTTGACGAGTCTATGCAGAGGTACAAAATCCTTGTGGAGAAGCTGTTTCTTTTGATTGGCATGGTTACCTAGGCAATGGGTTGGTTCAATGGGCTCTGTGATTCATGCTGGGGCCTTTTCAGGTTGGAAATGAAGGCACAAATGGGATAAAAAAAAACCCAGTGTGTCTTTCTTGGGTCTACAATGTGTGCTGCCCATGTGCAGGCAGACAGGGTGGATAACTGCAGGTAGATAGCATCTATCTTGTCTGGAGCAGTTATACAATGGTTTGCTATGGTGAAGGAGAGGGGTGGAGGAATATTTAATCCCCATCTGACTTCATCAGAGATCTTCCAGTCTACTTTTTATTGTTTGAACCATTCAAAGCTGCAAGAGAGAACAGCCCAGCATACAAGGCATCTTTTGCCATGATCAAACAGCACCCCAGCAATGTTAACAGCAGTAGGTGCTGCTGCAAGAAACTGAGATGCTGTAGGATTTAGAAAGCTGCTGCACTCGGGATTCCTTCTTAGTGGAGGAATGCTCTCAAGGAGTTGCATTCAATATATATTGTGCACAGCATCTTCCATAAGTTTGCCAGTCAGAGATTGAAATGCCCCATTGAGCAGCAGTGGCAGGACCAGTAATGGCACTGCTGCCCAAAGCTACCAGCCCCTGCTGAGGGGGTGCCAGCATGACGCTCCTGAGAGCTCTTTAGACAAAGAAACTGGTGGTACTCAGTGCAGCTGTTTCCGTCCTAGCGTGACTCACTCTTAGTTAAAACATTATGATTCATGGCAGAGATTTAGCTCCATGATTCATTCAGGTCCACTTTTCACTACTGCCCAAATCCTTGTAATCAGTAGGTGACTTGCCTTAGCCAAGAAAAACTAAAAATGAGCCAAAGTAAGCAGTTCTTCCAAAAGAATATTAAGGCCCTTCTCTTTCAGGGGTGCATAGCAAGCAATAGGACAAAATTAGATACACCGAAGCTTGGGATATTCACAAAGCAAAGGCATTTGAGCCTGAACAATATAGCATAAATATTAAAAATAGCATAATAAAACCACAAATAAATGGTTTTATTATAGATGTACATTAAACTGGCATGAGTTGCCAATTCTCCCTGATCTTCTGCACGTAATGTTCCTTCTATGCAAGATACTTTGCCCTGGAGTTTCCAATAACTTTCCTTCTTATAAATTCATAGAGTGAAAGTTGTTTAATATGTCTTTAGTCTTAAATAAAACAGATCTAGGAGTGGAAAAGGGGATAGGTTCCTGGTCTTTCAGTCTGTTCTTTTCCTGAAAGTTTTCATGCTCTCAGTTGTGCTGAATGCTGGATCAATTCTTTGCATGCTTCTACTGAGAAGGAAGAAAACGTCAGCATGAAAGAGAGAACAGGATGAAGCAGAGGAAGGCAGAAATATCTTTAAATGGTAAAAACAATATTAATCTGAATAGACATTAGCTATGGATTGTGAGCTACAATAATTCCTTGGGGAAAGGACAGAGATAACCATGTTCAACTCATTATAAATATGCCATTTATTGTGACAACTGCTGGCAGTTCTACAGAGCCGGTTTCTATACCAGCTATAGAAGTACGAAGTGTATTAAAGAAGTGTCCAAACCCAGGTCCTTCATGAAGGAGCATTTTGAATACATCAAATAGCGCACATTTGAATTAGATGGGGTCCAGAGACTCCAGCCAGAAGTTTCAGCATCAACATAAAACCATTCCTTGCTTCTTGGAGGTGCGAATAAGCATTAACAAGTAGCAAACGATTCTTGGACTGTATGTGCCACAGGAATTACACCAACAGTAAATTGGACCTTTTGTTTTGGCAATAAAGAATTCATAACCATGTGGGATTTGAGGGATACCAAGGTGATGTATTTGAGTCCAGTCAACCGATCGTAATGAAACAGTTTATGTGTGTGACCAAATAACCTCACTAAAGTCTCCCTCGTGCTCTGCAGCCACAGGCTTACCATGGGGAAATCCCTCAGCTCCAGCATTCTGGATTCTAGTGGAGGAAAAGGTCACCGTGATAGCCAAAATTTAGAGAGGTTAATTTATGACACGGATTAGTGCCAAGCCAGGGGCCTTAGCTCCTAGCACTGAGGAATCTGTCTCTGTTTCAGCTCTCATTACAATTACACTTGCCACAGCCTCAGTGGAGTCCCTTGTGTGTGCCCGGGGTGAACCCTAGATCAAATCCAGACATGTATTTGCTGCAGTGGGTTAGAGCTCCAGGAAAATAAACAAGGTGCCTGAAGCCGTTGAATGCATCATGCACTCCCAGGTTAAATCTGGGGCAGGAGCAGTCATGGTCAATCGGCTAAAGAGAAATTAAAAGTCAGTTTGATGCCCTTTTCCAGGAGTAATGAGAATAAACTTCCTTTTATACAAAATCTGTACAAGTGAACCTCAAAACAAGGGGACTCACTGACTCATCTTTCTGGAAAGAACAGTGTGCAACAACAGTGGCATCTCTCCTTATGTAAGTTGAGCTTGGATGGCAGCCAGATGGAGAAGGAGCATAGAGATGCACTTAAAGCTAACTCAGCTCTGGCCAAAGACCAGCCTGGACTCAGCTGGGGATGGGCAAGTTAGGAAAGGAAAGTCTGGGAGTTGGTGGCAAAGAACAGTTAAATTTTGCCAAGCATTGCACGTGGTATTAATTTGAACATTCTGCCTCTTACCAAACCTGTACGCATAAGTGTCTGTCATAAACCAGAATGAGTTTCCTCCAAGGAGCTTGAAAAACAAGCTGAAAAATGCAACTTCATTTCAATTTCTGATACAGGCAATTGTGATCTTCCAAGAAATCAATTAGGTGCACTGATCATGCAGTCACGTCTCTGTCCATAAGGATCTCTGTGTCTGTCCAGGGTACCACACTCATATAGCTTAGACTAATGTCTTGACCTTTCTGTTTTTGTATTTCATGAAAATGTATCATGGTGGCTGATGCTGCCACAATGTGTAGAAAAGCTGGGTTTTGTTCTTCTCTTTCTTAGCACCCAGCTTAAATTTTTGAACATGTATGTTTTTGAAAACTAATTTCATGCATTAAAAAAAAGTATGATGGAAAATTAAATTTCAGGAAAAAACTTGATGTAATATATTTAAAATAGTCCTTAAACGTCACAGGTACAGGTATAGTATAGCTGTATAATAGTATAGCTATTTCCCACAACAGGAAAAGGATCAGGCTTCCCAGTTTGTGATATCCCTACCCTATTTGAGATAACAAGGCCCTTTCTCACTGGCAGAGGTATTCAAAGCTGTGCATATGCCTGGCACCTGCATCACATTGACAAGAAAACACTTCTGACATACCTGTGAGGCAGCACAGGATGCAAGTGCCTCCTGTTGTCCTCTTTCCTACAAGCAGGCTGGAACAGAGCCAGAGAAAAAGCATTGTGGTGCCCTATCTCCTCAAACGTTTGCTTTAGTTACATGTAGACTTGGGGTCCCATACCCCTGCAATAGCCAGTTCCCAGTTCCAAGGGTCCAATTGTTTTATATCTCTGAGGAGATAAAACTTCAGGTTTTCCCTGTACTCACCAGATAACAGTCATGTTGAATTTCCTCATTAGATTAAAACGCAATCAAAATTGGGATAAAAAGGAATAATGATATTAAATGTTCACAACCGTTGTCAGTCACTAAGGAGAGCTTGCGGTAGAAATTTCTGTTACCTTTTAAGAAGTTATGACAAAAAGCAGGTCTCGAACTGTGGTAAGGAGATAGTAATCTGAAACTATGTGAGAGTATGCTCTTTGTGGGTGTCCACATCCAATTCAACCACGGTGTGAGTCTGAGCTCCACTTTAACGCCCACTGATGCCAGTGTAAATCCAACAGGATATTTTTTTGCATGCGGAGGTGGAGATGGTGATTTTGCTGAGCTCAATTTACTACAGATTTGGAGTAGTAAATTGTCTTACCCATTACTTCGCACTCGCCTCTCTCCACTTTCTAAACTGGGAAAACATCTGAGCATTGAAAATTGAGCAAACTTTAGCACAGTCTGAGGAAGCTGAATCCTGAGTCATGAGCATAGAGCCCTTAAAAACATCCCCATCAATGTAGTCTGTTAGCATGCTGATTTAGTTCTGACTAGTTGCACTGATCACCAGGAAGACTGCAGAGCACAGAGCTGTCCATATGGAGAGAAAAGCAGAGTCAGGAGCAATGGGTGGTCTGCCCAAGGAGGGATGGAAGAAACCAACCTCTCTGAGAAGCCATTTAGTAGCTACTTGGTTTTTCTGTGCTGATGCTGTGCTATGACTTTTAGCCCATCATTTGAGGAAACCCATCTCAAAATGATTCTAAGCAGATCAGGGTATCAAGCCACCACCATTTTTTTTTTCAGTGCTTAATGCACTTTGGTTTTGTAGTAATCTACTCAGATTTTCCTCAAGTCTTTCCTCTTTTAACTGTGGCTGGTATCATCTCTCAGGTTTTTTCCTTTTCACTTCCCCTCAAATTACATGGAGAGCACTAATGAAAGCAGTCCGCTGTTGGGTAGTTCCTCTCCTTGAGCTGATTTCTGTTATCACTGTAATGACACAGTTTTCCCAGGACCATGAGAGACTGAATTTTCCCCATTCAAGTGGCACATGCTTCTGGGTCTTCTAATATATGGATGATGTGATGGCAGGTTCCTCAAATACCATCTAATATCAATAAGCTCACTTGGGGTAGGTGTATGCAGTGTCCCACACTGGGATGCTGCACAGAGATGTGTAAAAAGGGTACTGGCAAAATACGAGCAGGGAAGCCCTTTGAGTAAAATAACCTTGCTTCATTCCCATATTTGAGATGATAATTCCCAAGAGTTATAGGCTCTTGATGAATTCATTTTTTATTTCAACATTCACCAAGCTGGCAGGTGCTGGCAGGTATGACAATAGAAACAATGGGATAAAAGTACACAAAGGGGTTTTTTGTGCTGAGAAGTACATGAAACTGTTGTTTTGCCTGTGGTTCTCTGTTTTCGTTAGGTATTCTGTGGTTTTGGGAGAGCTTTTTATGCACATTCAGGCAAAGGTTTACAGCTGTGAATTCAATGAGATGGTGGTATTCAGAGCTGAAAACTGAATATGCAAGTGACATTTGCAGGCTCTGACACCCAATTTAGCAAATTCATGCACAAGTTAAATTTGCAATCCTATACTTACACGGTATTATAATTGTGCCTTTTAAAGGCAGGTGTTTGTGAAGTTGTTTATAGGTTCATCTGAGTAAGTTGGGGGTTTTTCTAAAGCAAAACTGTATTTTCCTACTCCTCTAATCCAGCTGGAAAATGGCTGCAGCAAATCTTGTTTAAGTTCAAAAAAAATAAGGAAATAACCAGCTGGTTGTAATCAATCATAAAACATTCATCCTGCAGGTGAGCTTTTCAAGTACTGTGCAAATGTAACAGAGGTGTTAGCAGATTCAGATTAATGTCTTCACAACGAACTGTACATGCCTAATTCAGTGGAAGTATTTGTAGGGCAGAGATGCGACAATCCAAAGGTATGGAATGAAATCTGTAACTTTAACTACACCTGCTATAGCTCCCCGTGGTATCACCATGGCAACTCATGGATGCCACAAACTACAAACCCAACTATTGCAGTTACACAATAGCTCTATTGCAAAAGCTATTTTTCCTCTTTTACTGTATTTGTGTATGTTTCAGTCAATCTCTGGAGTTAAGTAGGTCAAGCCATGCTCTGCATGCTCACAGTTGCCCAATCGTTGAGCTCTGTTTGGATGAAAAAGACAGAAAATGGGGCACATGCCAGGTTTTTTTTTGCTTTGCACTCTGGACCAGGTTTTCACACATAATTGGGCATCAGAGATGCCAATAACTGCGTTGTTGCATATTCAAAAGTCCAATTTTTCCTCTAGAGTATGTTGGTGGTTCTAAAATTTCATCAGGATAATAATCCTTAAATATCTAGTTTTCAGCCAATGGAAGCACTTAAATAAATTACATAACAACTGTGCCCATTCCTAGCCATTAATCTTCCAACTACACAAAATGTTGCGTTTGTATTCTAAACTTACATTCACAGAGGTAAATAATGTCTATTTATACCATCTTTTGAAAGAAAACTTACTGATCTGGCTGGAAAGGGGTTTCGGTTGTTGCTCCAAGATGCACTGAGGTGAATACAAATATGAGGGAACCCATACTACAGCAGAAAGAATTGATTGTTCCCACAGGGTCCTCTCCATCGCTGTTAGAAGCCTAAACAGGAAAGTATCACTGGTTGCTTGACATGTAGAGGATTAAAGGAAGGTTGGATATACCTCACTTCCAGGCCTAATAGTATAGCCTTTAGGCTCACCTGATTCAGACTGAAACACAACTCTATAGTTTATATCCCCAGAAATCCCAAAAGGAAAGGTTCTGTGATCAGAAAACTCAGCTTTCTGGCATATTTTTCTGCCTGCTTCTGCTGCTAGAGAAGGAGTCATGAACCTTTGCTTCATGTGGTGTCTAATGGGTGCAAAATATCTGTCAGGGGGATGCCTTCATGCTATTCCAGCTTTAATGAGCACTTATATGACTGAGAAAAAGGTCAGGGATGGAACTGAATGCTTTCAGGCTTGTAAGTTGCTGGCTTCCTACCAGCAACTTATGTAATCCACTACAATGAGAAATATTTGCCCAAGTATCATTTTAAAGGAGCACATAAACTCTTTGATTGCATTAATGAGTAATTAAACAGACGCACCGGATGTTCCACATATATTTTTCCAAAAATTAATCTGAATTTCAGTGCAGGTCCAAAGCCTAGCTGTTGGGCTGCTCCTTCTCTCCTCCCCAGCAAGTTACTCAAAGGAGTGACAATTATTCAGTGCGTGACAGTGGATGGATAACTGGGGCAGTGCTTTCTGCATTTCCTGCTGGCATTTTTGTTATCTTGCTGAAGCAGACTATGCCATGGCTTCAGTAACCAGAGGACCCGAATCTGTCTTGTCAGCAGGGGATAAATATGTGGCAATGACAGCTTTTTGTGATGGTGATTAAGGATGTCTGGCTGTCATGCCGTATTTGCATTGGTTGATGTGACTACACAGGTCCAGAAAACAGTGCAGCATCTTCTTTTTTGTCCTTAGAGGCAGTTCAATTGAAGTGCTACAGCACCTGATTGGAAAAACGTGTATCTCAGTTTATTCCTGTATTGTATAGATCATTAAAAAGCTTTTCTTCATAATGGCTTTGTCAGGGAGGAAATGGAATTTAGAAGACTGTAAAATTACTCCTGCCCCATGTCAGGTCACAAAGCTTGCTTCTTGCTAACATCATGCCCTGTACATCATGAGTGTTTTCCTGCCTTCAAAAGAATTTGTGATCAGATGTATCGAGAGCAATTTCTCTTTCTCTGCAATAGACTGAACTAGCTCAGCAACGTCACGTGTGGAAAGGAATTGCCTTCCAGCATCTAACCCTGCCTAGCACTCACCCTTAAGCATTTTTGCTTCCCTGGAGGTAACACCAGGCTGCTTATAACATCTACTGTTCCTGCTTCCATTGCTGGAGACTGCAAATGGAGAATATCATCTTATGTGTCCCTAAGACTAACTGAAGAGAGCAGTGCGCACTGCATCAGAGATGGTTTCTCCAGAGCCGGTTTCTCCAGAACCGGTTTCTCCAGAGCCCAGTTAGAAACTTGGAAAGAGCTTCAGCTCATGACTAATGAATTTAGGTACTTAAATTTAAATGTCCATGTCATGAGTCAGATGTCTCAGGTCCCACTGCAGTCAGTAGAGGTCTAAGGCTTTACTCATCTAACTAAACTGCTGCACGTCAGGTAACCATATGGGGCTAGTAAATCTATGGCTGACCAGAGCACTTTTAGACTGGCAGCTGGAGTCCAGATGGGATCTTCTGGGGCATCTCAAATAGCACTAGCCTTTGCTGAAGCCACTGAATCACATCTCTAGAGGTGGACATCCAAATTAAGATGTGTCTGTGTTGGTATGAATCCCTTTACCAGGAACATTAATGGCCACAATACACGCTGGTTGGTAGAAGCAAACTGGAAACTTCTCAGGTTTACACCAAAGTTTGCAGAAGTTGATGCAGAATCATTAATGGCTTTTGGAACATGTCCTTAAAAAAAAGTTGAGGTTTAAGGTGTGATTCACGGAAACAGCTTTAGATAATTTTTTTTTTTTGCAGTATCCAATGCACCCAGTTTACAGGGAAGAAAACTAATGATGTTTCTATTAATTAGGGATGATATCATCTGACTCTGTTACTTTCTTTTTTCCTTCCCACTGTATCACATTTTTCCACTAGATATAACATATCCAAATGAATGCATATTCAAGTGTCTTTTTTTCTTTACTTTTAGTAAAGAAAAAAAGTGGTGGAAGTGACCAAAAAAACCACACAGATTTTTAGGTTGAAATAGAGCAATACAGCCAGCCAGAATGACCACAAGCATAGCAAAGGTCTGAGAATCTTACTAATGATGCCTTCGGGGAAGGGATCTGATCTCTGTCTGGGAAGGATGCCCCAGCTGATCAGTAAAGGTGAGCAGGTAACTCACTCATTGACCTGTCTACTTGCAGCAGGTGGAGAGATATATATTTATATCTATTTATATATTTATATATATGACAACTCAAAAATGGGGTTAAGTTGCTCAATTTTACTCGCAATCATAAATTTCTTCAATAACAAATAAATACTTTTTTATAAATGAGCACTTCAGATTAAAACGAAATGAATGGCTGCAGCTATGGGTAAAAAGCAATGCATTAATCCATCGTACCTGTTCAACATCCACACATTTTTCTACATAAAACAATAAGTAGGTCACTACGATTTTCCTTCTACATCTTTTTTATTGATCCCATGTACAAAAGTGGGCATCTAAGCCATTATGCTGCTGAGGGGAACCTTTTCCTGCCTCTAACAGAGATGCCAGTTTAAAATGTGTTTTCGGTTGGGATTTTTTAAGCACCTTGGTGAGAATTTTCTGAAAGGTCTTTGAATTGCTCACTGGAAATTCACCTTGATGTTTCAGAGCCGACTACCCCAGAGCCGTCGCTGAACCTTAAAACGTCACAGAACCAGAATTATATGCTCTAAAAATAGAGGAAAAGCTTAAAGAGGAATTAAACTGAGTTAGACAAGTTTAATTAATCACTTTGCTTTGGAAAAAAAGGTAACGGACTTTTCTGTTCAAGTGGAGAGACAGCTAAGATAGAGCATGGGGCTTGCAGAGATGTTATCAGAAGACATTTGTGTACTAAGCAAGAGCAAGCCCTGTTCTTTGCAGCTCCTGCTTTTGGAAAGCATGACAGAAGCTGTTTCAATACAGCCCATGTGATGTCAGTCAAGTAGTTTGCACTGGGGGGGCCTCTTTCAAATACACTAGCAGCAAACATTTCCTTGGACGAGTGGACTGAATCCATGCTCTATCATGTTCTCCACATGGTCATAAACACTTACCTTCAGCTGCATGACCAAAGAAAAGAGCAGAAGGGACCTGGGACAGGAGGGAAAGGAGAAGAAGGTCCTTGGCCATGTTGTTATGTGTTAGATGGTTAGAAGGTGAGTTGATGGCATTTGTGGTGCAGAAGAGAACAAGGGTCAAACTAATTTGCCACCAGCACCACCTCCTGCTGTTCCTGACTGGGCTCTGAGGGACCCTGGCACTGAATCATCACCTCATCTGAGGCTGTTGGTAGAGCTGGACGTTGTCAGGAGCCCAGCCCCACTCTGCTGCAGGGGATCTGTGTTCTGCAGCTGAGGGCACAGTCTCTATCTGTACATGGCTGCATGGCTTGCATCTTCCTGGAGCACTCCCACTGCTCTCTGACATTAGGTAGTGTTGACACATCTTTCAATTAGCACCTGGGGAAGCAAGATCTCACCTACCCGTTGCCCTCAGTGTCCTCAAGGGAGAAGCTGTTTTGTTTTGAGTTGGTTCACAGCTGCCTTCTTGCAAGTAGGCAGCGATGAGTTTCATGAGCCCCTTCCCTGGTCAGCTCTACAGCCATCACTCAAAGGTGAAGGCTCATCTATGCCCTATTTTAGGTTTGTTTGGGGTACATAGACCCATCTCTTGGCATCATGCAGGTGAAACCTAAAGCACCAACAACCTTTTTTTTCCTCCTAAACTCACTGCATCTCACCTGCCTATCAAATTCAGCAGTGGTAAAATGCATAAATGTGGCTCAGCCACGCTGTGAACACCACAATATTTTAGTAAATCATTCTCTGCAAAAGGACTGATAATATCAGCATACTTTTTCCCAAAGAAATAATCAGTAAGATCAATCCCCCATCTTTCCCATATGAATAAAGACAGTTGGGCACAGTAAAACTGTTTCTGCAGCCGAGCTGCTTCTGCTGGACCCTTTCCCCATTCGAGTAGAGGGGTCTTATCCTGGGTCATTCTGTCAGTCCTGTGTGGATGTTGCCAGCCCCAGGAGCCAATTCAGGTCCCTGTGCTCTGTAGTCTACCAGATGACACGCTTCAGCTGCCCAAGTGACTTGGGGAAGGTTGTATTCATAGCCTGTGTGCAGCAAGGATTTGCACAAGCTCTTTGCCAAGTTTAGCAGCATAATCACAATCCCATCCTCCCCTTCCTAAAATCATGTAGTAGAAGTTGCACTCAGAGTATATTGTCTTGTCTGATCTGTAATCCTTTGAAAACCAGAACTTCTAATGGGAAAACTGATAACCCTGCAAGCCTGGCAGTGCTGTTGAGTGCTACTGTAATAAGGTAGTGTATATTCAATGTAAGGATAATGGATAATGTGGGATTTGTAACAAAGCCATAACTCAATAGAGGGAGTTCAGATGATATCATGAATCGTAACCATGAAGTATGATTGATCGATGAGATCATTAGAAAGCTGAGATTGAGTTACAGGTCTGGTAATTTATCACTCTGCAGTCTGAGCTTTTTATGATACTTGAGGAACACATGTATACAAGTTTTCATCCGCTGCTTTTTTTCAGGTCCCTAATTATACACAAGGTACCTGCAGATGCTTTTAAGCCAGTGGGCAGTCTGGTGTCACTGTCTTTCACTGTAATCAGAGTTGCAGGCATACAGTGAACTTCCCTTTTGAATTATTTACAACATAGATCACTGCAGAATTACAACATTGCTTTTTCTTTCTCAGTGCTCAACAGGGCAGTGGAAATTTCCAGTGCAGTAAGACTGGAAGGTAAATTTCTTTCATAGTTAACATTTTGTTGTACCAATTAAGAAGCAAAACAGAAGACGAGTCTGCATTCTATGTAATTGTTAATCGTATTTCATATTAATTAATAAACATACAGCACTTAGTCTGAGGCATGACATTTTGCAACACCTCCTTTTTCACCTGGTTTAGTAGATTATACTTGCATCTCTGTGCATGATTCCCAGCCCATCGCTTGGATATATTTTGTATATACATAATAAGCTGTCTGGAGCCATAACAGTTTGATGAAGTTACAAGGCATTTGGTTTCTAGAGGTTGAAAATTAACAGCCATAGGCAGACCTGTAAAAGTAATAGATTCTAGTTCATTTTCCAGCTCTGACAGCTACTAACCCAGAGCATTATACAGTGAAATGTCCAGGATGGCTGCATGTTTGAAAGCAGTCTCCACAGTCTGTGTGAAAGTTGAGCGAGTCATGAGCCCACCTGGGTGATATTTCTGGACCTGGCTTTAAGAAAATGTAAAGCAGAGATGCCACTTACACGTTATGTCTAATCAATTTGACACCCTTGTCCCTATCACAGCTGGAGGACAGGGACATTCTGTCTTGCCTCTTCCTTGCTTCTTCCAAAATGTCTCACTGCCCAAAGCCTCTATCGAGTGCTGACACATCTGTGTTTTTCACTCCCTCCCTTCCACCATTACGGCTTCTGCAAAGCACAGCCTGTGTGCCTGCATCTCCCTTGCCTGTGACCCACAGCTTTCTTAGTTCTTTCCAGAGGGTTAAGAGTGCTGGAATTGTTGCAGGTCTCTGTTTTCCACTTTTGTTTTGAACTTTTGTGATGATCTTTTTCATGTAGCAGAATGATAGCGATGTTATTCCCTTTGGCTTCCCTGCTGTGCTGCTGAAAGAGGGTAAGATTACCCTGTTTACTTCCTTCCCTTCTCCTTTTTGTTTTTGAAAAGAAATTTCCTGTTGCTGTCTGGCAGAACTGGGGACAAGCAGCATCCCCAGTTCTTGGGAAATTTTCCCTAAAACATGTGCTCAGTGTGAATTAGTGGACAAGAGTATTCCGAGTTGTCTCTGAACTGGGAATTCCAAGGAAAATCCCATGTCTCACACACCAGATTACTGTGTTTACAAAACAAAAGGTTCTTCTTGCAGCTGCAGTGAAAAATTGACGTTCTTGAGAGTTCTTCTCCCTGTACAGCTGCAAAGAGGCTGATGAGCATGTTAATGTCACCATGGGGTGGGCAGGATGCTCAGGATCTGTGACTCGCTCACACCCTGCCCTGTGCTGCTCATCTGAGTATGTCCAGTGTACAAATGCTCACCTCCGCAGCAAGGACTCTACTTGTTTCAAACCATAGGAGACCTTTGAGTGCTACAGGCTTTCCCTTGTCCTGCTGAAGCATCGGGTGATGGCTCCTCTCTTGGGGCTCCGAAAGCATTTTAAATCATTTCCCACTGCATGCCAAAACCATGAGCAGCAGCAGAGGCAATCGTGGCTTCTACCTGCAGGCCAACAAAACCTTTCAGATTTACTTGGGGCAGTTCGGCCTGGAGAAGAGAAGGCTGCATGGAGACCTCATAGCAGCCTTCCAGTATCTGAAGGGGGCTATAGGGATGTTGGGGAGGGACTTTTCATCAGGGACTGTAGTGACAGGACAAGGGGTAGTGAGTTAAGACTTAAACAGGGGAAGTTTAGATTGGCTATAATGAAGAAATTCTTTACTGCAAGGGTGGTGAGGCACTGGAATGGGTTACCCAGGGAAGCTGTGAATGCTCCATCCCTGGCGGTGTTCAAGGCCAGGTTGGACAGAGCCTTGGGTTTCATGGTTTAGTGTGAGATGTCCCTGCCCATGGCAGGGAGGTTGGAACCAGATGACCTCAAGGTCCTTTTGAACCCTAACTATTCTATGATTCTATGATCTTGAGGTCCTTTCCAACCCAAACCATTCTATGATTCTATGATTCTGCTTCCAGGGATGCTAGCTTGTACTTTATGTCGCAGAGGTTTTGTACATATTCATTTCTCCCGTGATGTAAAACTCATCCAGAATCCTGTAAAAGAGATTGTTCTGTCACTGGCATTGGCATCATCAGTATGCAGGTTAGGCTGCTCCTGTGTCCACTATGGCTGTGGTACTGTAGTACCTGACATGCTCTCAGTAACATAGCAGTTATTTTAATATTAATATTCTTAAATGTCTGGTGTCAGCCTTGTAGCATGAGTATCAGTCAAAACCTGCCCTATTTAGGCTTATTTGTGATATTTTTGTAGCTCTTGGTCTAGATTGCATGAGTATTTCACAAATATCAATGGCAGTCTTTATAAACCCCTCTGACAGTGAGACAGCACAGAGAATTACAGGTAATCACAAGGTAATCTGGGGGTACTTGGTACTTGGGTGACATGGCTGATACTTGCATTTTCAGAGCTTGTTGCCTGTTTCTCTGTCTCTGAGCAGCACAGTTCCCACTGACACAAAATGCATCTCTGAGTTTTCAGTTAAGCTGAAAGTCATCTGCTGCCTCCCACAGCACAGTCTGGGGGGAGCTACTTACCCCTTTCAGTGTCACTGTAAAGACATGGAGGTCAAATCCAGCTCTTTGGGGCAATTTTCAGCTTCCTCACCACCCTTTCCTTTTCCACAAATCTGCAGTCAATTCTCCTTACCCTGCCCTCCATCAAAGACGGGAATGCTGACAACAAATCACTCCAGTGCACTCTATGAGACCAGAATCCTGCTGAGAGGTGGGTAATCTTTGCATTTGAGAGTCCATTGCTGCGCATGTGCCAGCAAGGCAGGGAATGATTTACAGCTGTATGGGGCAGCCTCCTTTCTGTTTTTTTCACAGCCTTTTACACATAGGTCTTGACAATATCCATGTTCTGTTTGTTCATTGAATTAGTTAGGGACAGACCTGGCCCTGCTGAGCAGATGGTGATGCTGTCTCCTGGTGAGACAAGGGCCATAGCTGCCCAAGGAGAGCTGTACGACCTTGCTGTTTCAGAAACCATGTTTTTGTATTGCATTATATTTAAGTGCTGGTGAAATGAACCATACAATATCAAACCACAGCCAGAATAGAAAAGCAAATTATAAGCCTCTCTAAACCACTCCTCACCTATCCTGGGGAGGTGGTGGGAAAGGGAGCTTTCCAAATTTGGGGATAAATTATTTGTTATACTCTATTCCCAGCTCAAAATCTGCAGAGATTTAGGCAGTGCTTATGTTACAGGCAGGGTCTTACAAGGCAGCTGCTGGGAGAGTTTCAGCGTTGGTGAGTGTATCTCCTGTAATCCATGATGCTGGCAGCTGGGTTAACACAGGGTTCCATTAGCACAGTGATATCTCACCAAGACCTAACCCTTATTGTCCCTAACCCTACAGAGAGAAACAGACGACCTTCCTTCCCTGTGTTAATTGCTTACTTTAAAAAAGCAGGTAAAGGTGAGAGGGGGAATCCAGGCTGAGCTAAGAAATGAAGGTTTTTTTGCTTTCTCATAACTCACTCTTCATTGAAGGTGAGGTATTTGTAGATTAAGTTGATCACTGGATTATGGTCACAGCTCCTCAAATAGGAGAACATCTCCAGTGCCCTCTCCGTGGCAGATGAAAAGGCCAGAAAGCAGACTGCAACACCCTTGGCATGGTTGCAGCTCATCCAGAGGATTGTCCCAGGTTTGGGCTTTTTTTCCAAATACAGTGATAATTTTCATTGGAAATACAAGACCATATCTCACATGGACATCACTTACTGGTGGAGAAACCTCCGTGGTGCTTACCAGGTTGTTCCAGTGGTTAATCTCCCTAGCTGTTGAATCACCTCAAGGTCTGATTTCCTAAGCACAAAAGGATGTCAGCATCCCTGCCATCAACCCCACAATGCGTTTAAAGACTTCCCAGTTTATCAATGTTCAAGACTTTCCCATGCAGGAGCATTTCCCTTCATAATTTTTTCTAGAGCTCCTTTCAGAAAGTCTGGAGTCAGCATTATTTGCTTCACAGTAGAAATGTTTCAATATTCAGATCTCTATAAACAACCCTATTTGAATAGATGACAATATCTCTAATAAATCATCCTGAAAATTTAGCACTTCTACATTTTAGAGTGAGGTTTCTAATAGCAACCTAACAGAGCTTGAAGCTTTTTTTCTCCCCTTCACATAAATAAGGTCATCCTTTATTAAAAACGTTTGGTATAATTACTTCTTATCTCTACTTCCTTTGCCTGTTTTGTTTCCAGATGTATTTGCAGCTCTAAAAAGATTTTAGTGCAGTTTCTTTCTTGATGTGTTATATTTTTCTTTCGAACTGGAGAAACTGTAAATACAAATGCATTTGGTGGAACATAAATGAGAATGCTAAAGGAAGAGAGATTCAATTTTAGATGATGTTGTATCAGGTCTTCTGATGATTTTGAAGCATACACCTTTCTCAGAGCAATTTACAAACTTCAGAGGAACTCAGAGAGTTTGGAGACAGGGAAAAAAACACTTGCTTTTCTTCACTAATTACTTAGATGGCTGTTAAAAATAAGGAAATATATAAGTCCCCCTCTCCCCCCCAAAAAAAGCCCAACCCTTACTAGCAAAGAAAACCCCAAAACAGATGAAGAGCAAGGAATTATTGTGCTGATACTTGCTAGACGCTTGAGGGAAATTGCCTGGGCCACATATTCTGAAATCAAGGTCCAGGTTTCAGCATCACAGTGCAAGAAATGAGTAGACTAACTTGGACTAGATGATGACAACCTGGATATGATGATCAGACGTCTAGAAACCTTGACTTACAAGGAATAGTTGAATGCATAATAGCTCCTTGGTCTTGAAAGGAGAAGACTGACTGGATGCACTATAATGCTTTCCAAATGTGTAAAGGGTATGAAGAATGGGCAACAATTTGGTTGCTGCCATGATTGGGTGAACAAAAGACCTATTGGATATAAGCTCCAAACAAGGGAAATTTCCAGCATTTAAAACTAGAGACTCTTTAAAACTTTTAAATGGCACAATAAGTGAATCACAAAGTAGAAAACAGGTTGTCTAAAGAATTCTGGTATCTCAATCACTGGGTGTATTTAGGACAAAAATGACAAATGTCTCTTGATTTATATATAATTACATATAATTAACCCTAGTTTGAAGTAAGACGATGGGTAAATTACCTCTTTCCTCATTTTCATCTGTTAGATTTCAGATAAGAAAGAAGAGATTAATACCATTTGGGTTTTCATGGGTTTTTAATGCTGGGCTTTAAACATGAGGTAGGAAGGAGACGCTTGCTGAATCATTCTGACAAGCAGTATATTGCAGAGAGGACTGCAAGTACAAAGGAGATAAGCAAACTGAGCAAGCACTTCATCACAACAAGAACTTCAGCCACTTTGGATATCATCAACAAAAGCAATTTACTGCTAGAAAATGAGTCTGTGTTGAAGCATTTTGGAGAAATAGATTTTTTGTGGAGAAATTCCCCATCTCCCACATGAATGCATTTTGATAACTTTGAATGTTCTGTCCTGATGCTTTTAGAATAGTTTTTCTTTTTCTTTTTTTTTTTTTACCAAAAATCAATTGTTTTTAAGTATGAACAAATAATTCATTAAAATAAAAGAAATTGTGATTGGAACAAAGTATTTTGATTCTTTTAGAAGAAAGCATTTTTATTGGTTCTAAATGAAACATTTAGGTGAAGGAGCTTTGGCTTCTGCCTCAAAACAAAAATAAATGTCAGAACCATTCAGTGTCCTGTGGAATGGGCCTTTTGTTAAAACGTCAATAAAAAAATGATCCTACATTTTTAGCAAAATTATAATTTTAAAAATTTTAAATTAAACATTATTTTCAAATATTATTTTTGAATATTTAGATATCTTCAATATCCCTTTGAGTCTTGGGAAGTTTATATATAAAAAAGGAACTGAACTGCGGCTGTGTTTCCATGTTCAGTATAAGATCACGGTTTTGTTTTGTTTCATTTTTATTATGACTCTGGTTACCCTTCAGTTTTTCTGAAAGTAGATTATAGGTTTTATCATAACAACACAAATAAAGCTTGCGACAAAACTTACAGTGAGACATAGGAAAGGCGGGTGCTTTCTATCCCCTGAAAAGCACTAGATACTTGACAAAGACAGTTGTATTTGAAGTAGCAAAATACTCGGAATATTTTTTGCTTTAGTTAGCTCATGAAATGTTAATATTCTCTTCTCCCCACTCAAACAAGGTGGTTTTTTAAATAATAATGAGATATAATTTGAAACTCATTACTTCTTTCTTTTTCAGAAAAACCTGTCTTGATTTTTCTTTTTTGCTAAGAATGGATTTCTTAATCTTCCTTCAGGTTTACCTGAATTTCACAAAGGCAGCACCACTATGATGTTATTTGACTGTCCAGTTTGACCGGGAAGAGACAAGAAGAGGCCATTTACCTTCTCTTTATTTAAAACTCTTTAATTTAGCATAAATTTCTTGTGTGTTTCATGTTAATAGTGAAATAAGCTTTAGAAGAAAAAAGCTTAGGATGAGAGTTAGAAAAAACCCAAAGACATTGCCATCTACAGCAACTTAAATAAATAATCTGCCAACATAAATTTCAGCTAGTCAGTTTTATGAACTCGGAAAGATTTAAAGGTTTGAAAAGCAAGGATGCATTTGAAAAATAAAGGGAATTTTATGCTTTACTTTGTCCTGTTGGTTGGATTTGGCCAACGATAGTGCATTACTGTGAATTTCCCAGCATCGTTTGATGTCAGTGAAGGTGGAGGGCTCAAACCATCTTCCTCCTCAGTCTCCTAAAAACACTCATCTTTCAATTACTCTCATTTCCACTATTGGTCCACTTGCTATTCAACCACTGTGGACAAGAATTCTTGCCAGGACACTGAGCAATGAAAGAAGTAACGCAGGGGTTGGATTGTATGCAGCTGGCTAGAGTGATAACCATAACAAATAACCATAAAGTGGAAAATACAGATATCTGGGGGGAGATGCTAAGACTGGAATATGAAGTAAGCTCCTTGCTGTAGGTCATCCCCATGACAGCTAAATCTGAAATTCTAATTCAGAGATCACTTATCAAAATGTCTTTATTTCTTCCAAATAACCCACGTCCCTGACGCTCCCTGTGGGTTTCTTTTATACATGGTGGAGGCTTGCCTGCTGTTACTCCTGGCCCCATCCAGGTCTCATCAGCTTCTGTGTCATGAGCTGTGGGGTCCCAGTGGGTCTCTCCATCCCCTGAGGTTCCTCCAGTTTGTGAACCCCTTGCACACCAGGCTACAGCTCTCCATTGCTGATCTTGACAGCACTGGAGCTGCTCACCTCAGCACCTGATATTGGGGTCACTGAAGTGAATACTTGGCATGAATACTAAGGCCTGTAACCTTGTTGTTTCTCCCCTTTAACTCCTCTAATACTCCTATACTTCCTATCAGGCAGTATGTAGTGGAAACACACCAAAATGTTTCATCCTTTTACCCAGAATGACAGACAATTTTGCAAATTATGCAGTAATATGCTTTCAGTTTCTGAAAGTAATTAATGTGCTATTTGTATTATACAACAGTTTCCTTGAAGAATGCTTCTTACAAGGACGCTGCTTTACTTAGCCATCAAAAAGAAATGCAGTCCTCAGAAGCTAATATGAATTCTGCTACTTAGGTGATGGCTTGATTAACTTTGTAAAAACAGAAAAAGATGTAAAACAAACTTTTTTCTTAATCAGGTTGCTTACAAAAATAAATCCAAACTTAACCTTCCTTATTGGAATTGGTGAAGTGAAACTGGAGTTGTGAGGAGCAGAAGTTTCCAGATAAGCATGCAAAAGAAGTATTGATTAGCTAAGCAGCTCAGATCAATGCTCCTCAGCCTTGTTTAGTGAATGCCTCCAGTCTGCAATAAAAGCGGGTACTACTTTCAGCGATATTTATTGCAAAACAAAGCTGGGACAATTTAATGGTAGACTGTGTATGTGTGCTTTTGTGTCTTTGGGGTGAGTGGCAGAAATCCTTCATTTTCTAAAGATGCAGCAAGATTTTCTTTCCTTAAACCATAAAAAACAATCCTGAGTGCCCACTTCAAGTTCCAGGAAGGTATAATCACCAATCACTTACATGATTTTCAGTGTTTATTTGTAATGAAGAAGTAGGCAGTCTAGAGCTCTACCTTATGGAAACAGAACATGACACGTTTATTTTAATGAAGAAGTAGGCAGTCTAGAGCTCTACCTTATGGAAACAGAACATGACACTTTTATTACAAACCAACTGCCACCTTCTAACTCATCCATAAACAAATGTATTTAGAAGAGTGAACATGCACTGCTTTTCACCAGTGACAGCTGTGGATAACCTGATGTTGGATTATCAGCTTGATAAAGACCTGAAGCAATGTCATCCTACCCAAAGCAAACACCAGAAGCTGAATGTCAGCAAACTTAAGAAATACAAATGCTATATGATTATGAGGGAGTCTGACTATGATGAAGATACTTTATCTAACATTTGTTTTTCCTTGGAAAGCTTTGTATTTTCCTTGGACAGTCACAGTTATAAAGGCCATATGATCTGACAAAAGCTATTTTTTCAGATGCATATGCCAGTAACTAATCTATGATTCTATAGTTCAAGCAAAAACAGTAATTTGGTGATTTCTGAATCCCAATCCATCAATTAATCTTCACAGTACTGACCTCAGTTCAACAAAAATATTAACTGTGTGCATGCTTTTTGTTAGCCTTTGTCTAAAAAGATAGATGCATGTATGTGCTTAAAGGTGTTTATGTGCTCCTGTGTTTGTTTCCCATGAGGCTCTACTTCCTAAGGCTGTGGGGTAAGCCATGAGAGTATTTTCTGTCGCTTGGAAGTTGAACAGGGCTATTCAGGGAAGGGAGAAAAGGATTTAGCTGGCTGTTGAGAAAAGCTTATTATCTTAAGCCAGGATAGCAGCTGGTGGGACAAGAGACATTTTCTGGGCTTTTTCCATGTGCTGATCCAGAGATTTGTTAGCAGGAGTAGGCTGAGCTAGTTCAAACCCTCAATCTGGACTTATTATTCATCTAATTAAGTTTTAAAAGCCCTTTATAAGAAAAGGGATTATGGAACCTGGAAAAAAGTTCTGAGATAGACCTTAATAACTGATGATAGCATCTTGTCTTTCAGACCAGAGCTCTTTATAAACTCTATCCAGGAATAACTTCATCCGCCACTAATCCAAAATGCCTGTCTTACTGGCATGAGCACAATGGCTGCTAACAGAGAACAAGTCACAGAACAACAGGGCTTCTGTGGGAGGTGGAGAGGAATATGAACTCCAGGTGACATGTGAGACAGAAGCAGCAATTGCTTAGGCTGGAAGGGAAAGGGAAACCAGTACTAACATAATTAGGACAGTAGACATAATTAGTGTAAGTGGTCTGCAGTGCAACATTTGTCCTCTGTGAGTTCATCTTCTTTGACTGTGTCTAAGATAATGACGTTGGCCTGATGCCCAGAGCCAGCAACTATCCAGCCATAAATCTCCCAGCCTCATCTCCTGGGGCCCATCTAACTCGACCCTCCAAGTTCTGCTGAACTCCCAAGTCTGAGTCTGGCTCCATCCTTCCACCTTCTAGGCCTAATTTCTTCTGCCACATCCGGGAACTTCAGAGGTGCTACAGGTACCAAGCAGTTTGCCAGCAGTGATCTTACAATTCCCTCCTGTAGAGCTGTTTTTTCTCTCTACAGATACAGAGCGCCCAGAAGCAGGGAGAAATCTTTATACGTCTGTCTAGGAGGTTCTCATTGACAACTGTAAGAGCAACATCAAGATATGACAGAGACAGGGAAGGGTGGCTCCAGGCTGAATCCAGGCAGCGCTATGCATATATTTATAATAGGAGTTGTATTCATGCAGAAATCCTTGGGGTATCCTTGCCTATTAGGTGAAAAACAGTTCTAAAGGCACAGAGCCAAGAAATCCCTGCTGTAGCAAGTCAGAATTGGGATGGCTGCCATGGGTCTTGAGGAGCAATGTGTTATTGCCATTTCCCAGGTAATCTCCTCCCACCCTACCAACCCACTGGTAGAAGAATTCTCAATAAGGCAGTGCAGTAAAATTCCGAAGTATACTTGACTTCTAGGAAAACACAGATGGTGTTCAGTACACTCTGTGTTCAGTACAGAGGTGAGATGAGTACTCATTGCAATTCCGACTCCTAAGAAAAGCTTGAGTAATTGGGAGGTTTCTATCAGGCAACCCTCAGGGATTCAGACCCTGAGCAAATGGTTTGATCAGTAGGCAGTAGAGTAGTGGTGGTGGAGAGAAAGCCAATAGCTAAGTGCATAAATAGTCCATGAAAGAGGAAATGACCCTTTAGGTATCCTATCGAACCAGCTGGTTCACCAGCAGAGGAAATTCAAGACTTGGTCCTTATTAAAGATTCCTGAATCTGTTACTGTCACAATCCTTAACAAATCATTTAACTTATGTTTGTGTTTCCTATCAGTTCTTTGACCTTCTTCTCAGTGACTTGTTAGAGACGAGAGGTCCCCTCTTGTCTGGGCTGAGTAGGATGCAAAGAATTTTACATTTGAGAACAGAAAAGTAGGTAAGAAAAGAAACATAACCAGGAAAGACTCTGAAGGAAAAGGAATTTGTTTCAAGAGGAGTCCTTTCTACCTTCCTGTTCTCAAATATTATAGAATGGGAGAACACGTAGTTAAAAAACCCAATAGATAAAAAGCCAGTATTATAGCCAACGTTTATTTCATGCTCCCCCATCCTTCCTCCCCCCCCCCCCCCCCAATTGTCCCCTCCCTTTTCAATATTCATCTCAAATAGTCAGCCCAGGCAACTCTTAGCAGAAAAACACAGCCAATAGCTTAACATGTTAATGGGCCGGTTTGGTCCAAGCTGGCAAAGTTTAGGATCCTATTGAAAAAAGAGCCCCTAAGCTAACAGAGCTGATGGATTACAAGAGTTTTGACAGAAAGCTGTAAGGGAGAAATAGTAAATAAGTAAAAGCTGGCAGGGTCTTCACTTAGCGCAGTAATTCCTACTTCACTGTTTTATCTCCTATGTGTGAGTACATCTCTTAGAAGACCTCTGTGTTTGCATTTTGGAGAGCCTTTTGTTCAGGAGAAGCGTCACGTTGAGTGATCATTCCATTTTTCTTCTTTCACTTTTTAATTAGAAAAGGATTGCAAATGCAAAATGTATGTGGGATATTTAGGATGAAAAGACTTCCTTTGGAAAGAGATCGGTAATGAGGGCTTGGATGATCTGTTTGGTAGTTAAACTTCAATGCACTTTTTTCTATCTATCCTGACCAATTTTATTTGCTGATGCAAAGCCCGCTATAGACTCATGAGTCATCCATTATAATTATTTTTAATCACTACATTGTTTCTCATTCACAGGAAGTTCACAGTTTGGTTCTTACCAAAGGAATTAAAAAATCATTTGTGCTTAAATATTTATCACGCTACAAATTTAGAAGCAGAAAATGGTGGAAAAAACATTTCTAAAATCAGGCTTTCTCTGGCACTTAATCCGTGATGGAAGTCTTAGATGTCCTGGAAAGAAAAAATGGGTCAGGCTGCAGGCATCAAAAGATGAGGCAGCTGCCTGCATTAAGGAGACTGCTAGGAGCAGCTATCCAGTCCCCCTGGTAATTGTGGCTCCAATTTTGGCTGAACCAGTTCTGCTTTGATCCTTCCTCTCCACTTCTGGTCAGTGTGGGACTGCAGGAAAGACAAAGTTGCTCCTTTCTTGTGAAGCATGAACGAACCTGCTGCTGGTGAGGGTTGGCAGAAGGCAAATTGACTTAATAGATTTTGGAAGCCTACTTTAGGAAACAGATCTATTGTCCTTGAGAAAGAAAAAGTCAGTCGTCTCACAGCCAGAAGAGATGTGTGGGTGAACTGGTGATGAATGTGGATTGCATGTAGACAGAGACTGAAAAAAAAATGCTGGGCACTCTGGTTTTCAAAAGATAGGTTATTAGTTATCTGGAATTTGTTTTCCTTTCTTTAGAGTTGCAGCTTATTTGAAGTCTGAGCTTCTAGATGGCAATGGGAAGGAAAAGAACTCTGACTGCTGTTGTGACAGCAAGCCCTTTGGTGAAGGAGCCCAAAGGAACAGGGAAGTCCCCATCCATAAGATGCTGTGGATGCTAAAAGTCTACATGCAGGGACTGGGCAACTTCCCTGAGTCCAGATCTACGGGACAGCTCACCAAGAATTCTGAAAGTCAAATGATTAGAAGGCTGGCAGAGCATTCTGGAGAGGAATCACTGCCTTTTTCTCATGCTCTTTCCTTTGTATCCTCTTGCTGCATCTTTTTGGAGGCAAGTTACTCTGCTCGGTAAACAGAAATAGTGTGGACAGCAGGACTAGAGCAGTGCTTGTATTTGGCACTGGTGAGCCCCCACCTTGGGTCCCTCTGTCCAAGAAAGACATCGACACGCTGGAGTGTGTTCAGAGAAGGACAGTAAAGCTATTGAAGGGCCTGGAGCACAAGTCTGATGAGGAGCGACTGAGGGGCCTGGGGGTGGTTAGCCTGGAGAAAATGAGGCTCTGAGGAGACCTTATCGCTCTCTACAACTACTTAAAAGGAGGTTGTAGGAGGTGAGGGTCGGTCTCTTCTCACAAGTAATAAATGATAAGACAAGAGGAAATGGCCTTGAGCTGTACCAGTGGAGGTTTAGATTGGAGATTAGGAAAAATTTCATCCCAAAAAGGGTTGTCAAGCACTGGAACAGGCTGCCCAGGGAAGCGGTGCAGTCACAACCCCTGGAGGTGTTTGAAAGACATGTAGATGTGGTGCACAAGGGCCATGGTTTAGTGGTGAACTTGGCAGTGCTGGGTTAATGATAGGACTCGATGATATTAAATGTCTTTTCCAACCTAAATGACTTTATGATTCTATGATTCTGTAGTCTGACCTCAAATATCCTAGTCTAACATGAGCAGCAGGCTGTCATACTTTGAGTGATGATCCCAATTGTGCAATGAGGTAATGTCTTTAGCACAAAGTAAGCCACCAAAAGTCAGAATTATTAGCTTCAGCATGTTGTCACATCCAGGAGTGGATCTTACCTCAGTGATAACAGGGCTCATCCCCACCAGAACTTTAATAATCTCAAAAAATCATTCCTTGTTTTCTGCCTTAACCGTGGCAAGCAGTAGTGGCAGAACATAACAAAGGTTTAGGAGAACAGTTTTGTACAGAATAGCGACAGAAGATGCTATTCATTGTCAGGACAATACAAGTTGAGAATAGAAGGTCCTGTACCTTACAAAGAACTTTGCACCTTCATCCTACACACTCTTTCTTGAGCTCGTTCTGTCACTACATTCCCATCTTCTGTGAGCCTGAAGAGTCAGCAAAATCCCCAAGTGAAGGCATGCAACAACCTGTTACAATATGTGACAAATGTCCATAGACCTACATGTTAACATATCCTTAATGAAAGCTTTAACATGTTGCAGAGTTCTTGTGTGTCCATGTAGCAGCACAATAATCCTCAGAGGGGATTTTGCCTGCTATCCCAATATGCTTTGAAATGGGCTAGGCAAAAAAGTGGTTTGCAGGAGGAAGTTTTAAGGTCCTTTATAGGTCATGGCCCTATTATTAGCTTTCCAATCTATAAGAAATAAATGTTCTTGTCTTGTTGGTTGTATCTTGGCAAAGGATAACCTTAAATGTTCTTGCTTTATATGATACTGTTCCCTTTAGCCTACGTTGTGTTATACACATGCACACAGACTGATGTCTACTGCACTATTTTGTCGAGATGCCCACCAGCTAAAAGGCATTGGAGCTGTCAGCAGTCACAAGGATATTGTAAATAGGTTTCAGGCCTGAGCCAGTACCTTGCCCTTCTGTACTGTATAGTGTGGAATGTCAGCTGGAACAGCACTAAGTGAAGTATTGCTTCATCATTTCATGGCATGAATTTGACTATAAAAAGTTGTGTGTTTTGACCTAATACTGTCATCGTATAATTATTAGTCTAAGTGTATTGTCATTACTACATTGCTCAGAAGGACACCATGACCTTTGTGCATCCCTTGCTTGTGTTTATCTAATAATTCCTTTATATCTTGCCTCCTCTTTTTCACAGATGGCTTGCAAAGTGCCTTTCAAAACAACAGAGACTGGTGAAATTTATAATTGCATAGAGAAATCATTGTTCTGTCTGAAATACTCTTCCTATTGGAATATAAAATGCAACTTACACATGTCAAAATGTTAAAGATTTCTCTTGGGATTGTGCCTGAGGCAGATCAAAGAATTTTTGTTGTTCTTTGTACAAATATTTAAATAAAAAAAGGGGGAGGAAATAGTTTAAGATTAGATTTTTTAAATTAAGAAAATAAATTAAAATATATTATTTTGGATTTGACAGTATTTTGTTTACTTGTTCCCTTTTTGTGTTATAAAGAGAAGAGAGTGATCACAAAGAAAACATATATTGCTTTGGATTTAGTTAGCCTTCTCAAGTTACTAATTCACTTTTGAAACAAAAAGCCATTTTAAGGAATAAAAACATCAATGTGCAATGTTGTGTCATCTCTGACAAAGGATCACCTTTTCCTTTGAGCAAACTGTCCCCTGAGTTTGTGAATAGGGTCAGTTCTCACAGCTGTATTGCTCAGTGATGACAAACTCTTTGCCAGAACATTTTTCCAAGTTCTATTTGTAGTGTAATTATCAACAGCTTTTACATTTCCCTGATTTATTTCTTCCAAACTTCATTGTTATTCCAGAACCTCATATAAAGAATTATTTGTGAAAGCAGGAAATGTGTCTTATTACCTCCTAATCATTTTAGATATAAACTGTCTGGATGTTTTTCAGCTAATATATCTAATTATCTCACTCTCTGAAAGGGTCCTACCAAATATGGCTGCACCTAATAGTGGATAATTAATTATATTAATCACAGCTAGTAATTTCAGATGGCTGTCTGAATCTGACACATACTAATGCATCAGTTAAAACCATGCCAAGCCCCATGCTGCGATCTATTAGGAGATAGGTCGACTACAATATCACTTACATTTCTGAGTATAAATTATGTAGGTCAGTAATTTCACAATGACAAAATTGTAATGATGATCCCTGATAAATTATATACTTCTAGAATTACTTTTTCCTCTCTCTTTTTTCTTTTTTTCTTCCTTAGTTTGCATGGACAAACTGCTGTCTAGGGAAGTTGGTATTTGGCAGCACAAATGAGCTTCAAAGGAACTGCCAGGACATGTAACTTGGTGAAAACATGTGAGTTGAGCAGAAAAGGTGACATATTGAAATGGCTCATGTGTAACTCCTGCGTAGCTCTTGTCAAGCCATAGTGGCTCTCTGTCCTGAGACCAAGGAAGTGTAATATTGGATGTGATCTGACTTGAGCCTCTCTGAAATGCCACTGCACTTTATATGAGTTCTTATCTCAAAGCAAACGTCTCTGCTTTTGATACCAGTGCATGGGAAAATGTCATTAAAGTGTTGTCCCGAACAGAGTTGAGTAACAACAGTCTGTAAAGTTTAATCTGCCACCTCTTTATGCCCTCAATAAAGTGGAATCTGAAACCATGCAATCATTCCTTCAAGAGTGTATTATTTATTCATAGTCATTAAACCCTCCTGTATATAAAAGACATGCAAAGAGGGCAGAAATTAGATCTGAAGAGAAGCGCACATGAATATGTTGATTTAGCCACTTCTTCTGTTTTTAGAATATTGAAAAACAGTTTCTCACATTCTCAAATTCACTTGCTATAAGAACTTAATTAGAGACTATTTATACCAGTATTTATTTTCACAGACTGATCTGGTTTATTCAAAGTCTGAGCTGTGCGACTGCCTCAGGTAACTCACATCTCTTCCTCAAGCTGCCCCCGAACGTGCACAGTCATTGCCGAGACAAAGACAGTCATGTACAAACTGCACCTCTAAATTCACTTTCCATGGACAGTCAAAAGCAATTTCTTGCATATTTGCAGAAAGAAGAATGAAACTTGCATAAGCACAGATGAAATGAGTTAATTTCGGGCTCATATGGGATATTTACGTGTAGTTTGTTCAGTTATTCACAATGTCTCAATGCAAAACAAAGAGGAACAACACAAATCATCTAGCAATGTTTTGCCATTGGTTTTCATACATGCACGTTAAGTGAAGACAGACCTGATAGTAAATAAACATCCTCAGGGTATTAACAGTGATCTGTGAGTGGTCTAACTACTTAACAAGTCAACTATTGATTTTAGAGAATGTACTGAGAGAGTGTATGAAAATAAATATCAAGAGTTACTGTGATTTGGCATGTGTCTGGGAGCTCATTAAATTGCTGTAACACAATTACATTTTTGTACATTTGCTTTTTCCTAATTCTCAGCCTCCTCAGTAGGGCGTTAGCCCAGGAGCAATCATTTTTTCAGCTCTGGGACATGAAAACTGTGGATATGCTGTTTTAGTCCCTCTCTTTCTTTCTGCATTATATATATATATATATATATTTCTTTTTATCATAAACCTGCAAGGTTTAAACTCCCTTGAGAATTCATAGGAATAGTGAGATTCATGTGTTAAATTAATGCTCAGTCTTAGAAAAATATAAGCTGTAGAGTACACAGTACCCCCATGGTAACTGAAGAGAACGTCTCAGATGAGAATGTTTCCAGTAAAACAGATGAGGGCAGAGGTGAAGTTGAAGAAAACAGGAGTGAGTGGGAGTAACAGGTTATCAGCTAGGGGTAGGTTTAGTAGAAACATAAGGTTCTTGGTTTGTTAGATAGAATCATAGAATAGTTAGGGCTGGAAAAGACCTTAAGATCATCTAGTTCCAACCCCCCTGCCATGGGCAGGGACACCTCACACTAAACCATACCACCCAGGGCTTTATCCAACCTGGCCTTGAACACCGCCAGGGATGGAGCACTCACAACCTCCCTGGGCAACCCATTCCAGTGCCTCACCACCCTAACAGGAAAGAATTTCTTCCTTATATCCAATCTAAACTTCCCCTGTTTAAGTCTTAACCCATTACCCCTTGTCCTATCACTACAGTCCCTGATGAAGAGTCCCTCCCCAGCATCCCTATAGGCCCCCTTCAGGTACTGGAAGGCTGCTATGAGGTCTCCATGCAGCCTTCTCTTCTCCAGGCTGAACAGCCCCAACTTCCTCAGCTTATCTTCATACGGGAGGTGCTCCAGTCCCCTCATCATCCTCGTGGCCTCCTCTGGACTTGTTCCAACAGTTCCATGTCCTTTTTATGTTGAGGACACCAGAACTGAAATGATTCCATTGTTTGGTTCACATGTACAAACTGTGCAAAACACCAAATCAGCCTGCCTTCCCAGTGAAGGAATTGCTTATTTTCAGTTTTTCCTGTGTGTCTTTGGCTGCTTTATTGCCTGGACATCAACATAATCTCCAGTTAGCCTGGACAAGACAAATGGTGTCTTAGGAGCTCTGGGTTTCTGTGAGATGGTAAGTGCTCTGTGTACCCTGTGCACTCTGTGCCCAACTCCATCACATTAACTGTACATTGCTCATTGCTGACCCAGGGCTGACAGCAGTGCCCTCTGCCATCTGTCACATCACAGTGATTGATAAAAGTGGACTTCAGTTAGTTGATCACTGGCGTCAGGAGACAAGTAACTAGAGATGAGTAGGGGAAATATGACTGTGGCAGAGTTTATTGCCAGGAGACTGTAGAAGCCTCTGACAAGGCTTGGTGCAGAGGACTCATGCTTGTAATCTGTCTTTGGGCTATATTGGTATGGTAAGAGATGTTTCTTAACAAACAGATCCAGGTCACGGAAACAGCAGGCAGAAGATAAAATGGCATGTAAGAAGAGAGCAGGCCATTATCTGAAGGTTTAATCTCTCGATCTATACTCAGCTGCTTTGTCTGTGGAAAATTGAAGCCAACAAGACATTTTCCCTTTTTTTCACAGAAAGCAGCTCCCTTTTGTTTCCTGCCTCAGAACACTTCTGCCTCATCCCTTCCATATGATTTCATGGAAGAGCTTTGGACAGCTATGCCCAGCAGTATGTGTAGCTGCTCTGTGCTAACTACCTGGTTATAACCGATAGACTGTCTTCCTATTCATCACTTGTTTTTATTATCTACTTAATAAGGCTTGTTTTCTCAATTTAGTCATAGCCTACTGAAATACACAGAAAGTTTACTTTGGCAGATGTTGTTCATTTTTATCCTTGTTTTTATTTAAGCCAAGGTTTTACCCCTAGCATCTAAACTGGTTTGGAATCATCCTGCTGAGCTCCTCATGAGGGGTTTTGGTCCCGAGACGAATAGTTTGCTCAGATCAGAGTATTTATTTACTTTATGCTTGTGTATGTCCAGCCAAGAGAGGGGATTGCGTTAGTGTGTGCTAATGCAGAATGTGTGATTAGGCAATGTGGAAGTACTCCTTAAAGATGCTCTGCTCCTCATAAGGTCTTCATGTAACAATACCCTGCAAGAGGAAACACCGTTCCAGGGAAGTTCATGCTGATCTCGCAACTACTGATTTGATCCCATGTGTTCTTCTGTCCAAGTAGCCAGATCCACAGCTGTCTTGTCCCAATGCATCTACCTCACATAAAACACAAACCGAAATAGTGTTACAGAAGAAGCAACCCAAAAAGAAGCAACTGTGTTAAACTTCATCATAAATATTACAAGATTAATGAATTCCTTTAACAGGGAAGCAAATGTAGAGTCTGACCTTGTTCTGATCAGAGGCTTGAAAGCTTGACATAACTTCTGGGCCACACTGCACTTAATGAACATGTAGCTAAATAAATAACCTTAAGGGCCACACATTTTCCCTAAGGAGGTGTCATTTCACACTCCTGTGCTGTCCAAGTGGGGCTTTCATAACTGCTAACGTACCCAAATAGCCCCTAGCTGAATCACACTTGCTTTTCCTCAATGCCATTCAAGTCCAGGAAGATGCCATACACAATTAGCCACTTCTGCATCCCTGCTTTCTGGAGCCTGGAAGACAGCAAGAGAAGGATAACTGTGGTTTATGCTTGTTTGGGCTTAAAGGCAGTAAAGTGGCCTGAAAGAAAGATGGACCAGGGAAGAAGTGAGCAGGAATGGGCTCTGGTGTGGAAGATGCTGCGCTAAATAGGGGAACCTATTAATGGGTGGCAGCTTGCAGAAGCTTCTGAAGATATGCAAGGAGGCAGATACAAGCTCAGTGGTGGAGCAGAATGCCTGGAGGGTTACCTTGGAGGGCTGAGAAATTATTCCCCAATGGCCTTTGATTAAAACAAGATAAATATATTTCCATGACAAATCATCGAGTTCTACTGGAAATGAGTGTCAGCTGGGTGCCAAATTTACACTTATGTCTATGAGAAACTCCCTTCCCCAAAATGTGTGAATGAGCAGACTTCTTCAGCTGATATTTCAGCCCAACTCTCCAAGCATTCTGCTCCCCTATGAGCAGGGCAGTAAGAGAGCTTTGAAAATGGTCCATTTGTGTAACTCAGAGAAGCTGCACAGGATTTGGTTGTAGGTTCTTATGAGCACAGCCCATCTGTTAAATCTTCTCCTCTCTCTCCACACAAAACAGTGAGGATATGTTTGGGGAACACAACAGTAACTGTCTGTGTCCTTGGCTGATTTTTAAGGCAACCTCCTTGTTTAGATATACTGACTTTGTCTGATCCATTTGTAGAGCCATACCCTGAACAAGAGTCTGCAGCACACTTTGTCACTCAGTGTCACTATACTGACACATGGCACTCTGTAGCAGAAGTAATCTTTGCTACAAATTATTACTGTTTTCCTCTCGTTTTTTTTCTGTGAGAACATGAAATACAAGGGTTTTTTTGTATATCTGAACACTGTTGTCATACATGTTCCCCTAATCTCACTTCTTTCTGACTCTGTCATAGGTCATGCTTACCTCATCGCTTACTAACCTTATTCACTCTCAGATTTGCAGAAACATTTCTAATGTGTGGTGCCCAGAGGCGGTCACTGAGCTCAGGCTCCTGTACCACTAATTACAGTGGAATAATGGTGATTGATGTTTTACATATGCTATGCATGGAAGTTAATTTCAAAATTAATTTGCTTTTTGTAGCAGGAATCAACATTAGAATCATAGAATCCTAGGACAGTTTAGATTGAAGGGACCTTCAAAGATCATTGAGTTCCAATCCTCCCTGAGCCTCTTTCCAATCCTCCCAGCCTCTATCCATGTTTGGGACTGCACTGACCCATGTGCAGTACCTTGCATCTGGCCTTGTTGAACCTCATGAGGTTCACCTGGTCCCACTTCTCAAGCCTGTCAGGGTCCCTCTGTGTGGAATCCCTTCCCTGTAATGAATCAACGCTACAGCTCAGCTCAGTGGTTTGTAACCTTGCTGTGGGTGCATCCAATCCCACTGTCCGTATCATTGATGAAGACACTAAGTAATATTGGTCCCAATGCAGACCCTTTAGCAATATCATTTGTTACTGGGTGCTGAATATATTGTTATGGGGAATACACCTCATTTACTGAAATATTCCTTAACCTGTTCTCACTTTTTCTAACCTATACAATTATTCTCTTAAAAAGAATAGATGTAATACTCCAATTTCACTTACGTAGTATTTGAAGACTGAAGAGTAATTTAACTTTCTTATTCTTTTGTTATTAGTTTTCTTTCCAGCTAAGAAATAGCTACATTTCCCTTTGTCCTTTTCTCCTTTTTTTGTGTTGTGTTTTTTGACTCCTGTAGTGTTTGTCAAATCTATCCTGATTGCCTTGTTTTATACCATGACAGCTGTATGTGATTCTGAAGTTTAGGCTTTCTGACTGTAATTCTCATGATTACTTTGGGGAGGAGAAGGGCAAATCAGGCTGTTACAGAATAGATTTAATCTATGTGGGTAGTGTTACTCTCCTAAAAGGATTATATTGTCCAGTCATCTTTTATATACATGGCTATAATTAAAAGTTTTATCATTTGACTTTATCACCTCAGAGATTATCTCATGCCTACAATATCCTGCTGCATCTTTAAGGACACAGCAATTTATCTGCTGCTGAACATTTTGTCAGGGAGAATAAGTGAACAATTTTAGTGGCTCGATGCCACCCATTTCTATTGTTACTGCAGACACTGACTTCTCATACTTGGCTGCCTTGATGAAATACTATAGCAAAGATTTGTTTTAAGATATTTGTATAATATATAGATGATGACAATAATTCTCTAGAGACATACTTTTAAGAACCATAATCTATTATTCCTTCTGAAACAGGAAAGCCATAAAACATCAGCTGAAGACTGATGAGTTATGAAACACCCTGACTCATTAGATACATGAACATGGCAGAAAATTTGGAACAAATTACCTGACTTGTGATGATAATTAATAATATTTATCTACCTCTTTTCAACCGCAAAGATTCAAAGGCTTTTCTTTGACATTCAATATTCAACACAGGAAATGAGGCATAAAAATCAGCAGTATTCCCTCAGGAGTAAATGAGGGAATGGCAGTTTGTTGAAGGCAGTTACATTATAGCTGACAGCAATTGTCACAAGAGCTATACGCAAAAGTTCACCATCCCAGCTCAGCAGCTAACTTCTGCTTTACTCTAGGCAAGTTTTCCAACATACCTGCCCTAATGCCTAATGCTGAAAGCCATGCAGAGACCCTGATGTGCTGCTAGCATAATCAGAGTTTATGACTCTCTTGCTGTCTGTAAGTAAGCAGTATTTCTTCATCAGCATGTGTTAATAGTGTACCATTAAAGCACTGCTTGTTGGATTTCATATTTCCTTAGCACTCTACAAACATGAATCCATTATCTTCGTCTCTCACAAACTGAGTGGCTGGTTGTACGGCCTCTCTTTCACAAGCCAAGAAACTAAGGTGAGAGCCAAAGCACACTAATTATGCTACCATATGAGACAACATAAGGTGATATCAGTATCTTTATAAGTTGCCATTGGGTTTCTAGATCATCAATGAAGCATAGGGTATGATTCATGTCATCCTAAAGTAAATAGCTACATTTGGTTAAATGACTCACCCTATGCTTCACTGGCTCTGTGGACTTGTTTTCAATTAACCATAACAGGAACACAAGAAACTTACTCAGAGATTGTGAGTGCTCCATCCCTGGCAGTGTTCAAGGCCAGGCTGGATGAAGCCTTGGGTGAAATGGTTTAGTGTGAGGTGTCCCTGCTCATGGCAGGGGGGCTGGAACTAGATGATCTTGAGGTCCTTTCCAACCCTAACTATTCTACGATTCTTTGATTCTATGTCAATGGTTACATTGCTGGGTAGCAAATCTAGATAGGGAAGTTTTGGGAAGATAGGGGTATAAAGCCCTGCCCTAAAAGCCACAAAGGAATATGTATAACACATACTTTCAAATCCCAATAAAGCCCACTAGATCCAGCCTGCTCTAGCTCTTCTGCAGGGATCAAACTAATATCAATAAAACCTGGATAAACTTGGCTTCCTCTCTGCCATGACAAGATGTCCCATCCCTTAAAGAATGACCTGTACTCACAAAGCACAGAAATGACCCCTCTACCATGACTGTCAGCTCTCTGCTTTGAGTACATGTGCAAGAGTACAGTAAATACAGTGGCGAGACCGTAAGGCAAATCCAGCAACCTGCTATGTAAGACTGCCAGATGGAAGCTGACTGCATGAATGGTGGAAAGGCAGGACGAGGATGGAATGATTAGTTATTTACTATGGATCCCAGATTTCAGGGATGTGACTGTTTCTCTTCATTGACTGCACAGAGAGCTGGTGTGTGACAGTCAGCATCCTGCACTGCTTTCATAACATCTAAGAGGTGTCTTAGATGACTAAGGAGATTGAAGACTGAAAGTGACTCCAACTGTTGTTTGGACATCTTGATAATTCTGGTGTTTGTATTAAAAAAAAATACACACTATAAACACAGCTTTAGAGACTGCATCTTAGAGACCACTAGGCATGTAATGATGGCTCTTCATTCTTAAAGCAGGTGGGGAAGAAGCAGGAACAGAAACTCAGGAGAGAAACCAGTTTCAGTTTCTTCAGAAACCAAAGAATGGTTTCCTTTCATGGGACATATTTCCCCTTTACATAGAAAAAGGGTTTATGTTTTGAAAATCTCTCAGTTTCTAAGGTGCATTGCAGATATATTTTGAGGAATCATGTGAAATGTCCTCATGCTTTCAAGGTTCTCTTGGGAGCATATGGTTGATTAAAAAACAAACTCAGCGAACGATGACACAAACAGAATACTAGTGGCTATCACTTACCCTATCTATCAGACACATGCTGGAGCATAAACATGGGGGTATATTAGCAGTTACTGGTGCCATCTGGTCTTTTTCCTATTCTGGTTGTATAACAGTTCCTGCATTTTAACAGAGCCACGTTGTAGGGAATTGATAGTGAGAAGTAACAGCCTTCCAAGCACAGGAAATTTAAACAGTTAATGATGCGGAAAATGCATGAGAGAAATGAGGTTGGAACTTTGGCATCGCAGCTCAGAAGCAAAAGGTAACAGCAACCACAATAGCAACAAACAACACATCTCTCTATGTAAGCAATAAAGTATTTCCATCTTGGAAAGGAAATTACCATCTAGAGATTGGAAACTGTATAAACCACAGTGATCCAGAAGCACATTTAAGGGGAAGGGGAATCTATCCAAGCATTCAGCTCTTCCGAGCTGTCTGCAGGAGCAGTGAAGATACACAAGTACCACATGCTGAGGGCTGAGTAGTCAGTAGAAAGTTCTATGGTATTTCAGAATGACAATATTTTTTTCCTATTTAAGGAACAATATTAAACCAAAACCATAAGAAAATCCTTCAGGACAGTCTCTAGATGGTGGCTAAGTGCAAGAACCTGTGATATGAATATCTGTACTCATACCTAATATCTCACCCTCCAGGCTCTTCTCTTACAGCTGCCTCATCCTTCATAAGTGGAAGAAGATTAATTGAATTAGGGATTTGGTCTGATTTTCCTGTAACTTCAGGCACTGTGAGACTTGGGATGCTCGCTGTCTGCTGTTTCATGCTCTGTTTTTGACTAGAGTTTCCATGTTAAAATCTATTTCAGCCAAAGTTTCAGCAAAAGCTTTCTACTCTTAGGAAAAGTGGCAAAGAATGGTAATTTTCCAACAGAAGTTAATTTTCCAGGACATTTCCAGACAGGCCTGTGTAGTACCCTGCTTGGATGTGCAACACTTCCGCACTGATGTGAACAGGATAGAACTTGGGAAAACTGCAGCCAGATTTCTGCCAGATTTCCTGAGTGATCTTAGAATCATAGAATCACAGAATCAGCTAGATTGGAAAAGATCTTTAAGATCATTAAGTCCAACCACTACCTCAGGACTGCCAAGACCACCACTAAACCATATCGCTGATGGCCTCATCTACATGGTTTTTGAACACATCCAGGGACAGTGACTCCACTACTTTCCTGGGGAGCTTGCAAAGGCAGCATTAAATACCTCAGCCTTTTCTTCATTCTCAGTCAGTTGGCTTCCCCTAGTATCCGGTAGATAATGGAGCTTCTCCTTGGCCCTCTTTTTATTGCTAATGTATTTGTAAGAATACTCTTTATTATTTTTTATGGCAGTGACCAGATTTAGTTCCACCTGTGCCTTAGTCTTTCTAACATTCTCTCTACATAACCTAACAACATCCTTGTACTTTTCATGGGGTAACCGTCCCTTCTTCCATATAAATTGTCCTTCTTTTCCTGAGTTCTAGCACTACCTCCTTGTTCAGCAAGGCTGGTCTCTTTCCCACTGATTTGATTTTCCACATACAGGGATTGCCTGCTCCTGTACTTTAAGGATTTCGTTCTTGAAGAGTGTTCAGCCTTTCTGGACCCCTTTGTCCTTCAGCAATGTTTCACAATGAATTCTGCCAACCAGCATCCTAAATAGGCCAAAGTCAGCCCTCATGAAGTCTAAGGGGGAGGTTTTGCTGGCTTTTGCCTGACTTCTCCAAGGATTGAAAATTCAGTCATTTCCTGATCACTTTACTCAAGGCAGCCTCCAGCCATCACATCACCCACCAGACCTTCTCTGTTTGCAAACAGCAGATCTAGCCAGGCATCTCCCCTAGTTGGCTCACTACCAGCCAGAAGAAGTTATCTTCCACACCCTTCAAGAACCTCCTGGATTGTTTCTGCTCTGCTGTGTTGTACTTCCAGAGGCATCTGTTAGATTGAAATCCCCCATGAGAACAAAGGCAAGCAATAATGAACTTCTCCCAGTTGTTTGAAGAACACCTCATCTCTAGCTTCATCCTGGCTGGGGGGTCTATAACAGACTTCTACCAGGATATCTGCCTGGTTGGCCTTCCCTCCAATCTTCACCCACAGACATTCAGCCTTCTCACTCACAGCATTCAGTTCAAGGCAGTCGATGCACTCCCTGACATACAACACAACCCCACCACCTCTTTTTCTTTGCCTATCCCTTCTGAAGAGCCTGCAGCCGTCCATTGCAACACTTCAATCAAGAGAATCATTCCAACATGTTTCTCTGATGGTGATTATGTCACGATTTCCCTGCTGCACATGACATCTTGCATGAGTCATTTAATCTTTCGTGCTTTGCTTTTATCCCCTTTCTCATCTAGGATTTCTGTCATTCTTTTTTAAGGTGAACAACAGAATAATTCTGGGAGGGTGGTGGGTGATGATATTTACTGCAGTTAGAGTGTAAAAGAAAAGGTTTTTATCTTTTTAACTGCCCTGTAAACTTCGTTTGCTCTGAAAGTTCTGATGTTTCCGTTGCTCTTCATCTGTTTATCACAAGTTAGCTGTGTCATGTCCAAGGAATTTATCTTTTCATTATTTTCTCATTCTTTCAACACACATTTCTTCCTAAATGATACAGCAGCAGAAGGAAAAAAACCAAACCCAAAACACCTGCTGTTCCTGTCTGTGTTCTGCAGCTAGAAAAAATGAGTCATTAGTTCAGAGGCAATTTCCAACCCACTTACAAAATCTGTGAACACTAATCTTACATTCGCCACCCTATTGTGCTTCAGGAAAATGTCCAGCCACAGAGAGCCCCTAATAAAATAACTAACACAGGTTTCATTAGAGAGAGCAACTTTTTGCTGTAAGTAAAAGTGGGAGTGTTTACTCACTTATTTTTCACTCATATAACCCTAAAAGTGATATCTACATTTATGTATATATCTGTATATTTATATGTATATATCTGTATATTTATATGTATATAAGTATAAAACACTCTACATAAAGAATTTGATCCAAATCAAACTTGCTTTTCTCAGTTATTCTATATGGAGCCTGTGAAAACATGTCATAGGCTGTTGTCTCTCCAGTCCCCTTATAACATGGGCTTGGGGACCAGCACAGTTATAGTCACTGGAAAGCCAAAGGATTAATAAGGAGGAGAGCTTTTTCCTTGTGAACACAAGAGGTTGTGGACACAGAGGTTCCTGCATACTTATCACCTCCTTTCTGTTCAAGCTGGAATAGTTTCTAGTGCAGCCATGTAATCCTGGGGTTCCCCAGTGCCCAATGATTATCAGGGTTTAGCAGGCAGATTAGGGTAATTAAATGCTTAATACCCATCTCTCTATGAGCAAAAGTTCTCTGGAATAAATATCCTGAAGCCTTCTACATCCAAAATGGTTAAAGCATCATTGTTCATACTTGAGGTCTTTGGTCTTGCTCACAGTTGACCAATCTCTGTCAGATTTTTCTCCTTCGGCATCTTATCTTAAGTTTGGGCTTTTTTGTGAAGAAAGACCAAGCATTAGTTAGACAGAAATCCTGACCTAGCTCTGGAAGGAGATAGCGGGTACTGCAGCCAATGCTGTTCTTGATCTGGTGTTCAAAAGTTGGACCAAAGTGTCTTAAAAGCAAACAAACCTTGCAACAGCTTGCTTTAGGACTTGAGCAAAATGTGACCCGTGAAAATGGGTGAAACTGGGAAATTGTGTTTATTCAAATTACAAAATGGAGGAGGAGATGCTAACACACTTAATTTCCACTTAATCATCACGTTGTGAAATCCAACACATCACCGTGTCAGCACCAAAGCAATCAAATTCCACCGTCTTTCCCAAATCTGAAGAAAGGCACAGCATACCTGCTTGCCGAGGAGGAGAAAAGCTGTAATGAGTGCTGAGTGACTGTTTCTGTAGCTGTGTGGATGAGGCAGACTCCAGAGCTTGCTCACTGCCAGTCAGTAAATATCTGCATCATTCACAAACTACAGATGTGTTCACACTTACCATCCTTTTCATGTCCATCCGCTGAGAGTTTGATTGGAACAGCAAAAATACCTTGCAGTTTGCAGACAGGTCTCCCTACAGCGCTTGAGAGACCTCCACAGACACAAATTAATTCAGCTTCACAGACCTTATTCCACTAGTTAAATGGAACGGGAAAAAACTCATCTGTTAACTAAATAACTAACTAAAAAGAACAGGTTTGGGACTCTTGAGGCTCAGGGACATAGGACAATATGATACTTCAAACAGTAAAAGTTGCAGGAGGCACCTGTAACACAAAACACAGGTTCAGTTCCCTGTCTGCCCATGCCTATATCTGCTGGGAATCACTCAGGTGCTCCTCACTCAAATGGGATTCTTGCTTACATTAAAATCAGGTGGGAAAAAGACAGTAAAGATCCTTTTCCAACTGCTTCATTTGTTTCTCAGTTATCTCTCCTTGTTTTCTACTAGTATCAGCACTGTAGAGCCTGTTCAGCTGTGGGATGATTGGGGGAATTTGATCTTTCTCCTTTTATTTTGCCAAATGTTAATCCATACTCAGAGGTTTCATTTGAATCCTCATTCCCACTGAATTAAATGATTCGGATAAGCATACACTGGCTTTTTTTAGAATAGTCTGTCAAAATTCATAAAGGATTTCTGGATCTGTCCTCTAGTCATACAGTTTTTGGCTAAGGTTGAGGTATGGTGCATTCCTGTTGATCATCAGTTGAGATATGACTTCCTAACTGAGTACGCATCTATTCCACAGTAGGTCAGCAGCATTCTAGCATTAGGTCAGAATGCTGTTTTAAATCACCACTGTGAGAGATTGAGGCAAAACCATATTATAGGATAGCCCAGGTTGGAAGAGACCTCAAAAGACCATCTGGTCCAACCTCTCATGGAAAAGGGAGCCTAGATGAGATATTCTAGCACCCTGTATAGTTACATCTTGAAATCCTCCAGCAATGCATACTCTACCACATCCCTAAGGAGGTTGTTCTAATGATTGATTGCTCTCACTGTAAAATGATTACTTCTTATGTGGAGAAGTGACACTTGTACTCATTGCCCCGTCATCTCTCCTTGTGGCTCCTGTGAAGAGAGAGACTCCATCCTCTTTGTAGCTGGCCTTTTAGGTACTGGAGTACCATGATGAGGCTGTCCCTGAGCCATCTATTCTCCAGGGGCAAAAGACACAACTCCTTCAGTCTTTCCTTATAGAGCAGATTCTCCAACCCCTTGATCATCTTCACAGCCCACCTTTGGAACCTCTTGAGTCTATCCATGTCTTTTCTGAATTGTAGGCATAAGAGCTGGACACAGTACTCCAGTCCTGAAAAGCATTGAATGGGGTGATCAGATCTCTATCTCTGCTAGCAGTGCCCCTGTGCGTGCAGCCCAGGATCCAAGTTACTTTCACTGCTGCAACAATGAAAGTACCATCTCACAAGCCACTCATCCAGTCTGTATCTTTCCAGTCTGCCAAGGAGGAGACTGTGGAAGACAATGTCAAACACTTTGCTGAAGTCCAGGTGATCAATAACCACTGCTCTCCCCATGTCAACAGATGACAGAATATTGTTGGGGAAGGTGATCAGGTTTCTAGCATGATTTGCCTTTGGTAAATCTGTGGTGGCTAATCGTGCTGTACTGCAATGTACTAGAAACATGAAGGCAGCCATGGTGGAATTCATTTTACATGACTGTAAGTGTTGAAGTCAGAACAAAATTATTCAGATCACTGAAGACTTTTCCTCCATGTAATGCCATATGGAGAATTATTTTCATCTTTCTTTGGGTGGATGGCCATAAAAGGTATTTTTTCACCTTTGAAGGGATAACTGAACTAGTAGATGGCTAAGTGGAAGACGGCATGGGAACTTTATCTTCCTATTAGGTGAGAATTGTAAGAATATGGATTCTTCAATAATTTATTGGATGAAGTTTTAAAGCAAAAATTTTATGTGTAATTTAGAAAATAATAAAATGCTGAACAAAAGCACAACTTCCAGAATCTGGATCTAATTGCTCAGCTATGAATGCAGAGTCTCTGAATAAGTTATTAGTTTAATAACAAAATCCTGTTAATGGGACTGGGGTGTATTTTAATTCTTTGATAATATAAACAACATGTTTCTTTTCCCTTTCCCATAACATCCCATGAGTCATTGGGATTCCCGATCAAAATATATCAATTCATATTATTTTAAGCAATTTCAGGTACTTCCAAGAAGATCATAAGGAAATATGAATAAATGTTTCTCAAGTGGTGTACTGTAGGATAGAGGGTAACACATGGTGTTCAGATGAGCACCTCTACCCTTAGAGGGTGCTATGTTTTAAGCACTAACCCCCAGTCATATGAGATAGAAGAGTATTTAGTCAATCAGAAGCTGGCATGTATGCTTATTTCACTGTGCAACAAGGATCAAATAAATCAGTGGAAGCTGTAAAATCAAGATGTTAAGAAGTCAAAAAATAAAAGGAATACATAATGGGGAGAATTAATTTCTGAATGGAATGATGTTGAAAAAGGTCCATTTATGAAGTGGAGGTACTGTGCTTTATAGGAGATGTTTGTTGATGTTTTCGTATGCTGTATTGTGCATGAAGTAAAATCAATATTGTTCTTCTGTTTGCACTGTTGGAACAATAACCATTAAAAGAAATGTACTCTTGAGAGAGTTTTAAGTAGGAATGCTCTTATCATTTTGGCAGATCCCTCTCATCAAGCTTTTCACTCCCAGTATTCAGTATCGGTCTTCATATGAAGGCTAATACTGTACTCTCTCCAAAAGAAACAGTAAATTTGAACAGCTGAAATGTAGTAATATGCAGCTAAAGTTACTCTTCCTCTAGCCTCCATGCAAAACTGATGTCCCTCATTCTGCTTATCTCAGCAGCCAGCCCTCTCTCCCTGACTAATGAATTTTGCTCAGGTTCTCAGGCAATAGAGATTAATGTTTAATGAATTAAAAAAGCACAGAACCACATTTCTAGTGGTAAGTGGGTAGCTCATCCCAAAGCGACCTTCAGAAGATACCGTGGGTTAGAAGACACGATTCGCCACCCAAGTATCTGGTGCAGAGAAGATTCATACTTCTCTAGGGTTTCTCAGTCACTGGTTTCCTTTGCAAGAAGGAGCAAGAAAGCAGACAAAATAATTAATGTCCTTTCACTCCATCTTACAGCATGTACTACGTACTTACATATGTTTGTACTGAGTTGTCCTTATAGTAAATATACAAGAGAACTGCCTATTTTATTGGGATTTTCCTGAAAATACGTATAGGAGATCTATTCCCTCTTACTCAGAACCCTTGTAAGGGTACCTGCAACAAACTTCAGGTTATCAGCGGGACAACTGCAAAATAGTTAACGGGAAATGATTCAATACTGCCATAAATGCATCTGAAAACAGAGTTCTGCTTTGTAATTTAGCTAATATCAACCTGCTCATTTTCCACCACAAGACATTTATAAAACCCTTCTCTTAACTACTTTAGGTTTTCTGACAGGTTTATCTCAGGTTGAATGTTACTGTTGGAGAGCATTTGCCACAGAAAGATAAAGCTATCTTATGCTGGCACAAGTACTCCCTCCTGGAGTCTTCCATCTGCTCAGGTTTCAGTGAACAGATGCTGGGATGCATTTCAGACCTGGGAAGTGCAGCTGAGTGAAAGAATGGCTTGTGTCAGCAGCAGCTTCCGAATTAAGAAGAAATGCCTTAAAAAAAAAAAAAAAAAAAGAGGGGAAAATAATACTTAAACCCAGATTTAGTAAAGCTCATTGGAAAGAGAATCATGGACAGATAATTAATCTGTAAAAAGCCTCTCGCAAAGTTGAAGAAAGAGGAGGAATGACATCTCACCTAATAATGGCTTGTGGTTACTTTGCACAAAACAGTGTGTTGAAAGGAAACATTTTAAAAAGGAAAAAGTACTCAAAGCAGAACTGAATTTTAGAAATTAAGCTTCTCTTTTTGGTTAGAAAATCACTGCAAGGTTAAAATGCCGAGATCCAACTAAGGGATGGAAATATTTTGATAACAGTCATCCCAGGCTCCCTGTGGGGACCGCAGTGCCCCATGTCAGGGCAGCTGGCTGAAGGAGTGTGTCTGCAGCTGGACAGCAAAGAGCTGGGGCCTTTCCAGCAGCAGCTGGAAGAGCACTGGAAGAGAAGCCTGGAGCAGCTCAAGGAGAAGGTACTGCCAATAGAGGCTGACAGTGCGGCTGGAATTAAAAAGGGAGTGTAATGGGGACGGTGATGGCTTCAAGGACAGCATTGCTCGTTCCCACTTTGTCCTTGCCAGCGCCCGCAGTTCCCATGGTGCTCTGGATGCCCGTGGCAGTAGTTCCCACTGTTGGTGGTGGTTTTTGGAGCCAACATCCAACTGCTCTCCCCCATCCTCCCCGCATGCTTCTGTAACCAGCCAGCAGGCTGGGACCTTGCTGGGGTGCTGGGGGATAAACCAGGTTCAAAACCAGGTTTCCTGTGACCTGCAACTCAGCATGATGGTGCCTGGCTTCTAAGTAACACCCATCACTGGAGCATCAGGGGGCTGCATGGGTGGGACACGGGGAGATGGGTGCTGACAGTACTGCATGACAGGCACAGGGTTCAGGGAGTCTGTCTGGGCTGTTTGATGCTGCTGAAACCCCTTCCACTCCCTGCCCACCAGTGGGGGAACAGGGACCCTTCCCTGAGAGCAGCAGGCAGGGGGTGCCATGGGGTACAAGCCCATAGACTGTGGGGCACTACCCTGAGCCGGGCTGGATCATTTGTCCCCTGTCACCCACCAGTGGTTCTTGGCTTCCACAGCCCCATCGTGCCCATCCCACCCGCGCCACTCCTGACTCAGGGAGGGGACACAGGACCCATCCCCTGGCAGGGGTGCAGGGTGGCCCTGCCCTGGCTGGAAGAGCTCTTCCCTGGGTGGGGATAGAAAGCTCTGGGGGTGCCTGGGCAGGCTGCCCAGAAACACCCTGTCCCGCACCCTGGCATAGCACAGTGCTGGGTGCTGAGTGTCCCCATGTCCCATCTTGCAGGGAGCGGGCGGCTGGTTGCTGGTACCCTATCGTGCCGCGGCAGTGCAGGGACCAGAGCACTGTCCTCCAGCCTGTCCCACCCAGCACCCCATGGCCTCTCAAGCCCACCACAAAGAGCAGCCCATGGTTGTTCAAGCCATCCACCGTGCTCCCCAGCAAGGTACGGATGAAGAAGGTAGGGGTCTGGCTGGGGCGACTGAATCTGGGAGTGTGATGCTGAGCATCTGGAATGGGGGGATTTGTGCCCTGGTTTCCCCGGGAGAGTTGGGTGTGGAGGGTTGCTTAGGGATGCAGAATTCTGCCCCTTGCTTTAGCCAGCCCCTTCTCTCCTCCCCAGCAGGATGATGACGAGACAAAGCTGCTGGGCAGCAACAGCCACTGGCAGGACAGGCAGCACGGTTCTCGTTAACGCCGATTCCTGAGTCCTTAGGGGTTCCTGAGCCCCTGTGCAGCCAGAGGGGCCCCTGGGCAGTCCCTGCTGCTGGCAGGGGTCTGCAGGGCAGAGCTGAGCACACAGCCCCTGGGATGGGCTCTGGGCGCACTGACCCGGAGGAGCCATGAGCATGGAGAAGCAGCTCCTGAGAGGGACAGCTCCAGGCAGCAGAGCCATGGGCAGGGAGTGAGCGGGGCGGCGGATGGTGGTGGGGGGTGGAGTGGTGGTGGTGGTGGTAGTGGTGAACGGCAAACTGGCCTGGGGAGGGGTTGTGCTCAAGCAGCTCTCTCCTTGTCTGTCACTGGAGGGGTCTGGCGGCAAACAAGGCAAAACAAGGGCAAAGAAGGCTTTCACCAAAGCAGCTCTGGACATAGTGGTTTTAGAATCCCTTGCTGCTGATCTCTCCTTGCTTCATCTGGTATCTAATCCTGTTGAGGTAGGAGATAACAAACTTTAAACAGAAAGCAAGTCTCTCTTTGAGAGTCGAGGCTAGACTTTGAGAACACAGGTTCTCTAGCAGCAAAAGCATCAGGTGTCTTTGTGGAGATAAAGGAACTTTCAGAAACTTGGAAGTAGAGTAATGATGAAAAAGCACTGTGACAACAAGGTTGCTATTCCTTTCACAGAGCCTTTGCTAGCCCCTGCAACCCTCCCATCCCTAGATAGTGACATGGTTTTGTGGTGGATGTGGAAGTCCTGATGTAATGGTCTCTTCCAGCCTATTTGATTCTACGATTCTATCCCTAGCATGCTCCATAACCTCATGGCCTAACTCCCAGGCTACCTTCAAACCACTGGAGGAAAGCACAATGAGCCATGCAAATGCTCCTGAGAGTAAAAGTCCCAAGATGAGTTTAGTACCGCTGGTTCTGAAAAGGCAAAGTGAAGTTCACTTCATAGAATCATAGAATGAACTAGACTGGAAAAAAACAATTTATTTTCTGTCCAATTTGGGTTCTGCTTTCCTGCAGGTAGTAGCACCGGTGCTTGAGATACTGCGGTTTAGCTCCAGTTTCTCAAATAAGTACACTTGCACTCTTGGCTACTCTTATGGAAGCTAAGCTTAGCAGTCCCAAAGGAGTGTTCTTCCTCCTCCTCTTCATCGCTCTGCTCTGCCTGGGGTAGGCATGGACATGCTGCCAGAAGTGGTCTCTGCTCTGGAAAATGCTGATAGTAGAAAAAAAGTAAGAAATAAACAGAAAATAAAGAGCAGGCAACACCAGCACAGAATTTTAATGACTTTGGCACGAAGCAGGAGGTCCGACTGCTGTAAACTAAGCCTGTGAGCACAGGCCTGCAAAGCCATAACCGGGACAACAGTTTCCTTCTAAAAATTCCTACTAAAGGGCCTAATCTAACCTTTCTGTGTGAAACTCTCTGGACTCAGTTGGTTGAAGGATTATGGCAGCAGAGCATCACAGTTATTTAGGCACTGTGAAGCTGAACGCTTGCTGCCAGGTACTGCATCTAGAGCTGGATACCGAAACCCTTGTGAGTCTGGTTCCCTGGAAGGAATTGGTAGATTTCTGTTCCTGTTGGAATTCAAATTGTTCCTTTTGTGCACTTTTTGAACTGTGAAAACCAAAATTACATTGTTTTCCAAAGAGAATGGAAAGTTAAATTCTGCAAACAGTTGAAGTGAGTGTGTTCTAGAGCCATGTGTTATTCTTGAGCTATGCATAGTTTCTGGTGTTACTAATAAGACCCTCTTTGCAAAATGATGCTACAATCATCAGGCAATAGCAAACTAATCTGTGCCTTTGGGTATATAATATTCCCTGGCTGAGGGAGAGTTCTTAAAGTACACAACCTGCTGGGTAATGAAGCACGGATGCGCCTCTTCGACCCTTCCCCTTCCTGCTTCCACATTTTCTGTCCTTCCCCTTCCCCTGGTTTCATTAGCTGCTTTGACTGCTGACAGACCCACATGCGCTGGGCTTGCCCAATGCTGCACGGTGCATTCCTGGGTCGGGAGTGAAAGCTCAGGACTGACATCATTTGCCATGCCCATAATCCATCGTTAAGGAACTCAGCAGGGCAGCAAGTCTCCCAAGGATGTGTGCAGCTTGGGCAGAGCTGCAGATGGACTTGTTTGCACATCTGGCAGTTTGGAGGCAGCTTGGTTTCTTTTCCTCCCACTGCTCCTCTCAGATTTCCCTGCTTCTCCCCTCCTAAAAGCAACTCTCTGCCTGCTTTCCATGACTGGGGCTGTGGCCTGAGCCAACCCTTGTGCAGGGCAGGGTGCCAGGTCAGTACTCCGGTGAGAATCCACCTTCCTGCAAAGCACACACCTTTGGATTTTACTGGAGTCAAAGTTATGTTCCCACTGGCAGAAGCAGAGCCGGTTATCCCCAGAAGCACACCTTAAGGGCCAGAGGCAGCGTATTCCAGATGAACTTCAGTCAGTAAGGAGGATGTTCTGTCTTGTACGATACATGTATCAAAGAGAGATATTTCTTTCATCACACAATGACAGAATGTGTCTGGGCTATTCCCACTGGCAGCCAAGGCCATGCTTCAAATCAGTTCTGTACAAGTTAGCATTTTATTGGTACAGATTCCATATCTGAAGGGAAGGGTTTCCCATGAGAACTTAACACGGCACCTTCAGAGACCTGTTTTTACTTCCAATACCACTAGCAATGGGAAACTGGGTCTTGGTCAATGTTTTACCTTTTGATGTCTGACCAGCAGGCTTGGGAGATCCATTTGGCTCCCAGGTCCCTTTGTGGACAATGCTGCACTGCAGCTGAGACAAGAGGTATACCCAGACCTTCAGGCACTGAAACTTCCAAGCTGGAAATGCTTTAAAGCTAACCAGTTTTTAAATAGCATCCTGCTCTTCCACTAAGTTTTTAAGCACATTCCTTTAAGGTTAATAAATAGTTTATTTTTGGTTGTAGTATGTGTCCTAGAGGATCTTCCCTCACAACCTATAGCAGTAGGGTTTCTCTGAAAAATGATGGAAATCAATGATTTATTTCCTCCCACTTCAAATCAAGTTTTGTTGTTTGGGAGGTTCTTGTTTTGGTTTGGTTTTTCAAGTCTTGAAATAATAATGAAATTATGCAGTAATGTTATAATAACTTCTCTGGATTTAAATGTAGAATCGACAAATAATTAGGTACTTTTCTAAGTCAGTTATTATTCACTTAATTACACAACTGCATTAAAATAATTTTTTTTAATAACTTGATTAATTTTTTTTCTTTTAGCTTTCATTAAGGAGTTAATGTTAATCATTTCTACCAGTCAACATTAGTAGTGTATTAAATGTGTTAAATGGAAAGTGTAAGAAATGTAGATTATAAGACAGAAAATATTAGTCATTTCAGGGATAGCATTTAAGACTGAAGCATTAAAAAGTCACACATCCTTGATTCCCTGCTTATAACAAATATTTGACTGTCATCTTGAAATAGATTTATTCTAGTGTTAAGAGAACTTCCACATGCGTCATCATGGACCATTGACTATCAGATGTGAATGTCAGAGTGTTTCATTGCTTTAACATTGTGGACTTGATCCATAGCTCACTGAAGCTTGTTGAAAGACTTCTATTGACTTCAGTGAGCTTTGAGTTGAACTGAATATTTTCACACCTTTTTTTTTACCTCCTCTTAATGAAGCTCCAGTTCAGTAGGAGCCAGTGAAATATTCATCTGTCAGGAAGCACAGTTTTCCCAATGGACAGAAGTGATATTGCTGTGACTAGGTTGAAGCATGGAAAACACAGTAAGGAAGAGGACAGAGCAGTTGTAGGACATCTATAGGCTCTCAGAGACTGAATTCAGATCTCTGTTCTGCTCAGTCCTACTGTGTAACCTCAAGCAAATAATTTGTTTTCATATAAACACATCACTTATTACTTCTTTTAAACTTCTAATGTCATGAAACCAAGGCAGGAAAACCTTATCAAACCTTCTTAGGTGCTAGGTTGCCAAAAATGGCCAAGTTTCCCCCCCATCTGGAGTTCGTAGCTTAATTCTCTATTTTCATGAACAGAAAATAGAGCATTCTCTAAATCTCAATCTCTAGATAAAATAGCATCCCATTATCTTTCAAATGGGTACAGTGAAAAGAATCACACTCTAGTTTTGTGAGGAGAGTATTTGTGAGCCTCCTTGGTGGAGATACAGTGAATGAAGATGAAGTCAAAGATGTGATTTCTTTCTGTATACACCTGCTTTAAGATGAAAGGTTCACCTCTAATGACTTTGAAAGGGAGTTTAAAGTTATTTGGTCAGGTGTAGATGTCTACATTGGAAACATCCATATTTAATCAGAAGTCTATTTCTAAGATGCCCTAATGTGATGCTGCAGCAGGCATATCAAAAGGGTCTTATGTTGGTCTTATCCAGGCCCCTCTTTCACAACCAGGGGAATCTCAATGTGTCGGATACTCATGAGTGCCAGCTTTTGGTACCCATAGCTCTCACAGACTGCATTTCATTCATTTAAGAGCAGGTGGTGATTATATTGTACTTGTTCCACTTGCCTCCATAAGGCTTAGAAGAAAAGCATAGAAAACAAGGATTGCATATATTAAGCACTACAGCTCAAGTAGGATGAATAGAAAGTGTATCCATAGGCCCATGCTTGTGATGGGTGAGAAGTGACAAGAATCGCAGAATCACAGAATCACAGAATAGTTAGGGTTGGAAAGGACCTTAAGATCATCCAGTTCCAACCCCCCTGCCATGGGCAGGGACACCTCACACTAAACCATCTCACCCAAGGCTTCATCCAACCTGGCCTTGAACACCGCCAGGGATGAATCATTCACAGCTTCCCTGGGCAGCCCATTCCAGTGCCTCACCACCCTTACAGTAAAGAACTTCTTCCTTATATCCAACCTAAACTTCCCCTGTTTAAGTTTTAAGCTGTTACCCCTTGTCCTACCACTACAGTCCCTAAGGAAGGGTCCCTCCCCAGCATCTTTATAGGCAAGAAGACAACCTGTAGCTTAGATCTCCACTCTGTAGTGGCGTTCAGCTGTGGAATACAAATCAACATTACCTGGTTTGATCCAAAGAACTTTCATGTTACTTTATAAATGTGCATACATACATGCTGATCAAGTTGAGAGGGTCAAGTAGTCTCAGTTTTCTCTTTGTGTAAATCCAAATTTCAGAAGCATGTGAATGAAGATGGCTGAGTGAGGAATATTCACCTCTATTTTTGCAGTGCACAGTACTAACTTCAAATCTTTTTGTCATTGCTATCTCCTCAAGCAGTCAAGAAGATTTCAGATGAATTTTTAGGGTCACTGTTATCTAGGACCAAAGAATAGCTTCATAAGCACATTAATTTACTGTTCAGCAACACAAAATGAACTAATAAACTTCTCTTGAATTCAAAGAGCACTTTTGTGAGTGAGTGAATCTCAGGAGCAGGTCGTTGCTGGTTTTATTATTCACCATTCACAAAGTTTTGTTCAGGACATTCAGCATGTCAAGAAACACTGTACAAGCTTGTGTACGTTGGTGCCTGAATCACACAGCTGAGGCTAGAAAATGTTATCTCTGCTGCTGGACCATGTTTTTGGCCATGAAGCCTGAGGTCTGTAAATACCCTAGTCTACAGGGTAGAAAACTAGACAATTTTAGACAATTTAGACAACTCCTCTGTCAGGGGCCTTGTTCCTTGATTACAGGGGAGCATGAACATTAACAGATAAAATTGAGTACTGTAAAACAGTAATAAGAAAAAGTTGCTTTTTCAAACTGACTTCTATACCCAGGTTATTCTTTAGAGGTAGTTCACATATGTGAAATAGTATAAGTACTGGCAAAACTGTACGCTGTGCTTTAGAGGGAATAACACAGCAAACAGATCAGGACTGTAATAGTTTTAAAGGGAGGGGAGGGATCACAATTATTAGATCTGCTATGGAAATTTGTTTCTGGTTATTAAGTAATAACGGAGAATTGTTATATGGCATGCATGCAGGTCATCTTAGCAGCCACAGAACTGGCCATTATTGACCTACTTTTAAAATGCCATCCATCATTTCCTCTGAACCTGCAAGGAGATCTCTCCAGCCGCCCAGCTGAACTACAGCGGGGCATTCTTAACTCATTGGCAACATAATCACACTAAGCCCTGTCAAGGTTTTTTTTTTTGCTGATTATTATTCTTTCACCTCACATGCCGTTCACTCCTGGTTGCCATGGGGATGCTACACAGTATTAGTCTAACTTTAGATTAGCATACGTCCTTGCATACTTTAAAATTCTTTATGCTTCTTAGCAACTCAGCTGATATCTAGATCTTTCAGCTACTCTCCTAGACACAATGAGTTTACCATCCCCATTCTACTGTGACTAGGGAGGGGATGATGCCTTGCCTTTATGTGGTAATCCATACCCTTTCTCATAGATTTGCTGGTGTTCACAGAAGTCTTCTGAGCATGAAGGGAGTTCTTACATAAGTAAGTATTTCCAGGCTGAAGTTCTGCAAGAATTTGCATTGCAACAGACTTTTTTTTTTTTTTTTTTTTTTTTTTGCAGCAGGAGCAAAAGCAGAAGATGGGGTAGAAACAAATAGATAAAATGCTAAGAATTTTGCAAATAAAAGCTTGGAAAAATGGAGGTCTGACAAAAAGGACATGGGTATCCATTCCTGTAGCAAAGTAACATTGTAGGACTGAACCTCAATGAAGCTTTCAGCTGTTAATTACCTGACTAATTATCTAGTTGTTAGATAAGACACTGACTGTAAACTATCCCTGATATAACTCCTCAGTAGTCAACAGAAGAATCAGATGTAATGATTCAACAGTAGGAGCTCCCCATGCAAAGGGAAGAAAAAGCAGCAGCATTCATCCATTCATCTCCAGCTGATACAAATCCCAGCACTCCTGAGTGTTATAAATGGTATTTGGAATGGAGAGAAAGCACTGCAGCAGTAAAATCTGTGTTAGTTCTCCAGACAAGATGTACCTACACCAGTGATCCTGGAAACCGACAATTTCCCTCTATTTTCCTACTATCCATTTGTAGGAGATGTCAATGAGCTATGTTCATTTAGTTCATCCATTTTAGGAAAGCATGAAACCTTGCATACTTACAGAAACAACTGGCAGTCAAAGGACAATGGGCATTTAAAGTGTAAACCATAACAAGTTATACCCATTTTAGCTTTTTTACCTTCCTAAGGCAGACTCAACAGAGCATAAGCAGCTCTGACAAATATCAGAGTTTCTAAAAAAATTCAGACCAAGTATCCCTAAACGGAACCCATGTGAATAGGTGCTGTGCATTCACATCTAGTGCATGCCCCATCTGTCATGTCTCATTTAGCTTCCTATTAGTCTTGGGCTTTTCCTCTCTTTTCTAACCTGTGCTATGTTTTGTAATGTGAAAAAAGGCAACAAAATGCTGGCAGTGCAACTGCCTTGTTTGGCACTCTTGACTTGTGTCTGATAGAGATTCCGCACTGGAGGATACCTCAGGGAACAGAAGCATGTAGCAGTCCTGCTGCTCTCCTCTTTGTTTGAGGAACTATTAGGACAATTTCTTTGGCATCACTTCTATAGCCACTGTGAGCTTACCTGGGTTTCGCGTACATCACAAGGATGGAATCAATCCAGTTTGAGCTTGTCCTCATAGGCTGTAATATAGCATTAAGTGGGAAGAAACTCTAATGAGAGATAAAAACCAAGAATCCCAAACTTCACAATATGCTTCTCACTCTTTCTGGGGCCATTAATTTCATATAACTCCAACATCTGTCCCTCCTCTTCAGGTTACAGCAAATAGCTATTTCTACCTATCCCTTTTCTCCCACCAAATAGTAAGTCCTGAGTTTTCTGAAAGTAAGTTAATTGGCAAATGCCATCAGGAATGGTGAATGACTAAAAGGAAGTCTAGGAAAAGGACTGGTTATGACCAGAGCAGCTGTCAAAAACTCAGATGAATTACATCACATATGGGATTTGTTTGTATTTTTTGGAGGAAGAAGCCAGAATCAGGATTTCCTGAAGAAAACTGCTATATTGTTTTAGTATATCAGTTATTAGACTGCATGGCCTGGGAAAACAAATACAAATCAAGGGGATCCTAAGAAATGGGCTGAATTTACTAATGGTTTAGGATGATATTAAGTTTCAGAGTAATGTGTAGTGTGAAGAGAGTTAGCTCACTTCTAAAATTATCACTACTGTTTACACGTTCAGTGAAATACTCCTAATGAAACTAGTGGGAGTTCTAGTTGAAAGTCTAGGCTAATGAAAAGAAGAGGATGAAATAAAGCTGAATGGGACTGTAACTGCTAATACCAAATCTGAATATTGAGCAATATATCTAGCAGAAAGATAGATAGAAGACTAAAATTATTTTTCCTCTCATTTTACTGATTTCCTTAGAGTGAAGCTTAGGACTAATTTGCCTTCAATTTACATTACTAGAATGCAGGCAGAAAAAGACAAAGAGAAGTATGTATTATCTGAGAAGGAACTGTGTTTATGTAATTAATTGAGAATCCATCTGAGACACATGTGAGAGAATTATAACTATATCTCAGAATAGCACAATTTTATCTGTTTTTCTTATAAATCAAAGCTCAGAGGAATGATTATCAATAGGTTGACTCAAGTGCAATACTATTCAGTCATGCTTGAAACAAATTTGAATGCTTCCAGACAAGTCTTTCAGCTCATCTAAACCCTCCTACAACTGGAAGTGCTTTTAGTATGACCCCAGCTGGCTAAAGTTCTATTTTATTTGATGGTAGTCTCTGCATCTAGGAGGAAGAAAACATCCATGTTTTCAGTATGGGTTGATCAGGAAAACTTCAGACGAAGCAGAGTAGAACAAAGCCAAGCCAGAACTGTTTAATGTCTGGGCTGCTTAGTATTCACTACTGAGCCTCTGTCAGAAATAATGCTACAGGGATAATGACCATTAGAATTGGTGAAAATAAAGAGCAAGCCCATGGAAATCACTACAAATAGGTGCACTGCATCAGGGTAAGTGAATCAGGTCCTGCTTGTTCTGAAACTGTGGGGACAAGTTTTACAATGCAAACAAACATCGTCTGCACCATTGTCCATTTTAGAATTTTATTTCCAAATGGATTAGGCCAAGGTAGACATACATCACTTCAGAAAACAGCTTTCCAGAGTAATGCTTCCCTTTTATTATATGTGAAATAAACAACAGTACCATTCTCTGAACTGTATTCCTACTGTCAGGAGCACAACCAGCTATTTATCTTCCTGGGAGACCACCTTCTTCTTACTGACTGCCATTCTATTTATATAAAGAGTCTGCTTGGTAAATGAAAGATTTATTCATTTCTCAGGAAAGGGTCAGCACTTCTCCTAGGCACAAATTCCATCTGCTGTCAGATTCGTTATATCAGCTAATAGTTAAAGACAGATGGGGGGGTGATTTTCTTCAGGAAACAAAGTCTGTCTCACCAGAGAAGAAAATAAAAGTTTATTAATGTCCAGGAGAATTAGCAGCCTTTTTTTATTTTTTTTTATTTTTTATTTTTTAGATTTTTCTTGAAAGGTGATAATTCCTTGAAGGGATTTGTCTTGTAATATTTTTATCTTGGATTTTTTTTCAGGTTTTGATCCAAGTTCTGGAAGTCATAGCTTTTGGGAATACATATGTGCAGAAGTCCTTGGCTAGCTACATTAGGTATTTCTGGAGAGGTGTAACAGCTTGGATATCTTTACAAACTGAAAATACACCCAAGAAGATAATGGAATTATAGAATCGAGGAATGGTTTGGGTTGGAAGGGCCCTTAAAGCTCATCCAGTTCCAACCTCCCTGTCATGGGCAGGGACACCTTCCGCTAGACCAGGCTCTCAATGAGCCATCCAAGATGGGTAGACCCTGCAGCCCTTTGCTGCCTCTCTATGCCTCTATAGAGCCATAAGTGCTCTGCTGTCAGCTGTTAAGTTTGAGGTTAACTCAAGTAAGCTGTCTTTATGCCAAAAGGCACAACTAACACAGAGTAGATGTAGTCGGGTGCTGCTGCCTGAGTCCCTGAGCTGCTACTGATGAACTGAAGTTCAATTCATCCTGGCTGCTGTGCTGGAATGGCAAAGGGATGCAGCACCACAAATACATTCACTGATTTCATCTTTCCATTTTGCTGGCTGTAAATCTAATCTTGTCAAGAGAGTTCCTGTTATATTCTAGTGTGAATGCCCTTGCTTGTGCTAGTTTACCTTCAGTGGAATCACTAGAGGCAATGTCTTCTCTGTGCAGTGGAAAATGATGCAGAGATGCCAGCGCTACCTTTAGGCCAGGAAGCTGTATAAACTAATCAGCCTGTCTCTGTGTCTAAAGTAATTAGTTCTGATGAAGGGCAGGACCCACTACTTTGTCTATATCACCAAGTTGCACTGACTTGTTCTTAGACCTGAGGTAGTGTTTCCTGTACTGCTTTATTTACCTTATTCTTCTAGAATAATACCTTTTATTAGCAGCCATCATGATGACAATCCCAATACCTGACTTGAACTGTAACAAACGGCTCTTAAACTGCATCTGCCTCTCTGCAGCTGCAGTAATTTAGAGAAAGGATTCACACTGGACTTGGTCATGAGAGGCACCAGCTTTAAGGAGCCTTGAGTGAGAGGTGAGAGGATTTGACATTTCATCAGGCACAGTCTTAGCTAGATGCATGCACACACATACACAAGGCATGACACACTCATATGAACACACAGGAGACTACTTTCTGACAGTGGCTGTACTCCAGCGCTGTCACTTTCTAAGTTCCTACTAGAAATCTACATTAATTAGTCTCATTCAAACTTTCAGTACATTTCTTATTAGGATGCCATCGTATTTGTCCCATGTTGTTTTGGATGGCACATTCATTGCATTCTCCACTGCACTCTGTAAACACTTTCTCTGTTCTTGACAGGCCAGGACCCTTTAACTGGAGACAGTCTTCAGCCATTCAGTTCCTAGAAATACTTCCATTTAGCTTAGTATCAAATTCCATGTGTCTTTACCAAATATTAGTGCTGAAAAAGTAATGCCAAGCTTCTCAGCTTTTGTAAACATCTTCATGTTTCATCTGCTTTAATCCATTAATTTGTTGTTATTTATCTTCACATCACAACGCTTGACTTCTACTTTATTCGTAATACTGGTAGATCTAAGCCATATTTTTCCATTGCTTTGGTGATGCCATTTCACATTTAATTGGTGGTTTCTATACATGATCATGATGATGCTACAAGAAAATGCCTGATCTGTAATTGCCAACCTGTGTTCTGGGGCTAGTGTTTTGGTTCTGGGAAGAATCTTTGCCAGCTGAAGGGTCCTGTGGAACTTGCATTGCTTTCCAAGGTAGAATGTTTCTGAAAATTAGAGTCTGATCCAGTGTGGCCTTGAAACTGTATTTCAGAACTTTATGGTACATAAAGACAATTTCAGTGAAACATGTCGGGGCTGCCAATGGCAAAACAGTATCTTTTTCTTTTAGAGGGTACCTTAGAATTAGACACAAAACTTCATAATAAGCATATGAATATAAATTGTGATCTGCCCCTTGCACACATCATGCTTTTTTGGCACTGGCAGTAGCTCAGCCACAGATGGCAGCTGAAGTTCTTGGTGGTCTTTTCTTGCCTTAGTTGTTGGTTCAGATAGAATCATAGAATCATAGAATGGTTAGGGTTGGAAAGGACATTAAGATCATCAAGTTCCAACCCCTCTGCCATGGGCAGGGACACCTCACACTAAACCATCCCACCCAAGGCTCTGTCCAACCTGGCCTTGAACACCGCCAGGGATGAAGCATTCACAGCTTCCCTGGGCAACCCATTCCAGATACGTATAATGTTTATTTTCTATAAAAAAGTAAAAATTAAATCTCTGATGCCCATAGTCTACCCATCATCAGCATTTTAAAAGTCAGCAAAAGTACTTAATATGACTGCCTTTACCTCTGTTTCCACCTCCAAATCACAGATGTATTAACAGGAAGCATGGAGATTGTTTGGAAGTATATATGCAACACTTAACCACTTAATGGAATGGCTTGATATAGACGGAATAGGTGAAACAAAAGTGGGGAAAAGTGTAAATATCACTATAAAATAAATGTTTAAAAAGAAAACCTGTGCAGGAGATAAATGAGAAGCTGTCACCATTAATTTAATGCTTTATGTCTTTTTTCCAGAGTAGAGCTAGAACATTCAATTGCTGCACATCAGGACAAATATGGAGGACAATTGTGAGAACTATTACTAGTTCCAAATAGGATATAAAAGAGCTAAATATGTTTAAGGTCTCAAGGCTAACAGCTACCTCCTTGACAATGTAATATATGAAAACATCAGAAAACTTTCTAAACATTAATGATTTAACTTGTCTCATCTTCTTCAGCTAAGCCTGAGAAGGTTTCCTACTGCCCATTAGAAGCTGGAAAATTAAAAAGTAGAAATTAAACTGCTTGACTGAGGTCTTACAGGAGATCTGTAATACAGCTGCAAATAGCACACTTCTTGTCCCAGTTGAAACATCTCATTGCAGGTGATGATACAGGGAGGTTCAATTGAGTTGCCTAAATGTGGGCTTCTTGTGCCTTTTGTGCTTTCGTAGGCTGTCCCATCTCCAAGAAAGCATGAGTTATCTGCAGGTCTTAGGGAAGATCTAATTTCCATGTGGATGTCTTGGCTATTCTGAGAGTGTTTTAGATGTCTCTTGGTGTTTATTGGTTGGAAATAAAAATGAGCTGCATGTGCCTGTCTATGATCTAGGGTCTAGGCTCCAATGGAGATTCAGTCCCTAAAGCTGGTGGAGCCTAGAAAGCTGTTTAGGTCACCTTCAGGTAGACATTTGGTGCAGAGTCTAGCTACCTTGGCATGTATCTGCTGACAGCTGGAATGCCTGAGGGTGCCAAGCACATCTATAGGGAGATGGCAGATATGATACTGGATCTATAGGAGAACTGTGTTCTTCTGAAGAAACATCTAGAAGCCATCCAGCACAGCCTGCAGCACCTGGGGCACTTCAAATTTATGCTCTGACACTGAACCCTTAATCTCCACTGACCATACTCAAGCACACAGGTAAATACCTGCAAGCTGATGTCTAAAGCCAGTTATGTTAATCTCAAACCAAATCCCACCCTTTGTGTCAGATGCAGACAGTGGAAAATCACGACTCCAGCTCAGTTTAATGTGGAATTTCAAAGGCCGAATATTAATCTTACTGAAAGAAAAAGAAAATAAAGGCTGAAATAAATTCTTCAACAGGTCTATGAGTCCTTGGTGCTGTGTTTGGTTGTACTCACATATATGAGTCCTTGGTGTTGTGTTTGTGGAGCGGGTTGTTTTACTAGGATAAAACATGGGTAATGACTTCTTCTGAGACAGACGTGCAAAGCCTGAATCTTTCCCAGCTTCTGTTTCTAAAAGCTAGCACCTCAGGTTTTGTATTTATGCACTGAATTATATAGCACAGCTCCAAATCTCATAGCCTGCAGCAGCAAAACAACTCAAGTCAGAGATTTCACTTCAGTGCACTTGTGTGCTTTCTATTCTTGAACAGCTCTTGATGCATCAAGAAGTGTGTACTCTGTAACTAAAATCTTATTTAACAGAAGGGAGAATATATCATTTAGGCTTTACCTTCCCTTGTATTGGGCCTAGAGAGACGATCTGCTGCTTTTTTTTTGCCTATGTTTTAATTCCTACAGCAAATCAAAACTGTTTTCTAAAACCCAAGTCTGTTAAAACCAGGGCAATTTAATCCCTGACAGTGTTAATTAAATGACACCGCAGTCTAGTTCTCCTCATTGCACTGAGTTCTGCCCAAAATTTCTGAGTAACATTGTGCCAGTGTTTGCACCCATCAGGTTGCTCAGACATGTGGGGATGTGTGGTCTAGCCTTTGGCCCACCCTTTCCACAGTACCCCTCAATCTGTGTTAAGGAAATCACCCCAGGTGCCCTGAGTGAGGAAACAAGAGGGTAGAACAGAGCCTTATTTCCCTTCTCCACTGCAGGGATCAGATGCCACACTGATCAACAGGGACTCCTCAAGCAACCATGACCACATTGCTTGCTCTACCTTATATATTGCTTACCCTCCTTTTTCACTCTCAAATAAATAGTCCACTGCTTCATTACTCTTTTTCTATGGACCCTGGCTTTGTTGATTTAATGCTCTATGAACATCTTGGCCTTCCTGAGTGACTGTTGGTAAGCCAGTACCCTCATTTTAGTTGCTTTTGATATTTTTCAGTCTCTGGAGTTCCTAATACTCATTTCATACCTTCTATCTCCTAGGTTCTCTGCTATTGCTGTTCTAGTTTAACTCTGGTTTGGTGCTGGTCACGTGCTTTTTCACTGCTTGCAGTGATGAACAATTTCTCACACGTTTACCTTACAGGATTAACCTCAGGCCAGGTCTAGCCATTTGCATGCATGATTTAATTTTATTTTTATATGTGTTTTAGCTAATTAGGAAATACTTAGGGAGAAAATAAGTAAGGCAGAGGGAAATGATGCTATGTTTATCTGAGAAATCTACTGGCTTCTAAAAAGTATTGATAATAGCACACATTCACTAATTAGATTTAATTGGCAGAATGAATCAGAAGGTCCTGTGTCTGGTTTCCTTAAGAAGACTTTATTTTCTAGTGTGAAACATCGCAACTTGTTGAACTTTGCAGCTTCTGTGACAACACATGTGTTTCCTCTTCCTACTGCCATCAGATAGATACCTTACACTGGACAACTCGCATTGAGACTTGCTGATACTTGTCACCATGAGGCTTCTTGCTCTGGCTTCAGTTTGGTTTGCTACCACCGAGACTTCACCCGCTTTGATGCTAGGGTGCTAGAAAGTTATAAACCTAGCCCAGTTTTTTTATATGTGCTATGTTGCTTCCTGTTGAATGTTAATAATTTAGGATGTTTACTGTCCCTGTTTGCACTGGTTTCTATGACCAAGCTCTTTTGGAATGACTTTCATGACCATGAGAAGGCATTGAAAAGACTGATAAGGATCTGGGAGTTGACCAGGGCATGCACCACAAGAGGCAATGAAGACAGAAAGCCTGGTGCCTCTGAGCCCCGGCTGAGGTAGCCAGTTTGAAGCAGTGCACAGATCTGAAGCGGTACACACATTCTTTATAATCTGTGTCTACTGAGGATACCGTATAGCAATGTTTGCACTTACAGCTGAATGTGCCTAAGAACATTCACAGGCTCTGAAGCCAACTGGCATGTGTTTTAATGAGCTCTCTTAGCCTCCAAAGCAGAGCAGCTCCATACACATTGCATATCGGGAATAGTCCCTGGACTACTCTAATTTGTAGACAGTGCTCTGGAGCTTTTGGGAGACTGCTAATAGGCACAGGCTAAAATTGCACCAGGGACTGTTCAAATATTTTCCTAGTACAGTGTGTCACATTTCCATAACCAAGAACATTCCCCAGCTCTATTTAATTTACTAGTATAATCCCTGCCTATACAGCTTGTGGATTAACGTTGGCCTCCTGCAATGCAAAGCACTCTGAGCATATGTGCAAAGGCATCGCTGGAGGTGGATCCATGAAAGCCAGAGTTTGAGAGGTGCAACATGCACATTGAGCATGCTTGGACCTAGGTGATGGTCTGATTTCATGTGTGACATGTAATGTAGGCATTGCTCTCAGACTGGAAACAGGGAGTTAAAACTTTACCCTCAATGCAGAGTAAACCCTCATTAGTCATAAATCTGGGATGCATTTTCAGCATTATGTAGGAATTGGCATATTTCTGTCAGCGTCATGCAACGTCTTGAAAAGGTATCAAGCTGTCATGGTACTGCAATATATTTTTTAAAACTTAGGTTCAAACTAGCAAGGAGAACTCCAGCAGGTTAGTGGTGAAGAAATAATCTTGCAGAGTTGCAATGCTATTAAATAAATGAAATATCTGGGTATTACTTTGCCAGTGAATCTTAGTCTGTTCAAATATTGTAACTTCCATGACTTCTGAATCCCAAGTGCCTTGATTCTCAGTTATGAAAATAATATATTCATCCAGGTCTGCGGGAGTTAAAATGACATCCAAAGTGGTAAAGGCATATAGCTCAACTTTACTACTGTTAGGGGAAACCTATTTGTAATTGAGAGGAGACCTACCGCATAAAGGAGCTGTTGAGCTCAGTGGCCTGTTAACATCAGATATTTAGCATGAAATTCCCTGTGACCAAAAGAAAGTGGATTATGAAAATACAATTCACTCTTCTGTTTATTGTGTCCATCTTCTTTTTCTGTCCACATCCCCTAGGCTAATGCTTTGCTGACAACAGTAAGTCTGCAAAAGCATTCCTGCAGACTCTCCTTGCCCTGCTGCCACCCACATAGCAACCTGCTGCCTCCTGGTGAAAACACTGAACCTTTGATTACAGTCATTGCTCAGGTTATATTACAATGATATCAACACCAAGCAGGAACTGAAAACTGTTCTACAGAGAAATCACCAGAGAATTGGTCTCTTAAAAAAATCTGAAAGGTATTAAAGAGATGCTGGTATTTTTTACACAAGCAAAAATTTGGTTTTGCAGGAATTTTTGGCTTCACAGAAAGAACAATAGAAAATAAAACTTTCTGAAGTGCTCCATGGGAAGTCTCTTTGCAACCTTGTTAAGGAAGCATTGTGTTAAGGATATCAAAATATCTGTCATCCTTAAGGAGGAAGAGCAGTTGCAACAAACACAACTGCTACAAGAAGGAAATAAATGGTTTCAACAGCACTGCCATAATTTCAGTTATGGGAGCATGAACGTGTCCTTATTAAATAAAACTAAATATAGGATCAGAAAGATACCTAGACATAAAAGGAATTGTAACAGATCATTCACATTTCCATTTTTTTGCTCAGGCAAATGAGTTTAGACACCTACCTCTGTTCTGAAATAGCAATACAAGATCTGGTTGTCCTCATCCAGGACCAGTGAACCCCTCTCTCATATGCTAAATCACTAGTGCAATCAATAGGAGCTGAATGTCTGTGAGAGTCTGCCAACAGCCTGTGCAGCAGGACTGTTTCTTAGGGCCCATAAGGATACCTGAGCAGTTCTTCATGAGAAGTTCTAGAGGGCAAAGAGCACCCAGAAGAGTTGATATTAGCAAGAGACACTAAAGTGCTGTGCCTATGACAGAAAACTACAGATTCCACCTGACTGGAAGGGATGCAGTTTTCAGGGGATGCCTGATCTTATTCTTCATGTCATGTTGGAAAGACATGTGGAAGGGGTCACTAATACCCCATCTCCCCTCTCAGAGAGGTCTTGTTAGAGGCTGCAAGTATATGGTGGCCTAATCAGATCATCAATCTTCCCTTTGAGCTGATCTTCCTATCTCTATAGTTATCAGTCCTTCCTTATGTACCAATTTATGTGACAAAATGTAATATCATAATAGCAGCATGCACAGCTTTGTCCTAGTTGTGAAACAGCGGCTCACAAGGTGAATGGGCAGTCAGTCCTCACAATGGCTGGCAGACAGGGCAAGAGTTGCAAAGAAATGTTTCTGTGATGATTTCATCCTAGCTCTTCTGCAGCGGCCCTTGTACTTCCTGGACTGTGCTGTGTTATAACTGGAATTGTATGCAACAGAATAGAGGCAACACAAAGGAGACACAGAGCCATGGACTGCACAGAATGGCCAGAGGAGAAAATTCCTTTTGGCTTTGATTTATAACGAGCAGAAAAACAGTGACCTGACCAATTATCCATTGCTTTGACTGTGCTGTGCTCTTTCTGCCACAGTGATTTTTTTTGCTAGAAGACACACAGTTATTTTTACATTGCCTTTTTTTTATATATATCCAGTCTTGCAATCTCTGCTGTGACGGGTTAAGCAGACAGCTGTGCCTTCCAGTGAAGCTGGCAACTATGACTTGCAAATTTCTATCTGCAGTTAATCTGTACTCTTCAGGGCTGAACAATGCAATTTTCTTGTGTTTCTTTCTATGGTTCCTACTAGGATTTGAGGGAATTCAAGTCATCAAAGATATCCAGGGCAGAACTGAAGAGGACTGTGAGTTTTTGAGATAATTCTACATGTCTCAGGTTATTCAGACTGGAGAGCTGCTTGTTCTATCTGTAGTACAGGACTTCTAAGAGATAAATGTGCTTCCTGTCCTTGCAGGAATCTAAAAGAAAACCAAACCAAACCAAATAAAACTCATCAGTATCCAAGCTGGCTTTTATTTTAGTTATGAATGCACAGCCATCTATTCTAGACACTGTAGGCACTAGACACACAAACCTAAGGTAAATGCTTGATAATATTCCAAGCACACTTGTGTGCCACTGAGCAATGCTCGAATACGTGGGAAATGCAAATCCCATTATCCAATTAAGCCATGCACTATGTTAGGTCTCACCTTACTGGTGTCAACAGTAATTATGCTCGTTCATGCCCAGGCTGAATTGGGTCTGCAAAATCATCAGGTAAAACCCAGATGGCCTTACACAAGGAAGACCCCTACAGAAAATAACATGGTATTTACTCTAAATGATACAAATGTTTGGCCTGCAGAAAGAGAAAAGCACTAAAGTGATCCCTCATTCTTGAAATATGAGGTGGGTTTCTACAGTTCCGTGGTTTCATCCATTTGTTTTTTTACCAGGTTTTGTGATGAAACTTCCCCAATTCCCTTCTTGTTTATCCACATCTCCCTACTCACCCTGATGGATGGGGAGAGTTCCATGATAATCAGCTTCTATTTTCTTAGCTTAGCTTCCTCGCATTGCTGCCAGTCAACTTTAACATCTGACTGAATGCAGCTTTGTACAAAATTTCTCCACCAGAGCAGATATAGGAAGGAATTTTAAAAGACATTAATATGAAAATAAGATCCCCAATATGAATGAGAATTGAAATGTTTTTGTTTCAAGCAATTAATATTGATAAACTTTGATTAAAAAGAAATCTGTTCTCAAAGAAAACTTTTCCCAAATATTTCAGACCTCAACAGGAAGAAATAGCTGATTAGCGTAGCGCATAACACTGCTAATGAGCCTGCTCCTGTTGAACTTCTCTGTGCTATTCTCGGTGCAAACAGCAAGCGTAGAAATCTTGCTTCTAAGAGCTGATGTGATGATGTAGAGCAAAACCTCAGCTCTCAGTCTTTAGCTAAAAGATGTGCTGAAAGAATCCAGGCTGCCCTAGAAACCTGTGCCTATCAGTAATAACTGCATTGTATACTCATTGACAGGTCCTCAGGAGTTTATGTAAGATCCTTTGCATTTGTTGAACAGTATTACTAGTTGTCAGATAGTGCAGATAGTAGCTGGTATCACACTAAAGTCTGAAGGTTAAGCTGACCTCAAAGACATGCATGTTCATTTCTCAAGTATACAAAATGTGTGCAAAACAAACAAAAATCTCTTTGGATATTTGCATGGAGAAAATATTGCTACCAAGTACTTGCACTTTCTTGCAATGATTTCTGGCTTATTGATTATCTTGCTGGGACTTGATACAACACCTAAACAGTTTTAGGAAGATCTTAATTTCTTTACGTTCCTGACTGACTACACTTGATAATTAAAAAAGCTTGAACTAACTGCGCAAAAAATGGCCAAAAAAAGGTTATACAGAGTGTTTGGTCTGTTTTCCTTGAAAATATATATCTATGCCAAAAAAAGAAAAAGTATTAAAATCCCCTCATGTTAAGTGGATGACACCATAAAAATGAAATGAACCAACATATAGGTACAAAGAATAGCTTCCCTTATCTAAAGGAAAAGCAGAAATCAGAATATACATAACAGATCATTAAAGGAACTCACTATTAGCATTGGTACAGTTTTATGAATAACTTAACCATGTCTTGATGAGATGGGATTGTTTCACTAATATGAAGTATTAGTAAGCTTTCATAAAAATTAGGTGTTGAAAGATACTAATACAAAATGTTAATGTGGACATTTTGCTTTGGTCATCCTGAAATACAGACTGTCTCATCTCCGCACTGCAAAAATTAACCAGGCAATAAAGAGATAAACAAAGTAACCTGATGAAGAAGGAACTCGGAAACCTGGCACTGCATGTGCTACTTGTGCTGTAATGTCTATGTATATTGAGCATCCACTCAGGGTTTTTTCTTGCATTTTGGGGCACGAATGAATTGATTTTCTTACAGGTATATTGGGTAAATCAATGTATTTTGCCTCACTGAATATAACACAGGCAAAACCTGAAAACTGCAAAAAAAATAATGCCTCCTGGGATCACAAGGATAACGTGATCACTGATGACTGATTCTGGAAGAATATGAGTTGTACATGGCTAAATATTCTTGCAATCACTTAGTTATTTCACAGACTTATTTTTAACTCTTATTATTGAAATATACATAAAAATAAGGGAAGGCTTTAATGTTATTTCTTTGGAAGTGTGAAAATTGGATCTCAGTGTAAGTAATTGCCTAATGCCTTGGCGCAAAAGTCTATGTAGCTGCTTGAGTGCTAAGAAAAAAAGGAATGATTAAATTCAATTTTACTTCTGAATTATAATTTGTTACGTATTGATTAAAAAACAGTTCTTCCTGGGAATTTTTTTATCATGCAGTCTTGAGATTTTGCAAATGTACACAAAATCAATAAAAATATAAGAAATGAGCATTATATAGATAAATATTAGGCTATAATGACAGCAATATAGTGTACCCAACATTCATTTTTTTTTAATCATTGAATTCCAGTAAGAGTTGCTGTTCAATTCAAGTGGTCTAAAGATGTGGGAAAATAATAATGAGAAGCTGTTAGACAATGCAAATAATGTTGTTCTATTTGTATACTCACCCTCTCCATGCTCCCAAAATCTTTCTCAACACAGTTTGGACTAACCTGGGGGGTTGAAAATTGCTTATTTCAGGGCTGTATCTGAACTTTAGGCTTTGAGGATATTCGGGTACAACATGGGTTTGGATATCACTGTTTTCTGTTGAGAATAAGGAAGCTCTGGTAAGAGAAATCATGTAAAGCATATTTGGCTAACTAGGTGAAAGAATGAATAGCAGATGGATTATCCGTTAGCTGGTTTAATGAACGACTTTATATGTCAAGGAACTAAAGAGTTTTCTGTATCTATCTATACATCCCCATGTTTACCTACATGTGTAGGGTCAGAGTATTGTTATATTAGCCTTTTCTTTTCCTTTCAGCCAACCTCCCAGAAATTCTACATTTTTGAATTAATGATAGAGAAATAACTCTTTAGAATGCCAAAGGGCATGGAAATATTTGATTTAAATGCCATGAAAGAAGTTAAGGTGACTGAGGCCTTGAAAAAATGGCATAAGAGTTATTGATGAAAATCTAAAATACAGTTTTTATTCTAGGACATTTACATTTAACCAAAAGGGAAATGAGATACTGAGAGGCTGAGGCCATGAAGTCTATTGAAATGAAAGAAATCTAGTAGAGGATTAAATGTTTTGGGGAGAAAGAGTTTCAGGATGTGAGAACTGAGTTTTTAATAATAAAATTACAATTGGGAAAACAACAGATAGCCTCAATTCATCATGGCAAACAACTATTTTTGGAAGGCATCATGTCAAATGTCTCTTTTAGGTGGCAGAATATTTTAACAAAATATATCAGAGCTGAAGTAACACATTGCATGGATCTGGGGCAGCAAGTAGAAATATGCTATAGAATTGACGTCGATATGGTGTGCACAAGCAATGTTGTAGTGACTAAGGATGTTATAAATGAGTAAATAAAGCACAATTTTCTGCTACTGTAATAGTGGTGACATCTTCTAAACTTCATTCATGGATTTGATATCTACTTAAACATATTAAGTTTTTATTACTAAACTGAAACTGAGAGGAAACCTTTTCTCTACAGCTACCTGGTGGGTTGGTACACTGAAGATGGAGCCATACTCTTGGAGGTGCAAAGTGATGGGCACAAAAGGCAATGCGTAGAAACTGTATTTTTCATTAGGTATAAGGAAACAAATCTTCATAAAGAGAGTGCTCAGACACTGGAATTGTGCTGGCTAGAGAATTCAGGGAACTCCCACCCCTGGAGGATCTGAGCCCCTGTAGCCTGACTGAAAATATGGTTTTATTTTTTCATCTTCTGTGGACTTCCCAAAAACAGTCAGTGGTTTTCCAAGGTTGAAAACAACTGGAATAAACTGGAGGAAATTGGCCTTTTTGTTCTCTACCATAGCTTGTCCAGCTGCAGCTGCTTTTCTCTAGATAACACAGCTATAAAAGGCTGATTTATTCTGAGATAATATATTTAACTTGCTGTGAAATGTTTAGGAAACCAGTGCCTAAAAAGAGGATGCAAAATTGTCTTTTCTACCATCAATAATGCATGAATCCTACAGAGGCATAATCAGAGAAGTTATTTACAGCTTTATTTTTATTACTCCACAAAGAAAGGGTAAAGCTACCAGTGGTGTCATGTGGCTTCATGGAATCTGATTCAAAAATGCCTACCCTGAACTGCTGACCCTCTGCTGCTGGTGGGAGCTGTGGATAGAGAAGTTCTCTTCTAATCTTGTTCATAGAATCAAAGACTGGTTTGTGTTGGAAGGGACCTTAAAGCTCATTCAGTTCCAACTCCCTGCCACAGGCAAGGACACCCTTCAATAGACCAGGTTGCTCCAAGCCCCGTCCAACCTGGCCTTTAACACTGCCAGGAATGGGGCAGCCACAGCTCCTCTGGGCAATCTGTGCCAATGCCTCAGCACCCTCACAGAAAAGAACTTGCTCCTAATATCTAATCTAAATCTACCCTCTTTCAGTTTAAATCCTTTTCTCCTTGTCCTATAAGTACTCATTCAAACAACCTACTTGTTCAAATTCCACTCACAGCTGCTTTACTAGATACTAAAAAGCATATGCATTGCAAAACAAATTATTCTGGTAAAATTTCTGTGTTTTGCCATGTTTTAGTTAAGTTTAAAATCCATTTAAAATCTTCATATCTATATTTTTTCTTTAAAAGTAATTATGAATATTTTCAGAAGGAGGGAAAGTGCTTTCCAGCTGTGTGTCATAGGATCCTAGGGGTATCCATGTACTGGATGTTTAAAATGCTCATGGGAACTTGTTTGTCCTGTTTGAACAGGCTTCTGCAATTTATACAAAATATGGCAATATTTGAAAATAAAATCTGAACTTAAAAAAATTGCCACTTATTTCTCAAATAGGAACAAGATCTTACCTGTGGAAATCCCCTCTCTTCAGCTGACCATAGCCATTGGTCTTGCACTTCCATTTAGTTTTTAGCATATTACTACCTTCCTCCCTCCCTGCCCTTTCTCCCCATCATAAGAAGGGGGGTGGGAAGGCCCATAGGCATTGGTCAAGAATTGCATTACCTAGAGCAACTTTGATAAGCTATGGGATCATTGTTAGAGGAATTGGAAGAGAAGCATGAAACCTTTCTGTTAGGTGTTTGAAAGCTGGTACTATCAAAGAAACCACTGATGTTTTGAGCATGAAGTTTCCTGTCACGCTTGAAGGTGAGCTGGTTTCTGAAGAAAACACATTTTTTACCAGTGCAGTTCTTCATAAGTCAAGAGCTGATCAAGCATATTAAAGATTATGATAGATGGTGACACATCATGATTAAAAACCTTTCTATGCAACAGTACAGTCTTCCCCATTCTGCTCAAGAGATTAAAAATGATGAGCCAATATGCTGCCAAGTGGAAGCATCAGCAGTCTGTGGAGGTCAGATCCACCTCTGAATATGTTTGTAATACACTGCAGAAAACAACTTTGAAGAATCTTACTGAAAACCGTAAGTCTTTCATAAAGCTCCAGCTGAAGAATGCCCTTTTGTTTGACTGATAGACCAAGCTCAGCGTGATCCGAATGTTTAGGAGGTCTACTCTCTTAACAAAAAGGCTAAGGCACTATCGGTTTCATAGCATGCTATGCTCTAAAATGTGTGACGTGAAATGAAACATAGATATTGGAGATCTAGATGCTGGGCAAAATGTCAAACATTGTCATGTTGTCTGCTGCTACAAAATGTATTTGATTGGTTTTGTTGTTCTTCTTGATAATTTACAGCTAACCTCATTTAGCTCATAGCTGCAGATTTAGTAGTCCTCAGTTATCAAACAATGCATTTGTTACTGCTGAACTTGATTCAATTCCTATTGCATCATTACTCTAGATCATCTCATTTTATGCAATTCTTAACTTCACTGTCTCTCAGCTTCACCACCTCAGTAAATGTTGTTACCTGTTCTCTTCTGTTCACTAGATTATAAATTAAGATGTTGTGGATGTACTCCACAATGGTATTGATTCTGTGTTCAGACTCCCTTCAGCCTTGTGCTTCAACGTGGTTTATTATCACTCTCCTTTAAGTTCTTAAGAGACCTAGCATTTAGATTCCCCTCTTTTCCAGCCTAGCTAATTCTTCTTGTGATACTTCATTAAATACTTTTTTTACAGAAGTTGCAGCTCCCCCAAAAGATAAATAAAATTTTATGAATATTTGAGATTTTCTCTGTAAGTTCTCCGGAATTTCTGAAATGGGTCTGTTCTGTTACAAGTGCAGAATACCAGTGTGGGTCTTTCTCACCTAGCTTAAGATGCTGGAATCTCCCTGTAATCAATTGTGGATATGAGTCAAATCACCAAATCCTACTTTGGGAATATACAAATAGATCTGTGCTTCTATCAAGGGACCCTGTGTTGATTCAGATGCCTACTGTTAGAGACTCAGATTTAATCTGATGATTCCCATCACAGCTTTCCAAAGAAAAAAGTTCCTTAAGATTTATTTAGTATTTCTTATTTTAGAAGAAATCTGTATCTAAATGTTACTGGCCCCCAGTGCCAAAAGAAAACCAACCCACACCACACCAGCCCACAACCTATGCTTTGTACAGAGCACTCATTGTTTTTTTCCCTTACTTGTTTGTTCTGTTTAGACTGTAGGAGTATTAGATGGTAACAGCTTATCCTTAAATATGATAGATTGAGAGAAATAACAGTGATCTGCTTGATTTTGTTAGCTACATTTGGTGTTAGGCATTTTGGATGCTTAGAGAGGATAGTTGCATAAATCAGAGTGGCAATACTGTGAGGGTATACAAGCATTTATAGATCTTTTATTCAGAGATCAATAGACAGATATAATCCCCACAACAGCTGTGCCTGACATGGATTTCCTAAAATACGGTTAATAGTGCTTGCAGAGTCCTAGCTGAGAGGAGAGTCTGAGTGATGAAGGCTCCAGGGAAATTACAGCAAATTGAAGGTTAAGGCTCAGGGTGCTGTTGAATGTCTATGGCAAAATTTTATCTAGCAAAATGATTTGTATTTTTCTTGGAGGTGTTATATAGGCTTTGTCATTCAGACAGAACCGTTCCACACCCTTTTGTGTTCAAACAAGTGAAGTGCTCTTAACAGATTAGGATGACCCATTTTAGGCAGATGATAATGAAAAGGAGAGCCAAAGGAAGGCCCAGCATGTGTTTGTGTAGCCAGAAATGGTTTCCCTAATGTTCATACAACCAACAACAGCACTATGAGTACAGATCCTCTGGACTGTGCCAGGCAATGTAAGTGGTGGAAAGAGAGCTTTGTGGTTAGAGAAACCCATAATCTGATGGTCTTCTTCCAGCAGCATCTTTTTTCCTTGTTACTGCCCCAGAGACTTAACAAATGTCTTCTCCTATCTGTGGGCTGTAGCCCCACTCCTCTGTGAACCTTCCTTCCCATCAGTGGATTGTGCCAGTCATGAAGATGTGATTCCCTTTCTTGGTCAGGTGGATTCCACCTCATCTCTGCAGTGAAGTGATTACTTCATTGTCCTTACAGAAGTGAAACTCCTGCTCTCCCTCAGATGAATGTCTGAGATCCAGGCTAGGTCCCCAACTATGCTAAGTACTGAAAGAAGTTCTGTAACCTCGACTACGACAAATTACTTGGGGATTTTCAGTTGCTAGGAAGGGCCATGCTCTTTGCCTTTGATGTCTCTGCTCTAAGAAGCAGAAAGGTCTTAGAAGTGGCACTTGTATTTGAAGAGGATTTCCATCAGAGCTAGCTCCTATTTTGTCATAGTGCTTTTGGCTTTGATTGAAAGAGAACATTTGAGAAGGAATAGACCCGGAGGATGCAAGGATGTGCCAAGCACCAGCTGGATCTGCTCCCTGAGAAAGTCACAGAGGCAGGGGAGCCACCACTTGTGTTGTCTCCCTCTGGGCATGTGAAATAAAGAACTGGAACCAGTACTCAGGTACCTGTAGGTAAGGGAGAAATTGTCATTGGAAAATGAAACTAAGAGCAACCACAGAACCATGGGGGGATGCACGCTGAACAGAAAATGTTCTTTGCATAACACACATGCCTCTCCTGCTTTCTGCTGTCTATGGTGAAATTGGACAGCCATAAGTTCTGCTAAACTGAGAAGGACATGTGTTGGCTTTGGACTGAAGTTTAGGACTATCCTTTGTATTGTAACTGTCAAGTCATGAGGGTTTTGTACCTAATTTCAAGGATTTCCAGGCTTGGAGTCTGCAAATCACAATTCATTAATTGCCATGTGATGAAAACAATCTTTGTCTAGGCAAAAGCCTCTCCTGAGCAAGTCTGAATGTCTTAATGCTGACATATGACTACTTTGGAAGCTGAAAATTATTTAAAGTTAAGCCTTTATTAATAAAGCTGTTCTACCTAAATAATACAGTTCTCCAATTTGCATCGTAAGACTCAAAAAGCAGTACATTAACCAGCATCCACTTGTTGTTCACATTATATTAAATGATGTGATTTCCATGTGAAGTACTGCTGGCCTATGATGCTGATTTGTAATAAGTAATCAAGTCCTTCCCAAAGCCAAGGTTAAAAGCTGCTGTTTAATAAATCACTTGCCTCATCTCTTTAAGAAACTGTACACTAGAGCAAAAAATTAACACACAAGACTCTTAAGCAGTTTATACACAGAGCAAAACCTGTTGGATTAATCCTGTCGGTGACTTCAGTGGAGAAGAGAAGCTTTGTATTTTGCTCTCAAATATTTATTAAAATTCTTAAATTTCCTGTGATTACCATCTGAAAAATGAAGAAAAAAATCATTGGTTGTCTTTTGTTTCTGATATATGTAATTGTAACTATCTGTCCCAGTGGCATCATTTTTCATGTTTAAGAAGAATATGTCACTCTCTGGGATCAGGAAAGTACTGTGTGGGCTAAGCAACTCAAAGCAATCCTTTACCTTTTGGTCTTTGCTCAGCAAGACATTTGAATGTTCAGAAGCCATTCACTTCAAATGGCATCCTGAATCAGTATCCATGTCAGATACTGGTACCTTTGGTTTTATGGTACCTTTGGTTTTATGTCCAAACATATATAACTTTGCAGTTGGGCTGAAGCATCCTAGGTAAAATGCTGTGTCACTGCAATCACACGGGTGATGAATCTCACTCTAATGCAGTGATTATCTACCAAACGTAAAGTTGAGGACTTTACATTTACTGTAATGGAAACCTTTCATTTAGAATTATTTTGTAAGAACAGAGAATGTTTCATAGATGACAAAATTGGGAGTTTAGTTAAATCTAGAGATGATTGAAAGAAACTTTATAAAAATCCAAAAAAGCTGCTTTAGCAAGCAAGAAAATGCTGAATGCAACAGTCTGTAAAGACATAATATAGGAATAAAATTGAGCTAGTTATGTGCCAAATTGACATCACAATTCAGTAGAGATCCTTGCTTTACTTTTGATGTCAGGTCAAGAAAAAAACAAACAAAATGAAAGATACAAGTGAAAACAGAGAATGGGAATATCATAACTTCTTTACATAATGAGTAACTTCATCTTGAATGGAGTGTGTTGTTCCTCGTCTCATCTTAAAGAGGGTGTTGGAACACAGCCAGAGGACCTGAGAAGTGCCTACAAGGGTCCAATAATCCAAAGTAACTATCAAACTAAAGAAGAAATGAAAACAAGAGGGTTGAAGAGTATGAAAGAGAAATAAGTAAATTAAGTCATAAAAAAAAAATATACGTACATTGAATAATCTGGAAAAGATCAGACAAAAAATTATGTTCCCTCTATTTCATATCAAATGAATGTGAGGACACTCAATGAGGTTGAAATGTGATGAACTGAAAATTTCAAAAAGGGAATAAGTGCACTTTTCTGCTGTAATTATCTAACAGAACCCTTTGCTTCAGGAAGAAATTGTAGGCTGGAAAGGAAGAGGATTTAGAAAAGAATTGGTAACAATTCTGGCTATAAAAATTATCATTCATTACAATTACAGCAAAGATTTAAAAGGATGTAAATTCTATTCTTATCTCCAGGTTACTATGCCGTATATTCAGCTCCTGCAATTTTCTTATAACCTTTCCCAAACATGTGCAATTGGAAACAAGATATCAGAGCAAAGCAAACAGCAATTCGGTGTGGATTTTCTGGTACTTTTAATACTAGCAGTATCTAGTGAATCTGAAAATGGAATCTATGAAATAAGTACGTTTTTTCATTACTGCTCTTAGCAAAATATTTTTTCTTACACCAAGTTTATAGCCATTTAAATAGTATCATAGCTCAGTGTCCCATTCTAGTTTCTGAAGTTTTCAGTCTGGTTTAGCAAAGCCAACAATTACAGTTTAAGCATGTGATGGATTTTTGGTTCAGCAGTGCCCATTTTGTTACTGCCAAAAGACACACACGAAAGTCTTTCTAACTGAGAGCTGGAGGTTACACCCAGACTTTTCAGCTTTAATCCAGAGAACTCTGGTAGTATCACCCAAAGAAGGAGAAAAAGAGGTCTCCCTATAGGTCCTGAGTAGTACTGGGAACATACTGAGGTGGACTTTCATTCACATGATGCAGGATCCTAGATGATCCGGCAATGTCAGCCTCAGCAGGTCCTCCCAATTCACTTCAGCACACACTGGAGTACTGGAAAATGCTAATTCTTGTGTATCCCCACTTTCTGAAATGGGGAGTTGCATTTAAGTATAAAAATGCTTAAGCATCTCTAACAGGGATCATACTGCGTCCCTTTAGCAGCTCTGTGTCAAGGATGCTATTTTAATTTAAACTCTAGTCTATATCATCTACAGCCAATCTGCAGCTGTTCAGTCATTCAAAACTAATCCTGAGCTTTACAGCTCAGGTTATGCAATGAATTCTGTTATAATTCATAAAAAATATATTACTTATACTACGAAAACGTGTAAAGTTTTCTTATAATATGAAACTAGAATTAGGATATAGCATGAAACTAATTAGAATCTAGATCTTTATCATCTTAATGTCTTGTAAAATTACAGATCAGATAGTCTCATCACTATTGCCCTCAATGAAGAGAATCTCCTCAGAGACAATCTTTGTTTGTCTATAGAACAAGTACACTTGAGATGCTACTATGTCTTTGCTTCCAGCTGTTGTCCTCTAAAATACCTTGCAAGTGAGTAATAGACAGCTGGTAATCCAACCTCAAGTCTTAGACTCTTTCTTCCTCACAAGATAGAAGTTGGAAATTAGATTACTATGCTTGAGAAATACTGCAAACAAACACATTTCCATGAAATGGTGGCTATTTCGAACTAGTTTGGCTTTCTATTGTGGAGACAGCTGTGCTTTGTCCCTAGATACTTTGGAGTGAACATTGCACCACCTTACAGAGAGTGTCAAACAAAACGTGTATGCGTCTCTACTCCTTTTGAATCAGATTTACCATACTATAAGAATGACCTTGATGGGCTCTAGTGTATAACTGAGACATTGGCTTGTTTTCAGTATTACAAATAATGGCAGTAAATGGCTCGTTCAACATCAAGACTTTTCCAGCATACAGGTCTACCTTGATAGTTCTTATTTTAGGGAATGCTTCAGCTCAAGGGCTTTTGCAAGTACATTTTCAGTCTTTAAGACCTGAATAGCACCTTACTGATATTTTATCTGCTAGCGTCTACTGAACAGCCTGTAAAATGAAAACATAAAATGGTGTGTCTGTGTTGGTGGTCAATCAGCAGTGCACTCCTATTCTGTCTTGCAGATCCAAATCAGCAGATGGATTGAAGTCCCCCCAAGCCTATGCACTGCAAGGGCCTGGACTGAATATCTGCATTCAGCATTTCCAGGCAACTTTTCATGTGCTTATGAGATAACTAAAGAACAAATTCTTTTTGTCATTCTGTTCAGCCACCAGGTTTTCAATTTGCTTGTTTGGTTTTTAAATGAGTGAAAATTGTGTTTACCTCATGTTTTGGAAAATACCAATCCATATTTACCCACCAGCACAGGGAATTAACAGTCTTACTTCAATTGGAGTAGAGCTGAATTAGACAATCATTGATCCAGATGGTTAACTTAGAATGGAAATTAATAGGAACATTCCCCTGAATTAAATTATTTCCTGATAAGACTGATCAGTCAATAGGTGACTCTTGCAATATCACTCTTTAATGACATAAAGATAGCATTTACTTTTCCTTAATCCCCTACATGTCAGCCAATAACAGAAACACTTGAAATATCTTACATGGTGATAAGTGTAATTTATTTTGCTTCAGGATTTAAAATGCTGCTTCTTTGAAGTGGAGGTCTAGTCTGACAAGTCAACTTGCCACAATGACAACAGGTTTTAATGAGACGACTTGGTGAGCTCCAGATTAAGTGTGTTCTTCGCACCACTAACTAAATGACTTTACCCCATGCAAACATGATGCATTACAGCTCACACAATGGTGCCTTATGCAATGTTGCTGCTGGAAACGGCCAAGTAGTTGTGGGAGTTTTCTCATACAAGAAGGTTTCTTGTTAATATTCAAGAGCTTAATTATAAACTTTGCTTCTGACTCCTACTGAAGATTATACCTCCAGGACCTAGCTCTAAATTTACCCATTCATTCTCTCCTTCACTGGTGGTTAGAAAATGTGACATGTCTTAACCAAATGCATCCATAGGCTGTCTGCATTCAGGTGACCTCTGTTTCTCACAGGTATCTAGGTTCATTAAAGCAGGGATAACCTCACTGTTACAGTAGGTCTTGCCATAAAATGAAAATTATTCTAAATTAGATTAACGGTAGCAGAATCTGTATCTGAAAAAAATCAGTCAGAAAATAAAGGGCAAGCCTTACATTTCTTCTCTTTTTAATCTTGAATTAAATGCAATTGCCCCCTTAATGTGAGTGTGGTAGGATCTAGGCAATTTGTCTTTCTTCTTCTTAAAATTACAGAAATCACAGAACACAGTGGTGTTGCTCAGGGGTCGGTATTGGAAGTGGCACTGTTTAACATCTTTGTCAGCGACACAGACTGTTCAGAAGGTGGTAGGGAGGTTGGAACTAGATGATCTTTAAGGTCCATCCTAACTCAAACCATTCCATGATTCTATGATTCTAAGTTCACTCACTTTTTCAACTATCTTCGGGTACATAATGATAAAGATTATTCAGATGGAAATAAATAATTGTTTCCATGACAACAGAACCAGAGAAGACTAACTTATTCTTTCAGAGCTGTAGCGGTACCAAATCCAAGACTACTGAATACAACTTGTTTTAATAAAGCAAAATGATATGGTTGAATATGTACACTGCAAGCAGATTAATGAGCTGCAGTTCTATCTTGCTTTGTTACTTTTTGCCTTGTTCCCTTAAATACTGTGCAACCACAGCATTGAGACTGTCTGCTCTCTGCCTTCAGTATATCTCCTTCATTCATTCTTTTCTGTTGCTTCATTTTGACATGTCATTCATATACTATCAACTGTTCCTTACACTCAGTTTTCCTTGATGTAGTCCAAAGCCCTTGTTATGTAATTGTGGACCAATTTATTGTTTGGTAAAACTCTAGTCTTCATGATTTCGCCCTAATACATCACTGTTTATTGATTCTGTGTTTTAAAGTGCTGACATTTTGGACTCTTCAGCAGCAGTGTTGCCTAAACCTCATCACTGAAACTTTTTGAACCTTAGGCAGCTATGTCTGTGCATCCTCCATCCAAATATAAATCATGAACACCTAAAGAATGCAGCCTTGCTAACATGTGACATAATACTTCATTGGACAGGGCTTTGAAAAATCTGTGTTGCTCAAAACTTTTTGTTGAGTTAGTAGAAGGATTCCCAGTTCTTTAATGTTAAAAAGCTAGTTTGGAGTGCTAAGAAGAGTAACTAATGGTTATAAAGAATAACATGGGAAGAGTGCTAAAATGGATTTAACTTTAAAGAAAAATCTCAATTTAAGTAAGAGAATTAAATATTCTCTTTTTTTTTAATATATATAAAAATAAACAAGAGACATTCTTTAATTAAATTAATTACAGGTTTCTTTCATAGAATCATAGAACAGTTAGGGTTGGAAAGGACCTCAAGATCATCCAGTTCCAACCCCCTGACATGGGCAGGGACACCTCACACTAAACCATGTCACCCAAGGTTTCGTCCAGCCTGGCTTTGAACACCGCCAGGGATGGAGCACTCACAACCTCCCTGGGCAACCGATTCCAGTGCCTCACCACCCTAACAGGAAAGAATTTCCTCCTTATATCCAATCTAAACTTCCCCTGTTTAAGTTTTAACCCGTTACCCCTTGTCCTGTCACTACAGTCCCTAATGAATAGTCATTGAGCACAAGAAGCTTATATCTGGAAAGATTTAGATATCTTTAGCAGAGATTATTTTTGTAGTGAAAGGAAACATTGTTGTCTCCAAAATAAAAATAAAAATCAAAAGCCTGCCATAAGGAATTGGGAATATATAATTTCTGAATTAATTTCCTGAAAACAAAAATCTTCTTGTATCCACGTATGACTAACTCACCTATTTTTCTGAAATAATTTTATTTTATTCAAAGCCATCTCATGGGAAGGCGCTAAAAACTGAATCAGAGAAAGAGAAGCTTATAACTTCTTGCTTCACTTATTGGGTTTTCTTTGCCATGTCAGTGCTTAAATTGTGTTGTAGTGTGGAAAAGTGCTTTCTGAATAGATCGCACAACAGGCAGAGGTGAAAAGAGAGGATTTGTACTTACAAATTTCAGGCAAGCATGACTTAAGGAACTGATGTGTTTTATTAAAGATACACAGGCTTCTTGTTCTAGACAAAGCTCCTTTTAGTCGATAGTTTAATATTGCCTCTTGCAAGGGAAAATAAGCTCTCTCTGACATAGATTGAATGAGGAAGAATCTGAAGGAAAACTTACAGATTTCTGCAGTAACCTTTTTTAGTTTTATTCTGACATTTGTTTTTTAGCTTTGAAAGCTAATGCAAGTGAGATGAGTTACCCTTTCTTTAGACACAGAAGGTCAGTTTTGGATCCCTGACACTGTGAAAAATTGCTTTAATCCAAACATTTTTTTTTGGTGTAAAACACAGTTTGGAGAACTTAAACAAACTGCTGCGTCTCCAGCTGCCCTATGAGTAAGAGGAAATAAGTACCAACTACATGTAAAGCATTTCCTCAGTTGTCCAAAGACATTGCAAAAGTTATGCTTGAAACTCAGAGCTGACCATGAGAAGAAAATATAAAATACATTTGAACATTTCACTCCCAGCCCTCTTAGTCATTACAGAGAGCCTAGCAAATTAAGCAGAGCAGTTCAGAACAGTTTCCGTATCATACAACCTGTATTACTTACTTATATTTCATGTGATGAAACACATCTGAAAAGCCATGAATTCCATTCAGTCAGTCTGTGTTAACTAGAAGAGAGGCCTAGACAGCTATGACAGATAAAGATATCAACACTGGAGACATGTTAAGTAAGATAATAATCTTTTTTAACGCAATATGGTAGATAATTGCTGTGATTTGTATGTTAGCTGCAAATGTAATAATTATCATAGGGGAAAAAGTATAAATAACAGTATTAATGATGGTGAATAGCTATTGAATCAGGTTATTCAAATATTTTGTTAATGCAGGAGATATCTTCTAATTTTGCAAGTTTGGGTTTGGGGTTTTTTCATCATGCCAATAGTGCTTTTGTAATGGATTCTACTTAAAATATTAGCTTAAGATTTAATAATCGTTTCTGATGGATGTTAGAATGAGTGAAAATAACAGAATCTAGATGTAATCTGTAATAAACTGAATTTTATGCATACCTGCTGTGGCGATCATATACATTGAATTTCGTAATCTCCACTTTAGTTCTTCCTTTGTCTCTGGGTTTGATGGGGTTGTTGAGGGGTTGGGTTTTGTTTGTTTTATTGGTTGCTTGGGGTTTTTTTTTTTGTCCTTAGTTACAGGAGAATAGAGATTGAAATAGATGCTATTAAGACAAGAATCGTTTCATTGAAATCTCACCCCAGAGTGACTGCTTATTTCCTTGGTTTGCTTTTACTGCTGTGAAATGTTATTAGTCAACAGCCTACTTCATAAGAATGCTACACTACAGAGTTGGCCTTCATATCTGCAATGAAATAAAATTAAGGGGGAGAATAATAAAATCAATACAGAGAAATACCTGAAAGCATTTTTTTTCCCTTTCTGTGTCATTTTGGGTAGATTTCTCCAGTCCCACAACATACATTACATCTCAACTGTCTCAGTTTTGTAAATTATTCCCAAAAAGGAGAGGAGGAGTGAGTGGTAGGAGCATCCAAAATGATGAAATCACAGATGTTTTATATGATTAATGCTAATAGGATAACAACCAAATTTGCAAGTCCCAGCAGCGTATGCCTATGTTTTATTTCTTGCTTTGAGACTGTTTTTTTAATTGATTTCTGTTTATTTCATTTATATTTCAGGAACTCCTTTTTGTCCTTTTTGTTTGCATAATCTTCAAAATGGAATTTAAAGTCCTTTTGATTTTTCCACCAAATAAAATAGTCTTATCCAAACTAATACTAAAACTGTTCCTGACTAGGAACATCTGCTGTGACACTTTGTGCAGACTACATTAATTGCTAGGGCTCACTCTAAGGATCACATTGTACACATATTAGTACCCTATTTGTGAAGATATTCTTGATCCCTCTTGAAAACTTAATCTTCTATTATGCTAACAGATCACTTCAAATTATCTACAACAGAGATGAGATGTGCTATATTAGCAAACAGACAATAAGTACTTTCAGTTAATATTCAGTTTTTCATCACATAGATTCATTTGGAATAGTTTGGAATGTTTTTTTTCCAAAATATAGTGTTTACTGAGTACTGCATGCTGTAAAACTATTGAATTCAAACAAGATGTAATATCAAAAAATGGAATTGCATAAATAAAACATCAGCGATGGAGAAATCCAGAAAGAAATTTCCATTCAATATCTACACAGCTGTCTTCCATTCAGAGAGAAAGAAGAGAGAAAGAACAGTTAAAGTCAGGTGCATTTTGAAATAAATGGTTCACCTCTGTTTACTGTAAATGTCACTAAACTGAAATACGTAAAAACACTCGTAGTCTCTGTTTTATTTTATCTTATCTACCTGTGAACCTGACAGAGAGCTCTCAATTAGATATTTGTTTCATTAATGGAAATCACAACTGAATTTATGAATGCATGTGTTTTTTGCTTCTGCATAAATGCCTCATATTTCAAGCAACAGATGCATTCAAGATCACAATCTACACAGAGCTATTCAGTAGACCGGAAAGAAACACTATATTCACCTTGATACTCTTCTTTGTCATGTTATATATTGATTTTTATTCAGGATGGCACTTGAACTATTCCTACACCCATGTTAAGAGGTATTCTCCCCAGAAGCCCTCTCAGGCCTTCTCTGTATACGCAATGCCACCAGCTGTGCTTGAATATGGGATGTCACTATCGATTTTCAGAGCCTCCACAACCACCAAGGAAATTTGTGCTTTATCATTCCCATATTCTCACTAAAGAAAGATGGTGTGTGGCTACCTAGACTACCTGCTGAAGCAGTACAGCTACCACAAGCTACAGTGAAGGTTTGCACATATTTCTCCAACAGGTCAATGTCTATGCTAAGGGATTAGAAGGCAAATGCATCCCCAGTGTAATATACATGTATATGGGCATTAACTGATGTGTCCTTTTTTTGAGGAATCATGCATATTTGATTTTCCAAGAATTCTGCCATGCATGGTAAGAGTCTGTAGCAATTTCCAGAAACTGAGCTACTCCTAAAATTAGCAGCTCTCAGTCAGGTAGGAGGTCAGGGTGATGTCAATTTGTCTTTTGCTGTTGTTTGTTGTTCACTTTCTCAGAAATGAAAGCCATGTTAAATTACATGCTCACTTGGTTTTTGTTTTGTGTTGTTTGTCTTATTTTAAAAACCATCCATGTAACAAACAAAAAAAACCAAACCACCCCATAATAAACAGAAACAGCCCTACCTCATTTGACAAAACCTAGTTTATTTACTATGTCAGGTCTAAGCTAAAACACCTTTTAACCAAAGGCTTCTTCATCACCTTCTGAGCACAATTCCACAAATCATATCATTTCCCAGATGTGTCTGGAGGAAATGAGACAGGTGTCTGGAACCATTTCTTCCTAGTAAGCACAGAAAACAACATTAACATTCAATTTAGTGCACACATTATTCCATGTAAACAACAAGATGATTTAAATGTTGGCTCTGAAAAGCAAGAAACTGGATAGAAAAACAGATATATATCGAGAACCCAGTGTTCGGTCCTTATTTGTGTGAACAGCCTTTAAAATATTTGCATCATTTAAGAAATAAAGTTGGATTTCTCTTGTTCAGTATTATCCAAAGGATACCCAGATGAGTAATACTAAAATAAGTTATTTTCATACAGTTATAACCAGGGTCTTATTCATAAGTGGTTTCATGATGATGGGATTCATTCTTGTGGAAGTACAAGTTCAATTACTCATTGTGCAATATTGCAATAAAATCAGATGAATGCTGCTGAAGTCAAGGCTGATATTCTGTAACCAGCTTGTGTAAATAGAATATCATTGCACATTAGTACATTAGTATATCTTGAATATATATATACTATGTGCCTACATTCTTGTATGCCTATATATTAGGTATATACCTATACATTACTATGTTAGAATAAGGGAAAAGGCAAAGTACAAAAAAATTGTGAAGAACAAAAGGTCTAAAGATGCCAGTCGTGAAGGACCATGTTTCACAGGCAAATTGTCATAGCTTCAGTAGGGCTGGGAGTTCAGCCACTAGCTGAAGGTATAGTTTCTGTGTAGTGACCATAATTCAGCTCATGATGATTTCCATCTCAAATCCCAAAGAGTTTTTTACCGCAGAGCTTCATTTTGCAGATAAGTAAATAAAAGCAAACAAATATTGTTAAATGTTACTAAAAAGAAAGGTTGACAGTCTAATTTTTCTGGTTGCCATTCAGATTTTGTACCGTGATTTTCAGTCTGAAATCCATCTGATGGTAAGGATTGACATCAAAGGGCTCAAGGAAAAATGACTAAGGAAAATAGGCCCATTTTCAGTCAAATTAAATCACCTAACAGGTTTCTAATCCTTTAATCAATTAGTTGTTATGAGTCCAGAAGATGAAAAAAGAAAGGCATTCTTCTTTACAATTCATGTTGACTTTATCTAGTTCCAAATATTTTGGTACCTCCTTGTTCATACTCACAAATTGTGAGGGAGAAAAGGGCATCACGTAACCTGAAAAATCATTTGCTAATCCCACCATAATACACTGATATATATTTGCTACCTGTGCCAATGGGAGAATACAAGAGAAGAGCAGATAGGTTTTATTTCTAGCCTTGCCATATACCCACAACAGTCTTTCAGCATCAGGTTTTAGAACTTCTTTTCTCAATATATTCAAAATGAAATTCCAAATAAGCCAAAAAAATACATTTTTAGCCATTATTTTTCAACCATAAACTATGAGAGGTTTTAATTTTGTATTCAAGTACAACGCTAATCTTGCCCTCTAGAACTATTAATAACAGCAGAATGTTCTTTTACTCAGATTTTCTGTACAGACTTCTGCATTCTGCTGAAGGTACTGTTTATATAATGAGCTCAAACTCAGTCAGGATCTTGTGAATAGTCTAAAGAACATTTTATTTGGTGTATTGACATTTCACATTTCCTTTATTACCCTTTGCGAAACCTCTTTATCACAACACTGAAATCTCTTTTGAATGTTAAAGAGTTCATTTTGTCTTTGTTTTATGCTGAAGAGGCAACATCTTCTGTTTTTAGGCAGGCTACTTACTTTTTGAGATGGCATGACACGAAGCCATTAATTATGTCTATATTTGCAGCACTCTGGAATGGTCTAAAAAGCTCTGCATTCATATGTCATAATGATATCAATCTTTAAAATAGATCAAGATGACTGCCAGCAGATGTTTATCTAACCCATTTTTTTAAACCTCTTAGAGAAGGATATTCCACAAAATCCATCCTTACATTTCATCTATCTTAGAATTGGATTTTTTTTTCTTATATGTATTGTTTTCTGCTGAAAAAAATTATCTAAATATTTCTTGTCCTCCTCTACTGAACACATAGAATAATTTATCATTGTCCTTCTGATACTGGAAGATGGGTGATAGTTCTGCTTCTTCAAGCCCTAGATGATTACCTGTTAACCTTTTAATTAAAATTAAATATGTCATGTGGATGAAAAATCGAAAGAATCCAAAGGCGGTTCTCTTTCCTAAAACTTGGAGAAGAGTTTCCAAATAGGATGTGTTGATATGAAAAGTGTAGATGTACAGTACTCTGGATACATGTAGATATGAAAAATTCAAAGGCTAAATAAAAGAAAACAGTACTCTGACTGACAGCCTAGAAACTAAGGAAAAATTGAGACATTAACCTTCTTCACAGCTGTTTTCATTCTGGCTAAAGCTTGTGGAAAAGGTTTCTGCATCTTTACTTGGTTGAGGATCACAGAATCACAGAATCCCAAGGGTTGGAAGGGACCTCAAAAGATCATCTAGTCCAACCCCCCTGCAAGAGCAGGGTAACCTACAGTACATCACACAGGAACTTGTCCAGGCAGGCCTTGAATATCTCCAGTGTAGGAGACTCCACAACCCCCCTGGGCAACCTGTTCCAGTGCTCTGTCACTCTTACAGTAAAGAAGTTCTTCCTGATGTTAACGTGGAACTTCCTATGTTCCAGTTTACACCCATTGCCCCTTGTCCTATCACTGGATATCACTGAAAAAAGCCTAGCTCCATCATCCTGACACCTACCCTTTACATATTTGTAAACATTGATGAGGTCACCCCTCAGTCTCCTCTTCTCCAAGCTAAAGAGACCCAGCTCCCTCAGCCTCTCCTCATAAGGGAGATGTTCCACTCCCTTAATCATCTTTGTGGCTCTGCGCTGGACTCCTTCAAGCAATTCCCTGTCCTTCTTGAACAGAGGGGCCCAGAACTGGACGCAATATTCCAGATGCGGCCTCACCAAGGCTGAGTAGAGGGGGAGGAGAACCTCTCTTGACCTACTAACCACTCCCTTTCTAATGCACCCTAAGATGCCATTTGCCTTCTTGGCCACAAGAGCACATTGCTGGCTCATGGTCATCCTCCTATCCACCAGGACCCCCAGGTCCCTTTCCCCTTCACTACTTTCCAGCAGGTCACCCCCCAACCTGTACTGGTACATGGGGTTGTTCTTCCCCAGATGCAAGACTCTACACTTGCCCTTGTTAAATTTCATCAAGTTTCTCCCCGCCCAACTCTCCAGCCTGTCCAGGTCTCGCTGAATGGCAGCACAGTCCTCTGGTGTGTCAGCCACTCCTCCCAGTTTTGTGTCATCAGCAAACTTGCTGAGGGTGCACTCAGTTCCCTCATCCAGGTCATTGATGAAAATATTAAACAGCACCGGTCCCAGCACCGACCCCTGAGGGACTCCACTAGTCACAGACCTCCAGCTAGATTCTGCGCCATTGACCACAACTCTCTGCCTTCTTCCTTTCAACCAGTTCTCGATCCACCTCACTACTTGATCGTCAAGCCCACACTTCTTTAGCTTATCTATGAGGATGCTGTGGGAGACAGTATCAAATGCCTTACTGAAATCAAGAAAAACTACATCTACCGCTCTACCATCATCCCTCCACCTAGTCACTTCCTCATAGAAGGCTATAAGGTTGGTCATACATGACTTCCCCCTCATAAAACCATGTTGGCTGTTCTTAATGACCCCCTCATCCTTGATATGCCTAGTGATGGAGTCAAGAATAAGTTGCTCCATCACCTTTCCAGGGGTGGAGGTAAGGCTGACCGGTCTATAATTACCCAGGTATTCTTCTGTTCTGATTACATTCTTATATATTCAGAAGTATAGAGTAGAAACCTAGTGGGTTATAACTGTGGAAAATGTCCAAGTTATCAAGAAAGAAGGAGAACATTGTAGCTGTCATAGAGGGAATCTTGTACAGGACATGAAACTGAAACCCAGGTGGATCAGACTCATTGAGAAAAATTGGTGAAGTTCTTCAGAAAACAGGGTTTGGTGTGATTATAACCCCTAAACTTTCACTCCCTAGGAGACTGCTGGACAGAGAAGTCAGTCCATCCAGTCCTTGGAGTGCACTGTGAAGTTGTTTATGTCAATAGGGAAACTTAAAATATCAAATGCAGGCTTTACCTGATTTGTTTTAATAAAGAAGGACTAACAATTGAAGAATGGGAAGATTAGGTAAGGCAGTGAAATGACAGGTTTCACAACCCTTAGACTATAAAGAAAGAATGATAAGAGATAAAGCAATAGAATGCAAGAGAACAAACTTCAATACAGTCAGAGAACTGACAGATTAGGACTTACGGGAGGCCACTCTACACACAAAAGTGTTAAATAGAACTGGCAGCTTCTCAATAGACGTATATTAAGGAGGATAATCAGGGCTGGGCGATGTGCTTGGAGAAGTTACACAGATCTCAAAGAAACACAAAAGGAATGATCACAGATCTAAAAAAAAACCCAACTCAAGAAGAGAGAAAAATGGGGTTTAGACTAAAGATAAGGGGGCTAAGAGGAAATAGAATGTTGAAAATAATGGAGAGATAGAATAGCTATCTTAGGAAAGAAGCGGTATTTTCCATTTTAATCTTTAAGAAACAAGAGAGTAGATACCGCTTGCCCTAGGTGAAGGAAGGAGGGTGGATTCAGCTCTGTATCTCTGCATCTACCTCTCTTTTCCCTTTTTTGGCTCAGGTCTGTTAAACAACACCTCTCTTTCCTTTTCTGCATTAGGTTTCCCAGTACTATAGTTGGGGCCTCATAAATATCAAGTCAAGGAGAATGTTTACCCCTCTTCTTTTTTTCACATGCAACACAGCTGTTAATGCCACAAAGAAATACTCTTGCCCTTTCTGCACCAGTGTAACTTGATTGGTTCACGTCAAATTTACAGTGTAAAGTGCTGTGCACAGTTTAACCTTCATTTCACTGGGAGGTGATCCTGATGTTTCATCACTGTGTGCTTTATTAATAAGTAATAAAAATGCCGCACACAAAAAACAAAGGAAGTAGCCTTTCAATTTGCTATAGCCTTCCAGTAAAATACAAGTGCTTTCTACCAATCACTTCTGCAAATATAATTATTCTATCTAGAACATTTTTGCCTGGCTCATTTGTAGGAATATAAATGGAGACAGTGTCAAACCCTTTAAAATTCCAGTTTAAAAGTTATCATCTGCAATGCAAATGATCTAGACTATCTGTGCCTCCTTCGCCTTCCTCCCACGACAACAAATTAGAATGGTTTGATTTGATTTGTTTTGAAAACTCCATGCTGGCTGGTTCTTACCACATTATTATCATTATTAATGCTTGTGCAATAGCGATGTGTTAGGATTCTCATTCCAACAGCCTGAGTGAGGCTGAGCCACCTGAAATTCTCTGTGAGATCTTTCTCTCTTTTTAAAGATGGATCAGATGTTTGCCTCTCATCAGTTCTCACTACCACCCATCTCTCATGTGGTACCAAAGATGCCAACAAATGTTGCTGCGACTAGTCAGCTACTCCCGTAAGTACTGCAGAGTGAGTTTCAGCTGAACTGCTGAGTTGTTTACACTGGTCTTCCTTAAATGTTCCTTAAATGCTTTTTCTCTGTTTTCATCTGTGTCTTTGTTGAACTTTCTTCTGACTTTGGGTCATATGTCACTTTTGTAATGAGGACATACAGAGAAGGCAAACACCACTGCAGTGTTACTAGACCTTTTGCCAGTATTTGATTTGTTGTCTGGTAATGAATTGTTATATTCCTTGTTAACTCTTGTTTCAAAAGTATTTGTACAGATTTTATTTTCCCTCACTGGGAATATCTTATTTTGGGTTGTATTTTTTCCCCCCCACAATCCTTTTATGTTCATTCTTTATCACCTGGCCGTATTGTTCATTTCATATAATTTTATAATGCTGTTATTTTCAAACATTTTAAGGGCTCTTTATTCATTCATAACCACATCTCACTATGGGTTGCTTCCTACCTCTTCTTTGCGTTACTTCTCTGTTTACTTCCCAGTATATAATACCATCTATGACAGATCACCTGTCTGCTTTGAATTGGACTATATTCACCAGAGATCCTTAGCTACTTCCTTGCTTACCAAGTGAATAAGTTCCTTCTTAGCCTTACTCTACTGATCCTTTTCACCCATTCTTTGGAGTAGTGAATGGTATTCTTCATAGTTATTATCTCCCAAATTACCCTTTACCTTTGGATCCTCAGCCAGCTCTTCCTAATTAGCTGGAAAGAAAGCTGAAATAGTCATTCTTCTAGTTGACTTCTCTTGTTCCTCAGGAATAAAAAATAGAAAGGATTTGGTATATTCCAAAACTTGATGGGTGACTATACTGCTGTAAAAATTTCCTAGAGAAAGCTGAAGGGTGGGAACTGGATGATCTGAAGGTCCTTTCCAACCCTGACTATTCTATGATACTACGATTCTCCATCACCATCAGATATGGTCTTTTTGACACCTCTATTATTCAAAAACCTCTCTCATTAAGCTGACTAGAGTATACCATCTCACATTGTGTCAAAAGGGCTTTTATTCTCCCACAGGTCTTGCTTCTTATACATGCTGTACAGATCTGACTCTGTATATTCTTACATGAATACATGATCTGCTTTCTCAGACATGTGCAGATTCGTTGTGGGGGATGTTCTGCATCAACTCTCTCTACCAGACAAAAAGAGTGGTAATAGACTAACAGCATTTGCCAGAACCCAGGTAACTGCTGAGATAGGCCCTGTGTAACTTCCTGAGGAGAAAAGATAAAACTCCTGGTCATTAGGGTACCAAACTGGGAAAAGAGAAGTCTAGGGTCTTTTGCTGAGAAGAATGTGTGGGTATGTTACATTTAAGAGCTATTGGAAGGAAAACCCCAAACATTAGTCATCTTCACAGCATAATCAGAGCCCAGAGTTTATACTCTGCATTAACATCCACTGCCCATGCATCTCAGCAGTTCTGGGCTTGGTTTAGCTACTGTCTTATCTTCTCCTGAGAAACCTGGGTCATTCAAAGGCACCTGATGATCCCAAGTGCTGCCATTAATCCCACTGATTACCTTAAGCAGAATTTGTAGCCCTTAACTATAGCATACCTTCATTTTATATTTGAGCTGCTGCAGCATCCACATTACATCAAACCTTGTCAAAGCTTTTAGCTGTTTAAGATACTGTTCAGAGCTTGTGTCAGTATATGTAAGAGAGAGAAAGCGTGGGGGGAATATGGAGATGTTTTCCTTTTTTAGTGTTATTGTCACTGATCTCTCAAGTTTTTACACTTGGAGCAGATGCCACACATTCATCTGGGATGAAACACTTCTCTTAATTCCAGACCTAGCATCTGCTCTTTCTTGACTGAAGACCTGCTCAGCAACCAGACAACAGTTTTCTTACTGTGTGAGACAGAAGATAAGGCTATCCTTTATGTACACTACAGGGAAGCATTTGCCCCTGTTTCTTGTAACTGTTATAGCTGCGACAGATTGGGTTCTTCTGTGTTAAAACCCAAAACCTTCTCCTTTACCAAGCCAAAGAGTATGGAATTTACATCCATATTATTCATATGTTTTCATCAGTCTCATGATATTGTGCCAGAAAGTAGAAAAAAGAAAAAAAACCCAAAACAACAGAATGCTGGTTTAAAGACGAAATCAGGAAGCAATTTTCAGTCCTCTAAGATCATGCTTTGAATTTTAATTCCTACAAACGGAACTAGAATCAGATCTGAGACTTTTTAGTCCAATGATCTTATGACTGGAAAGGAGCACATTTTAAAAGGATGAAACTAGAGCATAGAGCATATCTGAATAGTTATGATGCAGGCACGGTAAGGAAATGCAGTTAATTTGAGAGTATTTATGATGCTTCATATGACATTCATAAATCTGTCAGGAGGTTTTTTATTTTTTGGCAGGAACAGTAATAGTTGTAAGTAATTCAGGTTTATAGTACAGCAATGTGCTCTAGAGTAATAGAAATGAGACTGTAAATTGCCGTGAGTGAGTGTTGGTGCATGTTGATCAGGAAGTATGAATTGGACAGTTTGGGCTTTATAATGAGATGCCAAGCCATCCCTTTAAACGATTGTTCCTACACTCTTGTTTTCAATGGCATGTACAACTGCACAACATCAGAAAAGCCTTGGAGCTGTCTGTTTTATACAATGCCATTCATTCACCTCCTGGACTCTTACATCCCCAACACAATCGTGCAAAGGAAGGGATCTTAAAGACAAAAAAAAGTTAGGTGGAGAATTAATGTCAAAGACCTAAAGTCATAAGTGGGGTAGCTGTTGTTTCAGCAGAGAAAAAAAACAACATTGCAATGAAGAAGAAGGAAAATAACAAGTTGCCTGTGGTTGTGGTTACATCAGCTCCGTGTAAGCAGGGAAGGATCAGATGCCTGCAGAACAAATAGCATGCTGTCCAAGAGACTGTTGAGTGGAGCAGCGCTGCCATTTAACCTGCTTCCCAGAGCAGGAGCAGGGGTATAAGTAATTGCAGAGTTGTTGCTGAATGCTGTCCCAGTCACCATCACTCACCTCTGGTCAGATCAGGAAGCAGCTTTACTAGTGCTTGTTTGGCTGTGGATACTAGACGTGTGTATATACAGCCTGAGAATATCAGAAGCAGCAGAGAATTACTCCCTCCAACACCTGCAGCGAGTCACTGAGCTCTGAACTGACACCTGCCGTTCAGTCCCTGCTAATGGCACTACCTGTAAAGCCAGGTGACACCTGAGCTTCATAGAAACATAGTGATTTGGTTTGGAAAGGACCTTAAGATCTTCTAGTTCCAACCTCCCTGCCATAGGCAGGGACACCTCACAATAAACCGTGTCACCCAAGACTCCATCCGACCTGGCCTTGAACACTTCCAGAGGTGGAGCATTTGCAACTTTCTTGGGAAACCTGTTCTAGTGCCTCACCACCCAGTAAAGAACTTCATTATATCTAAGCTGAACTTCCCCTTCTTTAGTTTAAACCCATTCCCCCTCATCCTATTGTTACAGTCCCTGATGAAGAGTCCTTCTCCAGCGTCCTTGTAGACCCCCTTCAGATAATGGAAGGCTGCTATAAGGTCTCCGCACTTCTCTCTTTCTCAGTCACCACCTCCCTGCTTCTTTAGGGAGCTCAGACTTGCAGTCCCAGTTCTGAGCAGACAACACAGCAGCAGCTAGCAGTGCCAAGGCATTCCTGTCCTGTTGGCTAGCAGGCAGATGGGGATGATCTCCATTTGACCCACCTATGTCCAAGCAAACTGGTTCCAAAAACACGTGGCTATTTTCAGCAGCTAACTGAAGATCCAGTTTAACACATCTTGAACAGGCCAGATCCTTGAGGGCCTACTTTTCTTGAAAAGTGAAGGGCAACTTGACTTTTATTGCAACTGCTCTTCCTGGAAGTGGAGTTCTCAGTAAACAAAGCCTCCAAAATTACTAGGTATTTTTGGAACTCTTTACTGTGGATTTGTGAATTCTTAAACATGTCTTACCTTCCCCGGAAGGGAAATGACGGAGGTGCTGCTTTGTCCGTCTCTCTGTCATCATGTTAGTACTGTTTAGCTCAATTTTATTCAGTACAAACACGAATGACAGCCTTTAGCTATGTTAAAACAAATTGTCATCCAGAAAGAAAGTTCTCATTGCTCTGAGCCAAATTTTGAAACTACTTAGAGCAGTGTATTTTCTGATTCACTTGAGCTGCTGTTGAGCTATACCCTTGGTGAGACTTAATTTTCATAAACATCTCCAAGAATAGTAAATTATTCATTATTGAGACTTTTTCATTAACTACTGACATATTATTAGTTTCTTTCTGCTCTCATGAGAGAAAAATAGGAGTCTATTACACCAAGAGTGAGAAAAGAATCGCTGGCACATAAATTCCATTTATTTCTATAAACATTAAGCATCATTCATAACGTATGATAGCAAACTTTATCTTAAGATTCAGGTCTAGTGATTTACAGTTTTCTTCACATTTTTAAATGTGAAAGCAACTGCTAATTTTACCTAAATGAACTGTATTAAAAACAAAACAGAACAAATCATGACTGTTCTCTAAACTATTGTAAATCAGGAATAATCTGATAAAATCATTAGACTCGCCTTCATCTGAATTAGTCCACATGTATGCTAATTTCCTGAAAATGGGTAATCAAGCTGGAAGCATCTAACATTCCCCAGCACAGAGCATGATATTCAAGAGTAAAAGAGGTTGATTTGTCAGGTGAACTGAAGCAGCTGAGGAAACAAAAAGAAAAAAACAACCCCACCACAACCAAAGAACCTCATTGCTTGAAAATTAAATGTTCCTGCTTTTCCTCTTTCAAACAAAAAATGCCCCCAGAGATCAATTGTGGGCAGATTTAAAGTGTGTCTGAATTTTTAAGCTTTTTGAATATGTGTTTAAAAATAAAGCCAAGTTACATTTTAAAAATACATGTTAGAATCATAGAATCATAGAATAGTTAGGGTTGGAAAGGACTTCAAGATCATCTAGTTCCAACCACGGGCAGGGACACCTCACACTAAACTTTTGTTGTTTCAAAATAGAAAGTCAAACTGTTTTCACCATAATATGTAGAAACAAAATGTTTTTTAAAAAGAAATATGTTTTATTCTGGTTAGAATTCTTCACCCAGTTTGAACAGAATTCCTGTTTATTCTCTGTGACTCTAAAACTGGCTTTCTCAGCAAATATGCTATTCTTGACAAAAAAATCAAGCAACCTTCTCCACTCCTGTTCCGCTCCATCTGATGGAAGGAGGTTTTGTTGACATCACCTTAACAACATAGACGTAAATTCTGTATTTCTGTCAAAATTCATGGTTGTATCCTACATTTTGGTTCCCCTCCTGGATTACAGGCTTTTTTTAATGAGCTGATCTGATTCATACTGGGGTGATGAAAAACAGCTTGGGGCATAATATCAGAAATCCCTTGGGAGTTTACAAATTGTCAGACAGATGAAGAAGGCTGAGTGTAGGTTGTTTTTATGACTTCTATATTATTTTTAGGAACTGACACTGAAAACCCCTCGAAGTCATTATGTCTCTTCCATGTTTGTCTTTAGACAGAAATGTAAGTAATTACTGCTTTAAAAATGTGTATCTGCTATGGAGTTTCCTATTAAAACTTCTCTTCTGCATTTTCAATTCTCATCTCTGCTCCCTAGTTATTTTTTCTTTCAGAAAAAGCTGGTTTTCCCCTGAAAGGAATATCCATTGGAGGGGAAGGAGGGGGAAGGAAGTAATTTTTTATAGATTATGGGCCCACTTAATGAAAAAAGAAATAGAAAAATATGCTTCAATCAGCCAAGTCTTTGGAAGCACTTTGTAGTCTCTAAGAATGAGCAGAAAGATTACCTCTCCCAGTGTTACTTTACATACCACATTTCTCTGAATAATCTTCCCATGTTACTACCAACTTAAAAAAAAAAAAAAAGCCAAAAAAACCCAACCAAAAAAAAAAAAAAACAACCCCACAAAAAACTAAAACCAAAACAAAATCCCTGAAATAACAAAGTAGGAATCTTGGATCCAGATTCACCCAGAAGTTTTAGCTGCATCCCCTTCACGTGATGACTTCAATGTGAATAAGACCCCTTAACACCTTTGCTGAGCAAGGGTTTTTATTAAAAGTCAAAAGAATCTGAGCTGCTAAGGACTGGACATTCAAATATACCAAAAGGTGGAAAACAGGAACCCAGTTTGACTTTTAGAAGTATGAACTGGTGAGGTACTTCTGATCTTATGTGATTAAGGTAAGGACCTCAGAGAGTCTGATGCTTACTGTAAAATCTCTTTCTAATATCAGATGTATCTTTCTGCCATATTTACACGACTAAAAAGTAATAATAAAATTAAAAATCATTCTCCAAAAAAGGTAATTTGAAAGCCATTTCACACATGGAGTCTCCGTCCCGTGGTTAGCACAGCTGCTAATGGCAATTTCAGTGGATTCTGGAAAACGCATAGATAATATTTCAAAGCACATAGCCTAATTAGTGCCTTTACTAGGATCTCCGGCAAGAACACCTACTGATTGTGTCTTCTCTTTGAATTAGATCTTGAATAGCTGCTCATATCAGCCAAAAGAAGAAAATTGTTTCAGCATAAGAAATGGAAGTTTAATATTCCTCTTTCAGTGACAGGAATACCACACTAACCATACTCAGTTGATGTTCTCTTTGTGCATCTGGAAAAATGGCACTTATCTATTGATAAGCCTGGTACCACTCATTGACTTGCCTTTGAAAATATACAGATATAAGTCAACGAGTCAATGAGCACTGCTGGTGGATATCACCACGGCTGGACTGTATCTAAACTGTATTGCTGACCCTCTGGATTTTCTGAGGTCATAGCTAGGTTAGTGATGCTTTTTCTAGTTGTTTATTATTTGTTTCCCAGGTATAGCTCTTTGAAAACAAAGGGCTCCAATAAGGACCGATATACTCTTGGATTGTATTATCAAGTATTTGGCAATTCTCAAAATAAACTGGAAATAATTTAGATTTACAATACCCTGAAAACCTGTTTAGTCAAGGAGACTTGAAAATACGTGTTCCTTGGTACTATGGCAAGAGTACAGACTATCAAATGAAAAAACACAGAAGGTTAATGAAATCACTTAAATGTTGGTGAAACGGTCAAATCATTATAGGGGTATCAAGTTGTCATAATTACTGGCAGGCCAGCTTTATGTTTCTGAAGTTTAAACAATGACTGCCATAAATTTGTCAGTATTTTATAGATTGAAAGACCTTTGCAAATAATTTCTACTGATTAAGTCTATTTTCTCTTCAGAAATCGTTTATGTACTCAAGAGGCTCCCAAAATATTATTTCTGGCTTGAAATTGAGATTAAAAATGTCACTCAACAACAACAACAACAGAAGTTATTTCATAGTCTGGATGGTAAAGATGACTGCTAATGGAAATACAGCATGCAAACTTTCACAGTAAGATCACTGCATTATACGTGGTGGAAATGAAAAACAATGTGACTCAATAGCTTTTCTTTTGGAAAGACTTTCCTGTTTCTGAAGTGGAAAATTGTCAAGTAGAAATACCAGTAACAGTGAGTAGACCTCTTTTAAAGTTTTATTCCACACATTTTTCCAGAACTTATTAGACTTAAAAAGTATGTTCTTACACAGAAGAGAAACATAATTGTCTCCACTGCTGAAATTGCTACTAAACAGCAAGGGAGCAGGTATGATCATTGGTCACTCAACTTCATGAGGGTACAACAGAAATACCACCTTCTAGGCCCTTCCATCCGGAAGAACAAGACATTTCGTGATCATTTTGTCTGCTTTTGTTTTTCTCAGTGATAACAGTGGCTAGAGAGAGGCACATTTCTAAGGTTGATTGGACATGATTTATTGCCGCTACATTGTAATAGATCCAACAAATGAACAACAAGCATGAAATGAAAGCACTGCAGGAATGTCTTTGCACACTGAGGTCATTGTATGGGAAAAAAGGGAGAAATATAAAAGGCAGATTAAGGAACATATTGCTCAAATGTTTAATTTCAAAACTCACAATAAGCCTTAAAAAATATTTCAAAAGTCACTCAGACAATGAATATTTTTGCCCTTTTTATTCACTGTGAACTACTTTGTACAGCTGCTGAAATAAATCCTCCAGATGTGACCCGTAGTGTGTTTTAACCATGACTGTGCTCTCTGATGCTTGAACACAAAGGGGAGGATCCTCACCTGTGTTTTCAGATGCTGAGGAGCAGCTTTGTTTTTCTTCCCTTGCTGATACTTTGTGCTTGAAGTGCATAAAGCTCTTCACTAAGACACCTGGTGTTAACATCCCACATGCAAAAGAGATGAGCCTAAATGTACCTAAGGTGCTACCTTGATATACCTAAAGGGACCTACAGGAAAGCTGGAGGTGGACTATTTACAAAGGCATGTAGTGATAGGACAAGGGGAATAGCTTTAAACTGGAAGAGGGTACATTTGGATTAGATATTAAGAAGAAATTATTGTGAGAGTGATGAGACATTGAAACAGGTTTCCCAGAGAAGTTGTGGATGCCCCATCCCTGGCAGTGTTCAAGGCCAGGTTGGATGGGGCTTGGAGCAACCTGATCTAGTGAAAGATGTCCCTGCCCATGGCAGGGGGGTGGAACTGGGTGAGCTTTAAGGTCTCTTCCAGCCCAAATCATTCTATGATCTTATGACATTAACCTTACTAGATCTAAATGTCCAGGAGACGCTAGCATCCCAGATTTTACCAGTGGGAGCTGTACATACTCAAGATCTCTGGATGCTGTGGCAGTCTGCCTTTTGTTTTGCATGTTTATGTCTCTTTCTTCTCAGTAAACACCCCACAGGAGACTGTGGATCTGAGATCACTGAGTCCTGCCCAAAGTAGTTTAGCTTGGTTTCTGAAGTATTCATTACAGTCGGATGCTATTTTTGTCCCACCAGGGGTAAGCTGCACTATCTCCTCCTGTGTGGAAGTGTCATGGGGATATTTTTGTGTCTCACTGGTTGAAGAGGAATTATATTTCTCACTCTCATTATCTCAGTCTTTGTGGCTTCTTTGCTTTTTGACTTTTCTTTTAATGTATAAACTTTCTATATCTCTAATCTTTTAATTCTTCATTATCTTTTGGTTCTAGCTGCCTGTGATTAACATCAAAAGAAAAAAAAAGATGACAGAGAATGGCTAAGCGAGTATGACAGACTTCTAAATCTCTTAGCAAACTGCTGGTTCTGATATCTTTCGTAATGGATAAAGTAATAAAGTAATGATTTTTTTTCTTTCTGCATATTTAACCTTTAACATTCAAAATGCTTTGTAAAGGAAACAGAGTAATCTATAAACTACCAGAAACAGCCAGCTTCACACACTTGCCATACCCTTGCATTGTATGAGTTTTTTTCTTCATAGGTTATACTTTCTGAAACCTATCTACAACTTCTTAAAATCAACATCACTCGGATTGCAAACAGCACTGTCAATAGAAGGCAGACTGTGGAAAACATCATTATTGGTGTCAGCTAAATTTTTACATACTGTGAACGAAACCACTCCTGCCTTATAGTAGCAGGAAAAGATTATATCTACAAAGATCTGATCTACAGAGAAAGAAACTTTGTGTTGGTATGCAGGGGGCCCAAGAGAGTTGTGTTTCTATAGTAACCATAAATGTTTTTTCTGTCTTTTAAGCCATTCCTCTCTTACCTTGTTAGTCTGTTTGACATATCTACCTGCATATGCCCAAGTACTAGGATAAACTGCCTCAAGATTTAGAGATAACAGATATGGCAATCAGATGAACTGACATCATGTTCATGACAAATCTGCAAGCCACCAATGGCTTTTTAGACTGGCAGTCATGGACCCTGACCCTCTCAGGATGCTTACAGTAGAAACAATGGACATCAGCAAAAGTAAGAGCTTGCAAAGATATCAAAAAAAAAGCTGGATAACCCACTGAAATAACTGAAGGATTTTCCCTTGTCGTGGGTTCAGCAGTAGCAGTCATTTTTCACCTTCTTAGCAGCTGGTGCAATGCTGTGTTTTCTACTTTCAGCCTGGGAACAGCACTGATAACACTGATGTTTTCAGTTGCTGCTCAGTAATGTTTACTCTGACAAGGACTCTCCGAGTCTCATGCTCTGCCAGGAACGAGGGGAAGCTGGGAGGAAGCAGAGGTAGGACACCTGACCCAAACTAGCCAAAGAGGTATTCCATACCACAGCACGTCATACCCACTATATAAACTGGGGGCAGTTACCCAGAAGGGCTAGATTGCTGCTCGGGTCAGGTTGGGTATCAGTCAATGGGTGGTGAGTGGTTGTATTCTCTTCCTTTGCTATTTCCCTCATTGTTATTATTATTCGTGGTCGCAGTAGTGGTTTGTGTTATACCTTAGTTACTGGGCTGTTCTTATCTCAACCTGTGGGTGTTACATTCTTTTGATTCTTCTCCCCATCTCTCCAGGAGTAGGGGGAGAAAAAAAGGAGGTTGGGGAGTGAGCAAGCAGCTGCATGGCTCTGAGTTACTGGCTGGGCTTAGACCATGACAACCTTCATGGAGAAAGGATACGAAAATTCATCCCTCTTAGGCTAAAATAATTCCTCAGCACCATGGAAAACTTGGAAAATAAGGCTTCAGATTGTGCATTCCAAAATGCAGGATTTGGTCCTTTAGAATATTGTTAATATATGTACTTGCTTTAAAAAGCACATAGCCTGTAAAGGTGTTAATTCAATATAACACATTCTGTCTCATGAGATTTATTTAAGTAAAAATGTCATGCTGGTTACATTTAAAATAAAAGTTAATTATAACTACAGGGTTTTTCTTAAGTTTGTTTGATCACTGTAAATTTAACTCAGTTACAGACCACTGTAAAATATGCTGTTAGCTTTCTGTATTTTTGAGTGCCAAGGCTCACTGGGGTCTATGAGCACGGGCAGACCTATCTTCCTACTATCCCACAGAGAAAAGATGTATGCAGTAAAACTACAGAGAGAATCCAATCGCCACCCACGAAACTCCGAATTTTGAAGTGAAGAGTATTTGTGCTCGGGCCCAAAAGGAAGGGAGAGATTATGGTTACACGAGGATACATACCTGACCCACCAGGAACCCAAAAGGAGTGGCATTTTTTTCTCTGAATGGTTTATATTGTTTAGTTAAAAAATACAGGGGGCTGATGGAGACTGATAGTTGATACCTCACAATTTGGGCATTCAACAAGGAATCTCACCATTCATTCCTCACATGGTTAATGGGCAGAAGACTGCAATTCAGCCATCCTAAAATGTAAACATGGCTGTGCTTATCTTAAGTTGAAAATACATCAGAAGTTTTTTGTTTGCTTGTTGTGGGTGGCATGGACTTTTTGGTAAGTCATAGGAGAGAAAGGACTTTGCATCTGGCGAATTAGTCATGCATTCTGTTTTGCTTTAAATTTATCTCCTATATCAAAGATGCAAAAGTAAGACGAAAGTATTTGCTCCCTGCAAATATCATGGTCACCGGAAAAGAGAGATAAACCCATACATAGTCTCCTTGTATGAGATAATTTATATCTGGTATTGCATACTGGCTGGAAAGTAGAACAATATCCACTTCCCTTATTATTTGCTTACTATTGTTAGATCCACCAAGCAGATGATAAAGATTTTTTAATGACAAGGAGAAAAAGTTGTAACTATGATTTCAGGAGAAATTTTTGTAAAAGGAGACTGGAATTAGAAATGCAATAAACCAAATACACACACACACACAAAAGCAACAAACCCCGCAAGCCCACCACCTTTTCTCATCAGATCAAGAAACCTCCTACCTTTTCCTGTACGTGACTGATCCAGGTCCAGTTTCCTACGATGGAAAAAGTCGACAAGGTTTTCTTTCAATACAAAACACAAATAAGAGTCTTTGCAGAATTTGTGCATGGGTGTCTGAATTCATCAACACTCTGAAGTTGAATGTTACCTGTCTAAGATCTGATCCTGAGTGTTCATCTTGAATGAACTTGTGCAGGTGAATAACTTGAAATGACAGATCTGGGTGAGACCATCAAGGGCCTTAAGACTCATCCACACAGCCAAAAGTACCATGCAATAGCCAGTAACTTTCCAGAAGTCCACATAAACTGTTCCGAACCTCTGCCTACCATAACTCACAGATTATGTCTCCACACCTGTGACAAACCTGAGACCCAAAGCCTCCTATACTTTTTGCTCCAGGAAAAAACAGGATCATTAGCAATGTCCCAGGTCTCTGCAGCTGCATGATAGCTGTATTGGCAAAGTATCAAAGAAAGTGAATCATGCCCTGAGCATGGAGGAAAGCAAAAAATCACAAGGTCGTTGCTATTCAGTTAGAAGAAGGTTTTTTCCAACCTCAAGCTAAAAGGTCTGTTTAAGAAGGAGCATGTGAGTGAGACACCACTAACAGAGCATTGAAAAGATTCCAGCTGTCACTAGTGCACCAAAATACTCTGCCCAGGGGACCTTTTCCAGCTGAAGCTAATCTCTGATATTCCAGTAGAAAACCAATTTTCTCTGTCTCCCAAAAGCAAAATTCGACATCAAGCAAGAAAATAAGATTTCTTTCTGCTTCTTACAGGCAACAGTAGACCCATGAAGTATGCAGTGAACTAATTAAATACTGTTATGAGCAAAGCATAACAAACTCACCATGATCTATCTCCTTTCATCTCCTTTTTGGGAAACCAAACAAATTTTCTTATCCTGATATCACAAGGTTTCTTACAAGCTCCTATCTCACCCTTTTCCTATCCTACAATCTCCCCTTGAACAGATCACACTCTAAGCTTCCATGATTTAATCTCTTCCACTGAAGTAATTCAAGTTCCTCATCTACATGACCAGCTGGGACCTCCTTACAGAACTTCTTTTGCTGTTATAGTCATAGAATCATAGAATAGTTAGGGTTGGAAAGGACCTCAAGATGATCAGGTTCCAAACCCCTGTCATGGGCAGGGACACCTCACACTAAACCATCTCACCCAAGGCTCTGTCCAACCTGGCCTTGAACACCGCCAGGGATGGAGCATTCACAACTTCCTTGGGCAACACATTCCAGTGCCTCACCACCCTCACAGGAAAGAACTTCTTCCTTATATCCAATCTAAACTTCCCCTGTTTAAGTTTTAACCCGTTACCCCTTGTCCTGTCACTACAGTCCCTGATGAATAGATCCTCCCCAGCATCCCTATAGCCCCACTTCAGATACTGGAAGGCTGCTATGAGGTCTCCAAGCAGCCTTCTCTTCTCCAGGCTGAACAGCCCCAACTTCCTCAGCCTGTCTTCATATGGGAAGCGCTCCAGTCCCCTGATCATCCTCGTGGCCCTCCTCTGGACTTGTTCCAGCAGTTCCATGTCCTTTTTATGCTGAGGACACCAGAACTGCACACAATACTCCAGGTGAGGTCTCACGAGAGCAGAGTAGAGGGGCAGGATCACCTTCTTCGACCTGCTGGTCACACTCCTTTTGATGCAGCCCAGGGTACGGTTGGCTTTCTGGGCTGTGAGCGCACACTGAAGCCGGCTCATGTTCAGTTTCTCATCGACCAGCACCTTTCTTCTAATTTTCAGTTTTGAAAGATTTATTCCCAGATCATAGTTCTCTGACTTTATGTTAGTTCCTATTATTAACACCCACATGTAAACATCTCCCTTTCAGTCCTCATTTTTCCAATTTTCCCAAACTGTCCTCTTTTGAACCATTAATTTACAAAAAAAGTCCTCTTTTCCCTAACTGTTCACCCCTATTCGTTTTGTTAGACTTTTTTCATGATAGGTGAGCGAAACACATCTTTAAAAGTTACAGATAAGCTTTTGCCAACCGTAACTTGTGGAATTAATTTAACACAACATGAAAGGTGAGACACATGAAGCCAGAATAAATGAAAGAGTTTATGGGTCCACATAGATTTAAACTTCAGGATATTATGGTCTGAGCTATCTGTGAACCCCTAGGAAAATATGATTTCAGCAAGACTTGTCTGAAGATTTTCTGCTAAGAAACACATTCTAAGGAGACAGAAATATTGATGAATGCTAACAGTAAATTATAGTGACATGCCATGGGGCTGTGTGGTTTTGCTAGGTGTCAGCCAGCCTTCAGACATCCTCTCACTTGGCCCTTATGTGCCACTTGTGGATTGTGATGTTAGAGATGAAGCTGCAGACATTCATCACTTGCAGTTCCTTTTCCATTAAGCTACTTTTGCTTTTGTTAGCCCCTTAAGAAAGAAGAGGGAATTAACTACAGCTCTTGCGGCTGCCCATGTGTATCTTTACATTTGCAGCTTTTGAATATCTCCTACAGTATAAATAGGTTTTCAGCCTAACATGCTCATTGTTTTGAGGCAGTCTAGATGAAAAGAGTGTTTAAGAGCTAATGCTTTGACTCCTTGTTGCAACAGATTGCAAAGATTGCTGCTGTCAGCTAACAGGTCAATTATTACAATTTAATATTAATTAGATGGGAGGAAAGTTTGGCATTACAGATGCAAATTATCCACTTCAACAGGAACATATGGAGAGAGACTGCCAGGTCTCCTATTAACTCCACTCATCAGAAAACAAAAGTTTATTTGCCAGAGTTATTTGTCATCATTGATGTCCAAAATGCCATGTTATATTGTACCTGTGTCGTGGTTTAAGCAAAGCCACACAGCCCGACCATTCACTCCCCCCCCGCCTTCTTTCCCTCCCTCTACTCCCAGAGGGATGGAGAGGAGAATCTAAAAGAATGCAACTCCCACGGGCTGAGATAAGAACAATTTAGTAACAAAGGTATAACGCAAACCACTACTGCTACCACCAATAATAATAATAATAAAAATAAGGGAAATAACAAGGGGAGAGAATACAACTCCTCACCATCAGCTGACCCAAAACTCGCCCCACCCCACCCGACCGAGCACCAACCGATACCTCACCCAACCCTGCAGTCCCTAGCCTTTCCAGGTGTCTCTGTTACATCCTGGCCATGACATGCTGTGGTATGTTGGCTAGCTTGGGTCAGGTGTCCTGTCTCTGTTTCCTCCCAGCCTCCCCTCCTCCCTGGCAGAGAATGAGGCTCAGAAAGTCCTTGGGCAGACCAAACATTTGTGTTATCAGCTTTGCTCCCAGGCCTAAAGTCAAAACACAGCACTGCACCAGCTACTAAGAAGGAGAAAAATGACTGCTGCTGCTTATCCCAGGACAACTGTTTAATTCTGTGCTGGGTAAGGTAACATGTTCAAGAACACATGTCCATTATCTGCTGGCTTCAACATGGACAGGAGTTCTCCACAAGCTCTCTTTTGATATGTGTTTTGAAGTTGTTGTCTCCGTTCTGTGTGTCTATGCTTTTCCCCTACAGATTTTAACAGGCAGTTTCTAGTAACAAGCAAGCACTCAAAGAAGGTTTCTCAAACATTTGTGTTTCATGAAGTTAACTTTCTGCTCCCTGGTGGTTAAAATACTTCTAAAGAAGAGAGCTCAAAGGTGAACAGATTTGCTGTTCTGGTCAATGCAACAAAAGAAATCTATGAGACAGTGCTAGTACTTCCTATTTTCAGGATCTCATGCTGGTTTTCTGACTACTAGTGTCTGCGTTGACAATAAGGATGGTGCTTGATGGTGGGGAAGGCATTTAAGGAGAAATGCCCCAACCCTCTACTTTTGCTCTTTCATTGCTGAGGACAGTACAGCTGATTAAAGTACCTCTAAAAGTTTCCAATTTACACTCCAATTTCCCTGCCTTTATAATGAAATTGTTGTGTATGGCAGCAATACTATCTACCTTTGTGCACAGGAAGCTAGTGTGATCCATCTTTGCTAAAGAAAGGTAAAGTTTCTTCTAAAGAAACCTGCTGTAATAGCAACAGCTTTGCACAGTTGTTTCATGCAGTTTTTACTGAATTGTTCCTTCTCCCACAGGCTATTATTCTGCTCCACCTGTGCAGAACAGAAAATGCTGCTCTACCTATTAGTGAAGAAAAGGCCATAGAGTGGGTAACACCTCCCTCTGAAAGTCTGAAGGTTGACAACAAAGAAAGTCAGTTTTGCATTGTTTCCAAAAATGCCACAAACCCAGAGGGTTGCCATTTACTTTGGAAGGAGGAGAATGGATAACTGAAATAAAAGAAACAAGTGAGATTTCCCCAACACAAACTGCAGGGGACTATTCTGTGCATCAAAAATTTGCTGGAATTAGAGTGACTGTCCATTTGCAGTCAACCACCAACAATAGGTAGCATTCCCAGAGCATCCTTCACAAATTCGTTGCAAATCACTGAGCAGAATTATTATACAGGCAAGAGCTAATCACAGAATCAAAGAATCATAGAATCATAGAATGGTTAGGGTTGGAAAGGACTTCAAAAACATCAAGTTCCAATCTGCGGAATGCAGCAGAGAAATGTATCTGTGATTTGCTGTATTTTCTGCTTAGGGAAAGCTTATTTAGTGTAAAAATTTGAATGCTGCAAGTGGTAGTCAGGGGCTGCTTCCTGTTGTCAAGAAATGAATTTGTATTACCAAAGCTCACAGTGATTTTTTATATATCTGTATATATATATATATAAGAACAGATGAAGAAAGAATCATGGCATTTGATGGTAGGATAAAAGCTGCTACTCCAAATAGCTCAATGGGTTTGCCTGATTAAAAAACACAGTAAAAAAAATACTCTCCATACTTGGCCCTATGTTTTCACCCCTCACTTTATCATATGCTTCCTGTGTGTTTCATTGGGAGGGTTTTTTTTGATCTACATGTTAATCAGTCTTGTTTTAACTGCTTCTTAACATTATGGTGGATCTCTGCCCAGCATGTACTCTAAACAACAGCAAATCAACCAGCAGTTTTTTATTTCTGTTCATTAAGACTGGTCAGAGCAGTAGGGAATGCTCAATATGGGATGCAACAGAGGAGTAACTAGTGATAAATGTACGATACAAAGCAGTCCAGCACTTAGCATTCATGCAAGGGAGAGGAGGACAGAAACAGAGAAACGGAGTGGACCAGAGCCATAATCTATGGCGCTCGATAATCTTTTGACCACTCTGCCTTATATGAAAGCAAGTAGTTTCTTAGATGACAGGAATACAAAAGTATTTTGTCATTTGACAAAACCCTGATATAAATAACCCCATTCCCCAGTTGTGTGGCTAATGAAGTCAATCTCTGCTTTCCGGTTGTGCCCAGTTGAGAGTAGCAGCAATGATTTCAGACCAAGAGCTTACACTGATCCTCTCCCATTCAGGCTAATTGCAGGGTGTAGTCTTTAGAAGAACGACAGGCTTTGCAAACATAAAAGGCATTGTAGGTGTCAGTTCAATTCACAGTTTATATCTCCATGATTGATAGTACATGGTCAAACTCAACAGCTGTACTCAGAGGTAACATTCAGATCACTTTGAATAAGTCGTTGAATATATGTGTCGTCATAGGAAAGATTACTGAAAACAAAAAGAGTGTCTCTGCTGAGGTCAGTAGCTATTTGAATCAAATACTTCTGTCATAAAAAGATCCTCAAAAATACCTTTACCTACAAAAACCTTGAAAAAATTGTTTCTCATAGAGAAGCCATTTGAGACACCTTTTATTGTTAATCTATTTTTAAGGAAGTTCAGAGGATTAATTTTGTCATTGGGATTCAAGTTAAATTTAGACTATCTTGTTAAATTTTGGTTGCAGCACTTGCCTTGTTTGTGAGCCTCACATGGACACAGGTGTGAAATAGGCTCCAAGGGGCACAGGGAAGGAGTGATGTGATCTCGGCTTCTGCGGTGGCTAACGTTTAGTGCCTCAGTGTGTTGGCAGAATCACAGGCTGCAGTGATCAGAGAGATCCATATACCTATTGACAGGCAGCATGGGCAGCTGGCTGTACCTGTTGGCTGCCAGGCAGATCTCTGCAGAGCAGGGATGGGCATGGATTCAGATCCTTTCAGAAGTATAGCAGAAAATATTTTCATTTTTTTAGAGAAAAACATTGTGGGAAAAATACTCTGCAAGAGAGAAAAGCACATAATAGCACTGCCTCCTAATGTGTTGCTGTCCCATTCATCTTGGGAGACAAACTCCGAAGTCCAACCCCGCCAGCTATTTCCAGAGAAAGATCTGCTTTCTGAAGTCTGGAGATAAAAGAAATGAGATGCAAGACTTCTTGTGGCTGCCTGGGCCTGAGAAATATTTGTCTGCTGTTTGTGTTACATTGTACAGTGAATGCTGCCTTTCACCATCCTATTCCCTACCAGTTTGTTGCTATTGCCTGAATAACAATCAGCAAATCCTCATAGGAATAAGTTTCTCCCTCAGAGAAGAATGTGAAGTTAAATTCCTTTCTGTTTCTAAAGGACTTTGAAGTCCCCCCAAATGAAAGTTCCAGGAAAGGACAACATTGTGTTCTGCTTGGGGCAAGGTAAAAACTGGGGTCATCTGCAGCTGAGGAAGAATCCTGCAGCTGTGTAATGGAGAAGAAATACCACCACTGAGGAAAGGATATATATTCAGGTCTGCAAAGTGATCATTCGGTTCTACAGCTTTCTGTTTTCTAGTAAGTGGAACAAGTCCATGTGATGAAGTTCATTCTGGGTCAGCATCTTTCTGCGTTCTGCGTTTATGTCCCATGAAGTTTAGGTTTTACATTTGGCTTTGCAATAGTTGCTTGTGGAAAAGCAGAGCTGTTTCTTACCTAGGGCTGCTTGGAAAAGAGTTGTGCAGCCTGTGTAAATCCTATTGCAGTTGGACAGACTTTGGGTTCTTTGCTTTTACAAGACCTTAAACCTCTTTCAAAGACATAAACCTCTGGATCCTCTGCAGCTATTTGCCTTCATGGTTTAGAATTTTCATTTGTGATGGAGAAATTGCCTGACGAATGACAATAGAAGTAGATTCCACTGTACCTGTATATAATAAATATAATTTGGAAACCCTTACATGCCATTAAATTTTCCTGCAGCTTCTAGAAGTGTTCAGGCTGTCTGGTGGAAGTATGTTGGCCTGTTTCGAATGGTTTCATGTGAGGACTATGAGCCCTATGCAAACAGGGGCTCAGACCAGCTTATTGATAGTGCTTGACCTGCCTGTCCTCTATCTCTGTGCTGCTGTTATAGCAGTGATAGTTAAAACTTACTTTCATAATCTCATAATCAGAAAAGGAAAAAAACCCAAAACCCTAAAAATCTTGCTTATGGGAGTTGTTATGAGGAGTTCTGGAAAGCCTCAATTCAATTAAGTCTCTGTGGTTTAGACTCAAGTTCCCCTTTCTGCATAATTGATGCAATTTTGCTTTAAGACTCTATTGTTAACTTTATGATTCACTTTTAAAGTCTGGGCTGTAATAGAAAATTTAATGATATACACATTATAAAATGCTTTAAACAAAGAGAGAAAAGAACACATTAGCTTTCTTAAACTATCTCTCCTTAAACTACAAGACCCTATTTCTCATTTACACTAAATCCCTTTTATACTCTTCCAGCTATGGTAACAAGGCATGAATTTTGTATGAATCACATTTATATAATTTTTAGTACAAATAAATACAAGTGCTCAAGTTTTCTCTTTTCCTTGGGTTTTGAGGTAGAGACATTTGTGCTGTGATTGGTCCAGTTTTCTTTTTCTATAGATAAATAAAAATAGCCAGACCCTATTACTAATCTCTTAAAAAGCTTCTCAGCACACACAGTCATTAAAATCCAGTACAATGTGATATGCCCACCGCATTGCTAACTGATGAAATGTCAAAGATTTACTTTGCACAAAAACAATGAGTACCATATGTTTCCATCTCACTGACTATAGAACTGTGCTGAAAAATAGCAGTATTTCTCTTCTGTTTCTGCAGGTAAACACAAAGTCGTAAGTCACAAAGTCCCAGTCCCATCTAAAAGTAAATAGATATATAAAAATGAATCAGCTCTGTTATAAATCTCAGGCAAGTTTCCTCCTTGTAAGAAAATAATGGGAAAATATGTTCATATTAATATAAATATCACCTCTGTTTTAGTAGCTTTCTAGTGCTGCAACTTCAGAAGTCCTTGCCAGAATGCAGGGATGAGTCTATATGAAATAGTGAACTGAATCATTTACCATGTGTTTTTCTTACTTTCATGAGGGAAGATGGACTGCTCAGAGAGGGTGCTTGTCACCTGACTGAAAAACAGCAAAGGTGCATTGATTCTGACAAGTCCTTCCACAGGTTCACCTCATGCATTTGGGACCTAAAATGGAAAGGCCTGACCTGTTAGTGATGTCTATCACCATAGAACCATTGAGAAAATACTCTGCTATTTCAGACTCGTTAGCCAACATATAAATTTTTAATTCCCCCTAAAATACTCAGCTAATTTTTCTAGAAATTGGACTATTTGCTCATGGTTCATTGTCAAGATATTGTACTGATACTTCTGGAGAAGTCCAAGAGATGAAGGACAGTCTATTAAAGGTTAATGTGGTATATTCAGTGTAGGTGAGGAATAAAGGGTAAAGCTGCAGGCCATTGCTGTGTCCAAGAGAAAATGGAGAGGAGATACTCAGGTTTGTCTGTATACTGACAAGCCTAGGTCTCCGACTAAATGTGGAATCAGATATGGAGAGAGGGATTCTTAAAAAATTAAGGGTAGTTCAACATTTTTATTATTAACAGGAGTACGTTTAAGAATAGAATTACTACAGTTCAGACATTTCCCAGGCATCTCTGCATGTCTTAATTTATCCCTATGTTTTGCCTTAAGCAGTTCAACTGAAGACCTCACTGTCACTGGAGAAGCACATAGAAGAGACCATGGAGAAAGGCTGGGGACTCAGGACTAAGTAGGTTGACTGTGGAGGCTGATACTCAAGGGAAAGCTTCCAGGAAGTCAATCTAAGCTTACACGTGTTCTATAGGCTTGGAGCTAGTAATAATGACAGCTTTCCTTCTAGGCCAGCTTGGGAACACATGGAATCCAGAGAACTGGTTCCGTTTGCAGTAACGTACTGGGCACAGAGTTGTGCTTGGCCAGACTGTAACACAAACATTGAGACACTTATTGGGATAGAATTAAAGACTTTGGTAATAGGAAGAATATAATCAAAGACTGCAGTAAGTTAATTAATATTTCTGGCTCTGGACACTTACTGAAAGGAATCTCCCCTTGTGCATCAGTACTACTGTTGGAGTTTGCAAGGAAATTCAGTTCATATGCCTCTGTGTTTATAGATAGCCTGTTTCAGATCACTGGATGTAAAAGTTTGTTTCTTCCTCTTGGCTTGGCACAGTGTAAATGTGATCACTTTCAGCTTCCACTGAGGAAGTAATTATGAGTGCTTTGAAAGTATGGTTGGTTCATCAGCTGTTGCTGATAACATTAAAGACAACAGTTGTAGACCCACTAATTTGTTGTTCTGTATGTTATAATATCAGTGAACACATTTTAACATTTAGTAATGAAGAATTGTTTTATTCATGGTGCACAATAAATTTGGAGTAAAGTAGTTGAAAAATGCCCACCATATGGGTGATTGTTCCTTACTTTTGCTGTTCTTTTCCTATTCAATAAGCACTTGCTGTGTAGCATCTTTCTTCAGATGACTGAAAAAAAGAAGAAGGAAAGCAATTGCATTTGTCTGTACAAGCAGATTGGAGTTTTTATTATGCTTTTTAAGTGAAAAATGCATTAAGCCTTTATCTATTAATTATTTCCATTCTTAAGTACTTAAGTAAGTCATGTTCTTTAACTGTACTTTTCAGCAAAATTATGCTTACAGTCAAATGGGACTAATTATTTTCCGTAGTTTCAAAAAGAAAAATCCTTACTGAAATATAAAATGCAATCATGCATTCCTGCCTGAAATGCGGTTTCTAAGAGAAATTTGCTCACAGTCAGGTTTTACTTCTTGTTGATGCAGTTAACATCTGAAAAAGTGTTTCAAAAAGAGATATTTTCATACATCAGTAAATGATGAGGGTATATCACCACCATTTTTTCTAGTATGTTAATTTCCAGTGAAGAAGACTGGAAAATTTTTCATAACCTTTACAAAACACGATTGAATAAAAAACAAATAATTTGATGATGAATATAATGATGGGACTACAGAAGTGATGGATAGGGGCAGAGCAACTGACATCCTTTACCTGAACTTGTGCAAAGAGTTTGATACTGTCCTACATGATATCCTTGTCTCTAAGTTGGAAAGGTGTGGATTTGATGGATGTACCACGCGATAGATAAAGAATTGGCTGGATGGCCACATGCAGGCTAGAGCGCCTCCCATATGAAGACAGGCTGAGAAAGTTGTGGCGGTTCAGCCTGGAGAAGAGAAGCTGCATCATAGCACCCTTCCAGTATCTAAAGGGGGACTGCAAGGATGCTGGAGAGGGACTTTCCATCAGGGACTGTAGTGATAAGACAGGGGATAAGGGGTTCAGACTTACAGGTGAGATTTAGGTTAGATATACGGAAGAAATTCTTTACTGTAAGGGTGGTGAGGCACTGGAATGGGTTGCCCAAGGAAGTGGTGAATATTCCATCCCTGGCAATGTTCAAGGCCAGGTTGGACAGTGCCTTGAGTAACATGGTCTAGAGTGAAGCATACCTGCCCATGGCAGGGGATTGAAACTATATGGTCCTTTGCAACCCTAACCATTCTATGATTCTATGACTTCTGGATGGTAAGTGGCATTATGAAATAATAGTGAATTAATTTTAGCAAACATTAAAATATTTGTGCTAAGACCTTGGAATTACCCAAAGAACAAAGCTTACTTTTTTTTTTTTTTTTTTTTTTTATTGCCCTATTTTGACATTTTCAATTTGTAAGAAAGGGTTATGTAAACAGTTCATGATGTCTGGCCATTCAGTTTGGGAGCTGGCAAAGTGTATCTTGGTTAAATTCCAAAAAAAAGCCAGACAAAGAACAGACTCATGTTGTGTATACCAGCCATGCTCTGAGGGCCTGATCAAAAGGGCAATGAAGATAATTTTCACAAAGGACAGATTAGCAGATCCACAGAATGTCTCGAACTATCAGCTCCCATCGTACTTTCAAATAACCCCCCTTAATGTAAAACTAATATCCTGAAGGACCCAGCTTAGCTGAGTAGTGCTGAAGTTAGACCATTAACAAAGTGTAAATGAATCTTCTGAGATGTTATTACTTTCATGTCACAGTAAACAAGATCCTATGATAATTCTAGACCCAGAATTAAGCAGAGGATGAACCTGTAATGTAAAGTGCAAGAAACAGATATATTAGGTAAAGAGAAAACTTACTCCAACCTTGACACATCAGGTGTTTAGAATCAGCTTCTCTGCTCACAGCCAACAAATCAGAGATATTTAACAGCCCACCCTGGACCAACACTTGGATACCCTTTGTCCCCTTTGAAAAAAAAAAGAAGATAAATACTGCTGTGTGCTGGAACTTATAAGCCCTTAAGAAACATATGTCTCACCGCTCATTAGATGTTTTTGTGGTAGCTGGAATTCTTAAAAGGTCACTTTTTCCCCCCATGCTAGTTCTCTGTGGCCTTATGTTGATGCAAGACTTCTCTCAGATAAAGCACTTAACAACGGTCTGCTCTCAGTTTGTTTTCGCAAAAATCAGAATAACTGTATTTTCTTCAGGATTTTTATGTCCCTGTTAATTTGGTTGAATTGGCTAAGTGGTTCAAATGTTATTTGGGGATAACAAGCAGGCATTCACATGTACAGACTGAGAAATTCGTAGTCTAATTTCCTAGAAAAAAAAAAAAAAAGCTGAATAAAACTGATTCCCCAAAGAACTTAAAACTTAATAGGGAAGAGTAATTTTATCATAAGTAAAATCTTTCTTAGTGCTACAGTTGTGAGTCTTTGGGTTTGTTTTTTTTTTTTTTTTTTTTTTGCTCTTTTAGGATATTTTTTCATCAAACTTTATCATCAGCTTCCACCACACTAATGCCCCGCAGTGTGTAACATTGCCCTTTGCTGCTTGGCTTAGCTTTAACACATTAAGTAATTGCAAGCAAAGCTTGCTCTGTGTACATACCCTTATGGGTCAGTCTGATTATTTAACAACTTTTCAACTCACCGATTTCACTGTTTCCACCAAATTTCAGTAGGTAACAGGTATCCCAAAGGCATTACCAATTCTGGATCACATAACCCCGTTATTATCTGGACATCTACACCCCAATGTGTGGCATCAGCTTTGGAATAGTAATTTTTTTATGACTTTATCCATAACCCATGCTTTTTACAAATCTGCTGGAATAGATCCCACTGGAGGACAAAGGAATGTCCTCCTGTCATTTCCCCCATTTACAAAACTTTTCAGAGCTCCTCACATCCCTTGGTAACCCTCTGAGGCTTGTAAATCCCAGCCTACCCATTATCCAGGGGGAAGCAGGGAAGCGGCAGAATATCCGTCTCAGTGATTTTAGTCCATCATGCTGAACAGCTCTGAAGACATGATTTAGCAGAAGATATATAAAAGAAGCATGATAGTGTAGGAAAAAAACAAACAGATATTTTTTAATTGAACAAATAGTTCAGCTTCTCCCTTCTTTGTTGCAAGCCTGGGAGTGGTGGCTCTTAGTTTTGGAGTCCATGGTTTATTTCTGTTCTTCTCATCTCATTGCTGTGTCCTACATGCTTAGATCACATAGGCTCTTCTAAACCTGACAAACAGCCAGATCGTATCAGATTAAGCTTTTCATTAATTTCACACTCCAGCAGGGAAGCATTTAGTGACCTTTATCAATCAGTCTTCCCTGGCTGAATAACAGTTTCATTTATAGGATTAGTTAGTATGTAGCCACTAAAACTACCCAGAGAAAAAGCACATAGCTAAATGCCTTGCTTGGCTGGCACATGTTTTCTGTGTTATTCATACAGTAATGGGGAGGAAAAATGCCCACCTAGGCCAAGGAGAAACCAGCTTCTCTCTCTGCAGAGAAACCAAATTTAGTCCCATGTTGTGTTCCTAACAAAGAGAGACTTTGAAGACCCATGGCACAGGTACAAAATTCATCTCTATAGCTAGATTGGGCATGACAAAGTCAAGCTGCAGACTCTAAAGGCTATTTCAGGGGAAACCAGGGTAACACATCATTATGTACACATAGTTTTGGCCAACCTGTGTTCTTCCAACAGTTGTGAGGAGTAGCACCTTGTTTTCCACACCTTTAGCTTGAGACAGGGACCCTGGCAACAGAGGCTAAAAGTGGCCTTAACCAGTTTGTTACCAAACCTCGACAACGGTGTCAAGGAAGACAGCAGCTGCTGTGGCAACAGCAAATGTTCACATAGGCATGTCCTCAGGGTCCCCAAGAAATAGCACAGAGTTGTACCAGTGTGACTCTGACCTGAAGCCAGCAAGGGGGAAGTGTGGTGGTATTGGTGATTACCTCATTCTAGCAGAATGAGGTAACAGTTCACCTGAGTTTTGTCTTTCTGAGTTAATCTGTGAATATTAAGTTAATTATAAGTTAATGTCAGTCGAATGGCAACATGAATAAGATATAAACCTCATGTATTTTGGCACAGATTTCAAATAACTAGTCATAACACCTGATCACATTCAGGAACCTAAAGTCAGTGGAGAGCTATCAACACTTATCCTGCAGTAAACAGTTAAAATAAGCTAGATGTGCCCTAAGAATGCTAATTTCCTCTATTGGCTGTGAAGTGGTCCCAATGTGAGTGGCTCAGATGGACCTGCATTACAAACACTTGCAATCAGACAAAACGAAACAGACATCAAGCATCTCACTGCAAGCATCTATAACAATCACAGATGATACTTTCTGTATTTACAAAAAAGCCTAAAGATCCTTGGGTAATATCTGAGATGAACAGCAGAAGGAACAAAGTTACAACTGGAGAGAGTTCTTATACCTGTATTCTGCATTAAATCTCTATGACTGTCATTTGTCAGGACAAACTATCAATTTGTCAGTAATCTAGCAGCTGAAATGCTACATCTTTGTATAAAATTCGGAGGTCATCATGAAGTAAAGCAAGCACTGCTAACATTATCTATGTTAGAGAAAGAATATCCGCATTATCATGCCTGGAAACAAAACAAAACTCCTAAACCAGGGTATTTATGTTTTGTTTTCCAAAACATCTTACCTCCAAACAAGTTTATGATAGCTGGAGGTAGATTCCATATGGCAGGTTTTCTTTTATAACAGTGTGGTGAACTTCTTTTTGAAGGGTTTGAATGTCAAACCTTACCTTTGCTTTATGTAATGGTACTGTTTTGCTTTCTTTGATTCTTCTGTGCATTGTTTTATATAGAATGTTTTCTGACATGGAGGATGTCTCTAGCACTTTATATTTGAAACAAACCAACCTTATGTGGTCGCTTGGCTGTCATCTTATGTAAAGGGTTCTGTTCATATGTTCTGGCAATCTGAAGCCCTGGAAGTGCAGGGGACTGTGGAATTGGCAGTCTTCTGCAAGTTTCCAGATTTATGCAGAAAGAAAGAAGGAATTACTTCACCTCTAAATGCTGGTGTAACTAAGATAGTAGACCTAGAATTTGCTTTTAGGAAAAACCTTGAAAAAAGAGAAGTGTGTGAATACTTCGGAAAGCACTATAAATGTTAAAGTAATGACTACAGATAATGAAAATAAAGCCTTTTGGGGTAATTCAAGTAATTCAATCCATTATTTAGTTGAAGAGATGATTAAGAGGTGACCTGAGCACTGTGTACCTCAGAGTGAAGAGATTTCTGATGAGATACAACTCTGGCATTCAAAAATGGCAAGAGGAAATACCAAGGCTGGAAGCCAAAGTGAGATGAAATGAGGCAAGAAATCAGGCAAACAGTATTTGGCTGTATGTGGCTGGTTGGGTTTTGTAATTAACCTCTGGAAATGTTTATTCAGGTGAGGGGTGAGATCTCTATCATTCCGTATTTCTTTAAATCAGGATTGTGTATCTGCCTCTAAGAAACACAAAGTTGTAATGAGACTTGATGGACATATTATTTAGAGAAGTCCTTCAGTCTGTAATATACAGAAAGTCAAACCAAAATACTTTAGTAAGAATGGGGGCAAAATAAACCCACAACACCCAAAATCTAATTACTTTTAACCTTGTTTGTGAACAAGATTATAGAGCTTTATAAACTGCAACACTGAATTCCATTCTGGACTGGCCTGGGAGAGTCACCTACTTGTGCTTGATGAGGTTATTTCTAGTTATTTCTTATGAATATATGATCTCATCAGGTTTCAGAAGTTAAATATCCATGAAACTGGAAACATTATTTTCTCTTGGTTCAGTCAAAGGCAGTTGATAACAAACTGGACAAGTTAAGGAGTTGAAAAACAAACGTGAATTTCTATCCATCATATCCTTGATTATGTTCTGTCTTCCAAGGTACAGTTAAGTCTCTCAATAAAGATCATTTTATTTTCACTTCATCTCTTTTGAAGCTGAGGAATCCAAACCCTTATCAGGCTTGTTGCTCGTGTTTTATAATGCTGGAGGACTTTACATCACCTATTTTGATGCAGACTTAGCTCAGTGAATGTTTATTCGCTTCTCCATTGATTCTCCCACTAACAGCAAAAGGCTGTTATCACAGCATAGCAGTCCACTCTCCTTAGGTCACTACACAGGCTCCATTGTGGCATCATTTCAAACAAGCAGAAAGCAAGAAATGAAACAACTGCAACACAGCAACAAAAAGCATTCAAGAATGTTCTGTTTCACAATTCTAGTTGCCCTGGTATTCTTTTTTATGTTGGTTACCCTGACAATTAACAATGGCTGGTAATAACCTATTAAATTTTCATAAATTTGAATACTGAAGTTTAAACCAAACAGGAGGGATATCTCTGTTTCTATCCCAGAACAAGCTGAGTCAAATGAAAATGATTTTACACTAACATGCCAAAGGGGTTTGAAGCTGACAGCAGGAGAAAACACCTTAAAGGAAAGTCGAAATCAAGCAATTCAGAGGGGATCATCTGCTTTCTAAATAGAGTTGGCATTAACCTTACTGCTGCTGGTTTGGCTTTCTTGAACTGTTTCTGGTCCAGTTTTCTTCATCTTGATGAGGAAATCAGAGCCTTGGGCAACATGGCCTAGTGTGAGGAGTCCCTGCCCATGGCAGGGGGGTTGGAACTGGAGGTTCCTAAGGTCCTTTCCAACCCAAACCATTCTATGATTCTATGACAGTTTTTCTTTGAAATAGAAGGGGTTTTTTTTTTCAGTGTTTTTCAGCTCCAAATCTGGTATAATATTATTCCCTTAAAAAAAAACACAGACCTTTTCCCTCACAAGCCTCCTCTCTCCAGTGTTTCTCTCATCATGGTGCTAAATTCTTTCCTCTGATCTGGGCACCTGACTCTACCTGACATTTAACTGAGATGCACACAGACATCTGAAAGCAGGCACTGGGTCTCTAAATCAAGATTTGTCTTTGTTTTATTTACAAAGAACAGTGCAGGGAAGATCAAATAATTCAAAGAAATAATTTATGGGCTACTCTCATTAATTTTCTGCTAAGTAAGCTAACAAGTTTGACACCAGTAAAACTTACATTAATGGAAATGTGCTCGCATAAAAGAGTTCACACACATCTGTCTTTTTATGAGGAGGATTTTTTTTGTTGTTGTTGTTTCTTTTTGAAACTATCTTAATTTTGTTCTTTTAAGCAGTTGCATTAACTTCTGTGTGCAGTGCATTATGCAAAATGTCTTTAAAGGTAGAAATTTAAATTGAAAGGAGTCTGGAGATTATATTTAATCAAGCGTAAATCTAGTCTTTTAAATTAACAAGGTTATTTATAAGGCGCACTACTGATAGATTTATAAATGTACCTGAGAGGCTACTCTTCATACTGTTTTTTCACTTTAAAACTCCTGTTTTGTTGATGGAATCTAATTTTGGACTTACATCCAGGTATCAGTCTACTAATCCATTCTCACCACAGCAATCTCCGACTAAGCTCACTGGGTATAGTGATTTAATAATAGCATAGTTTGAACACTTACTTTATGCATGTATTTTTGAAAAGTGTGGACACATTCTCATCTAATTTCCTTGAAGGAGTTCCAACATTTTTTTTTCTTATTATATAAATATTTGTAGTAGATGAACTGAAATAGTCTCCAGAAAATACAAAGCCAGACATTAATAGAAAAATTTTAACAGATAAAGGGAAAAATGTACTGTTTTAAGTGCAGAAGAATGATTTCTAGTGTTTTATTCATAAGTGGAATTTCTGAGAACTTCTTGTTTAACCCTGCTTCTCTTCCCAGATAATGAGAGTGTAGAATTGGGGACCCATACTGCAAAATGCTAAGCGTAGCCTTCAGGAAGCTGAGAGCTCTGAACTCTGGTTGACTTCGCAGGAATAACTTTTAGAAACTGAAAGAGTTTATGTCTGCCATCAGCTGGATACTCTAAAAGCCCTTTGAAATCATTGCAGTCAATCAGACTACAGACATTAATACCGTATGAGCTCTCTCCCTTCAACTGATATTCTGCGTAACATGAAATGAATCAAAAGACCAAAGACTGATGTCTAAGCAAAATGTGTACTTTGATGAAAAAAGTACTCGATGAAGAGTGTCATGAGCTGCCAGTTACATAATGCTCTTAATATTTATGAACCTCAGTGCTACGGAGGGAAGGATAGAAAGAAGTACAGCATGGTTAGGGATCAGCTCCTTCTTTGAAATGTTATAGCTCAGAAACCCTTCTCTCTCCACAAAGAAAAAGATAAAGACCACAGAAGTCCTCTCAGCTCAGTCCATACCTCAGAGGCAGAGGAGACAGTGCCTGTTTGTAAGCACAAGAATACATATTTCACATTGTTGCTAAGCTATAAAAAGTAAGGAAAGTGCTGCTTCATCCCTCACCTGCATTCTGGCAATAACCAACTTTCCACATCTAACTCTTAATTGTAAAGCAAGACCAGTAGTCCAGAGGCCATCTCCCTCACTCTGACACTGAACAAGGCTATTATCAGCAGAAAAAGAATGGTACAAGTTGCAGAGAATTCACATTACTTTCTGGTAACTATGAAGGCAGCTGTGGGCATCCCTGTCAGAATCCGTGGCTTTCTATTGGGCTTGTCCACTAGTCACCTCTATTTTCCTGGGTTCATTTTTAACAGCTCTACTCCACTGCTGCTACTGATGGGGAAATGCTCATAAGAGCAGCTATAGTTGAGCGTCTTTGCTTCTGAAAGATGCACCTGGAAGCATTGCATGAGTAAATACCTTTCTATATCCATTGGATTTTCTTTCTCTTTCCAACTCTGCAAGAGCTAAAGCTCCCAGTGATCCACTGAATATCCACCCATTTGCTGCGGTTTACTCAATTGCACATGCTGCTGACACAGCGGTCCAGCCTGTCTGCTCACTACCAATATTGTATTTGTACACTTTTAAAATGTGCTGCTTTTTGTGTTCATTTCAAGATATGTTGGTGAAGGGATCTGGCAAATGCATATATGCTATATGGAAAATAATTTTTGCTATGTTTTATGTGTATAAGATACATTTACATCTGACAGTTTTATTTATAATCTTTTATATATAATCTTAACCTTATTTATATGAAGTATAAGTAAATATCAATACATACAATACAAATAAAATTCACATACAAATTGTATATAAATGTAGACAACATATGTGTGTGTATTTGTAGATATACACACAAATCTATGTATACAGTTATATCTAAAGCATTTGCTTCTCACAGTCTGGGTAGGTTTCCCATTTGCTATAACAGTGCTGAATTGTCAAAGCCAGAACTTCTCCCTCATATAGGCACAGAATCCAACACAACAGACCATGAGCATTTTAGTGTGAGCTCAAGAAAGTCATTGAACAATGCAGTATTATTTCTGAAAAGCCCATTTCTATTAAGAAATTGCATCCTAGAGTGGAAATGCCAACTGAGGAAGCTGCAGAGAAAAAAAAGGCAGCAAATTATAGACCCCCCAGCCCCCATCTAAATGCTGTGTCTCCTCCTGGGTAGCTTAGGCCACTCTCAGGGTCCAAACCACCAAAACCTGAGCACTTCATTCTAATTTAGGATCTGAATATTAAGACAGAAGCTCAGTTGACAACATATCACAGGTCTATAATCAAAGTCAGCTTTGCAAGCAGGCTAAATCCCTACTGCAGTCTAGCCATGTTGACTTCAAAACATATCCCTTCCCTATTATGTGATTGTGTATACTGGGCAAAAAAAGGACAGCAAAAGAAAGAGTCAATAAAAACTCTTCACACTAAGCTTCCTCTCCCTATGGCTTCCTCTTGGACTTTTGCTGTCCTCCTTTCCTGCTCCAAGGAGTCAGCAGGATTCCTTAAGGGTGGGGTGGGGAGTGGGGGGGTGGCTCTTGCCTTTGCTGATTCACTGAATCAGCAGAATGGGCTGAACTCTTGTTCAGTGAACATTAGTGGAAAAAAAACACCAAACTTCAGTAGGAGGAGCAACATTTAAAAATAGAGGCCTTACCCTTGCCAACTGCAGCACTGTCACTCTGATTTGTCACCAGTCAACAAACATGAATCCTCATATTTATAAAACCCTTCTGCATGCAAAATCCCTTTTCCATCAGATCTAACACTGGTGAACATACTGCCTTATAGCTGCTAAAGGTCAGTGGGCTTGCAGCTCCTTTTGAGGCTCAGTGAGCAGATGCTTTTGGGGAAGCTGTGTCTGAATCACTGCTTTCATTTCAGTGGGGACAAGGGCTAAATGGAGGGAATCCAGCATTGCATAGGGAGCACTACATGTTAAAATAGCTGAACATGGAGTGGTCACTGCTCCTGGTGTTTGGAAAATTTGGTGAGCATCACAGAAACAGTATTGATGAAAATGGAAGGGCTTCTATGTGGACTACAGCTTTAGTGCTTTAGAGTACAAAAACTCTCCACAGCATAGAGAAAACTCATGTTTAAAGACTGGTTTGATGTACAGGACTAAATCAAAAGCATTCTCTGCCATGTTGTAAGGACAATTACCTTTCTCTTCTTCTTTAGCTTCTAATACTTATGCTCTTGGTTATTAACTGTGCTTTTAGAGATATTTAAGGGTGCCTTATCCCGTCTTATACAAGTCTTTCATGTAGTCTATGCAGAAAAGGATGAATGCTAGACTTTGGCCTGGTCTGGGATTTGACTGTTAAAAATCTCATTTGGGGATTTGGGATGGTTTTGATATGGAGAAGACAAACCTAAGGATTTGCTCTAAGAAGCTTATCTTGTAGGGCCAGAATTGCTTTAGTGCATTCCTGAGAAGGAGAATGTCTTTTTCCTACAGAAGGAAAACTAGGAACCTCTAAATGTATTGGGAAAAAGTACCAGTTTGGTATGAGTATGCAGCTCAACAACAGATGGTAGTGCAGTGGGCTGGTCTCAGTCTGTTGATTACCTTAGTCAGCTGCCATGGAATTCCTGATATTCGGTTAAAAATGTCCTCCACAGAAGAAAAAAAAAAATAATATTATAATCCCTTTGCATTGCTCCTTGTTTTGTCTATGTACTCATGAGGAAAACTTTTAAGATGTAGTTCTGAGATGACTGATAAACTGAACTTAAACTGGAGCTTTCCCAATGGAACTTACACAGTTTATTTCCAGCGGACACACACCTGTGACATCCAAGTACAGTCACTCAGGTGCTAAATTACTGACAGCTCAGTTTTCATTGCAGCTCCTGAGGATGCCTTTTGCTTTGTTAGCTCTTGGCTTTCACTACTGTTGCATTGAATTTCTTTGTTCAAGCATCACTTATCCCCACCTGTTGCCTACCTCCTCTCTTTTCACAGTACCCTTAATATGATAGACATTGTCCAAACATACACAGATATACCTACATTTTGTCCTTTTGAGCTTTATTAAGCAAAAAGACAAACAGTAATACAATCACATTTTGGCAAGCAGTGACAGAAGTGACAATCAGTCTTTCCACCTAAAGTTGCTGCCTCTCACAATTAGAGGTTTGATGCAGAGCCCTTCAGCAGTGGGCAGAGATTAATAGCTGGCAAACATGCTCTTTTGTGTGGAAAAACCTCCAGTCTGGAGATTTCTTTCCTGAAGGACCCCAAAATCCCCAATCAATACCAAAGGTGGAATTCTTCCAGCAACATGGTGTTGCCATCTTTGAATGTGAAGGAAACCTTTTGTTAAAATGCCAAGCTCAGTAAGGGCTTAGGGACAGGCTGTAATTTCCAAGGTGGCTCTGAGTCACAATGGTAAGGCTTAAGATCATGTCTTCAGAGAAGTTAGATTCAGAGATCACATAGAGGAGCAGAGGATCAAATCATAAAATCATAGAATCATAGAATAGTTAGGGTTGGAAAGGACCTCAAGATCATCTAGTTCCAACCCCTCTGCCACAGGCAGGGACACCTCACACTGAACCATCCCACACAAGGCTTCACCCAACCTGGCCTTGAACACTACCAGGGATGCAGCACTCACAACCCCCCTGGGCAACCCATTCCAGTACCTCACCACCCTCACAGGAAAGAATTTCCTCCTTATATCCAATCTAAACTTCCCCTGTTTAAGTTTTAACCCATTACCCCTTGTCCTGTCACTACAGTCCCTGATGAAGAGTCCCTCCCCAGCATCCCTATAGGCCCCCTTCAGGTACTGGAAGGCTGCTATGAGGTCTCCACGCAGCCTTCTCTTCTCCAGGCTGAACAGCCCCCACTTCCTCAGCCTGTCTTCATATGGGAGGTGCTCCAGTCCCCTGGTCATCCTCGTGGCCTCCTCTGGACTTGTTCCAGCAGTTCCATGTCCTTTTTGTGTTGAAATCCCTTACTCTAAGGAGTGATTCATGCTTCAGAGATGTATATTTACCTTCTATCCTGTTGGGCAGGAGATTTTACCTCTGTGCACCTCTGGCCATGAGGTTCTGGAAGGAGTATGACAATCAGTTGGTGGTGGAATTATGCATGTGTGTATTTGTCCTTCTTATTTCCCTGGTCTCCTTAATTTTCTTCCCACCAGGAAGGAATTTCAGATAGGTCTCTACATTCCCAATAAATTGGCACTGTAACCCTGTCCTGCCTTTTGACTTTGCAAGTCTCATTACCCTTTGGAAACAGGTTGCTCTCAATTTGCTTTGCTCCAGTGCAATCAGTGCAGCCAGATGGAAACAGCTTTGAAATTTACCTTTCCAAATCTCAGCTTCATATTTCTCCTTTGATGTTTCTTGTCAGGTTTTCCAGTTGCCCTTGTGTTTCTTGACTTGCTGCAGCTCCCTCTCTCCAGGCTGTGCTTTGCCCAGGCTTATGAGTCTCTGAGCACCCTAACTTGCAAAGGCATTTCTGTCACAGGGTGGCTGTCACCGGAGCACTAATTCGCACTGCTGCCAGCAACAGTGTGTGTCATGCTCAGCGGCTGTATCAGAGCTGGACAGACGTTGCAAAACCCCCACAGAAATGTTCTGATAAAGAAGCTGTTATAGTTGTTCAAATACAGTTGTTTGAATAGTTGTGTGAAGAACACATGGCGAACAATGCCATCCCAGCTAACAAACAGTTAGGAGAGTGTGGACTTAAAGTCTACAGACTCTTGCATGGTTTGAGTATATCTGAAAGTCACATCAGGCCTCAACATGTAGCAAACTTGAGCACTGGTTCTCATTCAGACTTTTTGCTTTCTCTCTGATTTTGGTATGCTTTTATTAGGGGAACAGCTCTCAAAAGAGCAGTTCTTTTGCTACTTTTGTTATTAAATTTGATCCATATTCAGAAGATTCCACATAGACACTTGAAGGTAATCATTACTTCAATGTGCGTAGCACGTCAGGGCAAGAAGTAAATAGGTGGTATTCCAACTTGTTTATGGACATGTCAGACAAGGCCCTGCTGCCCACTCATACACTGCTGCTAGAGACAGGGTGTTGCATAAACTACTCATAAGACTGTTTCTTATATATATGTGTATATATGTGTCTATAAAAGATATACGTATATCAGAAATATATAAGAAGAAATACGTACAAGAAATATTATAAATATAAATTCATATTGTATATTTATAAGCTATATTTATATATATTTTTTTAATATGTATATATATGAGGTTTGACCATGCCAAGTGCAAGGTCCTACACCTGGGTAAGAGCAATCCCAGGCACAGCTGCAGGTTTGGCAGAGAAGAGATTCAGAGCAGCTCTGTGGAGAAGGACTTGGGGGTGCTGGTCGATGAGAAAGCTGGTCAGCTTCAGTGTGTGCTTGCAGCCCAGAAAGCCAACCGTATCCTGGGCTGCATCAAAAGGAGCATGACCAGCAAGTCGAAGGAGGTGATCCTGCCCCTCTGCTCTCTTGAGACCTCACTTGGAGTACTGTGTGCAGTTCTGGTGTCCTCAACATAAAAAGGACATGGAACTGTTGGAACAAGTCCAGAGGAGGGCCATGAGGATGATGAGGGGACTGGAGCACCTCCCGTATGAAGACAGGCTGAGGAAGTTGGGGCTGTTCAGCCTGGAGAAGAGAAGGCTGCAGGGAGACCTCATAGCAGCCTTCCAGTATCTGAAGGGGGCCTATAGGGATGCTGGGGAGGGACTCTTCATCAGGGACTGTAGTGACAGGACAAGGGGTAACGGGTTCAAACTTAAACAGGGGAAGTTTAGATTGGATATAAGGAGGAAATTCTTTCCTGTTAGGGTGGTGAGGCACTGGAATGGATTGCCCAGGGAGGTTGTGAATGCTCCATCCTTGGTGGTGTTCAAGGCTAGGTTAAACAAAGCCTTGGGTGAAATGGTTTAGTGTGAGATGTCCCTGGGCATAGTAGGGGGTTGGAACTGGATGATCTTAAGGTCCTTTCCAACCCTAACTATTCTATGATTCGATGATTCTATATACTTATTATATATTTATATATGTTATATTTCTATATATCATATGTATATTTGTATATTATTATATATATAAATTTATAATATATATTAATATACTTGTTAGGGACATGTTTCCACAGCCTTGCATGTGATTCTTCTTTTATCCTGTTTTTTTCTGCAATGTTGGCCACCACAGTTCATGTTTGAAAGGAAGTTCTCCAGGACTGGGAAGGCAAACAAGACGTCTCCAGAATATCCTAATCAAGCCCTCCAAATTTTATGGGACAACAAATGAACGTTAATAAAATATTAACCTTCCTGTTGCAAATTAATGCTACATTTATCAAAAGCTGCTCCAGAACCCGTTGCATAGTCTAAAAACTATATTAGTGCATAAACAGCCCAAGTAAAACAAACCAAATCCTTCTTCAAGAAAAGGAACCTGGATTATAATCAACTAAAGCGGCTTCACTGGCTTCCACAACAGCTCAACATGAAAAGCTTCCAAAATTTTCTGACCCTCTACCTACACACACCTAATACCACCAGCATAGTGTGAGAACCTGCTAAAACAGCTTGTTGTGGTGCTGGACTCACCGGTGTGAAGTGCTGAAAGCACAAACACAAGCAAATTACCATTTATCAAAGTCTAGCTTCCCTTTCTTGCACGGTCTTGTGGCAGATTATTTTCTCTCCCTTAGATAACGTTCTGTGCTACAACCTCCGCAACAAAGAGTAAATTTGGAACAGAAATCCGAATTGTCAAAACAAAAACATGAAGGGAAATTATTATTTTATCCCTACCTCCCTGCTCAGACTGCTGAGTACAAGCTGTGGTATTTGAATCTGGGACTGAACATGTAGGCTGGAAATGGAAATATCCTGAATTGCATTATATGCTTCCAGTTCTTTATTATTGTTTCGATCCAACTGGATTTCCCCTGAAGCTATAGCAGTAGTGTCAGCAGAGTTCCCAGATCCTTCCAACCTCTTTTGTTTGTTTCTATGTCTTCCCGGGAAAACCCTGATGAAAAATGTGTGCTATTATTTGAAAAAAGGCCTTCCCGGAAATCATAAAGCTCTCCATCCTCTTCACTAGGGTTTGGATATGAATGATATCACCATAACTGGCAGGTATTGAAGAGACCCAGCTGAAGTTTATGAAACTGCAGGACATGAAGCACTAATTGCTCTGTCTGCGAAGTAGGACTGAACCTACTTCTAATATTTCTTGGCTCTCTTTATTGCCAAGGGTTCCCTGCTTGAAACCTTAGGACTGCTAAACATAACCTTCTCCTGGAGAAGATGAGAAAGAGGGATTCTTTTCCAACATATTTGGATTGCAGCTATTTGCCTTTGTAGAATAAAAAGAAAAGGTGAAGGTTTTCGCTTTCCCAGTTTTGATTCACCTCTTCTAACCTTGGTAGAAATCATATGAAACCATAAAAACAGTTTGAAAAGTTGCTGTGAGAGAGGAATTGGTTCCTAAGCTTTAAATAGAAAGGGCTAGAAAGGACAAGAAGGAAAAGCTGTGACCTTTGCTAGTTCTGATTTCTGTTACATATGTTGCTCATATTGAAACTTAATGTGAAACTCACTGGTCTGAAACAAAGTGTAGCCCAAAGTGACGTGACACATACAGAAAGAAATCTCCACTTTGTATACCCCAGCATCAGGTAACCAGCATGAGAATACTTCATGCTGCCTCTTAGGGGATAGGAATGCTTATCTGTGTTAAAATAGTTGCTGAGTTTGTCCCTGCTGGCTCCTTTCAGATCCCTGTGAGCCATCTCTGCTGAAACACACTTGAGGCAGAGATTATACAGTAAAGTTTCTGCTTCTAAAGTCTAACACTGTAAGTAACGTAGTCCACTCTAATTAGCTTTTGTAAACATGCATCCAGCAGACAAGTAAGCAATAAAAATAACCAGTGAGCAATGTAGCAATCCACTGCTTCGGGCACAACATTTTTAAGTATTTGCCCAAATGATGGCATTACAGTAATCCTGTGCAGTATAAACCGCAATCGCCCTCTCCCTCTATGCTCTAACCTAATGATGAACCTTCCAGGTGACTCACTGGCAGCAAGATGTTCACTCATGAGCTCTGTCTGCTTTTGGGTAGAGAGTCTCAGAGTGTGGACTTTCCAGCATGACATTATCAAGCTCTGAGAACATTTCCAAGCAAATATTTGGACTTCTTTATGGGTGGTCAGCCCAATGCTTCCCAGGCAGAAACTTGCTTCCTCTGTCCTTTTTCCCCCTAGGAATCTCAGTCCTGTACATCTGGCCCAAAGTACTTGTATGTCAATCCTACTGTTTTTAGCTTAGACAGTGAGGTAGGTAGTCATCAAACTGGGGCTTCCGAGACAATTTTCTTCCCTAAGTTTGTGAATATTTGGCCTTGAGAAGAAAAACTGCAGAAAACTGCTCATTTATAAGCATTTAAATTTTCACAATGCTAAATCTTCTAGAATTATCTTAGACCTAATGAGCAATGAGAAATCAAGTTTTCCAGTTGTGAACTATCTCCAAGAAGACTACCCTCTTGTTTGAAGGCATACCTGAGAGTCAGACACAGCATTTCTTGCCTTCTAAACTTGATTTTTAAGAACAAATTTAACAAAGCTGTTTTACAACTTTAAAGGTTTTAATGGTCTCCTTGTTTCACAGCATGTAGCACCCTCCAAGGCAGAACTGCTGCCTAAAGCACCTTGCTGCAGGAGAATCATCACAGCCAAAGGCCAAAAAGGACTGCAGTTTCTCTCTGGTTCAGTGACACTGACAGTCCTCCCTTTAACCAAGATTGCAAGAGCCCATTCCAAATAAACTGAGCTGAGGGAAAAAGGATAGGGAGGCAAAATCCATGAGGTCATTAGGTAAGACATTATGTGTAGGAATGTTTGCATCCTTCTTGGAGACTTTCCCTTTTTATGACAAAGAATAAAAAAAAAAAAAAATTCAGCTTGCTCATTACTCAAACTGTCTTTATTTCAGAAAAGAGATCCTTTAGCCTAGTTTGCTAATAACTAGAAATATTGTCTTTTCTGAATTTTCAGACATGTTCATAATTTAGAGAATTTCTCATTCCAGTTTCTAAGGTAACTGCAATTCCAGTTCCTTTACAACACCCCAGCTTGTCAGCACCTTCAAGGCAGGATCCCATAGTGCAGCCTCTTTTAATTGGGCCTTAGCTAAACTCTCCTCCAACTCTTAGCAGCTCTGACTCAAATTGAGTAGCTGCTCTACCACTTTTGTCTGAGCTCTTCAGCTTTCATGAAGATATGAACGATTTATCCAGAGAAAAATAACTCAATAGGAAATATGCCTTCAAAACAACAGCCGCCAATGTACTTACTTGCTAGTCATCTATCTTGCGACATGTTTACTGATTCAGACTTTATGCACTTTTAGGCCTATGAAGCATTTGCTCTTGTTAGTTGTAGTGAGGTTTTAAAAGACATCCCTGTCCCCAGTCAAGACTACTATTTTAATAAATAGTTAAAGCTTCCTTTGGTTAACAGTTTGGGTGTCAGCTCCCTTGGAGAATGAGCTTTAAGCATCCTCCACTTGAAGACAGTATTACCTACCTCTCTACATGTTTTTTGTCTTGAAGGAAACATCTCATGTCTTATTTATCTGGGAATGCAGCTACTGAGAGAAACTTGAAGTTAGGAAACATTCCTAACATTTATAAAGTTAATTCAATCTTCTTTAAATACTCCATAGCTTGAAAGCATCTGTCACAAGTCATTTTTGGCTTCCTTCATCCTTTTAACATCAACAGAGTCTGCCACACCCCCGAAGCCATCTGTGTATCTCGTGTAAAACTTCTACAAGGGCTTTTGTTTCTCTTGACCACCTACATCCCACAAATGGAAAGAATCGCTTTTATTTTTCTCTCCTAAGCCCCCACAGTATCACCCCCACTGTGGGGGAAGAAAATCAACAAACCCATTTGATTGCAGCCTGCAGAGAAAGGGTGCCTTCCCATTAGCCCCATGCAATGGGGATGGTGGAAGGTGGGTAACAGAAGAGCATCAGTATCTGAGAATTAAAAGAATTGTGCGAACAGACTGCTACAGCAGGTGGGAGAAGTGGGATCACGCCACTGGGCAGGACTAGAATGGAAACCAAATCACTGTATCAGGATGCTACTCCACGTATTTTAGCATTACACTGAAGTAACCTTGAAAATCAGAATCATGGTCTCCTTATGACAGTAGTTTACTTTCTCTGTGCTACAGGTATGAGGAAACGAGTGATTCATTTGTTTTTGATGAAACTCAGCTTTATTCCACTGCTTGTTTTAATTTATTCAGGAAATAATTCTGGTCTGCATTGTCATGTAGAACTTGAACCCAAATTTTCTCTGAGATTTTTAAAGGTTGTAAATACAATTCCCTTATAAACTTCTGTGGGTTATTTCTGTACTTTGAGGACCCACTCAGCAGCAATTCAATAATTCTAAAATGCAGGAAAAATCTGTCCCTGGGAGAGCCTTATACCAATTTGAAAACTCATAAAATTTAGTGCCAGTGAGAACTAGGCATATGTTTGGCCTCATGGTTCAAAACCCACTGGTGTTAGCCAGGTCATTCCCACTAACTTCAATAGCTCTTTTCAGTTTTTAGATAAGGCTGAGTAACATAACTGAAAAAAAGATTTTTTAGCCATTTTTTTTAAATATAAAATTGTTATGATTTTCATTGAGATATATATTTCCTGGTTCTCTGAGGTAAGATACTAAAACGTGTTTGAGGAATGACTAGATCCAAGGTAGAACGACCATCCACTTCTTTTTGTGCTTTGGGTTGCTAGGGATTGTGGCGGCTCCAGAGCCGGCCCTCTCTGGAGCATGGCAGCTGCTCAGCAGAGAAGCAGCCACTAGAGAGCATGACGAGACCACTAACCTCCCTGTGTTTGATCTAGATAAGGACTGGAACCAGGTCTCCTGAGATAGAAGGCTACTGCTCTAAAGCATTCTTATGACTGAGCCCTATACGCAAAGACAAAAAGCCAATGCAAATATAAATCTTCAAAAGCAAAATAAAAGAACATTGACCTTCAAGCTCAGTGTATTAAATGAAAGACAGCATGAAACTATCTCATCTCTATTGTGCCTTTCATATGAAAATTATATATAAATGTCTGCATTATACATGTATTTGAACTCAGTGGAAAGTCTTCAGTATGGAGTGCATATAAATATTTATGTGTTGTTGGCAAACCTCTGAACATCACTGCTTTACGGTTACTTCTTCTGTGTAAAGCAACCTAGGAAGACTAAAAAGGGGATATGAATGGAAGATGATAGACATGTTTAGTATATTTGGAGGAAAAAAGCAAAGCTAAATAGTGAGCAAGCTGTACAAACAAATTATTTAAATCATTCCATAGAAGTTTACCATAGCACAAGGAGAAATGGGAGACCTCTGGAATGACATAACTCTAAAGCTTTTACTTTTATGTTTCTATGATCATCTCTAAGTCAATACTGGGAAACTATCTGAAATGAATTGGGGTTTGTAATTTACTTCCTATTGAGGCAGTGATTCCTACCACGAAATAGGAGAACTTGGAAATTTGGCACATTATTCAAGGATCAAACAGAATAGGAAGAAAAGGAAGAAATTTCCTTCACACTGTGAGAAGAGCTTTTTTCCAGCAGTGAGGATACAGACTACATGATGCTGATATGCTGAGGTTTTCTATGGGCTAAAAGCTTGACTGATTTTATTAAAGGAAAAGTTTTCTTCAAGAATGGCTCTGTACTGAGGTGGGGACATGGGAACATGCACACGTGGGCACTGGGATGGCCCTGGGTCTCTCTCATCAGAGCTGATGTCTCCACAGCGAGTCAGTGTTTCATGGCACTTTTCCAACAAACTACATCATGTAGAAAATGGTGAAGTAGGAAAGATGAAAAAACAAAAAACCCTATCCAAACTGAACCCCCCTCCCCCCCCCCCCAATTGGCTCCAAGTTAAAGCCATAGATTATAGTGGTGAAAGAGGTACATTTCCAAAGAACAACAAACTATTGCTGTGTTCAACTATATATGACACCAAGAGAGTGTAGTATTGCCTTCCTGTAAAAAACAGTGAGTGTATTTCAGGAACCTTGCCTGGCAACTTATTTTCCCCCTGATAATTCACCTATTCTGAATACCCATGTATTGTTTCTGTTCAATATTAAGTTTTAAACCTGTTGGCTCTCTGTATACATAATTATAGGCTTTATACAAGCCTCCCATTCCATTCTAGAACCTGGGGACCAGGACACAGTGGTATACATTGTAAACTTTCTCTGTTATTCCCATGGCATGGCACAGCTTCTCCCCTAAAGGAACTTTTAGGCTATTCCCCAAATCACCAAGGCTGTCCAATATCCAAGCTACACAGGGAGCAATCATCTGGTTCATGCATATCTGTATTGAATGAGAAAGGTTAGAATTTGATCAACTTGAAGGATATTGAGTCAGGAGACAATTCTTATTGACAGGTACAATGAACTGTATTTCTGTCGAGCACAATCAATTATAATCCAGTATGAGACTGTTTTAAGCATTAACCACAAAGCCAAGGGCAGGACCTCTACAGCCAAACAAAAGACAAAACCAAAGTGCTCCTGCGGCCTCGTGCCATGTGGTGTTCTAGAAATCACTTCTGGATGCTTCAAAGCAGATTAAATTTCTAGAATCACGTTTTTTTTTTTTTATTATTTTTTTTTAATGTAGTGGGTTAAGTGCTGAACCAGGCAAATGCTGGCTGCCAGGAAAAAGAAGAGATAGAAGGGATAGAACAATCTGAAGCAAGGGAAGGACAAATCAGTGTCTATCACAAGTAAGCGTGCATCCCTGGAAGAAAAAATGTGCTGATTGATTGGTACCATCTCACTTGCACACAGAATCATAGAATTGTAGAATCATAGTATCATAGAATGGTTTGGGTTGGAAGGGACCTTTATGGGTAATTTCGTAGAACTCCCCTGAATGAGCAGGGACATCTTCAACTAGATCAGTTTGCTCAGAGCCTACAGCTTCCTGTGCTACTTTTGAAGCAGATTTCAGGGTGCTTGAAGTCCCCCAGCAGAATAAGAACCTATGAGTGTAATGCCTTCCACAGCTGGAGTAACAAGGCTTCCTCATTAGGCTCACCTTGATCAAGAGGTCAGTAGTAGATACCAACCACAACGTTACCTTTGCTACCTCAGCTTCTAATTCACTTTCATGAAAGTTGAAGGTCACTGCCTTTTATCCTTAGTTTCTACTGTAGGTCAGAGTCTTGGCCTGAATCAAATTCACAGTACACTACAGTACACTGACCTGCTTTGTTTGAACCTTGGAGCAATAAAATCTTAGCATATCCTGGAATTGTTGTCCATCTGGAAATTCAAATCCACAGGAGAGATAAGGAGCCTGAAGCATTCAAACTGAAGTTCCTGTGACGCTCTCCAGCTGTCAAGGAAACTGATCAATGTTGGACCATGCTGGAACAATGTGCTTTGACATTTTCAAAGCATATTTTAGTTGCATGCTCTTTAAAGCACACATATACCTACACAGACACACACGTGTCTATTAATTACTGTTGGCTCAATTGAGGATGAAAACAAATGTGTAACTATTTAACTGTATCTTCTAGCCAGTTTTAGTTGGGTTACAAACATGAAATGTGCAATCATCATATTATTCACTCTGCTTCTGCATAATTTCTGACAATTTCTAGGATAATTTCTTTGGGGATAAAGCAATTAGAATAAATCATGATGGATCTAGTATGGCTTCTCCTTTTGCTCCACCCCTGCCCCAGTTATCAACCATATATAAGCTGATCACTGAAGATTTACAAAAAGTTATCTATTTAATAGGCATTATTTCTTTTCAGAAGGGAGTGGAAGTTTGGAGGTAGGGTTAGATTTGGATACAAAATTTGTGCATAGCATCAAATATTTTTGCTTGATATTTCATCTCTGGTTACTGTTAAAATAATAATGCAAACCATCGGGTAAGAAGATGTAGAGTTTGCAATATTTTGGACTTAAAATTACAAAATTAACTTTCTAATATTCACAATCTATCTCACAGTACCCTGCAATTTGCTTCAGCATCAACAGCATGAAAATTCTTTGTCAGCCTGACAATGATCAATGCATCTTGCTTTCTTAATATATTCACAATGTGTGCTGCATTGACTGGGATGGCAGGTGTGTGGATTGGAGTACGATAATACTGTTTGATGAGCTGTTCAATTTTTTGTTATCTATCAAACATTCTACTTGATGTAGTTTTGACACCACTGAAATAACCATCAATTCGGATGTTTTGATGTGTTACTGAGAAAGGTATGAGGTATACTTTATGTTAGATTTGTTTTGATATTGTTACAAAGAGAATTAGCAAGAGGATATATATTTGCCAACATGTGCGTGTTGCTGTGAGGGAAAGTTAAGTGCAACGATGTTGTTTGCTATTGATTCCTGTAATGTCTTTAATAGTTCATTTTTGTTTCCAGACAGAAACTCCCTGAGGGAAAAGTTAAATTGGCTAATACCAGACCATGTCAACCGATTCTTGAGGTTTGACTAATTGGTCAATTAGGAAATACTGTGTTTTGGTGGTGGGTTAATGAAAGTAGACATGTAGAGTGAGGAAGGCAATGGCTGTTACTTAGTGGCTTCCTTTGCTAGAAATACCACACAAAACGAAGCTTCCTGTGTTTGGGATGGGACTTTTATGGTAAAATGTAGGCATCTAAAAAGTCAACATGGACCTCTGAGCAGGTCATCACTTTAATCACCCTTTACAATTGATTCAAAACCTGTTTTAAGTAAAAAAATAAAATGCATGTCTCAATCTAATCTTAAAGTAGATGTTAGCATGTGGGCATATCAATTGATTACTAATTCTGTTGATAATGTTGACGGCATCTTCACCAGCTGCAATGGGAGCCTCAACAGCTAATTGTTGGCCTGAATAGTTAGCTAAGAGGACTCAGGTTTTCCAGGAGATCCAGGAGAAGCCAAGGGATCTGGAAAGTGTGTGGAGACCAGGCCAGGCCAAGTTGTAGCTTTATTTCATTCCATTACCTTGTTTGTCCTCAGCCATAAGCACATGGCATAAGCTAAAATCAGTTATCATCAAGTTTATTTCATACCAAGGCATAAGGGTGACGAAGCATAGCAGACAATCACCTTTTCATTCACATTGGCTTGCACTTCACATGATCTTTCACCAAGTGACGATCAAGTAGTGAGGTGGATCGAGAACTGGTTGAAAGGAAGAAGGCAGAGAGTTGTGGTCAATGGCGCAGAATCTAGCTGGAGGTCTGTGACTAGTGGAGTTCCTCAGGGGTCGGTGCTGGGACCGGTGCTGTTTAATATTTTCATCAATGACCTGGATGAGGGAACTGAGTGCACCCTCAGCAAGTTTGCTGATGACACAAAACTGGGAGGAGTGGCTGACACACCAGAGGACTGTGCTGCCATTCAGCGAGACCTGGACAGGCTGGAGAGTTGGGCGGGGAGAAACTTGATGAAATTTAACAAGGGCAAGTGTAGAGTCTTGCATCTGGGGAAGAACAACCCCATGTACCAGTACAGGTTGGGGGTTGACCTGCTGGAAAATAGTGAAGGGGAAAGGGACCTGGGGGTCCTGGTGGATAGGAGGATGACCATGAGCCAGCAATGTGCTCTTGTGGCCAAGAAGGCAAATGGCATCTTAGGGTGCATTAGAAAGGGAGTGGTTAGTAGGTCAAGAGAGGTTCTCCTCCCCCTCTACTCAGCCTTGGTGAGGCCGCATCTGGAATATTGTGTCCAGTTCTGGGCCCCTCAATTCAAGAAGGACAGGGAATTGCTTGAAGGAGTCCAGCGCAGAGCCACAAAGATGATTAAGGGAGTGGAACATCTCCCTTATGAGGAGAGGCTGAGGGAGCTGGGTCTCTTTAGCTTGGAGAAGAGGAGACTGAGGGGTGACCTCATCAATGTTTACAAATATGTAAAGGGTAGGTGTCAGGATGATGGAGCTAGGCTTTTTTCAGTGATATCCAGTGATAGGACAAGGGGCAATGGGTGTAAACTGGAGCATAGGAAGTTCCACGTTAACATCAGGAAGAACTTCTTTACTGTAAGAGTGACAGAGCACTGGAACAGGTTGCCCAGGGGGGTTGTGGAGTCTCCTACACTGGAGATATTCGAGGCCCGCCTGGACAAGTTCCTGTGTGATGTACTGTAGGTTACCCTGCTCTTGCAGGGGGGTTGGACTAGATGATCTTTTTAGGTCCCTTCCAACCCTTGGGATTCTGTGATTCTGTGATTCTGTGAAGTGGAAAATCAGTGCCAGTGCCTCCTGTAAAAGATAAAATATCCACACAGGTGATATCTCTCCTTGGAACAAGTGAAATAAAAGGAGCAGTAAATCTGTCACACATTGCATTCTCCTCATTATGCTACGGAAACAGCCCACATACCTCTATAGAAGATATATTTGGAAAGCTGTTGAGTCAGGCTTACAATTTAATTAAGGCAGAATCTAACTGAAAGGAGAACTATAATAAAATATTAACTACAAATAATATACTCCTACTTTTTAATCACACTGGCAGGTCTGAAACACCATAGTGTGACAATGTTAAGAAGTAAGACAATGCTAAGAAGTAAGACAATGCTAAAGATGGAAGATGGAGGAAGACCCTACTGCATCCTGAATTAATATTTAGATAAATCAACAGTATATCTTCATGAGACTTCCCATCAAACCGACTGTAACATTCCAGTTTGCTTGAAAACAATTCGTAAGCATCTGAGCATGCCTACTCAACATTAATGGAAGATTAATTAAAGATTTATGGAAGAGTCTAGACTTCTATTGTGATTTTTGCTTGGCTGCTAAAGCTTCATGACAATGAAAAAGAATTAAAAGGTTTAAAATTTCAAGAAAAAGAGGCTCAGGGGAGACCTGAACAGTCTTCCAATACCTAAAGGGAGCCTACAAGCAAGCCGGAGAGGGACATTTTACAAGGGTGTGTAGTGACAGGACAAGGGGAATGGCTTTAAGCTCACAGAGGGGAGATTTTGATTATATGTTAGGAAAAAATTCTTTACTATGAGGATGGTGAGACACTGGCACAGGTTGCCGAGGGAAGCCGTGGCTGCCTTATCTCTGGAATAATCAAGGACAGGGCTTTGAGCAGCCTGGTCTAGTGGAAGGTGCCACTGCCAGTAGCAAGGGGGTTGGAACTGGATGATCTTTAAGATCCTTTCCAAGCCAAACCATTCTGTGATTCTATGAACTTAGTATCCACCAGGAACCCTAAGTCCTTTTCTGCAAAATTTCTTTGTAGCTGGGCAATCACCAGCATATAGTGGTGCATGGGGTTGTTCCTCACTATGTGCAGGACTTTGTGTTCCCCCTTGTTGAAATTTATGAGTCTTCTGTCAGTCCATTCCCCAGCTTGTATATATGTATATCCATATCTGTTCCAGACAACATCCTAAGTGCTTTATAAAAGTGTAGTACAAGCTGCAAGTGCCTATCAAAGCAACTCTCATTCATATTTCAGAAGCTCAGTTCAGTTGTTTTGTAACATGGGGGATGACTGGTCATATTTATAGATGAACTCCTCAGGGAAGTAGGCAAATTAGGAATGGGCAGCTGTTAGGACCACGTGGCCATTACATTGCTTTTAATATGTTAGTGTTCACTCTCTTCTAAATCTCATGGAAGAATACAAATATTTTTTATTAAAATCACGAAAAAGGGCTTTTCTAACCCACCAAGATTTCTGGTCATTGGTTATTGATTCAATACTTGATTTCTATGTGTCCAGAGAGTAGAAAAAAGACTGAATTTGTGATATGGCACTTTCCTGCAAATACAGCACATACTGTTAACAAGAGTTGAAAATCTGTACTGAAAATGGTAAGTATCTGCAAGTATAGCTCTGTCTACAAAAAAACTTTTGTCGGTTTGACTGAGACCACAAATCAGAGAGTGATTTCATTTGGAAGAGACCTCAGGAGGTCATCTGGTTCAACCTCCGATTGAAAGTAGTGCCAGCCTCTAAGTTAGATTGGTCCAAAGTTACATTAGGACTCATGGGCTTTTCCAGCTGAGTTCTCAGTGCCTCCAAGGATGGAGTTTCACAGCTTCCCTCGGCTGCTATTCCAGTGTTGAGCACCATCATTGTGGGGATATTTTCCTTACATTAAAGCAAATTTTCCTTTTAATATTGCACCTCATGTATGTTGCTTCTTTATTTTTTTCATTCCACAAAAATTAAAGCAGTGTCAGTTTGTACACTTCAGGTAACCATCAACTGACATCGTATCTATTGCCTAGCTGAAGAAATCAGGTGGCAAGTCACACTTTTTACCACTTAAATTGTTTCTTTTCTAGCTGTATACAACCTTTTTCAGTTGAAGCAATTTTTACACTACAAGTTAGGGATTTGCTTGGATGAATTCAGGTACCATAATTAAAAGCAATAGTTGATCTTAATGAATGTATCCAAAGTGTCAAGAGAAGTAGCACCTAATTTAATTTCTTCATGGACCCGACTGACCTCATGTCTCTGAATGGTAATTTTACTGAAATCAATTTAGGCAGAACGGCAGATTATAATTTATTGATCTGACATACATTTAGGTCTCTCATTTTTGTAAACATATTCCCTGGATCATAAAACTATAATTCTGTTAGATCATTAAAAAAAACTCACTTGCCTTTCCATTATTTTCTTTTCTTTACCAAAGTTGACACATCACTTTCTTCTGTTTGGTGATTCTTCTTGTTCAAACCTTTACTTGTTCAACTACAGGCACAGGGCTTAGATGAAACAGGACCAACTATGTCAGACCGATGGCCATTTAAAATTCGTTTTTAAAAGCTACTTGTGATAAAAAGGACAATAACCTATAGAAATCATTTTCCTCTCTAAAAAATAGTTAACATTTATGAATAAAGCTTAGCTACATTGAAAATCTCATATTTAAGAAATAGAATATAGAAAGAGTGAAAAGGCTGTTAGAAGTTTAAGCAGGACTTAGATGACAAAACCCAATTAAGTCAGAAAATAAAGTAAATGAGAAAAATGAGAATTAATTACAATTGCTGAAAAGGAGAAGAGCTCTGACGTGGAGTGATACAACACAATCTGTAATATGGAACTGCTGGTAGATGGGAAGCATTTTAGCAAATTATGCAACCTGTATGTGTACTATTTTCCTTCATGTTTTCATCTTGCATCTTCCATAAACTGGTCACGTACTTTTGCTACATTCAGCTGATGTGTTTATCGTTGTTCCTTTGTTCATTTGAAAATGTAACCATGGATTCATAAGGAGATGTTGATTGAAGGTCAGTGACAGGAATACTCATATCTATGAACTGGGGCACAATTGAGCAACTAACATAGAAAAGATCTCCTGCTGAAATTTCTGTGTATCACAAGCCATGTGGTGCACCTTTCTTACATGCATATTTCCTATTGTGCATGTATACACACATCACACAGAACTCTACCAGAGAAAGACTGCCGATACTCACTCATTTACAGCCCTGTTTTCATTTAACAAAGCTGTAAATTTTCATGTGTAAGGCAAGTTTTCTAGTTCTGTAATTCATCTCTATATAAGCTTTATAGAAGATTGATCCTATTTTGGGATCCCTTTTGTCTAAGGCAGACTTACTCTAAAAGAAAAAAGGAGTGAGTGAGGCTGGGAGAACTAGGTCTCTAAAGACAGGCTTTTCGTTGATCTGCTAGAAAAGTCACACGTAACAATTTTTATGAACTTGAGATTTTTGACTGACACATTTTTATAGGATGCCATATTGCTCTCATTGCTAATCACCACCTCAAATGGATTCATTTGCTCCTTTTTTCTCATTAAGCATTCTTATTAGGCAAAAACTTCCTCAAAGAACTGCTGTGTTCTAATCTCTTTTATCACACTTATTTCCAAGAACAAATGGGCACTTAGCCATTCACTGGTTGTGAAAAAACAGATAATAGGGAGACAAGAAGCTAATTTTCTTTAACAGAGAGCACTTTGTGCAGCCAATTTGTGTTATTTTGTTGTCCATATAATAATTAATCGTTTCTTAAACAATCTGTTCTTTTTATTAACAGGTTCACTGAGTATAAAGGTGTTACATTGTAATGGTACATCACAGAAATAAATGTGATATCATGTGATAAAGATGCCAAACAAAAGACAAGACCAAAAAGGACATGAGCTTAATAATGCTACACACAATGGAGTTGAGAATAGGTAATTGAAAATTAATATCTATGCCTAACATTAATTACCCAAAGTAACTCTGAGTATTGACATACACAGGATCACATCAGCTATGGACATAATATCTCCTTGCAGGTTCAAGGCTTTACAAGACATCTTAATTTCACTATTACTTACAGAAAACTAGCAATGCAATATTATTTCCTGCTGTTTCAGGTCTATGGCTCTTCTTACATTACAGATCTTCCTCATTTTTTCTCATTAGGAATTCTTTTCAGTCAAAAACTTCCTCAAGGAAGAACTCCTATGTTCTAACCTCTTTTATGACACTTACTAGCACACAGAGTGTTAGGTTTGCCAGTTGGTTTGCCAGTAACACCAATGTGGTATGGCAGTGTCACAGTATATTCTAATGGATTGTTATTTCACATACATGCATCAACCCAGCCATCATGACACTTAAATACGGGGCAGTTCCCTTTCCCAGTCAGGCTTGTCACTCATGGGTAGGAGGCAACACACCTGAAATTTGTTCATCAGTGTGCAGGAGCTGAATCAGTCTCAAAGCTGGAAATTTGACTGAACTCTTTTGGGCACCAGATTTCATGACAACACCCCAAAACACATCTCCTTCACTGCTTTTACCTCCTGTTGACTTTAACCTAACATGACAATGATAAACTTCTGTAAAGAAGCAGTCTACACCATATAGGACTTGCTGATTTATAGTCTAGTTTTTTTCATCTACCAAAAGTGCACAGAAATCCCAACATGAGTATCTGGTGCTGCAGCAGGCTACTGAGCAGTGCTATGAGCAAAGGATGGACTGTCTGTTCTGGAAGAGCCAATTCTTGCAAATGACATTCTCTGTTGTCTTCTTCCCATTAAAATAAAAACAAACTACTAGTATTTTACCCACTAACGGGTCCGAGGTTGTTTGTGAAAGCTTGATGGAGTCTTCCCAGAAACATCAGTGTTAATGAATTTCTGTGAGATGCTACTTTACTTGTTCTACATCACATTATTGGCACACCTGTGCATATATTTTTAGCCCTAAAAGCTTTGGCAAAATTTGAATTTTAAAGCTTGACAGTAGTGAACATTTAATAAAACAAATTACTTCACTTGACTGGTTCAATTAATAAACATTTTGCTGTTTGCTATCTTTCTAGTGCCACTTATTTAAATTCTGAAAGGATCGTCATATGACAGCAGTGCCTGCTAAGTCCCATATGTTCAAATGCATGACAGAGCTGCTGCTCCACACAACCAAATGCCAGTAAAACCTGTTCCAAGCCACTGAGAAATGGTAAGCCACTCCAACTAGAATTTGCTTGCTGGTGCTCCCCATTGCTCTAGGTCTGCTCATCCACTCTTCTACTTATAATATGCATTCTTTAGGAATGATATTTGTGATCTGTGCCTGGTCTATGTGTTCCCCAAGGGAATCAGAGCAAAAAACAAATCCTGGGGGCTTCATGATAATAGAATTAGTAGTATTAAGGGAAGTGCCAAGAACAGAAGTATGTCTCCAGGCTCCTTCAGGATCCCATAAGGTGGACATCACCTCTTTCTTACACTTCACTAGACCAAGAGGTCTATTTAATATACAGGCATGGTTAGGGAATACCCACACTTCAAGTTATGCCTGGAACAGGCCATTTCAATGTGGGATTTTTTGCCTTCTTTGTGTGAGGTACGGACAAAGGAGCAGGACTTCTGTGATGACTTCCCTTCTGAGGCTACTGTGACCGCCTTTGTCTGCTATCACTGTAGCTAGCTCTTGCCATCTGAATGGCTTGATTTCCCCAAACTCCCACCCAGATGCAATCTGAATGTAAAGCTTAGCCTGACACAAATATTAATTTGATACAATATTTTCAGCTTTTGAACTGTTTCAAATATATCAACATCAATTTGGAGCAAAGTGGAGTGAGAAACTGTTTCATTGCAGATTGTCCAGGTTTGGCTATCCTGCTATCATTCCTTATTGAAAGAACCACAAAAGATGCAATTAACAGTTTCTTTCTGAAGGGCACTTTACTGTGGGAAAGAAACAGTGAAATGATTGTCATATGAATATATACACAGACAGCATGCCTTTTATTCCTGTACTCATATGTCAGGTTTACAGAACTTGTAGAGGAAATGGAACCTCCTAATAAAATCATGTCGGGCATTTCTTCTTATAATAACCTTACAGGATGAAGAATCATTTGCTGTAGGTGCTGTTACTGTAAATTGGAGGAAGAGGGCAGTTAATTTCATGCATTTTTTATTGGGAATTCACTTCATCCATAAAATAATTTCACATAACAGTAGGTGGAATACAAATAGGCTAAACTGATTGTGTGTGCATGTTAGAGAACACCAATTAAAACTAGAAAGGATATTTCGTAAAAATAATACTTTATCAGCATAGTAAATCTTTCTGCTCCAATTCAAAGAGAAACACATGCAATCTAGACTGTATTAGCTAATCAGAAAGCCTAGTAGTCATGGTAAATATACACAGCAAGTTGGGCTCTGCAGCCCTTTCTATAAATTTTTTAATGGCATTAAACCCAAGGAAACAGCTCTTTCCTCAGTGGTTGTGTCGGGTAACCTGCCTGCTATTACTTTGGGTTCCTGTACATGCTGAGAAAGACCTAACTGCAGAAGAACAATGCTAATACATTCATGTCAGCCAGCTGTAGTAACTCATCCTTAGAGAGTACCTGACTGGAATAACTAGCCAAGAGGATATAAAAACCCCACTTATTAACATTGCTAGAAAGAAGTTCTTGCAGGTCCCAAGTATGCATTGCCTAGGTAATATCTGTGCAAAGCCTGCAGCATGCAATGCATTAGAGCATGCTCTTGGGTCATCAGCCATGAACCGACTGTGATCAGCTGCTGGAGGAAAGCTCATGCAACCCTGAGGCTTGCGGTTTTAGAGAGGGCAGTGAAGTGTAACTCTTAGCTCAGAAGGCCTGAAGGCAGATGATACTGTAATTTGTCACCTGGCTGTTAATCTGTTTCACCTTTCTCAACTTACCTCTGCAGGGGTGTGCATGTGAAACATTTATAGGTATTTTCAGATGCCTGATAACCTTCCTCCAGCACAATCTTATTTCTTCGTATCAATTTGCTTGCCTCTGAAAATTATTGCCTGATGCTACTAGATTCAAAACTCTGCATACCAGTTCAAGCAAGCTGATACTGAAAACAATTAGTGCGTTCACAGCTGTCCTCAAGCAGAACCTTACCTTCTTTGAGACTTATTTTTTTCCTCTGAAAGGATACAACCCCCCCCACCCCCCCCCAAAACAACACACCTACAAAGAAAACTTTGAGAAAAGTCCAGGATCTAATGCCCCTTTCTATATATTCTCTCATGGTATTCAGAATTTCTTGTATTTATCTAACTAAATCCCACCTAGGCTTTCTTATCAGTAAGTACTCTGAATTGTTTCTCAGTTCTTCTGCAGCAAAATTCTGAATGTCTGCAAGACCAGACTAAATGAGTCTTACAGCATATTATTCTGATTACATCTGCTTTTTGATTTAACATTGCAGGTTTTTAAATACACCATATTCTTTCACAGCAGTCGTACCAAATTTGCAAAAAAACTAACAATATTTCACTAAAAAAACCCAACCACTCTTCTGCCTCCATAGGAAGACATTTCATTCTGGAATATTATTTTAGAAAGGTTGTGTCTTCTCAGTCACTTAGTAGGCAAGTCATCAGTTTCAGATCTCATAATGTTATTTATTAAGTTTACTATGAGAAGCACTTGAACATTTACTTTGGAGGTAATGCTATTGACAATTTTTCATTTAAAATTATTTTTAAGACCATGTCTTTGCTGTAAAATGTAAGTTTCTTACCCAGTAAAAATAAAGATGAAAATATGATTTGTTTTGACATATTCCACCTATTGTTCGAATTCTGTAAGCGTATGGAAATACAACAGTTGTGGAAAGAAAGACTCACAAAATAAGGTATATTGGCAGCTGGTCCTGCAGGGACCTATTATTGACCAATGCACATGGAATGTTAGTACTGTAAGAAACAATCATATGCTCCCAAAAATATATGGGATATGAATTCTGCTAGTGCAACAGTTCTGCACTACATGTCTCTGCCATATTTAGAGTCATAGAATGGCGTGGGTTGCAAGGGACCCCTAAAGGTCGTCTACTCCAATCCTCCTAACATGGGCAAAAGTTCAGTGTAAAGAAGTGCAAACCACCCAGATTTCAAAATTAAATACTAACTTCAGCGTCAGGCCTCTCTCCCCAGATCAGCTAAAAAGACCCCAGGTTAATGAAACCTGTTGCATCTACTTACTACTTCTTGTGTTCTTATTAATCCATTTGATGCTTCTTAAGACTAAGCAAAAAAATTGTATTATTCAAAGACATTTTTGTACATCAGTTTATTTTTATATACTCAAAACCAAACTAAAATACATTTTTCCACTTCTGTACGGAGCCTGATGGATTTTAATAATTTCTTGCTGCCATAACTGGAACACATACTCTTGGTTTATTTCATGTTTTATTTATTTATTTTATTTATTTTTTGTTTACTTGATAGACACTGCCTGTCCTAATTATATTTCTGTATGAGAAGGACAGTCTAAAGACTCAAGACTTACATGTTCCTATGTTCAGGGTATTTTGAAATGTGGTCATAATATTCACTTGTGCTTTTCAAGTAACTTATTCAAAACAGAAGTGAACAAAAGCCCCCAGGTAAATAAAACCACTGTTTTAAAACATCCCTAATTTATAAAAGATATGCTTATCTGCAATCATTTTATATTCCAGTGAAAATGTTCTCTTTAGTGTGTTCAAGTCTATTCAATCACTTGAGGTTCATCAAAATTTTATATGTAAAAATGAAAGCAGAATATGTCTCTGTAGATCAAAATGGTAAAACTCACCTTAAGATTATATAATATATACATATATATGATATTCGTATATTATATGGAATTAAGAAACGGTATGTGTGAATGGCCATGTAAGTGTTTGAGAGTCTATGCATTGGTAAGCTCCATTTATACTACACCCAACTAGTCCAAATGTGTTAATACCAAAATCCATTAATGGATTCTCCTGAGGGGTCTGTGTTTTGGTACTGAGAAGCACTAAAAGAGTTCCTCACTGGTGTGCTATCGCATGGGAAGTCCTTAATAGGGGATGTGAAGTGAAAGATTTGTGTGCTCTGTTCCCATACATCTTAAATCAGTGTTTTTGTATTTGTGGGTAAAAATGAAGGGTTGAATTCTGAAGCCTTGTTTAATATCTTTCCTTAGGAAGCATACTATCAGACTGGATAAAAAAAAAAAAAAAAGATTGAAGGATTTAATGTAGAATTATATATTATACATCCTTAACTGACAGATAATGAGGAAAAAGAAAAGCAAAGGAGAACAATTTTGCCAACTCTTTGTATTTTATTGTTATACTTAAAACATTTTGTGGGGGTCTTTTTGTAATGTGATAATAATCTCAACTGTCATTAAAAATTAAAATAAATTCTAGCCTTTATGATGATGGGAAAAACTTGAAAACAAGATCCAAAGACTTATCTGAGGACTCAATACCTTTTTTAAAAAAGAGAGAATATAAATTTCTTGTACCTTTTGAAATTATTTTTAATATGAGAATGTCATTCAGGGTTAGCAAATGCTTGGACTGGTAAAGGCGGTATTTATTGAATTCTGCAGCTACAAGTAAAACCCACCTGAAGAAAGCAGATTTAAGGTGACTCGTTACAGGTCATATGAGGCAAAAAGAGTAAATGAAAATTTAAAATATCTGTGCTTTTCATGACACGTTGACAAAATAATTTCCCTGTCCCTCCCTGTTAACCAACGGTGGAAATAAACTGAGTTTTCTACAGTAAAATAGGGTATGTAGCCAGTATATGTAGAGCAACTACTGAATGGGGAGTTTTAAAACATAAACTGAATCATATCTTTCACCATTTTTCTCCCATGGTGTTAGTGGGAAAACTTTCTAAAATCAGTCTATTGGGTGATATTAATCTTTTCCAGTGAACAGACATATCCACACTCAGGACCAGACCAATAAACTTCTGGTGATAGAGTTGATTGAATGGTCTGAGTTTTCCGGAAGAGTGCTTTTCTGCTGAAGCCTATTTTGAAAGCTACATAAAGCAATTAAACCTAATTTTAGCATTAGCATGATCTATGCAGCAGGTTCCTTGGAAGAATTCACTCCACTAAGCTACTGAAACTTCGCAAAAATAGAAAGCAGTCACAGTTGCTATACTGAGCATTTCCCTGACTTAAGGAAGTCTGCAGGGGGCATATGATCACACACCTCACACTACTTGAGTGTGCAACCACATTTGGTTGTCAGTTCTAACCATCTCTTTTTCTCCCTCTCCTGAATAGTAGCATTTCAGAAAGGAACCTTCTTTTACTACAAGCTGGTCTAAATTCAGGATCAGCCAGTCTTCTATACTACTATTTTGAGGAACTAAATAGCCTGAGAGAAACTGGTGAAGGGAGCACTCAGCACCTCTTTTTTCTTCTAGCCTAGTGATAACTAGGATAGATAGTGACAGGAGAAATCAGCTGAAACCATGATAGGTATTTGTAGGTGCTAGGAAATGAGAGGGACAAGGGTCCAGACAATACTTCCTATTTTTAACCTGAGGATGACTCAACTACTTTCTTTAAAAAAAAACCAAACAAGCCTTCTACCTCTCTGTAGTTCTGCTTTCAACTGTCTTCCATTATCACGTGTTAAAACAAAGTCAAGTGAAATCCATTACAACTAAATTTCCATTGTTTATCCAACATCTTGATGGAGGCAGCGGTCATGCACAGCTTATATGACTTGTAGATTACCTGTTCTGAAAGAGCAGAGAGTTCAGAGGTGACTGTAGAGTTTTCTTTTCCCTCCTTATCTACTTATCTACACTTACCTACTTGTTGTGGTTATCTGTCTGTTACCTAACATAACACAGAGTTAGGTTCTTGTTTAAATGACACCATTTTAATGAATCCTCAGCTGACCATTCCACACATCCTATAGGGAAAGTTTTCTGATTCTGAACTGAATTCACCAAAGAAATACTTATTTCAGTGAGCAATCAATATTATTCTCCAAAAAAGACTCTGACTGCTCATGTTATTAGATAGACTTGTTCAAATTGCAACCTCTTTCTTATTTATTCTGTCTTCAGAATTAGACTTATCTAACAAGCACGCAAAATATGAAGATGTGATTTCAGATCCACCTAAAGGCATGTGCTTCTAGACATGTTTCAGGTTAGCTGCAAAAAACAGATTATGTACCGATTATGCACAAGCTGCCTGCCAGGAATAGATGATGGACAAGAACTCTACTGTTTCTGGTTTGCTACTAATAGTTTAGTTATTCTGGGCCTCATAAGCTTCTGTCACCTACATTATAGTGGCACAGCTCCAGCATATAAAAAAATTAACTATTTTCAAGGCTTAATCTGCCAGAAAGATGATATTATTGGTGATTAAGTTAATTTTCATAACTTCTGTTTTTGATTAATTAGTATTAAGACATATTTGCTTGGCAGTATTTACCAGACCATCTGTACTTTATTGAATATCTTTCATTAATTTAGTTGGAAGACTGATGTTGTCTGAACAGTTGAATTCTTAGCTGCCTGAACTTATTGTATATTCTATAATGGGAACAATAATTATTCCAAACAAGATGAGGAACCAAGATACAGCCAAACACTTTGTCAATGACCATTGTTAACTTTTACTTCCTCTACACTGTGTGCCTTCATTAATAGTCTTCTGTGGACTTATTTGAAAGAATGCAGAGATTTATATAAACTTTCACTTTACAAATCTTCAGTCTGAAATTCATATGAAATTCAGGACCATGTGTGGAAAAAATCATTATCTAAAATAAGCTGTGCTTTCAAACCAAGACTTATAATGTCAAGTATGTTTTGCCCTTGTCAAAGTCTAAGTACACTTCATTATGACTTCATTTTTTTTTTTTTTTAAAGATGTAAATTAATTTAAAAAAATAATTACTTTTCACTGGTGAGGTCTAGGCTTATGAAACTTACCATTCCTATCCAGAAGAGGCTTTGAGCAGCGTGTTTTCTACATCTACCTTTTAGTTATTATGCCAAGCAACCCTATTCCTTGTGGTCTATGTTTTTGATGAGTTTGACCCTCAACATTTGAAAGAATGTTGGAAAGCAAAAGGCAAAGTGTTTTCTGTCTTATATGAGGTTACATGCCTGCATGGTGGTTGTTGTGGTTTAGTTTGAACCAGCAACTAAGCCCCACACAGCCATTTGCTCCCATGTCCCTGGTGGGATGGGGAGAAAACCAAAAAGGTAAAACTGACAAGGCTTGTGGGATGAGATAAAGACAGTTTAATAAGTAAATTAATAAGTAAAATAGAAAGACACACATGCAAGCAAAGGAGAACAAGGGATTCATTTATCACTTCCCACCATCAGGCCATCTCCAGGAAAGCAGGGCTCCATCACATGCAGTGGTTACCAGGGAAGACAAATGCCATAACTCCAAATGTTCCTCCCCTTCCTACTTCTTCCTTAAAGCTGGTACTGCTGAATGTGACAGTATACAGTTTGGAATATCCCTCGAGTCTGTTGGGGTCAGCTGCCCAGCTGTGTCCCCTCTCAACACCATGTGCAGTCCCAGCCTACTCACTCGTGGGGTGGAGTGAGGAGCAGAAAAGGCCTTGGCTCTGTGTAAGCACTGCTCAACTGTAAAGAAAACACCCCTGCGTTATCAACACTGTTTCCAGCACAAATACAAAACACAGCCCCACACTAGCTGCTCTAAAGAACTCTTAGCCAAAACCAGCACAGTGCTTTACTGACATTTACTCTGCTTAAGCTTCTGATGTTATACTAGAAACTTTGTTATAGAAAACAAAAGAAGCACATTTTATGTGCAAAGCTGAGAATTCACAGTTGGCTTTAATTAATTGATTGTTGGTTTAATTCCACACCTGGAATACTGTGTTCAGTTTTGGTCCCCACCATGCAAGAGAGAAGTGGACAGGCCGGAGAGGGCCCAGAGAAGGGCCACTAAGATGATCAAAGGACTGAGAAATCGCCATGTGAGGAAAGCCTGAGAGAGCTTGATCTTTTCAGCATCAAGAAAAGAAGTTTCAGGGAGAACCTTATCACCACGTTCCCATGTATTTAAAGGGTGGTTGCAAAGACTGATACTCTCTTTTTACAAGGTGTCATGTGGAAAAGATGAGGGGGTAATGGGTACAAAATGCTCCCTGGGGAGATTCCTGGACACGATAGGAAAATTTTTCATGAGAACAATCAGCCATTGGAATAATCTCCCCAGGGAAGTGATGGGTTCCCCAGCACTGGCCACTTTGCAGATTCAGCTGGACAGGGTGCAGGGGCATCTTGTGTAGGTCATGCTTTGCCAAGAAAGGTTGGACCAGGTGATCCCAAACTTCTCTTCTAACCCTGGTAATCTTTGATTCTGTGATTCTTACAATTTTAACAATCAAATAAAAATAGAGCAAACACTTGTTATTGGTGCACTGATACAGTCACAGAACAAGTTATCTAATTAATCCAGGAAAGTCTTAGCATAATATCATTAATATTATAATATACATTTTTCTAATATTCATCCTTTTTCTGTGAAGCTTTGCTTAACCCCTGACTGTTCTCCTGGGTCCTAAAGTCAATGTCTGAAGCTTTGCTAGAGAAAAAAGGAAGTAGGGTGGTTGCACCGAGTCGTCAATACCTCGAGTTCTTTGCAGAGGACTGCAATGCAGAGGCTGGGAGTTTATTTATTCTCACCTTTGGGTTCAATTAAGGTAATTTTTATATTTCCTGTGTGTTTTGCATGCTATCTTCCTTTATTGGTCTACAGTGCCCCATTACATCTGAATTTACTTTATACTGTATACTTTAAGTATATTGGATATATGATCCTTATTAATTCTATTATCTCTGAAACCTTTTCTTACTCAGGTCCTGAAGTCGCATTACTTTAGCAGTCTATAACCAAATACTGCTGAGTTTTTATAACTGTAGGGCCTCTCTGCAGAGCCTGGCATAATCCATTGTTTATATTTTCAAAGCCCATGTTATCCCTTCACACTTGCCCACTGTACACATCATTATTACAGAGACATAGGTAGTGCATTCTAAGGAGATTATACATTTGTTAACACTACCTGTCAGTTACAGATAACATATCCAAATTATTTTGACAATAGGCTTTGCACAGCGCAGTTATACAAAACAAAACTAAACGAGATAGGGAACAGTTACCTGCTCAGCATGCAATTGCTGTAATCTAAACCAAAGCTCAAGCATGGCCTAGACAAGCCCAGACAAGCCTAGACAAACCCCAGGTCTTGCAGCATTAGACTGAAGCTTGTTGTAATCTTTTCTTCACTGGCAATGGCAACACTGGAGATGCTGAGTTCCACAATATTATGGAGATTCCCCATAAATTAATTGGACTAGTAGCACCTCAGCAAAGTTGTGAGTGCTATTTCAGCACGGGAGGAGAGGCAGCCTGCAGCGCAGGTGGCTACATCTCCTGCTTGCTGAAACCATGTCTGCTGCTTGGAACATGAATTGCCATGTACAGGAAAATAGTGGCTCTGACCATTCCTGCCTGCACTGTACAAGATCTATCCCTCTTCTTGCCCTTTCAAAAAGACCGTGTTTCATTTTTCTGTCCACCATGAATCACCTAAGGGCAACACAAGAGGAGATAGATAATGTATTGTGAAGAGAGATATTTATGTCTTCAAACAGTTTGCATTCAACATGGGTTAATCTCTGCATTGAGGGTACGTAAGCGCTTTGCTTCGACAGGATTTAGCTTCCTAACTATGTCAGTGTCTCTATCTGAGTCTACATATTTCACCTATATGCTGACTAAACTTAGCCAGTGAGACCACAGGCATCCCCCAGGTAATCTCTTGGGTATGGCTTCAGGACGCGCTTAGGTGGTGGCTTCTAAAGAAATATTCTCTTGCCGCATGTGCTGTATGAACAGAGACAACAGTTTCAGAACTTCCATGAGGATGGCCCTCAAAGTTAATGAAGACACTTCCTGGGCTGTGAAGTTCTGACAATGAAACAGAAACATAATATTTAGCAATGTTGTGATGCTGTGACAGCAACAGAAACCAAATAAACACCTAATAGAATGTTCTTTTTCCACCTAGAACAGCTCCACGTGGCCTGGATGGTTTACTGTGTGAAAAACACTGCAGCCTTGAAAAGCTTAGGGAGAACTTGACTATTGACTAAACTCTCATCATGCTGCCTGAGGATATACGTGGGTGAAAATCACTGTTTCATTTGAAGCCAAGAGCCAAATTTCTTTCCTGTTATTAAAAAAAAATAGAGCCAGCCTTGGTATAAGAAGAACGACAGAAGAGAGATTTTATGGTCTTTTTCGTCTGCAATTTCAGCTTGTAACAGTTGCAAGTTAAAATAATATCTTTTTGAATATAACACCTTCCCCCTCTCTCCACGCAAATGGCTACCTTTTTGTTCACTGGCTTTTTAAAACTATTTAAAAAAAATGCTAAAAATGTGTAGGAGTGGAAGTATGTGCTCTCATTAAAAATTTCTCTGTATGAGCTCCGTGAGTTCTGTTTACCACTCATGCTCAGGAGTTTCTGATTCTGAACAGAAGAGCCACAAAAAATCAATTTACCCCTTTCTTCCTCATGAGGCTCATACTATAAAAGGGCAATTACATTCATCATTATTTCTTGGACTAAATATATATCTGTGTCTTGTAAATCTACTTTACAACTGAGGATTTTGCAATATACTGTAATTGAATTCACATTTTCTGGCATCTGCTAATAACCTTTCCTGTTCTTAATATTACAGTGAAGTAAAATGCTCGTAAGTGGACACAGAACACAGCAAAGTGACAGTCTCCTCTGCCTCCTGCCATAAAGATATTTCAGGCAGTCTTGATGCTTCAGCAGACACTTAGGGCTCAGTAGATGTGTCTGCTGTAACACAATCCAAAGCATATCTTGTTTTTCCAACACTTCTACTGAGTTTCATTCTCCAGGAGGCCACTGCATTTCTGCGAGAGAATTACCCTGGTTTCCTAAGGTTTTCAGAGGAAACAAGTTTAATTTAGGAGGCAAGACAAAATCAGTTAAAGTTGGATTGAAAAGAGTTTCCAAGGTCAGGCTTGCCTAAGAGACAGTGGTGACTGCCTACTTAACATAAATGTTCATTCAACTATCCCAAGGTTCAGAAAGAAAACGCAGGAGACAGGCAATTCTTACAGCTTTTATACCTCCACTTTCATGTGCAGCAGCTTCAGGACAAAAAGTGCTGTGCCTGAATTTCCATTTCCTGAGCTGGGAATTTCCATTTCCCTATCATTGTACTGACTGGTAAAGTATTATAGTTCTTTTCAGAATAAGGAGAAAGGTAACTGCAAGTGATTTCACTAATAAGCACAGGGGATTCGTGGGCTGCAACACAGTTAATAGCAGCTATAAATTTATACTGTATCAACAAAAGTTCCATGATCAACTGGGAATAAGAATCCAGAGTCCAAAAAGCTCCACAGAAAACTTGAGAGCCAAAGAGGAAGGAAATGTGAAAGCAGTTGCCAGTTTTTAACGCAGCATTCCTAACATCTTTAATTTATCATCCTTATCTCCAGCATCTTGCTTTGTCTACCTGTCATCTCCCGTTTATTTAAAGGTCAAGTCCCTTGGAAAAAGGAAAACACCATATTTTTTTTGTTGATGACACCACAGCCCATTCATACTTAGAACTAACCTTTCCTCTCCTCAGAAACTTTGTCTATCACTCAGAAAAATTAAGAAGTAGCAGGTGATGAGTACTTATGCAATTTCTCCTTTTTTGTTTTTAATTTTTCCAATGCACCATTCAGGGTAACAGTTGAAAACCCCTCCTCTTTACCACTCCTGTGCATGTTTCTCAGAGGAGTTTCAAGTTTCAATTCCGGTAAATATCTCAGTGATCATACTTTCCTGTCAACTCCCCCCCCCCAGCTCTGAAGCCAGTGCTGGGCTTAGTGACTTCATTTCCCAACATTTTCAGTATCAAGACTTTTCTAGGCAAAAATAAAACAGCAAAAAATGTACAGAAGTCTACAGAACTGTTTCACACTGATGTGTGGCTCAGGAGAAGAAAGAATGCACTTCAAAAAGCTGTTTATGCTTATATGATGGGCTAACCCATATATGTTAGTATATATCTATGTTGCTTTATCTATATACTAATACGTCTTACCTTCATACCTTCTGTAAGGTATAAGTACAAGTGTGAAGAGAAGTTGTACCAATTTTCTACTTTTACCTGACTTATTTGATCAATAAATCTATGTGTCTGCATTTATCTTTATCTGTATTAATGTGTGGTATTATACTACTCTTGTTCTCTGCATTTCTATCTTTATGGGACGTGCATTAAAAAATGTTTTGTACTTGCTTGATTTGGGCTTCTTTGTTCAAAACAAAGCAAGATTGAGCAATGTTAGAACTCATGGCATAGCATGAATTTAGAAGTGATCTCCTAGGTAGGACCAAAGCCCTGCAAATCATCACCTTAACCAAAGAGTCGGACTGGAATGAGCATTTTTAAATAATGGCAATGGCTTTAAAATATAGAGTTTAATCCCCTGCATTGAATGCTGGTAAAATCATGTTTATTATACTGAACTACAAAGGTTAAAGGAGTTCCACTGGGCATCAGGACAAAATTGGATTTGATATTACAGCCAACAATATGTCCCAGAAGGCAAATGTTGTGACAACGAACTGTGAAAGGGCAAACTCTAAATGCTGATGGAAAAGGTTAACAGCATGCTGAAGAATGTAATACAAAAGGAACACTCTATACTCTATAAACTTGACATAGAAAGTATGCAAGGAGCAATTTCAGAGACGACAAACACCAAGAGAAAAAAAGGAAGGTGTAGTGGATTAGCCCAAACTGCCAACTGAGCACTACACAGCTAATTGCTCATTCCCTTCTCCACCCCAGTGGGATAAGGTAAGAACTGGAAAAAAGTGAACACCATGGGTTGAAATAGGAAGAGTTTAGGGATGAAATAAAGTAGAATATAATAAAAATAACAGTAATAATAATGGTAATGAAGAAAAGTGAGATAACCAAAAAAAAAAAAAAGAGAGGAATAAACCCTAAGAAACACAACTGATGCACAACAGTGCTCACCACCCACTGTCTGATACCCAGACTGACTTGAGCAGTGTTGCCTCCCCCCCTACCCCCCCTCAGCTAACTACCCTCATATACTGAGCATGATGTGCTGTGGTATGGCTAGTTCGGGTCAGTTGTCTTGTCTCTGCTCCTTCCCATCTTCTCATATGCCACCCCTCACTGGCAGAGCGTGAGAGAATGAAAAGTCCTTGATCAGGGTAAGCATTACTTAGCAACAGCTAAAACATCAGTATGTTACCAATGTTATCCTGATACTAAATCCAAAACACGGGACTGTACAGTTACTAGGAAGAAAATTTTACTCTATCTCAGATGAAACCAAGACAGAAGCCTGCATCATTAATCAGAAAAATGAGCATATTTTCTGAGGCTAAAGAAACCTTCTTAAAAAGCATATGGGAATCTTGTGTAAATAACACAATATAAGACATATCTTGTCCAAATAAGACAGATGCCTGGTCTGGTATAAATTGGAAATAAGGAAAGCTGAGGGAAGTGCGGAAAAGTGGCAAAGTAAATGATATGTTATCCATAATAGAAAGACAAAAGAAAAAAGCACATACAGGAACACAGGTCCCAGAAAACTAGTGACAAGAGAAGGGTCATAATTGAGATTAAAGAAAAAGCAAAAGAATTTAGTGTTCTTTTTTACCAATCTTCACAGCAAATAAAGAACATGGAAATTTTTACACCAAAGCCCTTTTTGTATGGTTCTTCCGCAACTTTAAAGTTTGTGAAGGGAAAAATTAGAACTTACAAGGTCTGAAGTGCAGTACTAAATGAACTGTCATAGCTGCATTTCATCTGGCATCAGAATGAAATTAAGTGTGAAAAAGGTGATGTATGTATGTGCCTGCTGCTTTCCTTCTGCAAAAGAACTTCTCTCCAATGCAGGAGAAGCAGAATTTTATGTCCCTTGGTCCCCACATTTCCATGGAGTTTATTCTTTTGTCCTGATGGCTTTTTACCACCTCTTTCTGGGCTTTAAGCAATTGCTTCTGCCTCTAGAAATTTTTAGGGTATTCATAATTCCTCCTAATCTCCCACCTTTTACACTCTTAACTTTCTTGTCCATCTTGTCCATCCAGTGTTTTTTGCCGGCTTCAAAGCCATTTCTTTCTAACAAGCTTGTTCCTTTGCAACTTCCCAGTAAGAAACCTGTGATTTCTTCCTATTCTTCTACTAGAAATCTGCATTGGTTATTTAGGGTTATAAACTCTCAACAAAAGGGACTATGTCTCCTTTTAGAAATGCTGCCCAGCAAAAGGAAGAAGGGTGATACTATAGGCAGGTAAAAAGCACTATAAACATTAAAAGAATTACAGGATGCATTTGCTTTCAATTTTCATGTTTTATATAAGTGAGAATAATTTTCTAGCTTTAGTCATACTGGCCATCCAACTTTATCTTCTTCAGTAGTCAGCACAGATATTAGTTGAAGACAGTTGACCACATCCTAAAAGAGGTAGCTGATAAAGATGTTTTGTTGAGTAAGGTTGAGCTTTTTGCTTGTGTTGTGGTGACAGTGCATAATGTAGAGTCCATGGGAATAAAGTGTAAAGTAAATGGAGTTCTTTATGCTGATTTTTAATGAAGCTAGTAAGAAAAAATCCACATAATTGTTTTGACATTTCACTAAAACTAGAATGACTCCAAAATGAAACCAAAGCTGTTTGGGTTTGCGGAAGATTTGTTTCCTAAGTTTGAACCATTTACTTAACCCTGATTTAAAACAAACAAGAAAAAAATTTGTTTGTTTTCATACTTTTTTTTTTTCATTTTATAGATATCAGGGATTGAATTCAGACTTGAGAAGTACCCTTGCGGGAAACAAACAAAGTGACAGCAGAGTGGGAGGAATAAGAGTTGTTATCCAAAATGTTCTTGACACCATCACACCCCTTCAAGTGTTTGTTAAATAATGTATTAATAGTACATGCAGCCTGGGAAAACGTCATTCTGAACAGATGCTGTGGAGAAGGCAAATGCTGTGATTGCTGTGCTAATGCAACAGGTTGGGCCCTAACCATGGACCTGGCAGCAAAATCTTTTCAGTCCCAATTAATATTACTTTGCCTGCAGCCCCAGCCCAAGTGCAGCATTATGAGGAGTGCAACTTTAGCAAGGGCAGCTGTTTCTATATTGTCCTGGGTTGAGCAGCAGCAGTCATTTTTCTCCTTCTTAGTAGCTAGTGCAGTGCTGTGTTTTGATCTTTTGGCCTGGGAACACTGCTGATAACGCCGATGTTTTCAGTTGCTGCTCAGATGTTTGGTCTGGCCAAGGACTTTGTGAGTCTCATGCTCTGCCAGGGAGGAGGGGAGGCCAGGAGAAAGCAAAGACAGGACACCTGACCCAAACTAGCCAAAGAGGTATTCCATACCACAGCATGTCATGCCCAGGATGTAACTGGGAGTGACCCAGAAGGGCTGGGAGGACTGGAGGGTTGGACGAGGTATCGGTCAGTGCTTGGCTGGGGGGAGTGGGGCGAGTTATCGGTTGGCTGGTGTTGAGGTGTTGTATTCTTTCCTCTTGTTATTTCCTTTAGCACTATTATTATTGGTGGTAGCAGTAGTGATTTGTGTTATACCTGAGTTACTAAACTGTTCTGATCTCAACCCGTGGGAGTTGCATTCTTTTTGATTCTCCTCTCCGTCCTTCCAGAAGCAGGGGGAGGACAAGAAGGTGGGGAGTGAGTGAACGAGGTTTGTGGTTGGGTTTAAACCACGACATATATGCAACACTCATCGGTGCACTCTCTTTTGCTCTGGTGTCGTGGTTTGAACCCAACCACAAACCTCGTCCACTCACTCCCCCCCCTTCTTGCCCTCCCCCGGCTTCTGGAGGGACGGAGAGGAGAATCAAAAAGAATGCAACTCCCACGGGTTGAGATAAGAACAGCCCAGTAACTAAGGTATAACACAAATCACTGCTGCTACCACCAATGATAATAATGCTAAAGGAAATAATCAGAGGAAAGAATACAACACCTTAACACCAGCCGACCAATAACTCGCCCCACTCCCCCCAGCCGAGCACTGACCGATACCTCCTCCAACCCTGCAGTCCCTCTATCCCTTCCGGGTCACTCTCAGTTACATCCTGGGCATGACGTGCTGTGGTATGGAATACCTCTTTGGTCAGTTTGGGTCAGGTGTCCTGTCTCTGCTTCCTCCCAGCCTCCCCTCCTCCCTGGCAGAGCATGAGGCTCAGAAAGTCCTTGGCCACACCAAACATTCGAGCAGCAACTGAAAACATCGGCGTTATCAGCACTGCTCCAAGGCCAAAAGATCAAAACACAGCACTGCACTAGCTCCTAAGAAGGAGAAAAATGACTGCTGCTGCTCAAAACCAGGACATCTGGTAAGTTGTTGCGCTATATTGCAGAATGGCCAAACCCTAAATACACAAACTCCTTAATGACTTTAATATCTGGTCTCAGGTAAATATCAGTAATGATCTGCATTTAGCTCATGCGTCCATAAAAAATGTTGGTCTAGATGTCCATGTGAAGTACTAGAGCTGAGTCTGAAAAGCCATCAGTCTGAGGTATGAAATTTCCCTGCTCACTAGAAAAGGGCACAATGCTTCACTGAACATTAGTCTTGTTAGAAGTTTAGACAAGAACAAAGATTGGCATTAACCCTTTGTTAACACAGGTAAATCTTGTTGTGCCAGACTCAAACACACCAACATCTTCAAGCAAGTGTGATGAAAAGAATGGGCAGTCTTCTTTCTGCTTGGATCAGAGACATGGCGCATGAGAACTGTGAATGATCCCAACAGATGGATCAGAACTATAAAAATGGTGTGCCCTAAATGTTTGGACTGGTTTTATGCAGGTGATGTTGGTGAGAGCTGAAATTTTCAGCAGCAAGGAGGAAGAGAGCTTACAAAGAAAGTGTATTAGCCAATGTATACAGGGTGAGAGAAAAGATTAGAGGCTATCTCTAAGCAAATAAATGCATTTTTTTCTTCTTTCCACTTCTATAAATCTTTGTAGGTGTGTCTGGTTTTGATTTAGTAAATGTATCCTTCTTTCACCTTCTCTGGCTTGAACTAAGTATGATTTTCAGGGCCACTGTAATTAACTACGATCAGCGTATTTCGTATCTCCAGTTGTGGTGTTTGGAGACTAGGAGGTATACAGCTCCTTCCTCTGTGATGCATGTCATAGAATCATATACATTTAAACTGCGCAGGCTATTTTGGGAAATGGAAACCCTTTGGCCTTGGGGAGTTTCTTCCAGTGAACACTGACAACCAGAAGACTATTTGGCATTCACTTGGCAAGATAGTGGGAAGCACACCTCAAACACTGGTTTCAAGGGAGGCTGTGTTGCCAATTAATTTATAGTTTTAGATTTCGGCAGTCAAAAGAGGACAGGAAAGCCTACGTAGGTAAAAATTGGCCTGTTTTACTTATAAAAATATATAGCCAATATAAACAGGGGTTTGTTGCATGAATTTTAATGGAAGATCTCATAGACTGCTTGAAGTAATCTTCATTACAGCTTTCCAGTCTAACCATGCTGAGTCAGCCCTGGCAAAGGGACAAACTTCCACATAGCTGCTCACTCACACTCGTCTGCAGGACAGGGGAGAAAATAAGGTGACTTCAGTCCAGAGGAGGCCACAAAGATGCTCCAAGGGCTAGAGCACCTCTCCTATGAAGACAGGCTGAGAGAGATGGAGTTGTTCAGCCTGGAGAAGAAAAGGCTCGGGGAAGACCTTGTAACAGTCTTTCAATACTTAAAGGGGCCCTACAAGCAATCTGGAGAGGGGCTTTTTACAAGGGCATGTAGTGACAGGGCAAGGGGAAATGGCTTTAAACTGACAGAAGGGAGAATTAGATTTAGATATTAGGAAAAAAATCGTCATTATGAGAGTGCGGGGGGTTGTGGGGGGGTCTCTGCTCCCATGGGCTCTCTGCAGGGCTGAGGGGATCTCTGCTCCAGAGCTGCAGCACCTCCTCCCTTCCTCCTCCTCTGCCATTCCTTGGGGTCTCGCTGCTGCTGCTTCCTCCTTGGCTTCCTCCTCCTCTGCCTGTGCTGCCTTTGGCTGTGCACAGTGGTGTCTCTCAGCATTTGTAACAGATCCCTTCCCACAAACTGATCGTTATTGCGTTGATATTCTTGCTTTAATCATGAAGCAACGGGAGATTCAAGTTCATCATCTTCAAAAACCATACTTACCTATGTCAGCTAAAGATGGGGTTTCTTTTTACCAACATCAGTGTATTAGTAAAAACCCTTGTATAGACCTTGAAAAAATAGTTTACATTAGTATTTTAGTCTTTTTCATTACTGTTACATGTAGTGTGATTGCTTGTGACAGCTCCTACACCAGAGTGTACTGATACAGACTTTCTTGCCAATGTTGCCAGTGAAGCACTTGCATCACCTAGGGGATGATCACTCCCCACCTCAGTTCTACCTCAGATACCTGCCATCTTCCTTCCAATTCTTCTCTATCCAGATAGCTCCCAGTGTGGTACCTCCTTATGGACTATGGGCAGAGAAGAGATTCTGAGCAGCCCTGCAGAGGAGGACTTGGAGGTGTTGGTTGATGAGAAGATTAACATGAATCAGCTTCAGTGTGTGCTCGCAGCCCAGAAAGCCAACCACATCCTGGGCTGCATCAAAAGGAGAGTGACCAGCAGGTCGAAGGAGGTGATCCTGCCCCTCTACTCTGCTCTTGTGAGACCTCACCTGGAGTATTGTGTGCAGTTCTGGTGTCCTCAACATAAAAAGAACATGGAACTGCTGGAACAAGTCCAGAGAAGGGCCATGAGGATGATGAGGGGACTGGAGCACCTCGTGTATGAAGACAGGCTGAGAGAGTTGGGGCTTTTCAGCCTGGAGAAGAGAAGGCTGCGTGGAGACCTCATAGCAGCCTTCCAGTACTTGAAGGGGGCCTATAGGGGTGCTGGGAATGGACTCTTCAGTAGGGACTGTAGTGACAGGACAAGGGGTAACGGGTTAAAACTTAAACAGGGGAAATGTAGGTTGGATATAAGGAGGAAATTCTTTCCTGTTAAGGTGGTGAGGCACTGGAATGGGTTGACCAAGGAAGTTGTGAATGCTCCATCCCTGGCAGTGTTCAAGGCCAGGTTGGACAGAGCCTTGAGTGGCATGGTTTAGTGTGAGGTGTCCCTGCCCATGGCAGGGGATTAGGACTTGGTGATCTTGAAGTCCTTTGCAACCCTAATTATTCTATGATTCTATGACTAACATTTCTACATTAGCTCTCATTTTCACCCTCATCTTGAAAGCAGACCTCAAGACAGACCACTTTTCCTCTTTGGTATATAACAGCAAAGCCTTGTGGTGGTTGGATGTTTAACTAGTTATAGGGATAATACAGTAAAGGAAGGGCTTAGCACTTGCATGTAGTTACATTTTTTTTAACACATCAAATGCCTGTGTCAATTAGATGATTTTAATTTCTTCCCATTGCTTCCCTTGTGTAACAGACAAACACCTTAAGGCAGAAAATTATTTCAGATCCACTTGACAATAACAGAGGTTTTATACCTATAGAAAGAATAAAATGTCAGCAGATAAATTAGAAAGAAAAATATTATTTAGTAACCTAAATCAAAGCTTGGTGACAACATCCCTGTGGAAAGACTGAAAGAGAAAAAGCAAGTAGATATGAAGACCATCAAAGCAAAGGTTCAAGATATCAAATTTAGGTGATTTCTTTGGAAAGAGCACGAAGTTACATAATCCTCCACACATAAACAAACACCTCCATAGTCTTATATAAGCTTGTTTTAGATGTAAAAACATAGAAAAAGAAGATAATCTTAAAATGGCACTTCTAGCGTTTGATAGAATTTTTACTTCTCTTTCTTTACATTTGTGTTCCTTCAATGTATGTGAGATTTTCCATTTTATTGCTTGTTGATGAGCAATTTTTCTGTCTGAGATCTTTCACACAGAGAACACAAAAGAAGGTTTTTTTTGATCCTGACTTCAGAGAGGAAGTCGTCAATGTATTGAGGAAAAGAGTTAAACATCACATGAACAGAAGCTAGAAATCTGGCTGGTGTTTATGTGCTGCAGAGTGATCATTGTTTCTCAACTCCATTCCTTGAACATGGTAGAAACAAGTCATGCACTGGAAGTAGCTCTGCTTTCTGCTAATCTTTCTGACAGTGTAATAATAACACACTGTGGAGGAGCACATGCTGCTAAGGGGTATTTAGACCTAACGGTAAGGTTTAGGTCATTTTCCCACAGCAAAGTACAATATAGCATATTCTACAATCACACATCAGAGCTGTCAGCTACCTGTCTCTTCTCATTGACTCTCTATGAGTCCCAGAGTTGCTTGACATGTCTCCAGTCAAAGACGTCTGGTGACAAACATACAAATGGCCTCACAACGGACTTGGCATGCCAAATACTACGTGATAGATATTCTTCGTAATCTCAGATTAAAAGATGCAAACATAAAACCCTTTTTAAAAGAGCCGATATACCTCAATGCAAGAAGTCATTAGATTTTAAGGCAGTTATAAAAACATTATTTTTTTTTTCTCAGAATGTTTAGTCATTTTGATGGTAGCTGCCACTAATTGAAATATTTTACATTCCATCTGCTCTGCTTGGTATTCAAGTAAAAGAGGGTGGAAACAAGACTGCCAAGACAGTGCAGTATTCAACCTTTACTCTCAAAATACTGTTGTGATACACTGAATACTTCTCTACATCCTTCTCTGTAATCACTTTTTTTCTTCCACCTGTGGAAACTCTGTATCCCAATGCGTTGCTAGAAGTGTGTCTGTACTTTACCAACCATTAATGCCAACTTTTATTTTTATTATCTCATTTTTAACTTTCTGGGCAGCTAGGGATTTCCTGCAAAGGCTGTCCTTTCATACCTCAGCACTATCCAAAAACCTTTCTGTATACTGGAAGCATTTTGATGTTTCTGATCAGCTTTTCTGATTCTGAGATTTGCCTTTGTACTACAATAAATTGAATCTTTTAAGTGCCTTCTCACATCTATCATCAACCCCTCATCGGTTTGCTCACATCCTGTAACTGAAGCTTAATGGGATGCATATTTTACCATCTCCACATCTGTCTTCTAATGGTATTTGCAATAGTGAGGACTTGAGGGAATTAAATATCCATTCACAGCTTCCAATAACTAGCTTATGCCGATGTCTGCCTCTGGTCCTAAGCACCCTAGTTTTGCCTTGCGTGATTCTTCTTCAATGTGAGATTTACGCAGTGTTCTTTTTTTAGTTCAATCTGTGCAAATGCACAGCTTCCTTGTCCTTCAGTAGATACACTTCTGCTTATCCAGTTTGTGAACCCAATAATGATGCTAAAAGGACTCATTTTCTTCTGTTAATTTACTCTGGACTATTAACATGAGTAGATATTGCACTGAGTGAAGAGTAACCTAGAGGAGCCCTGGAAAACTGGCAGAACTTTCTTGGTAGCTAGTGAAGAGCTCTGTTGTAAAAGTTTATAATACATTGTTTGAGCTCAGTATTTTGCCTCTTTTTTTGTCGTTTTTCTATTTCTGACTGAATAGCCTGTCCCAGATTTCGTGCTGGTTAAGCTGATTAAACTTTTAGTTGAAATTGGCTGTATGTTAACAGAATCAGCAGAAATTTTAGCATTCATCCTTTCTTTGACATTTTACTTTGAATTTGCATTACCAAAGTAATTTTATGATTGGTCATGATATAAGGCAATGATTGCCTTATTGCTGTTTTCGATGACACAGAGTTGAGGTACTCTCTGTACTGGGCTCACAACTGATGTTTCTAACACTGAGCTTTTTCTGATGTCTCTGTTTGCATCTCATCCTGCCCTAAACTGCACAAAGCAGGATGGCTGTTTCTGTTACTGTTATATGCATAAAATATAATTCTTATTCAGATAAAATTATTTCCTAAAAATCACTGCCTACTTTCTTCATATAAAATGCTTTTTAGTCAGGCTTTAACATTAGGAAAGTTCCAAAATATTGTTTATGACTGGCATATGTAAGCAATTTTCTGCCCTATTCCCCAAATCTTTTATTGAATTCTGTCACTCTTACCGGTTTCTGCTGCTGCTATCAATTAGCCTCATTTCAGGTTTCCATTCTTAGGGCAGGTAAATGCCTTCCCCATTTTCACAAATAATTTGAAATATGAGCTTTATTCCTGCTTTTACATATACACATGGGTTTCAGGAAAGGTGATTTTACTAAAACCTTTTATTTGTTCTCATAAACACTCTGGAATCTGATTATATATTGATATCTTCTTCAGTTCTCTCAGATTTAATATTTGACATTGATGTGATGTCTTGTGGATTTGCAAATGCTTTTGGAAATTTCTAAGAATTTACCTGAATTTGAGGGTGAGAAAACTTTGTTATTGTTTCAAAGTCTTGGGTTCTAATTTTTCATCATGTTGGCACCATATTTCAGATTCAACAAAAGGGAAAAGAAACCAAAGGGTAAATTCAGTCTTTTTATTCCTCCTTCCCTACAATATCTTTGACACACACTTTATAAAATATAGTTCCCTAAGGATATAATTGCAGTGAATAACCAGAAATATTGTGCTATACAGGCATTAACTCATCATTCAGACTACTGAGAGCATTGAGCAACAATCTTTGGGATTTGACTGGGACCATCATTTCTGCATGTGTGAAGTCTACATTTAGACCACAAGAGCCTGATAGCCAGAGCTGACTTTTGAGGTCCTGGTCTGCACCCCAGAGCCATTCCATCCACATTGTGGGGTGTACAACAAACTCAGCATGCTCTCCATATCTCAGAGAAAGGAGAACGTGTCTGACATGCCAGGTGGGAGCCTGAGTAGTCCTTGATTTAGGCTGTATGGTCGTCAGGATCCTGGTGAAACCCAGTAGCATGTGGCATGTATTTTCCCTTCTACTGCTGAAGAGGGACACAGCGCCATGAAGGCAGGCATGGTTACTTGCAACAGGGCTGATCACTGGAAATCTGACTGCTGCATTGGATTTTCCCAGGTTTCCATTTCAATGGAGCAGTGTTTTGTCCTACACCAAACCACTGTCCCCTAACTGTGGCTGTCTGTCACTGGCAATGCATCTGGGACAAGGGTGTTTCTCCTGTTACTGCTTTTTGTCCTCTTCTGGAGTAATCACATTATACAGACTTCATTGTATGGAATTCAAGCAGTTCCTATTTTCAGAACTTTCTCTAAAACAGAGAACATGAGAACTTTCCTTTTTTCTTAACAGGAGCTGAAATTGTGATACTGTCACGAGCCAAAGTATTTATACATCAGGTTTCTTGTCCTGTGCCAAAACTTGAGGTTTAATCCAGCTCTGGCTCATGGAAACATTCCAGAGCAGAATTAAGTTCCTTTGCTGGTGGACTCTATTTATTTATTTGTTCATTTGCTTGTTTATTTGTTTGTTTATTCTTTTGAATGAAAGATGATAAAACAGAACTATAATGATGACATGATTCTCATCACAGAATTAGAATAACAGGTTTATTTTACCTGTATAAACCTTTGAGACATCTATTCATATCCACCTGTTTTTCAGATTGATGCTGGATAATGTAGTATCATACCCTGTATCCTACCATCCTGGTTTTAAGTATTGAGAAGGCAGGGAAAATACATGCAATAATTAGGCTATTTTCAGAAGCTTAAAATTGCAAACTGAGGTCTAGAAGCAAGGAGCAAGTTGGTCTCAGAATTCAATGACAGAACATAGTTGAGACTCCCAAGGACAAATTCAACCAAAATAAAAGCATCATGTTTTAAAGACCCTTTACAAACATTGCCCTGACTTTTTCTGATTTGCTAAAATCCCTGTTCCAACTGACATGAATTCTATGGGGATGAAGAATTTAGTTCTAACAACTCAAACATTCTACTAGTTGCCTGGTTAGTGAAGTGGAAATGATAAAGAAGTGGGGATGGATGGATGGATGGATGGATGGATGGATGGATGGATGGATGGATGGATGGATGGACGGATGATGAGGAAGATTTGAAGCTTGTGGTGCAGAGGGTTGGAATTACAAAGCTCAAGTTTTATTCTGGTCACATGTGGCTTAACCCCAGCTGACAGCTAAGCACACACAATTGCTCACTCCCCTCCTCAGCAGGATAGGGGGAAGAGAACTGGAAGAACTCGTAGGAGAGTAGGAGAACTCGTGGGTTGAGATAAGAACAGTTTAATAACTGAAATAAAATATAATAATAATAATCAAAAGGAGAATAACAAAGAGAGAGAAATAAAGAATGACAGGTGATGAAAGTTAAAACAATAGTTCACCACCAACCAACCGATGCCCAACCAGTCACCAAGCAGTGGCCCCCTGCCACACTTCCCCTTCATTTTATTGTTGAGCATGACACCATCTGGTCTGGAATATCCCTTGGATCATTTAGGGTCAGCTATCCTGGCTGTGTCCCCTCTCAGCTTCTTGTGCACCCCTAGCCTACTCACTGGTGGAGTGAGGAGCAGAAAAGGCCTTGGTTCTGTGTAAGCGCTGCTCAGCAGTAATGAAAACATCCCTGTGTTATAAACAGTTTTCAGCACAAATCCAAAACATAGCACCATACAGGCTGCTATGAAGAAAATTAACTCTACCCCCGTCAAAACCTGCACATCAGAAGCTCAAAGATATATGATTCAAAAAATATGCTTTCATTCTCAGATGATATTAAAGTTTTGCATTGCAGCTGCTTAAATATTTGCACTGCTTTGAAAAGTTTTATGTGTACAATCCTGCCTATTATAGTAAATGAAACACTTTTTTACTGTTTTCTCCATTATTTCCAAGGGATATAAGTATAGCATTGAAAATACCTGCTTGAAGTTCCTTTCAACTGCAACTTTTGTTACGCAATATCTCATATATGCACCTACATTTCTCTCAGGGACATCTTTACTCTTTTCATGAATTATGTATGGAGTTGAAAAAAAATTCTGGCCATAAAGATTATTCTTTGTTTCTTTTCCCTTCATTCTTGTGCTCTCTGTATATCTCCATCTGTCTTTCTCATCTTTTTGAAGGCTCACTGCTTTCCTTTTGAAGTTGTTTTTGTTCTTTGAACAATATAGGAATTCACAGCTTCAGATACCTTTTTTAGCAAAACCTTGTTCTGTCAATTATATTGCTTTCAGCAGAACATTTCATGTGAAATAATAGCACAGAACTGAACTAATATCTGATCAAGAAAACGGCCCTCACTTTGAATGTTGTTTATCCATTTTTCTTGCATCTTCCTTGCTCCTTATTCTAATCATTCTCATAATTAATGATTGTCAATTTTGATATTGGCCAATCTCTTTCTCCTTTGGCCTGATACATTGCGTCATCTATTCCTGAATCCAGTTATCCTGCTCTTGACTGATTTTTGCTCTTAGTTGTTCATTGTCATCTCCTCTCTTGCCAGGTAGCTAAGTTGAATGAGGAGTTTACTTGCTGCTTTGATATAATTCTGATCTAGCTATCAAAATATAATATTGGCATATCTCTGCTTGCTAGTTCTGATAAAGGAGATTCACAATGTAAACATTGCCTCTTCCAGATCCTTCTTCACAACCCCGTTTTTCCTAGTTTATTCTTCTTGCTTCTGGGTTTGTACTCATGCTTCTGCTGCCATCACTTATACTGCTGCTCAGCTTCTCCAGGTCGCACACAGGTCCTTTCTGCATCTATACCTGTGCTCTTTTACAGTGTCACATGCAGTTCAACACTAACACCTTTTCATAAGTCACTTTGTGTTATCATTTCTTTACTTGTGATTCCCCTTGCTCCCAGTGAAAATAATGAACATTTTAGTCATTGCTTTCTAGTAGTTTTGCAAAGGCGTCAGGCTGCAAACAGCTTTCCACCTGCATTTCTTCAGGAAATTCTCCGAAGATTTGAAGGAACTAAAGAAAGGCCATTTCATTATCCAGATTATCCAGCAGCTCTTTGGACAGATGGACATGAATAAATGTCACAAGGATGTTTGTTAGTCAGGAAGCAGAGTTGACCCTGAAACAAGGTGGCGATAGGTGATGTTAGAATCCTTCTTATATCAGTCAAAAGTTGCTGGAAAACACCAAGGGAATTGAGGCTGAGGTTAAGACTAGGGGAATTGCTACCACATTTCAGTCAATCTGGACTGCATTTGCATGGCCACAGATCTCCAAGACAAACACAACATCACTCTTTAACAGCCAGTATTCACAACCATGGCTCTTACCCATCAGTGGGTTCAGCTCTCATCTATAACTATGCTGTGGTGTGCACCTGCATTATTCATATATAATTCCTTGCATTCCCTGGATGTTCACACTGTCTACTGAGTTTATTTGACATCTAGCTATAGAGCCCCTATGTAGTTAACCACTTTTCATGAAATTTATTTGCCTAGAGAAGGTAAGAGCAAACTGCATTGAGCAATGGAGAGTCTTACTTTTAATACTGATTTTCTTTATTTTTTTCTATGTAAATCCTATAGCTCTAATAAAGAATATGGCTTTTCCTAGACTATACTCTACCTTTACTAAATAATAAGCTTTTACAACAGATAATTTTAAGACAGAGCTATAAATACTATTCTTCCCTTTCTCCACAAGAGGAGTACAAGGCATAGGAAGAAACAGGAACACAGATGGTTCTTTGAACTCAAATTGCAGTTCATAAGCTGTGTGCAGGCAGATGCTCAAAGTCATAGCAATGCCACCGTGGGGAGCCTGGTGTCTGTGCGTTTTAGGACTTACGGAGCATCTGTCACCATCCTGGTAAGACAGATCCTCTTACCATTAGTTTTTTTTTCAGAGAAGATGTGAATCTGAGTGACTCAGAGACTCATTTAAGCACCAAAAGGTGTTCTCTTTACTTTGAGTGAGGGTGGCAGACTCAATCATGACATCATCACTGCAGAGTTGCCAGTAGCAACCAGTCACTTTGGTGCAATTTGGTAAGAAAAAAGAATTCCCACTCAAAAGACCATTTTTTTTCCTTAGAAGATTGGCTCCTCTAGAAGGCAACACAGAGCATGGCCTAGTTTGTATGCCCCCAGTCAACCTGTGGAGGTGCTTTTCCCTCTGTTGATCATACAAGGAACTTTGTGAGCTTAGTACTAACTTTAGCAGCCTACTTGACATAGACATTAAAACAGCGTGAAAAGCCTCATACAGGAGCATAGTTTTCTCAGCTAAAGGTGTCTCTAAGGAGCTATCCTTAATCATAGTCCAATTCAGTTCTCTAAGGTGGCATGTACCATGTACCATGAAAAATCAAAAAAGATTTTTCTAGCGAAAAATCACTAGGTACATGGTATTAGGACCTGAGTTCTCTAAAGCTGTGTCTATGCCAGTGTATTAAGCATTGCCAAGGGCAGTGCCAGGCAATCATCTACACTGCTAAGCCATTGGAGGCAGCCTCTGGTGTCACTTTGATTATCACCAATGCACTAGGTGCATTTCAAAAATTCCCAGGCATGAAGAAGGAGCTGTCACAGACCACATCTTCCCTACAGCAAGTTTGTATGCAGCCTTTTGGGAGGTGGTTTTAAACTGAAACATGGTAGATTTAGATTATACATTAGGAAGAAGTTCTTTACTGTGAGGGTGATGAGGCATTGGAACAGGTTGCCCTGAGAACCTGTGGATGCCCCATCTTTGGAAGTGTTCAAGGCCAGGTAGGACAGGGCCTTGAGGAGCTTCCACTAGACCAGGACAGCCTAGTCTAGTAAAAGATATCCCTGCCCACGACAAGGGTCTGGAACCAGATGGTCGCTAAGGTCCCTTCCAACCCAAACCATTCTGTGATTCTATAATGCTATGACTCCTTTTGAAAGTAAACTACTCTAGAAGTATGGACATAACATGACCACAGACATCTTGCTGCTGTACTTGCAGCCCAAACATTCCCAGGTCCAGTACTTAGGTATCCAAACAGACCTCCCTTGAGAAATTCACAGTTTGTTTACACAGAAAGTTTAATTTCAGGTAAGACTGCCATTCACTCATGACATTCACTCTAGATTATGCCAATTTGTACTTGTTCTGACCAAGTATAAGCCATTTTCAAAGCTGAGTTTGGTCATATCCGAAAAAAACCCACATTGTTTTGGAATCAGACCATACACGTGCGCATGAATTTAGAAAAGCTGATTGAGGATATTTTGATAAAGAATTTCTTTTTTTTTCCCTCAAAAAATAAATGCAAGTATAGACAAACCTGATACTCCCTATCTGTCACCAACTGTAGAGGCTCCCACCGTGACATTTGTCACTGTTTCAGGATATGAAAAAGACAACAGATATTTTCTGAGGGATATCCTGAAAGCCTTAGAAGTTTATTTGAAAATATGTGGGTAACTGAGATTCAGAAGCTGAAAGAAATGCCCGTTCCTAATATATCCCTGATGTTGCTCCATAACACAACTCTGCTGTTCCTGCTAGCAGAGGAATAGTTACAGCTTGTACTGAGATGAGGCTAAGCTGTTAAGCATGCTCCTTTTCCTATCACAGCTCCCCTGCAGCTTTTCTCATCTCCAAAACCTCCTACTCTATTTTCACTTTCCCATTTCTGGTCTATTGTCAAGAGACATGGCTTTTCCAGCTCCTTGACTACACTAACTGACATGATCAAGAGATTCTATTTCAGAAGACTGGGAGAAAGGCTTGACGACTTCACCTTCTGTAATAGCTATCAGACCTTGAATCAAATCTCAAATCCTTAGTCAAACCTCAAACTTTCCACCTAAGAGTTGTTTTCCAAGAAGACTTGACATGACTTAGTAAAGTTAATAATTTTTGTACACTTTTATATTATTGCCTGTGTTAGTGGCCTTACGTATTAAAACTGAAGAGTTTAACTATTGTGAAAAGAATTGTGTGTACTGTTTGTAACCAAAAGTGATTCCTTGAAGAGCAAAACCACCTGGAAATCCCTGGAAAACTTCGTCTTCAGACAGCTGCTCAAAGTATTGTATTAAAAAAATTAGATTCCCTACAGAAAGGTTCTGTGATCTCTCTGCTGAGAGAACAGTTATCAGAGCACTGTGGCATTAAGTACAACTTATGCCATTAAAAAGGGCAAGCAATTCACCCTGACATAATCAAAATGTGGTAACTTCCAAAAGTACAAATATATGATGGCTTCCCACTGCTCAAACCTGAAAATGTTCATTTGATTTGACTGTACAACTGAAAAGGAGAAATGGTAGCCTGGAGAACTTCCTGAAGTTCACCAGCAGGTCTTCTTTTAGCAGCAGCATTCTCAGGTAACAGTGCTTCATATTCCCATTTTTCTGTTCACCACATTCATTTACCAGATGGATATTTTGTGAAACCCGCAATCTTTTCTTTATCACAGCTCTGTGTGAGATAAACCAGGCTAACACACTGTCTTTCTTCTACTGTCTCTCTCTCATTAATATCTTAAAGATATATTCTTTTCTTACAATCAGTCCTCTGTCATGGGGCTGTAATCCACAGAAGAGAAGTTGATCTTTCCAGAGCCAAGTGGGCTAAGCTATTTCTAAAGATTTCTTTAAAATATGAGGTAAACAATGTCATAGTGTGGGAAAAGTCCTTTTCTCCAGAGCAGGACGATCAACCTGAGAAGCACAAGTAATGGGGAATAGTTCTTGATCTTAAATACCATTGTTGAAGGAAAGAAGAGCAACAGATAAACATAGTGGAAGCACTATGAATGCTGATGTTGGATGAGCTGTATTCCCCTATAATTCAGACTGAAACAAAATACAGTGATTGGTTATATTTGTTGAAATATGTCATGGTAAATATTTAACCAATAATTTTATGCAAAGCCAAATCATTCGTTTGTTAAAAAGCCTACAATAGAGTGTTTTAAATGTCTTATGTTGTAAGACTTGTTTATGTATTTAAGATTTTTTTAATACAGTTGTACTTAAAATATAGTCTACAGATGAAGCGTAACTTTCAACTCTCCCTTTACAAGTTTGGTGTTGTAAAACACTTGTCAAATTAGCATGTCTCCAGCTAATTAAAATTAAACATAAGCAATCAAAATATTTTTTAATTTGCAGTTCTGCTCCTTAAATCAGTATTTTTGAACAATGTGAACTGTGTGCTTTAATTAACAGGGAATAGGGCTCTTCAATTTGGTCCTGTATCGCATCTTGTATAAAATAATGTTTCTAATCCTGCATTAATTTACTCCCCACGATGACTAGCACAGTTCAAAGACAAAATTTAATATTTTCAGGGCTTAGCTATGCACAGTTATCTAGACTCCTATCTTTTAATCTTGATTTCCACCCACACCACAGCTTCACAAGCAAGAGGATTAAGAAATAGGGCAGCGAATGCATTACTATCACTACAAGCTGATGCTTATGGAAGTTAGTGGAGGATAATACTCAGCTACAGTACTTTATCTAACCTACTTCAAAGTGTGTTCTGCAAGTCATATTTAAATGTCCCACTGTATGCTATTATTTTGTCTTTGCACAGTCCTTGACAACAACAGGAAATGTCTTTTGAATGTTGGTATCCATCTTTCACAGTGAGAAGTGAACTAACACGTGAGAACCAAGAAGGATTTTTCCCATTACTGCCACATCGTTCCTCTCAGATCAGTCCTTAAGTGAGTCATCTCAACTGGATGTGGTGTATGGGGTTAGAAAAATGTCACCATGGTTGCAGATGTCAGTGTAAACACTGGTCGTAATTTTCACATTATTTCTCACTGGGAAATTACTGATCTTCTGCACCTGCAGATGCTGCATTGGAAGACAAAATCGTGTGCCTTCTGGAATGGCTGGCAGCTGTATTCAGTTGCCAGTCACGATTTTAGGAAAAAGGAAGTGAAGTTCCTTTGGATAGGGAATGTAGTGATGACACATTTCCATCACATCTCCACCGGAGCAATCAAAGCATGTGGTGTATGTGAGGCAGAAAGGTAAGATACACAGCAACTGGTTCCTCTCAAGATTTTCACTCTGAAACATGTTTGTTCAGGAGGTTCATCCTTGGCTGTGAAAACATGTCACCTCCGTGACTGGGCTGGAACAGTTGCATGCTGTTAACATGTTAACATGTAACCCAACAACACTTTATTGGTGGAAGTAGCGGGAACCAAATAATAAAATGTGGTTCACTTCAGCAGAATAATGATTAGGTTCTATTTTTACACCTTCATTGTAGGCAGAGACACAGTTGCATCTTGTTGCTGCCGCCTGCTCGGAGTAGAGTTCAGATGCTTAGTCTCATTAAATTTAATTATGGCTCCCTAAGACTCTTCTCCCTACTATTCTATTTGGTGAAACACTTAATTAAAGACAAGTTCTCATTATGTTTGATTTTTAGAAGTTGTTATTCTACTGAGATATACCTCTATTATCAAATAAAACATGAATGTTTATGCCTTATCAAACCTGCTTCGTTAAAGAACTGTTACAGAACTATAATCCCTTTGCCTAACAAATCGATTGTGCACATTCTATGACATTATGGAAATAGAATCAAATGGTATTTACAAAAACAAAAGAAAAAAAGAAAAAGGAAGAGTAACAAAGTTGTTTTGTAATGGACCATAAGCCTGGAATTAATTTTGGGATTTTTTTACTTATTTGAACATTATGAACATTATGAACATTGTGGCAGCTTAAAAGAAAACGAAAAGCCAGAACATAAGTGACTGTCCATTTTCATGTTCTAAATTCATAAGGTAAAAAGGGAGATAACGAGATAAAGTTGTTTCACTGATGGGCTAAGTCACATCACCTCACACGAGATGACATAGGTGCAGGTACATAGTTACTTTGCAGTTAAGCATTGGTGTCTAGTGCCATTTGCTGTACCACAGTCTTTGTCTGATTTCAAAAGGTCTTGCTTAACTTTTGTGTTCCATCTGCCAGACCCTTGAGGATGTCTCAGATACCATGAGACAAATCAAAGAGCATGAAATACTTACACTCAGTTGACTGACTTGAGTCCTTCGAACAGCTGCAGAAGCACAACTGGCATGCAGCAGCTTAATGCACCAAACCTCATTTACTTCCCAGAACGTTGGAGAGACAAGTTTAATTTATATGAATGTCTCATTCTTTTCAGCTCTTGTGCTTTGTTAAGTAGCCGAATGTTTTTTCTGACTGGGAAGAAAATATTGCAAAGAAAGCTTAATGATTTAGCACCCTTAAAAAGTCCATGCATGTTGATAATATTTGAAGCTTCTCAGTGTATTCTAAAGTCTTTTCAAATGAGCTCCTTGGATACTTCATCTATTTTTAAATCACTCTAATGCATTGTCTCCAAATTAATAAAACCCAACCTCTTTGTGCTTCACACATATCTACAGCATGCACGAGGTTGGCTCTGACAAAACTCATATAAAAATAGGCATATTGTGTCAGAACTGAGGTCCACTATTCCACCTCTGACAGTGACCAACAGTGACTATCTGGAAGGTGGTATCAAGCAGCAAATACTAATGCTTCCTGAAAATATTTTCCTTGCCTCCTGCAGTTTATGACTCAGTGACTTCCAGAAACAGACAGCTGTAAACAGCAGCTGGGAAGATTCTTCATCCTGTATGAGAGCTGCTCTTTCTAATTTCTATTCCATTTCCCACTTGCTAGTTTCCTTTGGGTTTATTTCCATTGGGTAGCTTGGTTTTGTATAGGAAAGGACAGCAAAGAGCTGATCCCCATCCCTCCATTCCTGGAGTCTCCCTTGAAAAATCTGTTCGCTTCACATTAACCATCTTCCAGTTCTCTGGAGCTTTTGTACTTCAAGTATATTGATCATATCTAGCTTATTCAATTTGCTTTATAATAATCACATCAGTCTTCTTATACATGAGATTTCACAGAATATTTTTGTTATGAAAAGACTAATAAGCTATAGAATGTAAGATCAGACATTAGATTCCTTATTGCTTCACTTTTACAGTAATTATAGTACTTCAGAAAGGAAAAAACCCACAATAAATCTTTGTGAATGAAAATCTTCATGAACCTAAGTCTCTGTGAGACATACTTTTCAGTATTTTTGAATTGTTTCTAGCTCATGGGCTGTTTTAAAAATCAGTTAGCATAAACCAGTACTTTCTCCTGTCATTCACTGCTCAGTGTTTAACAGTCTCTTAATCAGAAAAAAAAAAAAAAAAAAAAAAAAAAGACAAAGGATCCTATAAATTACATTTGTAACAGAAGTGCAAAAAGCTGATACAAAACCCCACATTCAAATAGGTAGTAATTTGGCCACTGGAACATTATTTCACCCAGTACGCTAGTACGCAGCCTGCTTAGTAAACAAATGATAATTTCACAGCTAGGCAAGACCTATGCAATTTAAAACTATGAATCATAGAATCATAGAATAGTTAGGGTTGGAAAGGACCTCAAGATCATCTAGTTCCAACCCCCCTACCATGCCCAGGGACACCTCACACTAAACCATCCCACCCAAGGCTTCATCCAACCTGGCCTTGAACACTGCCAGGGGTGGAGCACTCACAGCTTCCCTGGGCAGCCCATTCCTGTGCCTCACCACCCTAACAGGAAAGAATTTCCTCCTTATATCCAATTCAAACTTCCCCTGTTTAAGTTTTAACCCGTTGCCCCTTGTCCTGTCACTGCAGTCCCTGACGAAGAGTCCCTCCCCAGCATCCCTATAGGCCCTCTTCAGGTACTGGAAGGCTGCTATGAGGTCTCCACGCAGCCTTCTCTTCTCCAGGCTGAACAGCCCCAACTTTCTCAGCCTGTCTTCATACGGGAGGTGCTCCAGTCCCCTGATCATCCTCGTGGCCCTCCTCTGGACTTGTTCCAACAGTTCCATGTCCTTTTTATGTTGAGGACACCAGAACTGCACACAGTACTCCAGGTGAGGTCTCAGGAGAGCAGAGTAGAGGGGCACGATCACCTCCTTCGAACTGCTGGTCATGCTCCTTTTGAAATCAGGTCTTCACTGAATCTCCATTAGCACTGTACTTTAATATGGAAACATCACTAGAAAATGTGAAAATAATGGCTTTTTTCAAACTAACATAAAAAACTTACTGTATTTTTCACATCTTAAGTACATTAAGCTTTTGAAGATCATAGAATCATAGAATGGTTTGGGTTGGAAAGGACCTTGAGATCTAGTTCCAGCCCTCTGCCATGGACAGGGACACCTCGCACTAGATAACATCACTCAAGGCTCTGTCTAACCTGTCCTTGATCACTGCAAGGATGGAGCATTTACTGTTTCTCTAAGCAACCTGTTCCAGTGCCTCACCACTCTCACAGTAAAATATTTCTTTCTCATGTAATCATAGATATATGCTTACTGTAAACGTTCTTGGATCTTGCTCCTGGGTGGACCTGGGGGCTTAGAGTTGCAGTAGTCTCATCACTACAAGTCTGTCAGACATATATTGCATGGTTATATTTGTTTTAATGTAATTAAAAAAAATCCCAAATTATCATTAATTGTTATATCAGACTACTTCTCCCATCAGAGAAGTCAACAAAGTGAAGGGATGTTCAAAAGGTAGGTGAAAAACATGGTATGGACTTTTCTAGCTGAAAAAGAGCATCTAGTCTACACTATTCACTTTGGTCTCCTACTATTTGTAGACCAGTAGGCACATCCTGAAAAAATTCTGATCCATTTTAAAATGGGTTTGAGCGAGATTATGTGAATTGCTGTCTAATATTTCTCTACTTCACAGATTCTATAAGGAGGCTGGACAGCTAACCGTTCCATAATTAAACTTAGGTAAAATAAGTCCTACCCAGAGAAGCAGAAAAGATTCACAATCCATAAAAACTTTTTCTTCAACCTCCAATTTCACAAACCACTGGTTCTAATAACGTGTAAGGCCAGATTAGTGCCAAAAGGTATTCCTGTAGTGATATGCTACTGTAAAAAGGATACCTTAACCTGTTCTCTCTTCCAGATCAATGAACTGTCATAACGGCTACATGTCTATTTAAGGTCTGCATCAGGTAAGGAAGAATCCCACAGGCCTGAGCTGTCAGAGCAAATAATATATAAAAAGCTGTTTAATACTCACAAAAACAGTGTTTGGATAAAACCATCTTTCTTGAATAAATAGTCATTCAGTGAATATTAACCTTAATTTTACTTTATTTATGGCTAAGGAACTATAATTTCAGGGAAAGGCTTTGGGTTTTTTTGTTTTCTAAATTAGATTTAACACTGCAGAAACCTTAATGCTTTGGCTAACTGTTTAAATAATCTTTCACAAAATACTTTGTGAGTGCAATACATCCCTGACTTAATGCAGGAGACCATAGTTATTGCACTTTGATATTACAGAGATAGCTTTCTTCAGGCCTCAGTCAAGATCATATACTTCTTGTGATGACATATACCAGATGGAGCTCCAGTGAAGTAAGAGGGTTATCTGTACTTCGGTCTTTTTTCTAACACTGTGTTAAGACAGGAATGTTCCCGAATCACATAAATTGAGCTCATCCTCAGTGCTGTGATGACCTCTCTCTTCCCATTTAAAATGTGTCTGTCTCTGTGGCAGCTCTTTGCAACCTGATCCTGAAATATGTATGTCAAAGTAGATGAGAGAGAAAAAACGTGTGAGAGGGGAAGCATAACAGAAATAGGAATGTGACCTAAGTGAGTATCTGGTCACGTAAGATTATTTCTAATTGTAAACTTGGACCATCAGATCTGGACCATCAAACTTCTTGTCATGAAAGCAAGTCTTGTCAGAACAATTAATGGTTTCAGCCTCATTAATCCATCCTCTGTTAATTTACTCAATACCTACATCCACCACAGGAAGCTGTTTACTGTGTTTGAAAGAGGGGGCATTTAAGAAAGAAAACACAGGCTAGAGACATGGAACCAATCTAAAAAACCACCCAGGTAGTGAAGGAGATGTAAGGATCTAAAATTCAATTGTTTCCACAGAAAATTGCATTTTTCTGCAGTTTAGCATCCTTCCTATTTTACCAAAATAAAAATGCCAAAGAGCCACAAAATTAGAGTAAGAGGTGAAAAGCACTTAGTGTGAAATGGCACCCGGAAGGAAAGTAGCTTCCCTTATCCTGCAAGTTTGTCCCTCCAGGAGAGCTTTGCTTATACTTTTAAACTATATTAGCACAAACTCCACAGTTATACTCAAGCACCTTTTGTTACAGACTGTCCAAAGGCAAGCTAATTCTGGGTCATAGTCCCAAGGTTGTACCGGATGGAAAAGGGAACAGATACACAGTGTCTGTGCCCTGTAAGCAGAGCTGCTTGTTCACAGTCTCATGAATCAGGGTTGTACCTTGCCTATTAATTCCTACACAGATTCAAGCCAGTACCTACTGGTAGATTGGTCTTATTTCACGTTTAATTCAATTCTTAATACAACTCACCATTGCTGAATTCCACCTGATCCTGCGCAGCAATACGTTGTCATGGAAACTTGAATCAATCTAGTCATTCATTATTTTCTTCACATGGAAACTTGAGTGCAGTATTTTTCAAGATAGATTGAATAAAGTTACAAGTTACCTATTTGACAATAACATCAAAGAAATTTATTAAGATATATTTTATCTTCCCAGGGAAGTGGCCTGGAGGTGTTCAAAAACCATGCAGATGAGGCCCCTAGTGACATGGTTTAGTAGCGAACTTGGCTGACCTGGGGTAATGTTGACTTAAAGGTCTTTTCCAACCTAGTTGATTCTATGACTTTATGATTCTATGATTAATAGCTTGCTAATGTGTCATGTGAATATAATTTAATAAACATAACATGTGAAACCATTATATAACATATCTAAGTCATTAGCTATTATAAGATTTATATATCTCTTCAATAATATTTTAAAGTATATAATGTATCTCTATGTTTTATACATTATAATATAGAATTACAGCATAACATATATGCTTTTTATACTTTATATAAAATGTATCATTTTATATAAAATATAAAAACTTGACAATTGCAAGTTTGCTCAGTGATGCCCTGATTTGAAACCTCTCAGTCAATTTACATAAAACAAGAAGTACCCTCCATCCTTAATTTAAATTATACTGAAAATGCTAAAGAAAGTTGTATTTTATTTTTGTTTATCCTGATCTTGACTATATCTCATAAAAATGCTATTTCAATATTTTCAAAGCAAGTAGGTAGCTAGTAATGTTCAAAGATGAAAACATGATTTTTATGAGTCTTTGTGAATGAAATTATGCCCGTCAAAAATATTGAGACTTTTGTCAGATAAACATCTGAACTTTTTGACTATAAAACTGAAATTCTGAGTATTACTACTGTTTGTCATTAGAACAGCTGAGGGATTTTTTTTTTTCTGTTGAAACTGTAGAAAGGAAGTGTTTGTCACTTTCATAAATTTTTAAATATTTTCTCTGCATGGAATAAAACCCTTTTAAAAATTACAATTAAAAAATTAATTATTTAGAAGAAATCTAAATATTTGTGGAAGCTGCACTTTTTAATAAAACTTTGCCAAGTTACTCCTTGATAACACACTTTATTTGTTTCTCTTCCTTTATTCTCCTTCTAGATTCAGCTTCATTGACCCTTACACACCTACCTTCTGGTACCTGTAGCTGAGGGACTCTCCTGACATACCAAAGCAGTTCAGTAAAAGCAGGAGAACAAAAGCACAGCGGGCAAAGTGGGCATCCTGATGAGGGGAAAAAGACCCTAAATCTCTAAGAGCACAATGTCTGCCAACTTCAAATCCTATGATATTAGAAGTCTTGAATTTCAGCCAGAGCTTATGAACTTGTCTTCAAGTGTTTGCTTCCTATTTCTGAAAAATCAATGGTTTTAAAAAAAGAAAAACAATTTTCTGACAAGCCCTAGTTACTATAATAGTAACTTCCATAGCCAAATAAATATAGAACCACACTGGGAATCAGGAAGACTGGCTTTATTGTTGATTTTGCCAGCCACAGTTTTACACAGGGTACATCACTTCACTGTCTATTTCCACTTCTATGTTTGGGATATGTCCCTGGAGTTTGGCTTCTCTTTCTTATGGGTGTATATGAGTGAATTTTAAGGACAAAACACTTATCTGAAATGAGCTCCTGGCCAACACAAGCAGTAGGCTTTCACTATGGAATTCCTCTGTCTGGGCCATCATTTTGCAGACAAAGAATGAGACTTAAAAGAGTGGAAATATTTTTTTTTAATCATTTCCTGCTCATAGTTAACAGTAAAGGTTTGTATCTAAAATCATATTTTTTGGTATCAGCTTCTAACCACTGATACTTTTTAAATTTTCTCTCCATGATGAAGGAGAACTGTAGCATCAGAAACGTTGACCCCATTGGTACTTCTGGACAGTGATGAAATCTGTTCTAAACTTCTTTCCTTCAAAAAATTGAAAAATTCAACTTTCTAAATCATTATCTGACAAAAAAGAATTAAGAAAAATACTTAAGACCTCTAATCATCCTCGCATCCTGTTTCTGAGTTTTCCATTCTAGCATCATATTTATTGCAAGCTGATAGTGCCACACAAAAAATCTCTCTCTCAGGTAGCCATTCCACTCACAAGGAATGAGAAAAAACTGGATGTGCATTTGTTACAGGCAATTCACATCCAGATGAGTCACAAGACACCAAAGTTAGTCAAATATGTATATGGTTCAACAAGGCGCATCACAATGGATAGGGAGTGGAAGGAATAAGTATTATGGAAGGACATGATTGTTGCCAGAGCTGTGTGTAGCAGGAATCTAAGCAGGGAGTAGGGGAGAAAAATGGCGTTCCCTATCATTTTGCCACCTAAACCTTCCCTGATAATAGGCAGGCTTGTGATGCAGTGGTTAAGAGGAAGAAACCAAGAGTTAGACCTATTTCTTGCTCTACTGCTGACAGATGCCCCACATACCTTACCCGTAAGATATGTATAGCCACTGCAGGTTGGTCATGCTTAATAAATAGAAAATGTGGTTCTACACCATGCAGAAAGGAATATGTATAAATGTATGTAAAATGTGTAAAGTTGACTTTTTTACTGGGCTTAGAGTACTCTGATACATACTGATCTAGGAAACCTCAGATATCTTGTCAGAGGAGGTCCACGACATCAAATCTGAGTCTCTTTTGACTGAAGAAGTTAATTTATGTGTTATTCCCTGAGAAACATGTTGCATCAGTCAGGAAGGGACAGAACTGTGCATTCCTAAAGCTTAGGAGAACTATTAGAATTCTAATATTAGGAGTATCCATTAGTATCTAACCTATAACTGTAACTATGGCCTTTGCTTAGTGAAGCCTGCTAATCCTTTTCATTCCTCTTTATCATTCTTGATAATGTTTTAACTTCATTGTACATCCCTAAGAAACTACAGGTGCCATTTCACATCCTTCCTATAATATTAAGATAGAGACAAAGACAGGTTTCATTTTTTAAAATCTCTCTAAGTCATAGGCATGAAGCCTTCCAGTAATGCTTATGCAAAAGTCTGGCACAACAAATACCTGCTTCCATGCAATCAGTGCACAGATCTCGCTGATGCTGATTCTGTGGAAAAGTAGATTTTGCTCCCTTCAACATCTATCATTACTGCATTTTACCTACATACTTGTTTATTTATTTATTACTACTATCTATCTATCTATCTATCTAGTGAGGGTGCTATACACACTAAGCGTATAACAATTATTTTACAATCCTTTCTTAATTCAAAAATCATTCTTGTACAAATCAGTACCTCAGCATGCCAGTAAAAAGCAGTATTTGGTTCTCTTTTAAGCTCTAAGGACTATCAACAACTGGTAGAGAGCTATGAAGTGACTGGAAATTGCCAATTGCTTTCATTGCAGATGAGGCAATAGCTTCTGAAGATGGTTAATACTCAGCTTTGCAGTACCAAAGATTTTATCTCCTATATGATCTACCCCTTTAAAAATACTTGAAATTATGTAAGCAGATGAAAGAAATCCTTCTTCTTCAAGCCACACAACATTAATGGTTCAAAGAATAATGAGTTTTCACCAGACCATGTTATCAATTTTATAGATTGAAAGAGAGAAGGCGTTTTGAACAGCAGAAAAGATACAAGCTGTTCAGCCAACAGCAGGAAGAACCTATGAGTTTATCCAGCTTCCAAGTGCTTCAGTAGCACAAGCAGAACTGTATATTACAGCAGCAAAGTTCTCCTGTTTTGTACACAGCTCTGCTAGCAATGTTGCACTTTGGTCCAGTAGCACAAAGCATCTCCATCATCTCCATTAGCAAGGCAAGCTAAAACAATAATCTCTCTTTTTAATGCATGGGCAATATATCTTCATAATCATAATTTTGACAGATCTCAACTGGTGGACATTCACAGGGTTGGCTTAGCCTTAAATGGAAGCAATGTAATTTCTAAATTAAAATATGCTCCAGTATCTGCCTTGCACTTGTATAAATCCGACTTGCTTACTTCTTGCCTTTTCTCAGTCTCTGCACCACTTGTCTACCGTTCAGTCAGCTATAGAAAACCCAGCCACACAGGCAAGATAGGATGGTCATGATCCTACGGTGCCTGCTGTCTTGGAAGAATCTCTGGCACCCTCTCACAGTAATATTTCAGCCCTTTTCTGAAGCTCAGGTGATCTGCTAAATTTAGTAAACTTATTAAGCCTTTGTGCTTTGTGAAGTCCTGGGTAGGTAGATGGGGCTAAATTAATTCTGAAGGGGGAAATTCAGAAGATTTTGAGACTAGTGTGAAAAGTTTTGGTATTTTGGTCTGGGTCTGAGGGATGCGATTACTCGCTAAAAGGCCGTGTCAATGGAAGGTCCTATGTGTATCTATAATTTAATCCTAATTCTTAAGATTGAATAATAGTATTATGTGTAAAATTTTATGGGAAACAGTGTATCACAACCACTGCAGACAGAATGGGTAGGAGCATGAGATTAACATACATGAGTAATACTAAATACAGTACAAACCAACTACTTAGACTAAGGAATTTCTAGGATCAGACTATATCAGGTGCATGAGAAAGAGCAAAGTCAAGGCTTTAGAGGGGCAAAAAGTCGGAAGAAACCACGTCATTGACAAGCATATATAATCTTTGTTTCATTTAGATCGCAAAAAAAGTGTAATCATACCCAATGGCATTTTTATAGATTAAAATGTATCATGATATTGATTGAACTAACAAAAGAAGTTTCTGTCACCCCAAATATGTTTTTCTGTCCTTGAAGAATGTGCCTGTAAAGCTTCCCATCTGAGATATTCAAACACTTACACTTCTTGAAACTAATTTTTTTAACTTCAGTAAATTATGTGATATTTCTGCAATAAAATATTTAATTTCCCTCCCTAGAATTTTTCTACTTTTTACTTTGTATTCACATTCCCTTTTACATATTTCTTACAAGTCACAGCCGCCCATGCAATTTCTATGTCACATTTGCGTGTCATGATTTTTATTTAGATGATTATTTTGTTAAATTATTTTCATCTTGTTTTCACAGAAATTGCTTTCAACCTGTGTGTTTTGCCAAGTAATGCCAGGAGATCAACAAACCTAAGTACAGTTATTCAGAAAAAAGAAAAACAACAGGTATGTGCTTCCTTCTTGACGATCTTCTTTTACTGATAACAAATAGAACATTTCCAGTACAGCTGCATCCGTACCATGGATGTTTTGTTGTTAGTCTGGTACAATTAAAGTGCTTTTCCAGCCTGTGACTCCCTAGTGTCAAAAGCATACATTTTACTGCCCTGCTTTAATTCTTTAATTCTTTATATGTCATGACTTTATCTAAATGAAAATAAATTAATTAAATAAATAAATAGAGAAATCATTCTTTGCTTCTTGTTGAGTAAAATACTGAACAGGACATAGAATCAGAGAATCGTATAATAGTTAGGGTTGCAAAAGACCTTAATATCATCAAGTTCCAACCCCTCCAATATCTCCCTGAGGAAATAAAAGAAAAAAAAGAACTAATGAATTAATTTTAAGGAAAGAACATGCAAGGGAACATTGCTGAGAAGGTATAAAGCACATCTTACTCTGTTTCAGAGCTTACTAAAATTCAGCGTGAGAATGTGGAACTCAAAAAATAAAAAGACACCAGAAACAAAAGTAGAAGGCTGAAAGAAAATGCCTGGTTTATCAAAGTACAGTACAAAAGTAGCATAGTCTTGTGGTCTGAGAAAGAGTAGGGAACCCCTACAGTCTCATGCTGTCTCCAAACGCAACATCCTTCACGTCTCTGTTTCCCAAGTGAGACAATAACTAACTGGGTCCAAAAAGAACTTCCTCTCCTCTCTTCTTGGTAGTGTGAAGGTATACAGATGATAAACTCACTGAGGAACCGGTTACTCTAATTGACAGGAAGACGCCTGCAAGCTGGATGAAAACAATTGCTTTGAAGGAACAGAGAAATTCCTCATCCAGGCAGTGCTTATGACAAAGTTCACAAGTCGTGCTTCACAAATTCTTGGCTGCACTGTCATATATGAGCAAATTTTTTTATGTTCTAAAATCACAAAAGACTGATTGCACATTATCCCTTCCTAAATCACAGAAAGCCAAGTCATTTGTGCTGACATGTGGACTCCATGTGATTCAGAAATGTGTTCCCAACTTAACCACCTAGCGATTATGTAGGTGTTAAAGTGCCTCAGCAACCATCTCAAATTATAGATAAATTCAGGGTCTCCTAGTAATTCAGAGCTATTCCACTGAGGACACTATAACCACGTATACTTTGGAGAACAGTAACACACAAATGCCAGTGATCTCCTTGAGACTAAGTAAACTAGATACAGCGGATGGAGATATATTTGGAGTCATTATGCTCTTTTTTTCTGTACTCTGATGGAGGGAAATGTCTTCAAAATCAATGCAAATATAAAATATGAAGTCCCTCTTTACAGAGCCAAGAAATGCAAAAGAATTCTATTGCAAAAATTATCAGGTTCAACGAATACATGCAGGTAAGCAAATTAAGTTGCACGAAACCAAACTACATAAACAATGGGATGGAGAGGAATTTAACTACACCAGGTATGTCACCAGCAGAAAGGGACCTGTCAAACACGTCTTGATGTCTTTGTTGCTCCAGTTACAAACTAGAACAACTAGAAGTCAACTCAGAGGAGCAGTTTTCCTGGTTCCTTGATTTTTTTCCCCAGTATCCAATCTCCTCCTCTGCTTTGCATCTCCTATCTTCTACTACAACAAAATGTGCTACTATTATGAAACAGTTGGTGTTTCTGTTTGCTTTTCTTGAGTAGGGGTGGATGAAACAGAAGTGATAGAGCTGGGGAGAGAACAGGGACCGGGGCCTATTTTGCCAGTTGCATTTTTGGTGCAGGAACACCCACAAAGCTCTGTTCAGTTGTACAGGCTGGCCAAGTCTGATTTCTACTGTTTCTTCCTCCTCATGTTTGGCTTTTTTGAAAGCTCTTTTTAATCTTTCATGTATAAGACACCAAGTCCTTATTGCATAAGATGGAAATAGGTTCCTCCACCTCCCCAGGCTTTGATTCCTTTTTTCTGTTGGATTTTGTTTCTCATTTGAGCAGAGTTCAGTGTTCTCTAACTCTGTCACCATCTGCAATGCTCTTTGGGTCATGCTCTAGTAATATTTACAACACATGAATTTCACCCACTTCATCCACTAAACTTCCATTTATTCCTGACAGATAGAAACACACTATAAAATCTACTGATATCAATGCAGCAGACATGCATCAGCTGCAAAAATAAAAGCCATATTCCATTTCCTCACATAACAAAGCAAACCCTATTTCAATGAATATTTCGGCTCAGGAAAGATTCTGAGATGGACTTTTCATGGTTAAACAAGCCAAAAAATTCCCTGCCTGTCTCTAGAGAGATATTCTCAACTATGGTATCCCTGCCCATGTCAGGGGGATAGAACTGGATGATCTTAAGGTCCATTCCAATCCTAACTATTCTATGATTCTATGATTCTATGCTCACAAAAACAAAATACAAGAAATTCCGGTAATATGAAAATGCTGAAAAGTTAGAGATTAAAAAGGTGTTATCCATGTTTAGATGATTTCTCAAATAGCCAATGAAATAATTCAAGCTAAAGGGAGCATCTACATTAATTTTATTGGAGATATATTGCATCATTATAGGTTGTATCACAGCAGAATAGATGCACCTGAATTGTGTTGCAGCATAGATTAAGATGTGAAAGCAAGCTATCGCTGCAAATAGCCCACACTATAGGGAAAACAACAAAATAGATTGATGGTATGAGCAGAGAAGTGCTGTCTTCAGAGGGAAACTTCAAATTAAATTTCAGGTCTGAGCTCATTTGAAATTTGAGAAGCTGGGATCACAATCTGAGGGTGCCCTTGTGCCAGTTTTTGCTGCATTGTGCTGTTTGTCATACTGGGAACACTTACAAAACTTTTGAAATAATAAATGACCATCATAAAAGTATATAGTACTGCAAGAGCCATCTGGCACAAGAAAAGCAAACAGATCTTTGACTGCTGGTCACAAGCACATTTTCTACTACTTTTATAGTGTCCATCATTTTTTCTTCACTACTGGTACCCTGTCAGAATGTTTAAAATAAATTTACTGTGCTTTTGTCCTTTTATTTTCTTTTGCCTAAGCTTGTCACCTTTCCATTCACGCTTTCTGCACACAGCATAACTCATCATAGCTGGGCTGTTTGTTTGCTTTTTTCATAAGCACTGGCATTACACTCAACTTCAAGCCGGGGACAGAATTTGCTTGAAAGAGAACTGTGCTTTTTGGAACAAGGAATACGGCAACATCCTGACTGAATCTTTTTCCTTTCCCAATAATGATCTGTGTTTGGGAATGTCTGTTTGAAAAATGCTTGCAGGAATTACTACATGACCATCGGAGTTGGGAATTTACGGATCCTTACTGTTCATCTGGGAGAAGTGCTGGAAGTTACAATCTCGTAACCTCTCACTGGTGTGACCAAACTCTGTGTTGAACAAAGGTTATGAATATTTACATATAAAGGCACAGAATATGACAATTCATGAGTTTTCTTCTTTCATTTCTACCATAAAAAAAAAAAGTATTAAATTCAGAGTCAGAATGCGAATGTTTGTTCTTATCTTATACCCCTTCTCTTAGCTTAAAGAAATTCTCTATATTATTGCTTTTACCTGTTAATTTTCTAAGTCATGTAAAACAGAATAAACTGCAGTTTTGCCTAGAGGACCTCACAATCACATCAGTTCAGCCACGTCTGTATGCAAAGGAGAATATTGTAATGTCAAGCATAAACTGTGGTTAATTATTTAAACTGTAAGTAACTTTTAAGAAACAAAGAGTATATTAAGCACAGGGAGTAATGCTACCTCAGGACATTCCCTGCTAAAATAAGTCTGCTTTATAGCAGATTAAATTATAGCCTCAAACTACTTGATAATTCAGCTTTAATGTTTCCAGTTTCTCAAATTTTAATATTAAATGAGTGTGAAATTTCAGCCAGAGGTAAAGCAAAGTTTCAAGACCAGAAATTTGCAGCTAACAAAGGGAATAAAAAAGGATTTATGGAAGTAGGTTCTGGATGTATTGGGTGTTTGTATTTTTACTGTGAGCCAAAAGAAAAATGATAATAAAAATGGAAAAATGTGACTAGTTATAATCAAGGAATTCATAAGTCAGTTATTTTGCCCTTTTTCAGGTTAGGAGCAGAGAAACTCACGGTGGTCAGTTGAGATATGAGAGATTTCTAACTTAAGAGTTCGGTGATGCAGGATGAAATTCTGGCTTCATTGAATCCACAGTAAAACTCCCATCTAAAGCATTTATATCACACTGCAGTAGTATCTCTCCTCCTCAGAGATATTATGACTTTGCCCTCCCACCAGTCCCACCAGTCCAATGCAATTGGGTTACAATAGGAATTTAATATTTCTGAACAGATAACTCTACATTATTCTAGTCAAGGTCTTCCAAGATATTCTTATATGTCAGTGAGACACTGGCACTTTAAAGTCATCTGCAGGTTTCAGCCAAAGGCATAATGCCAAAATATACACTGGAATCGCTATTGTCATTTAAAAAGGTCCCGGAAGATTGAATAATTTCAAAATCCAACCAGAAAAGGGAAGGTGAAATCAGGCTAAGTATTTTCTCTATTAAGCAATGAACCCGTGCTTAGAGCACTTAGATGAAACAACCTCTTCCTTGAGAGTGCTTGAACTCATGCCCCATCCCTCCGAGATAGCGCCATAAACTTTATAGGGAACTCTGAATTAAGACCTCTTACTATCTCACTTCTTCCTTTAATATCTCATCTAGTTTATATATAATATTTAAAAGCTCGCTAGAACAAGGAAAGGAACCCCAGTAACCTCTTTCTCTAGCAGTGTGTCCTGACCTTGTCCTGTTGCTGCCCTATGCAGACTCTGTGCCTAGGAAACAGGGAGCGGAAATTCACAGAGGTCTAGCAGAATCTTGTAGTGTTGATGTTTCCCAAATATTGTTATTAAATATTTTCAAGCATCTCTGTGACTCTGCACCACCGGCACGTTATGGTAGATGGCACCTGGATACAGATGGTGTATTTAGAAGTGGTGTGGCTGACAAATCTGAGATCAGAAAGGAAATCTTTTCCCACTAAAGAATTACATTTATGATTTTTTGGCCCAAGACTTGAAACTTGGATGCTGCACAGACCCTTCATTCCTAATCCTGACAAACACTAAAATCGTCGAATGGAACAAGCTGCTTTATCTGTCTGTTGTATCTCCCTGTTGGGCCTTCTGGAAGTTATAACAGGCCAGCTCCTGATGCTTGCTTTTTATGGATATGAAAATCAACCTCTGTCTGAAGTATCTAGTTAGTGCTTTCTATCTACTTATGGCAGGAACAAGGTTCAAACAAAACCTTGTTTGAGTAAATTTCGTATTGAAACTATTCATCACCAATATGTGCTAAGTGGCCTTGAAACTCTTCCAGGGTTGAAAACTTTTACGGTTTCAGGTAGGAAACAATACAAGGCAGCTGGCTATCACATGTTCATGAGTTTCCATCTTGCTCAGCACCTAGATGAAGTCACAGAGGAGACCAAATAACAACTGGGACTTCATTGCCCTCCATACATTGCAGGTAGAACTCGCCATGATACAGAAGGCCACATTTTGGCTGTGCTTTATTCCTAGTGCCTGGCAGGCATGGGGCTGTGGATGGAAGTGAACAAAGCATGAGTCATCATGGGGGAGAGGGAAGTGCTGTGTTGTGAGTGGGAGGAAGCATTTGGATGAGCTGGCAGAAGCTGTGACTGCCGCAGGACACAATGATCAGTCATTACTCCTGAACTCAGTAGCACCAGTGGCCTGAAATAATTCTTTACTTCCCTTGCCTGATGACTGTATGCTCCCTGGTAAATGTGGATGTCTCCATGGTCTCTGAAGTAGTTAACTTCTGACTGTAACTTTGGATTGTGAATGAGTTAGGGCCACCTCTGATGTGGCAAGTACTGGGGGATCCACCAAAGTCCTGTCACCAGGCAAGGACTCTTCCAATGGCTAAGAGGATGTTTGGTAAGATCCACTGCATGGATTTCAGGTATTTTCTTCAGTTCTGTTTGAGGGTGGACTATACCTAGGGCATTTGTGAGCGCAGGGAAAGGGCTAATAGTCTCTGATGATGTCTATCAGAAATGTTTCCTCTGCAGGTGCAGAAGCAGATCAACCCAGTGTGATAACCACTTTTCCTGCTGTATTAGGTGAGAGCTTGCAACACAGCATGACAGGGACGAGAATCCCTTTAAGTCATCCTAGTTGCAAGTCTATCCCAATACCTATATGCCCACCACATGCATCTTACGAAATGAAGACGCGCATGTTCAACGTTTGCATGGCAATTCTGACACTGAAGAGAGGCAAGTGGACCTCTCATTGAGGGGTCTTGGCTCAATGGCAAGGCGTAAAGTGAGGGATCAGCCCTACACCTATTTCTCTGCTGTGCTGTATGTTTTCTCCCTTGGGCTGCACCTTCCCATCCCAAGGGGTCTACAATGTCTCCCTTAATTGTGATGAAAGCAGGAACCACAGAAGCACCAGAAATAAGCATTTCCCTCAGCTTGAGCTCTTTACTTCATAAAAGCTTCTTTCATCCCTTGTGGCAGCTTGTCAGAATTAGAATCAAGTGACCTTAAGTGTGTTTGTCTTTTTATCATGCAATTAGCCACATTGCAGGATCCTGTGATTTCTTTTTGTGACTTAATCCTTGTAACTGATTTGCAGGGATCTCCTAGAAATGGACTCAATAGGAACTTGGGAATAGTAATAATTACAAATCTCCTGAGCTTTCCAGTCTCCCAAATTAACATGTTTTAATTAGCTATTGGTACTTAATTCACTCCTAAAGGCACTTCATTTAAATCATTGCAAAATCATTTTAGTGTTATTTCCATTTTTTTGCATCAGAATATGAAATCAATGCTTAAAATATATCTAGAAAGTTCATACTTTTTGTTCACGTTTTCACCATGAGTTTCAGAGGGAAAAGGAAGAGAAAGACGATTTTCATTGTACCTACAGTTTCTCAATGCAGCACAGACTAAATTCGGCGCTTAACAGCCCCACCTCCTGGTGAAAAACAGGGAGAAAACAAAAAATTGGGGGTTTTGCTGGGGACGTACATTCCTTGGCGATTTTTTGTAGCTCTAGCTTACGTAATGGAAACACGTTTCTTTTTTACTTTTGCACTTTTGCATGACAGCTCTGGAGCGCGTTTTGAGGTTTTTTGGGTTTTTTTACCCTGTATTGCCTCTTCCCCCCCCCCCCCTTTTTTTTTTCTCAGTTTTCAGGGATATTTTAATCTTTGCTTGTCTCCTTCATGGCTCCTTTAAAAATAGCTGAGAAATCCATTCTTCATCCTTTTATGCCTCCCCATAGAGAAATCCAATGCTACAAATCAGGAAAAACACAGCAGGGTTTGGGAACTTGTGAAGCTATTCTTGTGTACAGTGTCTCCAGCAGTTAAAGCATTAAACAATGAGGAATTCCAAAAATGGTGTAAAACTTGGAGAATAAATTGTTTGGTGTCAGAAAACGATTACACAGTAGTGTGGATCAGGCTGCACCTGCCCTTAGAAAGGACATTTGCTGTGTGGCTCTCTTTTCTGCGCAGAAATCTATATTTCCAGTTCATTTTCTTTCACAGTAGCCTCCTAACAGCAACTTTAATACTTTTTATCTTCTTCCACTGATTCTTTGCCTCCAGAAGTGGAATTATAAAACTGATATAAACCCAGAATGCTTAATAACAAGAAAGCGGATGCCAGCATTTGGGGAGATGAAAACAACCTACATTCAATCCTTGGAAGTGTCATAAGGACAACAAAAAGGTCAGTGACTTCATTGCTAAACAAAGCATGTAAGAAAAGAGTGTGACATGCTCAAGAAGAGGGGCTAGATGCTTCACAGTGAAAGGCACATTCAACATAAATCATGGGCAGGCTTGCTTAAGATCTGCTACATTTACTTCTCTGATTCAACCCCTGTGCCGTCTTAGGCTTGCCAGCAGTTCTCTCCCACAGCTACCTGTCAGCCCTCATCTTTTGCAGCCTAAGGATTCCGATCACCATGGCTGGCCCTGCAGCATCTTGCAGAGGGAAGACTTTGTTTTGCAGTGAGCTGCCTTATGAGCAAACTTCTGAAGAGCAGAAGTGATGAAACCTCAACCTACTTTATACAACCTGCTGGGCAGTTTGCATCTGGTCAGGCTGAGCAGTGGCAACAAGGTAGTTATATTCTAGAATCGTATTCTAGAATTAAATGCAAATTAGACCATGGTAAGGAATGCATTTTAAAGCATCACAGGCAGAAGAAATGATGTGCTTTTACAGGTATTGACTAGTGCATTTCTAATGGCATCTGTCCAGCAAATACATGTTTTAGTTTCATCACTTATCTGTAGGGTTAAAATGCCTCAGCTAATGTTTTCCAACAATATACCTTTAAATACTAATCAAGATCAAGCCTGAAGCTATTGACCCTGTTGCAACACAACACATTAGCATGCAAGAGAAACCTTCTCCACAGGCATCTGAAAGGGGCAAAGCAGACCTGGGCCCAGAATTGGGCCACACATAATTGTTATTCTATTTGGAAACTTTAAAAGTGCTGCATTAAATTTCAGGAACTATTGATTGTTCTTGAGGTGGTTATGCAAACTCAATTATGGGGTTTGTTTTAGGGAAAGGAGTAAGAGACTAAAAATGAGTACATGCCAGGATTTAAGAGAAATTACACTTGATTGAGAGGCATAGCAATGTCATGGGACCACCGCTTCAAAGATCGAAGCCCCATCTAGCCAAATCCTTTTGGTTGTTCAGACATCACTTCACACATTGCTTGAGGCTACTTCAAAGAGTGTCCTAACTTTGTTCACCTCTTTTTCATTGTACAGACAACTCTCTACAGTTTGCTGTTTATTCTAGTTTAACAAATAAATTAAATCACTGGGGAAGCAGAAGGAAGGATAGGGGATACCTATGCACATGCCTGAAGGCTGAATTGATAAAAGAACCTTTTATCTTGTTTAAAAGGTTGTCTACAGAATGGAATAAATATGAGTGTTATTAGGATGTGGGCTTCAGTTCTGACGGCTTCTAAACATAAAAGCATACAGAATAATTTGGTGCTTAAATAGTTTGCCAAAATGGGCTAACTTGATTCACCTCTCACAGAAGCAAACTCCAAGAATCATAGAATCATAGAATAGTTAGGATTGGAAAGGACCTCAAGATCATCCATTTCCATCCCCCCTGCCATGGGCAGAGACACCTCACACTAAACCATCCCACACAAGGCTTCCTCCAACCTTGGCCTTGAACACTGCCAGGGATGGAGCACTCACAACCTCCCTGGACAATCCATTCCAGTGCCTCACCACCCTAACAGGAAAGAATTTCCTCCTTATATCCAATCTAAACTTCCCCTGTGTAAGTTTTAACCCGTTACCCCTTGTCCTGTCACTACAGTCCCTGACGAAGAGTCCCCCCCCAGCATCCCTATAGGCCCCCTTCAGGTACTGGAAGGCTGCTCTGAGGTCTCCACGCAGCCTTCTCTTCTCCAGGCTGAACAGCCCCAACTTCCTCAGCCTGTCTTCATACGGGAGGTGCTCCAGTCCCCTGATCATCCTCGTGGCCCTCCTCTGGACTTGTTCCAGCAGTTCCATGTCCTTTTTATGTTGAGGACACCAGAACTGCACACAATACTGCAGGTGAGGTCTCACAAGAACAGAGTAGAGGGGCAGGATCACCTCCTTTGACCTGTTGGTCACACTCCTTTTGATGCAGCCCAGGATACGGTTGGCTTTTTGGGTTGCGAGCGCACACTGAAGCTGGCTCATGTTCATTTTCTCATCGACCAGCACCCCCAAGTCCTTCTCTGCAGGGCTGCTCTGAATCTCTTCTCTGCCCAATCTGTAGCTGTGCCTGAGATTCCTCCGACCCAGGTATAGGACCTTGCACTTGTCATGGTTGAACTTCATAAGGTTGGCATCAGCCCACCTCACAAGCGTGTCAAGGTCCCTCTGGATGGCATCCCTTCCCTCCAGCATATCAACCGGACCACACAGCTTGGTGTCATCAGCAAACTTGCTGAGGGATATTCTACCTCATCTACTTTACCTACAACATTTGCCACCAATGCAAGAACCAAAGTGAGGTCCAATTCAACCCATACTGGTAGAGAATAAAAGCCTAATAGGACTGAAATAACTGGTAATGTTGACTCACCTCCCAGTGGCAGAAATCACTCCCATGTCAAGTATTGGATTCCTTGGTTGTGTCATCAAAGATATTTAGGAAAAGACACTGAAAATGAACAATATATCTTCTCATCTCTTGCTGGACTCTTCAGGGAGCTTGTAGCATTGCTTTCATGCTGCACTTAGCCATATATATAAACAGGACATACATATAGAATCATAGAATCAGACAAAGCCTCTCAACGAGCACTAAATTCACACAAACCTCTCTGTCAGTGCCTGGGGCTGGTATAGGGGAAATAGTGGCAGGACATGAGAATTTAAGGAGTGAAGATGAAGGCTGTATATAACTGAAGCAAAAGAAAATGTGCAACTAAAAACACAATCACCAGTACTGTTTGTGTCTTAGAGCCTCTAGAATGCAACAGGGAGAACAGTTTATAACTAATAAACTAAGAAACAGAAGTATTTTTGCTCAAAAAGAATGTGTCTAATCTTGAAAAGTAATGAGTTAATAAATTGTTTATGAGCATCTCATTGCGGTATTGGACCTTTGAGCTGTGTTGGATTACTACATGAAAAGCATTGGGATTGCTGTGCAGACCCAATCATGGTAAAAATTTAATCAAAGGAATTGCTATGTGAGTAACAAATAAACAATTCAAACAGTTTATGATTTCACGGTAAATACCGCTTTACTAGCTGCTCCCTAATATTCAATTATTTGGGCTTGTTATTCCATTCATGAATGTTTTTGTCATTTATTCAATTTGAATGTAGATCTATTGTAATTTTTCACTGAGGAAATACAATTAATAAGTTAATAATTATCAATAATTAATATATATAAATAATATATAACTGTTAATAAATTAATAATAATGCCAGTGGGTAAGAGTTGAAAGCAATTACAAAGTAATTTCATTCAAAGTGGAGAAAGTATTAGGAAGGATTAGAAGACCTGTGCTGCCAGCAATGTTTCCTGTGACTGTGAGGAAGCCATGTCACTTTGGGATAAGTTTATTTCCCCTTCTGATTCATCATTTACTTACCAGCTTCTAACTTTGTAATGCCACACATTCTTTCAGAGGATTCCCCAAAATCCACCTGTCCCTCCAGATCTAATGAGAAAGACAATGCTGATGGTAGAAACACGAATCAGCTTTCATCAGAGGGAACAGACCTGGGTATTTTTTACCTCAGATGCATGATTGAGGCCTGAGTTCTGCTGATGTTCTTTATAATATCTTTTCATTTTAAAGATTTCTTAACAATCCCTCCAGATCTTCACACTGTGAAAGATAACATCAGGCTGAACTGAACAATGCCGTGATGGCTTTAATGGAACTGGATATACTGGGAGAAAATTTCACCCTCCTTTCCAAAGTGGACATGTCTTTTTGTTTGTGTTTGAGGAGCAAATAATTTTGATTAAATGACCTTTCTTCACAATGCTGCGTACCAGATAAAATGGTCTTTCTTCAAGCTGCTCTTTCTCAGATCAGAGAACTATGAGGTTGTGAGAACTATCCCATTTCACTGTTCCTTTCCTCACTGGCTGTGACAGAATGAAATTTTTCATGTGGGAATTCATAGGATCATAGAATCATAGAATGGTTAGGGTTGGAAAGGACCTCAAGATCATCTAGTTCCAACCCCCCTGCCATGGACAGGGACACCTCTCACTAAACCATCCAACACAAGGCTTCATCCAACCTGGCCTTGAACACCGCCAGGGATGGAGCACTCACAACCTCCCTGGGCAACCCATTCCAGTGTCTCACCACCCTAACAGGAAAGAATTTCCTCCTTATATCCAATCTAAACTTCCCCTGTTTAAGTTTTAACCCATTACCCCTTGTCCTGTCACTACAGTCCCTGACAAAGAGTCCCCCCCCAGCATCCCTATAGGCCCCCTTCAGGTGCTGGAAGGCTGCTATGAGGTCCCCACGCAGCCTTCTCTTCTCCAGGCTGAAAAGCCCCAACTTCCTCAGCCTGTCTTCATACGGGAGGTGCTCCAGTCCCCTCATCATCCTCGTGGCCCTCCTCTGGACTTGTTCCAGCAGTTCCATGTCCTTTTTATGTTGAGGACACCAGAACTGCACACAATACTCCAGGTGAGGTCTCACAAGAGCAGAGTAGAGGGGCAGGATCACCTCCTTTGACCTGCTGGTCACACTCCTTTTGATGCAGCCCAGGATACGGTTGGCTTTCTGGGCTGCGAGCGCACACTGAAGCAGGCTCATATTTCCATAATTGCCGGCTCATATTTCTCATAATTCCATAAGCATTTTCCATTATGTTTCTTCATAGAATCATAGAATAGTTAGGGTTGGAAAGGACCTCAAGATCATCTAGTTCCAAGCCCCCTGCCGTGGGCAGGGACACCTCACACTAAACCATCCCACACAAGGCTTCATCCAACTTGGCCTTGAACACTGCCAGGGATGGAGCATTCACAGCTTCCTTGGTCAACCCATTCCAGTGCCTCAGCACCCTAACAGGAAAGAATTTCTTCCTTATATCCAAACTAAACTTCCCCTGTTTAAGTTTTAACCCGTTACCCCTTGTCCTGTCACTACAGTCCCTAATGAAGAGTCCATCCTTATATTCCCCCTTCAGATACTGGAAGGCTGCTATTAGGTCTCCATGCAGCCTTCTCTTCTCCAGGCTGAACAGCCCCAACTTTCTCAGCCTATCTTCATACAGGAGGTGCTCCAGTCCCCTCATCATCCTCGTGGCCCTCCTCTGGACTTGTTCCAGCAGTTCCATGTTCTTTTTATGTTGAGGACACCAGAACTGCACACAATACTCCAGGTGAGGTCTCATGAGAGCAGAGTAGAGGGGCAGGATCACCTCTTTCGACCTGCTGGTCACTCTCCTTTTGATGCAGCCCAGGATACGGTTGGCTTTCTGGGCTGCGAGCACACACTGAAGCCGGCTCATGTTAATTTTCTCACCAGCCAGCACCCCCAAGTCCTTCTCTTCAGGACTGCTCTGAATCTCTTCTCTGCCCAACCTATAGATGTGCCTGGGATTGCCCTGACCCACGTGTAGGACCCTGCTCTTGTCATGGTTAGACTTCATAAGGTTGGAATCAGCCCACCTCACAAGCATGTCATGGTCCCTCTGGGTGTCATTATATTAGTTCAGCCTATTAATTAAATATTTTGACTGTTTATCAACACTGAAAAGAGGAATCTTTCTCAATATGACTCTCCTTTGGAACAAAATGTATGGCTTGAAACTAAGCAGACAGACAGCAAGGGCAGCACATTTGGGAGAGAGGAGTAGCTTTGGGAAATGCTGTTTGCAGCCCCAACTCCCGTACACATGTAAGGAACTGTGTTATTCAAGCACCACACATCTTCTTCCAGTACAACGAGCCTGAAAGCTTCTGCTGTTTCACCTGCACTCATATCTAGTGGGTGAACTCATAGGAGCAGTTACCACCTTCTTCTTATCCCAGCCCTGTTGGCATTAACTATGGCCAAGGCAGGGTTAACAAGCTCAGCTCTCCCAGGTCTCTCCTTCATTTCAGGTCACAGCCCAAGAGCTGTTTTGATTTCAGCTACCTTTGAGGACTCAAAAATACAGTGAGAAATCCATGCTCAGAAGAGTGGAGTTAGCCCAGAGCATGCTCTGACATGCAACCAGGGACTGAAAAAAAGTACAGGCAATGAATGTAAACCAGCATGTATGTGCCTTCAAGAGTGCTGCATTTCTATGCCCTGTTGTGCATTTGAATGGACAAAGGAATGAAAGTGTTCAACTAATGGTCCGCTGATGAGCTTTTCCATAGGTGGCTATTTTGAGACCTGGCTAACTTACTAAGCTGAACTGTCTGGGTCTAAAGTGGTATAACTACTAAATTGCATTGCAAAATAATTTTTATTCAGGTTCTGAAATCAACCAGCAACTTTTTAAAGTTGTCCAGTAGTGTCGTGGCTTCAGCCCAGCCAGCAACTCAGAACAATGCAGCTGCTCACTCACCCCCCTCCTTCCTCCTCCCCCCACCCCCCCCCCCAGAGGGGTGAGGAAGAGAATCGAAAGAATGTAACTCCCATGGGTTGAGACAAGAACAGTCCAGTAACCAAGGTATAACACAAACCACTGCTGCTACCACCAATGATAATAATGATAAGGAAAATAACAAGCAAAGAGAATATAACCGCTCACTACCCACTGACTGATACCCAGCCTGACCAGAGCAGTGATCTAGCCCTTCCGGGTAACTGCCCCCGGTTCTACATCCTGGGCATGACGTGCTGGGTCAGGTGTCCTGTCTCTTCTTCCTCCCGGCTTCCCCTCCTCCCTGGCAGAGCATGAGGCTCACAAAGTCCTTGGTCAGAGTAAACACGACTTAGCAACAACTAAAAACATCGGTGTTATCAGAGCTGTTCTCAGGCTGAAAAAGTCAAAAATGCAGCACTGCATAAGCTACTAAGAAGGAGAAAAATGACTGCCACTGCTGAATCCAGGACATGTGGAAGCTTAGGAAATAAGAGCAGCAGAACTTAGGTGCACCAAAAGCATTCTGAACGGGTCGACAAACGTGAAGATAGGTAAACTGAATTTGATTTAATTTCAAATGAAATTAAAAGAACAGAGTTTGAAAATAAAGTTTTTAATTACAGGTAAAAGATATATGGAACTTCTTGTCAAAGATGAGAGACCGGAAAAGGCTGGAAAAGATGTCTGTAAGGTGTTCCTAAGTGGACAACCATGTCAGCGTTAGGAAATCCCCTCAGATGAAAGTAGTTTCAGGCTGCAAGAATCATAACTAATAGGTCTGTTCATATCATTTTGTGGTCTGAAAGAGGGAGATGACAGTAGGAGGTAAAGAAGAATGACTCTAAGCCATGTAGTGATACGGAAAGATGCGAAAAGACTGTTTTCAGTAGACTCACGCCTGTGTAAATGCACTCATGCTTTCTATCAGCTCTCTCCTTCACCTTTTAACATTCTGAAGGCTCTAAGCCTTTTTTGGTTTTTCTTCCGAGTCTTATATTTGCTTTGATAAGATGGGTAATGGTTTGTGACTTGTAAGCTGCATGAATGAACACATTAAATCTTGCAGGCTGTTTCATGCAAAGCATCTGTTACAGATTTGCTGGTGATTGCCATGGATGGGGTCACTGATGTGGGTGCTTCTGCACCAGCTCAGGCTGTAAGCAACAAATAAGAGATCTAGTCGATCCAGAGTCTGGGGGAGAGTAAAAGGAAGATTCACCCCAGATGAGAGGATTCCCTAGGTTATGTTTTTCCCTTGATGCATGTGTGTTTTAAAGCTTGGCTCTCACCCTCTGTTTTTACAGCTTACTCAAGTTAAATTCAAGCCTTTCTACCTCTTTTGCTCAGTTCAGAAGAAACTCCTTTTGCAAACGCAGTCCATTAGAGAAAGTTGTGCTCCATTGACTTGGCTACAGTTCTGTGAGGCAGCTGCTGTTGTTGTCACTACAGGGACTTGCCGACTTCCCTACCTCTCGTTTGTGTTTTGATTCATAATTCATATGGAGAGAAATCTAATCTAACAAAAAATTAAGACTTTGCCTATGCTTTTTACAGCCTTTTCTTTTTTTCTTTTCAACTTAGCAGAAAAAACATTGCTGTTTTATAACAAATCTCTCACTATGACACTAAAAAATTAGAAGTGGTGAGAAGTGTTCCTGCTCTGCTCTTAAGGAAATTCCTTTCTATGCTTTTTCCTTTCTTCTGAATGAGAAGACTAACCATCGAGGCAGGTGCTAGGCAGGAAACAGTCAAGCACATAAGCATTTAAGAGACAGCTAGCTGACTTCCACTGAGCTTTCTTCCACCTGATTGTTAATCCTTCTTTCAGACTCCCTGGGAATCAGTACTTGCTGCAGGCACTCTTTTATTTGGAACAAATTCTATAAAGTTTATGAGAAAAAACTGATGAAAAAAAATGTCCCAAAAATAGTCCCTTTCAAACCTTACCAGAATTTTGATATGGGTGAATTAAACCTAAATAGACTTTCTGGATGATGAACATAAAGGGCATGATACCCTCTACTGTGCAGTAGAACATGTTCTCTCACAAACAGAAAACAATTGCTTTTTGAAATGTCAGAGGCTATCCACAAAGTCTCACACACTTCCAGACACAAATACACCTTTATACTGGACAATATTATTTTTGTTTCATTTGTTGATACTGTCCAAGCTCAAAATACAAGGACAACACGTCTTGACTTTGAAGATACTTACATTAGTACTATCATTACAGCCCAAGTAAGATACAAGTGATCTCCTATCAGCCTTCTAATGTATGGGTGATCTCATATCAGCTTTCTAATCTTCTGCTGAAGTCTTGCTCAAACACTATGATACAATACTTAGAAAGGAAGTAGACAGATGAGAAACTGGGATCAGCAAGAGATTTCTTTTCTAATTATATGGGTAGTTTCCAAAGGTGAGAACTCAGTCTAGAAGTAAGAATATTATTGTTATCTTTGGTAATACAGTAGGAAGTAGTATTTGTGGTACATCATCAACAAAGATGTTAAACAGCACTTGTCCCAATACACACCCCTGAGGAGCAGCACTTGTCACTGGTCTTCACTTGTATATTGAGCCACTGATCACAGCTCTCTGAGTGCGACCCTCCAGCCAATGCCTCATCCACTGTCCATCTGTCAAATCCCTGTCTCTCCAGTTTAAAGACGTCATGTGGGGCAGTGTCAAATGCCTTGCACAACTCCAGGTAGATGACACCAGTCACTCGTCCCTTATCCAGCAAAGTTCTAAGCCCAGCTATCAGATTTTCGGGCACGATTTGCCCTTGCTAAGCCATGCTGGCTGTCTCCAGTCACCTCCTTATTTTCTATGTGCCTTGGCATAGTTGCCAGGAGAATCTGCTTCATGATGTTGCGAGGCACAGGGGTGAGACTGACGAGTCTGTAGTTCCCTGCATCTTCTTTTTTTCCCCTTTATAAAAATGGGCATTATGTTTTCCCCTTTGTTGTTGAGAGTGGACTTTCATCTAGAGGTGGATGTAAGAGAGCCAAGGGTTGCAGGAAGACGTGGTATTTTTTATTATGTCAGATAAGACAAGTGGAAAACCCCAGACTCTTCATCCTACAGCCCTTTTTTGTGTCAGCTGTCCATGTTATGTCAGTAACTTCCACGTCATCATGTCAGTGTTGTCACAGTAAAACCAAGGTTAATTATTGGCATTGTACTGCCTACTTCAACTTGGCCAGGGTAGGTCTTATAGGCAGAATTATTCTGTTCTTGTTACTCCAGGACTAGCTGGAGTTGATGATAGTGACACAAGTCACTTCTGGCATAAAAAAAAAAGATTTTGAGGTGCATGCAGAGAGGAAACAGGAGTGCTAAAGAGATTTCGTTTCTCTGTTTCTTTCCTAGAGAAAGAATCCCTAGAGAAACATTTAAGATATACCATAAATCTATGTAGGCAAACTTTGGTCTTCATAGAAAACTGTTTGTATTTGTAAATGCAGTCGTATGAGTCTGCCCTCTGCCTATAGCGCTTATTGCATACTTGCTTGCACCTGAACTGGCTTAACTATTCCATTACTCAATTGTACCATTTAAAGATGTGGGTTGTTCTCTTCTAGAAAACCTTTTAGATTTGTTTTCCTTAAAACAGAGGTACTGGAGCACTATGCTCTCCAAATTATGTGAGAAAATTAGATTCCGTCTTGTGATCTTGCTTGCTTTGGCTGAAATTCTGATGTAAATACAACGGTCAAATGTTGTTGGAAGAGTGTTTTTGATGTGGTTTGGGCTGGTTTGTATTTGTTGCCAAACACATGCCAAATTCATGCTGCACTGCAGTAAAGTCTAAAATGCCATTAGAATATATTTCTGATAGCATGAGAAGAAGGGATCAAACTCCAAGATTTTTCTCTGAAACATGAACATTAAGAACATGACAATGAAATCGTAGAATCATAGAATAGTTAGGGTTGGAAAGGACCTCAAGATCATCCAGTTCCATCCCCCCTGCCATGGACAGGGACACCTCACACTGAACTATCCCACCCAAGGCTCTGTCCAACCTGGCCTTGAACACTGCCAGGGATGGAGCACTCACAACCTCCCTGGGCAACCCATTCCAGTGCCTCACCACCCGAACAGGAAAGAATTTCCTCCTTATATCCAATCTAAACTTCCCCTGTCTAAGTTTTAACCCGTTACCCCTTGTCCTGTCACTACAGTCCCTGACGAAGAGTCCCTCCCCAGCATCCCTATAGGCCCCCTTCAGGTACTGGAAGGCTGCTATGAGGTCTCCACGCAGCCTTCTCTTCTCCAGGCTGAACAGCCCCAACTTCCTCAGCCTATCTTCATACGGGAGGTGCTCCAGTCCCCTGATCATCCTCGTGGCCCTCCTCTGGACTTGTTCCAACAGTTCCATGTCCTTTTTATGTTGAGGACACCAGAACTGCACACAATACTCCAGGTGAGGTCTCACAAGAGCAGAGTAGAGGGGCAGGATCACCTCCTTCGCCCTGCTGGTCACGCTCCTTTTGATGCAGCCCAGGATACGGTTGGCTTTCTGGGCTGCAAGCGCACACTGATGGCTCATGTTCATTTTCTCATCGACCAGCACCCCCAAGTCCTTCTCTGCAGGGCCGCTCTGAATCTCTTCTTTGCCCAGTCTGTAGCTGTGCCTGGGATTGCTCTGACCCAGGTGTAGGACCTTGCACTTGTCGTGTTTGAACTTCATAAGGTTGGCATTAGCCCACCTCACAAGCGTGTCAAGGTCCCTCTGGATGGCATCCCTTCCCTCCAGCGTATCAACCGGACCACACAGCTTGGTGTCATCGGCAAACTTGCTGAGGGCGCACTCAATCCCACTGTCCATGTCAGCGATGAAGATGTTAAACAAGACCGGTCCCAACACCGATCCCTGAGGGACACCACTCGTTACCAGTCTCCAGCCGGACATCGAGCCATTGACCACAACTCTTTGTGTGCGGCTGTCCAGCCAGTTCTTTATCCACTGAGTGGTCCATCCATCAAATTGATATCTCTCCAATTTAGAGAGAAGGATGTCGTGTGGGACAGTGTCAAACGCTTTGCACAAGTCCAGGTAGATGACATCAACTGCTTTACCCTTGTCCATCAATTCTGTATCCCCATCATAGAAGGCCACCAAATTGGTCAGGTGACTGTTCCTTTTTACTTATTTATTTGGTATTGGTTTTTGAATGGAATAAAAGAAAGCCATCATTTTAAGTCAGATTCTCATAAAGATGCACTGCAGTGGTGCCTTTAACCTTTTTGATGAGTACTTTCTGATGTCATTGCAAGACCTGAATCTGTCAAAGATTTTCTATTCCTATTGTACATTAAAAAATCCTAGTTTCGTCCACAGATTTTTTTTTTTTTCCTTTTCCTATGAACCACACGGATTGACTGTGACCAACACAGTGCTTTTTTTCCTTGCTAATAACTACATTTTCCCAAGACATGGTAAAAGTCTGTAGAGGGGGAAAGTAGCAGAAGAACACTCATTGAAGGGAGGTTGGTATTAATATGGGGACAGCTGCAGAGAAATCTTAGGTGACCACTATGCTTCAGTCTCTCACACAGCTCTCAGTCATGCATCCTAATGAACACATCCTAACAAAGCTGCATCCCACTCGCTCCTACATAATTCCTCTCAATGTTGTTAACTGCCTCTTTTAAAGTGACATTATAGTTTGAAGGTGCCCTAAAGCTTGCCTGACCAACATGTAACAGTGAGGCTGAGGCTATCATTTGGAGCAATTTATATCCCTGGCTTACCTGCACCCATTGAAACAAACATAAAGAAATCTCACTGCATCCAAATGTCAGCCTAGGAAGAAGGATGAAAACCAAGCGTAAGACGGTAGAACTATAGCCTGAAAAGTCACTGATTCTGAAAAGTATTTAGGCACTGTCATGCAGAAGTCACTCAGTGGGAACTTCAAACTGAATGCTGTAGTTAATACACCTTAGTAAGGTATTGAACCAGCTAGTGATGGAGAAGGAAGGGGAAAACCCTTATTTTTTTTAATTTATTTATTCATCTACTTTTTTTACATATTCATTTGTTCCTTCTATATACATCAAAGGAAAGACCAAGAGAACACTGTATTCTGATGAGGTTTCTAGACTGCAGAAAACTGGAACAGATAGAAAAAGTCGTTACAGAATAATTAGAGGGCTGCAATACCTGCCTTCATGTGGGAGACCTGAAAAACTGAATCAGTTCTGCTTAGCAAAAGATGACTGAGAGATGAATTGATTCCAAAATGTTTGCATTAATGAGGAGAAAATAGAGCTCTCTCATCTTCTGGAGAAAAACATAACAAGAATTAATGACAACAAACTTCAGACACACAAACTAAAATTGGAAATTTGGTACTTATTTAAAAAATGAGGTTGATTTGCCAAGAGTTTAAAATTCCTAAAGGAGATGCTGCATGTTTTGGTTACTACTGGATGATATGCTGAATCTGTCTGCCCATTTTCGCTTACAGTCTCTGTCCTTGCATGTTTTTAACATTGTTTAAAATACAGATTTGGAAGTCCATAGGAATTTCTCTGCAAAAGGGGACTTTAGTCAAGATTTTTTGAACTCTGGCCCTTCACCTGGTAGCTTATGCTATGTAAGTCCACATTTGATGGAATGTCCCCTTTGCATTAGACTTTTGTCTCAGATTTTGGTTTGACAGGCCATGGCTTGGGCTGCCCAAGCAGCAGGCCAGTCCAATGAATGCTTCGTTTGCTCCCAAATTTAATTTATTCCCAAAGACATCCAATCCAGACCAGGAAGGGAATACTTGACCTCAGCAAAAGAGGAAAGTTGCCATTCAAGCTCTCTGCTGACAATGTGCTTAGTGACGGGGTCTACTATTCCAGGGGTCTGAAGTCCATTGTTAAATAACATGTCAGGTGCAGTCTCAAGTCCTGTTTCCTTGAGCATCAACACTTAATAATAGCAACACTTAATAATAAAGGTGCCACTAGAAGAGTCATTTCTGCAGATGGAATTTCAAGGAGCTTGGATGTCAGGACTTATAGGTGCAGGCCAAAGGGACTACAGAATAAAATAGTGAATTATATCAAGAAAATATGAGCTTTATTTCTTGAATCCTGCATGTGTACAATTTCAAGTTACAGCTTCTGCTGTGAAGATTTTACATTAAAAAATAGCTAGTGATTCCTTCACTAGTTGCCACACAGTTCCCATAGGTAAATAAACTGTAGCTGGTGAGAAGGTGGAGGCGTTTCCACTGGGCTTTCCCTGAGCCATCCTGTTGCCATCTGCTCCCCTTTCACCTTTTGACTATTGCGCAGAAAACATCATGAGAATGCAAGTACAGTGAGGAAGCTGGGGTCAGATTTAACTCTGGTATTAAGGACTCTACCTCCAAGCTGCAGCTGCTGAGGCAGTATTTTGAAAGGGTCTAATGAGGTATGAGGTTGCCTTTGAACAAGCCACAACAGCACAAACCGAGACAACAGAAAACAGGCCTGTGGCAGGAACTGCCAGGTATTCAGAGTGGCATCGTGACTCCACTGATCTCAAAGCATCAGGCACATGCAGGCACCTTGCCATGGTGTGAGCTAAGAAGCAGCTGTGGAAGACACTGCTGCCATGAGCTTAGCCAGACCAGCTGGTGTAGCTTCAGTAGACCACTCTTCAGTGGCCTACAATGCTTGCAGTGCAACAGAGTGAAGCCTTTCTTCCTGTTGAGGACCTCAGCTGAGATGGATGGACAGAGAATATGCATCCTATGCAGTAGGCAACTACTATGCAAACAAAGTCTGTTTTGACCTTCTGTGTGCTCACCATTCAGAGAAAGTATAGGCCAAGATAAATATCTGTGAAATTCCACAAACATTTTTCATCTCAGAGGCTCTAACTGGCACATCAGAGAGAGTTAGAGGTTGCCAGATTCCTAGCAGTAAAAGCAATCCTCTTTCTATTCCCAGCTGTACTTTCATGTTGGCCATCTAACACATCACATAACAGATAAGTCAGCACAGATGTCCATGAATGTAACCTGTATCTTTCTTCATGATCAGACCTTCTTCAGTATACAGTATAGATCCAGCCATGATATCATGGTCTGATACCTTCAAATCAAGTTTGGACGCCTTTTTGAAAAGAATTGCTGGACTTGGTGCCGAGATAGCTAGATTAAAAACTGTGATTAAAATAAAAAGGATTACCCTACTCATACCTTTTGGCTTTATGCTAAGTCCATCTTTAGCTTTATTGTAAACTAAGCATGATTTGATCAAAGCTGCAAAGAAAAATATTAGAAACCTGATTTGACAGCACACAATAATGCAACACCAATGTGATAGTATATCCCAAATATCAGTATTTTTAAGAAAATTTGTATTCAGTTTGCGTGTTTTTTTAGTGAGTGGCAAGGCAAAACAGCTGTGCCCAAGAGTACACCCTAACAGAGCCGAGAGATGACAACTCACTCTATTATATTCATCAAGTAGAAAGCTGAACACAGGAAAACAAGCAATAAGCAATAAGAAGTGTTATTGGAAATACAAAGTTAAGGAGCAACATTGCCTATACTTGAATTCTTTTTGTTGGTACCTCACCTTTTGACCAATACTACCTAGACAGACGCCTTGGTGGGAGAAGTGCCTCTCCCCTTATCCACACACTGAACCTTATGTCAGAGAAGGTAATGGGCACTGGAATTAGATACAGTCCTCATCCAAAAAGAGCATCCACTTGGTTCAGTATGTACACTGATGGCCTGTGACTTCAGCCCTATACTTGTGTCCATCTTTCTTGGAAATATTTCCATGGTGTCAGAGCCACAGGCATGACCTTGCAGAGCTTGTAGTGTTAATGAAATCATTAGTCTCATCATAAGAGCTGATTCTTAACTTACAGACATTTCAGTTTCCTGAATTCAGAGTCATTCATGCAAATGACAGCATGACACAGAAACGCAGTGGTTGTTCATTCAAAGAAGAAAAAATACCCGTAATTTCAAAGACAGGAAGAAAGCTCCCATTTGACACTGTTCCAAAAATAAAAGGCTTTTGGTTTCTTCTTTATTAAAGCAATAGATCATGGCATTTAAATGACTGATGAAAGAATATGTTTTATTTTCATTTTTCATTACTACAGATGAATATGAGTGACAAACTTAGAGACACATGTACTGAGCTCTTCTGTTTTTGTGAATAGCAGAGACAATCTGTGTGAGCAGAGGCTTTCTGCACGTCGTCTGAAGAAGATCTTATTTTATTATTTTGGTAAATTACATGATTCATAGGAAGGACAAAAAGTGCTGAGAAATGGGGATGAAACACAAACACAACAAGGGGTGGGAGGAAAATTTGATGGACATTAAAAGAGCATGTGATTTTTGCCCTGACCTGACTCACTGTAAGAAGTGAACATTATCAGAGGGGCTCCTGATCAGATCCATGTCCCTGATTTGCTCCCCAGCTTTAGAGAATCTGATTCACCTGGATGAACAGGCTCTTTCGGTATCTAAAATGAGGTAACAAAATGAGCATTAAAAAGTTTTTACATAACTGTCTGGCTCCACCTGACTTCTGAAAAAGTAATCCACCAATCTGTCTATGTGGAAATGAGCTTTGAAGTCACAGCGTCTTCTGTAAAACATACAGAGACTTGAATACAACCGAATTTGCAGATTCACTGTCTGAAGATTACAGCTTACACACAGACAAGGCAGCTGGATCCCTTCATCCACAGAGAATCAGCAGTAAGCCTGGCTGCCTCCAGATTTTGCAGTGCATTTCTGTGGGCCTTTCTTGTTAGGGCGGTGTGGTTATTTATAGAGCAGTGGCTGGGACTGGAGGAGATACAGTCACTGTGAAAAGGCATGCCAAGGAGTGCTGGCTCGAAGTGTCACATTTAAGCTGTTTGATCAGATGCAAAATTGGATTTTCAACAAACCTTTTCTGCGGGGAGGAGGTATCAATTTTCCAGTTCAAATTTAACACTGAAGCACAAGAATTGCCCAAGATGCAATTATTGAAAGTTCTGTATTTCAAAATTTCACCAGAGTACCTCTTGTTAACTATAATCCAGTTGCATTATTCCGCCTTTCTCTTCCAGACCACATCTCCCATGATTCACTCAATCTGAGAACCCCCAGAATACATTGTCTCTTTTTTCTGATAAGGACCATATGATCCATCAGACAAGACGTAAAATAGCCTGTTGATATACAGAGAGGAGAGCTGCACATATCAAAGCTATGCTACTTAAGAAATACCCTGGAAGTGTTTCCAAATGGAAATATTTCAAGGCTTCACAGGTTTTTTCAGTATTTTAACTTTTACAGTCAAAATGAATAAACAAATAAAAAAGAAATAACTGCTGATGTGGTAACAGGCAATGGGACAGAACAAAAAGAGTGAAGTGTACAGAAAGGTGATCAGCCTCAGAGACTGAGTTTGTTTTCAGGAGCTCTTCATTGCTTAGCATACTGTTGTGCTTCACAAGCTCTAGGACTGGAAGCAAAGTCAAGGAAGGCACCAGAGCAGGCTGTCAGGATGGAACATTAGTCATATCATCAGCCTATGCTGAAATAATTCCCATGTGAGCTGTTACACTAAGTTAAATATACTGGGTCTTATTTTCAGCTCTGTTACACTTGCATGAAATCATTAAAACTAAGGAATTGCACTACAGTGTTTTAGAAGACAATTAAGCCTATTTTCTTCATTTAAAAATAAAAAATTACTTGTAATTGGTAACTGTACCTTTAAACACATGGATCAACCTCAGTTTTTCCATTGTGGGAAACAAAAACCTGTGTTTTCTTCATGAGCCTGCAGCCATTTGGGAGAGAGAATCAGAGATCAGCTGTCATTGCAGAGAACGTCAGAGGAGTTTGCAGCTGCAAGCCACAGTCAGGATGTTAAAAAAACAACCCTCCATCATGCAACTGGTTTGTTCACATTGTTGGAGAGAGATTAATGGTAAAATAAGTGGGTTGTTATGATCCTTGGGAGAAAGGCGTAAAGTTTACACTGATAAAAGTACATCCTATAGTATCCCATACACAGCAGAGCTGATTAGACCAGGTTTTGAAAGGGCTTTGAGGAACCTAGTCTAGTGCAAGGTATCCCTGCCCATGGGCTGGAACTAGATGACCTTTAAGGTCTCTTCCAACCCAAACCATTCTGTGATTCTGTAGATGAGAAAGAGGAATCATAATCAAACCAGGGTTATTTCTTCCTCTCTCTCCTTGGTTTTACCCCACCTGCTTCCAGGATAAGAAAAACAAGCATTTGCAGGGCACAGTATGATGTCTTACTGTCTCAGTTGAGTATGCTGGGAAACACAGAGACCAATGGGATAAGCCAGCAGCTTTATCAGTTCATCATCTCTCATCGGGGGGATGAAGAACTCCAGTGTCTGACCAATGCCACCCTCACTCCAGCTGTGAACAGTGTTTTCTGTCTGCTATCTAAAATACTTCCCACTGAACAGTAATATTAAATTGCCTACCCCATACCCTTTTCCTTCACTCAGCCCTTAACCTCCACATTCACATTTTTATTTTTTGGTTCACTTACTCTTGCCCCAACAAAATCCTGCCTTAAAATGTTAAAAATGACAGTGAAATAAGGAAAGGTCATCTCTGATGCAAACATGGTGCTTTGCCAAACTTCTATCAGATCGTAATGTTTATCTGTTGCATTACCTTTCCCAGATCTGCTTCCATCTTTAGCAGTCAGATGATAAGCCCCTGTAAAACAGGCTTTCTTTTTTGTTTGTATAGAAAGCCAGATTTGGCTTAGCACTTCAGGTGCAGGTCTTTACCTGAATGGAGTTGATAAACCACAAAGTTTACCTGGTATCCTACATTTCAGTAGTCTTTAAGAAAAATAGCCACTTAGGGTAGGTACAATATGGAGCCCTGCTCCTACCCACCTTTATTAGGGGCCAGGACACCCCACATACAGCGAACCATACCAGCATCTTCTACATAGTGAGAAAAGGTGATGTTTTGGAAATCAACACAAGACTCTCAAATGCCCCCTTTTAAAGGTGATGGGGCAAAAGCCAATAACGTTATTTCCCTTTTTTTCTCCAAAAAATACACCAATTCAATGTGCAACACTTCCACTGGAAGTGTGCAAGACCAAGAATATAGGCAGAGGTAAGGAGGGATTGCATTTACTTGTAAATAATGTTAGAATAGCTAAACTAAAGATAATAGCTAAGATGAAGAAAGGCAGATGAATCCTCGTGATACAAAGCTCAAGACAAACATAACTATTAGGATTTAGGATAAGAGCATTACTCAGGCAGATTATCATATAGCTGTCTCCTGCATGAGCTATTTCATCTTATTCTGAAGTAGTTGACTCTGGCCTGAGTCCATGAGTGGATAAATGAGTTGACAAATGATATTTCTGACATTGTGGTATATCTTATGTTTCACAAGCAGGGCAGGTGGCAGGTTTTGAGACAGTCTGCTAGATTAGACTTTATTCACACAAATCACTGCAAAGGGGCTGTATTATGAATTATTGCTATATCACACCTCTACTCTTATGCCAAGCTTCTTGAACTGTTTTGTGGGGTTTATTTTGTTTGTGTTTTTCTTTTTCCAAAGGACAAAATGCTGAACTCCAAGTGAATCTTGATTAAATTGGGTGTATGCATTGTCCAGGCTATAAGGCAGATTTTCTGACTGAAAACATGGTGTAATATTTTGCTCAAATCTTTACTCTCAGCATCCCCATTCCTGCTGGGGTAGACTTTCAAAGATACAGGTGAGATGCATGATAAAGAATAGCGTCTGCACTGAGTAATCTTACAATAAATTATAACCAGATTTCTGGACAATAAAATATGTCTTTTATTGTAAAATCTTCATTTAATTCAGTGCTATTTTCTATATCTGAGCTTCTGAATGTCATTTTTCATAACTGAGGCTCATTCTTCTCTTCATTTTCTTTTTCAAATTTTTAATTTTCCTTGTTAAAACTTATTTTATTTCTTTATTTTTGTTTGTCTCTTTACCATTTGTCTATGCATCCCACACTAGATTCCTCCTGAAATCTGCTTATAGCATGTCAGCTTTCTTTGCTGTTACATATTTTTAGATTTTCCTCATCAACACAGAGTCCTTTCCTTGAAAAGACATTTGAGGATTCTTCTTTTCTCTTCCACATTTCACATAAAAGCTAAAAAGCACAGGGTCTGATCAGGAAGAAAGGTCAGTTGCTAATAGGAAAGGTTGCATTGCAAACACACTTCTACACAGAACTGTCGCACCAATCGCAGCAAAGGACACGCCAGCGTGTTGAGCACCTCTTTTGTTCTGAAGGAATGTTCTCTCCTGCTATCAAATCTCCCTGTGCAAATAAGACTTCTCAGATGGCACAAAATAATTTCAAACAGACCCAGAGGCTGATAAGCATTTAAAGAAATATAATAAAGAAAAGCTTTGGAAAGCAGCTGGAGGAGAATTAAAGTTTAAATGTCCTTTGTTATAGAGTGCAGACACATGAGAGGAAATTCAGGGTGTGGGATCATTTTCTAGTAGCTACAGCAGAGGATGAGGAGATGAGATCTGGACTTGTTTATTTTGATTTATTCTTTCACCCAGTCCCATGTGGCTTTAGGCTAGTTGGGTAACTTGCTGTGCTGTGGTTTCCCCAACCTGATTACTAATGGATTACATACAGCTATGATATTTCCAAAGCAAAATTAGAGAATGAGAAATGAACTTTGAATTCAGTAGTGTTCAAACTCTATTAGTTACCCTGAGCATCCCACTTTCAGTTCGGAGTTGGAAGACCTTTAGAACAATTAAAATAAAACTCAGTTGAACTTCAACATTTTTCGTCAAACTTCCAACCAGAATCACACCTCGCTTTAACCCAAGTTCAGGTTAGGTAAATTTTCACCACCAAACAGCCTGGAAAAAATATCTCTGAATTCAATATAAAACAGTTTAGTATTTACAGTATTCCCAGGAGTAGGGAGAGCTAGAGTGGTTGTAGTTCTAGTTTACCTTCCATTGCTATGGTGTAATGGGCTCAGAGACATGATTTATGAACAGCTAAGTTACTCTGCAACCCTGCTACAATTACATGCTTCAAAGTTCTCTCTTGTTTGCTTCTCAGACTACAAGGTATTCTCATTACTGATATATCAGCAGCCTCCTCATAAATTTGGTGGTACTTGATATTTACTGGCTGTTCTTCAGAATACGCAGTGGTGGATGGATGATGGATGGAAAGAAGGGAGAGAGGGAGGGGGAGACAAAGAGAGGGAAAGAAGAAAGGAAGGAAAGCAGCAAAGAGAGAAAGAAAAAGGAAGGTAGGCAGGTGAGAAGCTAGTTAGCTAAAAAATACTGACAGTCAAAAACAGCTTCTTATGCCTAGCTCTGCAAAATACCTGAAGTTTACGTGTAAATTTTCTTTCATTCCAGCAGCACTAGGTATAGGCTCAGGTCCCTCATGTGTGTGGCTCTTTGCAGGATGGCAAGGTAAGAGGTATGCAGTAATTCTCCAGCAGTTATCTTCACTATCTCACAATCTTTCTGACCGATTATATCAAAGTACAGGTGTTAACCCAAGTGTCTAAAATTATGCGACAGTAACGATCACTTCCACATCTGGAGTATTTCTGGCCATCTACAGCTGAATGTGTTTAAATTTCAGCACACACGGATTAGCTCTGACAGCTGGAAGTGAGCATTAGTGAGAGCTGACTGAATACATAAGTGACTGCTCATGTAGGGGGCACATGGAGAGGGGCATGCTGGTTTGGCTATGTGAAATATACAACTGACTGATGCATATTTCTTTCATTTGGCTTTAGATGCCTCTTTTCTTCTATCTTCTCCATATTGCCTAAGAAAAACTGAACAATTACTATGGGAAAAGCATTCTGCAAGGGCATTTGCAGTTATAGGAAAACACTGAGAGAAGTAAACATCTTTGCTAATTTGTAGGCCATATTAAAACAGTCCTGTCAAAGAGTAAGTGAAATATTATCTCTGTAGAAATTAGGAATTGTTATTGAGCTTATAAAGGCTGGAAACAAAAACTGCAATTGTCCCAGACATCTTCGATGTAGAGGGATTTAATATTTTGTCGTTTTCTTATTTTGATTTATGTTGGAACAATACCTGCACTAGTTCTCTTTTAAAACACGTTTTTAAACAAGCATGTGGATTTCCCAAAGGTTAGATAAATAGACAATGAAAACCAGGTCTATTTGTAAATGCACACCACTTTTTTTGTTTGTTTGTTTGTTTGTTTGTTTGTTTCATTTTGAAATAAAACTAATTCTCACTTCAATCTATGCATAACACTGATTCCATCACTTGTTGATAATCCTGGCAGAATCCTACCAGCAAGAGTGGAATACCTTTCCCTGAGCAATCATTTCTTTGTTTTTCAATTCAACCCAGAGTATAAAGACACTCTTTATATGCTTTTTAAAATCACATGGAACTCAGACTGAGTGAAAATTAAATGTGGGAAGGAGTAATGCACACTTTCAAAATATTTTTTACTTCTTTTTTTCCCCTTCAATTATTTTCATAGCACTAATCTGAGGCTTTGTGCAAAATAACCTGTAGGATCTTGTCCCACTCTAAAAGCAGCCCTGGAAAAGACTTTTGTCTCGTAATGACAGATAGTAATTATGTTCCTTTCATGGTCACAAAGATAGAGTACGTTTCCCTTTTGAGGATGCAACAGACTTCCCTTTTTAAATCTGGTTGGCTGTGGACATAGGTGTGTGCAGATCCATGTCTTCCTGATATTGCCTATCCTTTTCCACAGCCCTACTTAGCACACCATGGTAAACCTACCTGTGGTGGTGTCCTTGTTGCAATATGCACTGATTTCTAAAGAGCAGGCTGTTTTCCTGTTTTCATTTATACATGTTGGTGACCAGGAGAGCAGGATCTGTGCACTGCAGCAGGTAAAACGTGTAAGTCTTATTGGATCAGATACATAGCAAGGTGTTCCTCCTTTCAATTTCCTTTCTATTCCTCAGAGTAAGATAAGGATAACAGTTATATTTTATAATTCTTAATTTAGCAAGCAGAAATTCACAAGGTGTCAGAGTAATAAATTCTTAAAGGATGGATATATGTCATATGCACGAATGCCTTTTATCTGTCTATGTATCAAGGAACAAAAATGCTATCAGTCACTTTGCTTTGTTAAAAGACCATTCAATGAGCTAGACTGAATACCTGCATAGTACAGGCCATGGACTTTCACCCAGAGGGTCATACATTGAGTCTTAAACTCCTGGATAAATAAAGCAGGGGGAACCAAACCTATCCACCTCTCACCACGGATTCTAGCGTCCTTCCTGGCTTTTGTAGGCCACAACAGGAGACACACAAAGCACACTGTGGTGTGCTCACATCTCTACAGAGGGACACTTCATGTCCTTGTGGCCTTGGAACCTCTGTACAGAATGACTGAGCTATCACATATCTTTCAAAGCCTACTATCTTTGCTAGCCTATTTAAAAATACAAAACTGAACAAGATACCCTTGTTTCAGCTGATAACACACAAAGAAAAGATTTAGGAACTTCCTTACTCTGTCTAAGCCATTTCTTAGGAATCACTTGTCTGTCTACACGTCAATGCCAATATCATCTGTGGTACTCGATGAAGAGTCTTGAGAGTGGAAGCAGTGCTGGAGAGCTATTGAAACAGTAGTAAAATTCCAAATATACCAGTAGCCTGTTACATGGGTAGTTATGAAATTATATAGGAAGGGCAGAGACTGAGGAAAGAGATGAGTCTGAAAATAATGATAAAAAGCCTTTGGGTAATGTTTTAATTATACTATGCATAATTTATAATAGTTTTTTTAATACACTGAAGATATTCAGTCATAACTATTGATGATTCCTCATGTAAAGCACACAATTGAAGTCACGTTCATTTTTCATTCTTGGAATTGGCATGCAACAAAATTGCTTCTGGTTGGGTTTTTTTCCTTTTGACCATCAGAAAGGTTGTCATTCAAGACTAAAGATAATGATATGCAGTATAAAAAATTATAATGTTCATGTCACTTAAAATGTATTGAATTCACACATTTCACAGCTCCTTCCTCATAGCTCCTGTCCAGAAAAAAGCCCAACACAACAACAAAAAACAAAACAAGGATTTTAAAACATATTAAGAAGTTTCTAAGTTAATGAAACATTGGCTGTAAGCAGATAAAACTACATGTAATAGAACTATTGTCTTTGTAAAAACCCTTACTGTTTGCAGCATCTGACAAATTACATTTACCACTTGAACTGGAAATTCTGCACATAGTCTGTGTAAAAATAATAAGAAAACAACAACTGAAAATTAACAACTTTCTGGACACATGTTGGGTTTATAATAATAAAGTTCCACGCATGACCAACTTTTGTCTTCTGTTTTACATATGACATAATTAACTAAAAATATTTTCCACTTATGGTAATGAAACATACCTTTGGGAATAAATGGTGTGAGGCTGAAAAACAAAATTCAACTGAAAGGGAGGAGCAGATGAGTCAGGTTTTACAATAGTAGAATGAACTGCTATTATGAACAAACCAGGCAAAATTACTGCATAAGGCAAATGCACAGTCATGGAGCTGAGGCTGGATATGTGCTCCTTCTACGCTGAGTGGAAGAAGATTGCTCCATTAGCTTAAGGTTAGCCTTCTCTACAGCAATTCACATCAGTTTTCTAAGGATACAGGCAGATACACAGCTACTACGCTTCGAAGCCTTCACCTTGCATGACACTGGATCACAGCTGATTGACTACCTGTAAGTAATAACAGATAAGTTTGCAGGCAGGTTCGGAATGGTTCCAAGAAATGTCAACTGTCCATTTGTTTCAGCTGTCCAAGGAAATGTGTCAACACTGGGGATAATTTCATTTCCTGAGGAGAAAAGTGGATTTCCAATTTGCACAAATTACTGTAAGCAAACACGTCATTCCGAATGACCATTAGAAAAATCTATCACCACATATTTTCCCTTTTCAAAACAAAACGGGAAAAGACCATTGACTTTTTCAAGCCCAAGAAAGCAGAAGTGTAGTTTTAATAATTCAGTGGATGGAAACATCAATGTCATCATATTTAGATGATCCGTAGACTCCTTGGTGAGCATGTACTGCTTAAGTGACCCATGAGGTCATAGCTTATTTTTTTAATTTATCTTGAGAAATGGCATCTTCTAGTTTCCACCAAACCTAACTATGGCTTGAAAAGGAGAGACGGACTTACTCGACGAAATGCATGGGCTGAGTCAGCTCAGTCTTGGTGTGTATGATATCCACATTACAGTTGCAAACTGTTGGGGCAGCAGGCAAGAGAGCCTATTTGAATCGTGGGCTAACAGAAGGGGATGTGGATTATGCAGATTTGTGAGTAGCATTCTCACACTTCTACAGTTTTGTCTTCATCTGGGCTAGCATATAGAAAATAATTCAAGCGCCAGTAGAAGAGGTCTTTTAGAGATGACCTCTGGTAATCTATTTAAGATGTTATCTCTTACCTACCTCTTTCATCTCTATAGAAGGATAATGCTTACTAAGTCATTTAAGTTCATAGTCCAGTAGCTAAAAATGTGGCTTAAATCACCAAAGAAGATAAATTTTTACTGAGACTTCAGACAGTGAACTGCAGTGGCTGGAACTCTCAGATCCCAAAAATGTAGGGTTGGTTGGTGTTCTTCCTCAGAAAGGCAGGCTACATGGCTGAAGGAACTCGCTTATGAGGGACGTTGTCTTAGACAGCATGAGTCAGAGTCCTGAGCCTCTAAATTAGCTGCCAACACAGCTTAGCTCCTTTCCACTCAAGGACCCAGGAAGAGTCCTAGAAGGAGCAATATGACACAAAACTTTACAAGTAAGATATTTCAAAAAACAAAAACAAAACAACTGGAAAATTAAACAAAATATTACATAGTTAAAAATAAAGCAACTGGCAAAGTCAGTTATTAAAAAAACATTCTGCAAAACAAGTCTGGAATGGAATCAGGACGTACAAACAAAACGGGAAAGGAGGAACAGAAAGAGGCCAGAAGTTATCTGACATGATTAAATGGCAGCTTCCAAATAGCAAAATGAGTCAAACAAAAATCCTTTATCATCTGACCCTAATGAAGTCAATAAACAGGAAAATGAATTAAGTAAACAGCTATTAAGTAAGAAGAAATTTAGGAAGGCCAAGATGCATTTCAAAGAATAAATAACTAATGGTGTGAAAACAAATGAAAATCAGGAAGTCTGCAAGAGATCAATAATTCCACTGAGTCATCAGGGGCCGAAGGGATATATGAAGGAATATAAGCACATTGATGGGAGGATTAGTGGCTTCTTTGTGTAAGTTTCGTAAAGAAGATTTTTGGGTAAATACTTACCTTGAACTTGTTCTTTCTTGGCATAAAAGGAAATATTTTTGGATATTGAAATGTCAGGAAAAGAAATAACTTACAGAGCGATAAAATCTGTCAAACCCAAATGACACACCTGGGAGTTCTAACGGAGCACAAGTATGGAAAAAAAAAACCTTCTATGAAACTATGCAGTCTGTCTTCAAAATACCCACTCCTCCAAAGCAGAAGAACATGGTAAATGTCATATGTGAACATCTGCAGCCAGAATAACAAATGTCTGGAAGGTATCTCAAGAGAGGGAACAGACAGCCTGACCCCTGCAGAACAAAATTACATCATCCTACTCCTTTGGACTTCTCTATATGTCATTAGTGTAGTGAATAAAGGAAATATCACTATGGGAACATATATATTAAGACTTAAACTTAGTATTTTGAAAGGTCTTTGTTAAATATTCTGAGAGCAGGTGCAAACTAAACACCAGGATCCATAGTGGAAGAATGTTAATCAGGGACGTGGTTGTGACTGACTAATGTCAGAGTGAATATGCACTGTTACCTCAACTCTGTAGGTGAAATCTGATGCATAGGTCATGAGTAGTGGGTCTAATGCACTAAGGACAGCCTAGACCACCCATGCTAAGCCCACATGGATGTCACATCTGCACTAGGACTACTGTAGGGCCATTACATCAAGTGTGTCCAGAACACATTGCACTTCCTGGGCTTATTCTGCGTTTCCTTTCAAGAATTCAAATATCCCTTGGAACAAGAAAAGCAATGGCTCTGACTGGCAGATATTGAGACCCGCAGGGTCTAGTTACTTTACCCAGTATTGCTGATGGAAATGTTACAACATCTTTACTCATGTCAGGTATATTCACCCTCCTAAGTGATGTTCATCAGATGAAGCATTATTGTTAAGAGTTGTGGAAATGGGTGACAAACAGAAACAAAAGGAATAGTGTACATGGAAAAATTGAAAACTGAAAGTTCATTTCCTGAAAAGGAGTCGTATTGGTGAGGTAATAATATCACACAACTATTTAGGTGGAACAGATTTAAGAACTTATTTGGAGGAGTTTTTGTAAGGATTTACCCAAACTAGATGATCGGGTAACACAATAGCAGATTACCGCAAATGCCAGTTCTGAGACTTCCAAAAAACTTCATTACCCAATATGCTCAGAACCAGACAGTGTCTGAATATCCTAAATGTGAGTTTGACTTTTGAAAATCTTGGCTTGTGTCTTATACAGTTTGCACGCTATCCAGAGATGTTTCATATAAAGAACCATATCAATACAGACTTATTGACTAAACAGTGTAAGTAGCTGTCTTAGCCATAGGAAATCAAGACTTTTCAAAGTCTTTCGAAGTTTGTAGAAATCATCACAGGGTGTGGGAGCGAGGTCTACTTGAAAGAATATTCATCTAATGCCATTATTTTTCATGATTGCTTTCTAGAGTAGCACTTCTGAAGAGGCTGCCAGCAGAGGAGTCAAACTGAAGCTTTGACTCTTTGAACAATGGAGAGAAATGTGGGTAAAGACTCTGAGAAAACAGTTAAATTCTGTTAACAAGAATGGTGAAAGTAAAGGGAGGATCCACTGTGACTAAGGGATGATGCTGTGTAGTAACATACAGTACTTGCTGAAAACAAGAACTAGAGGAGAAGAAAAAGAAACCTGAAGGTGTAAGAAGTCAGACAGTGGGAGAAGTAAGTTGAGGGGAAATGATGAAATGTCTGAGTAACCTCGGAAATGAGGGAGTCTTTACTTCTATTTGGCCTGTTAATTGTATCACTAACTTTCATGCATTGTGCAAGTCCCCAACAGGCATAAATCGAGTGATATGAAAAGTGATATAAAGTTCCAGTGGCATAAAAAATAGTTACTGGTGGATGACTAACCAGTGGTTTAGCTCTTTATTATCTATGGTTATTTGTGATTCCTGTCACTAGCTAGTAACTAGTAACCACAAAAGTGACCACAAAGATGGTGTTTTCTTTGTGATTGCCAGGTCTAAACTACCTGATAATATGATTGTGGAATACTTCTTGCTCTATGCTATAGTGACAACAGCAGCACTACTTCCATATGAAAATTTCCCTTTTGGTAAAGTGTCTTAAGCCCCTCATGAGGGCAAAATGCAGTGCTTTGCTCTACTTGCAGTCTTTTTTTCCCATTACCTCAAACAAACTTGATCTCACTTGCCTGCAGTGTGTGTTGTGTTTGTTCATTCTCTAGCCTTTTTATGCATAATTGCAATCCCACAGAGACTGGATGTTTTACTAAGGATAATAAATTTTACCAGCAATCTCCATTAGTATAGGAGACCACACAGAGCTCTAAAGTGCCTCACATTAAGGCATTAAGTGCATTATTCCAGTAGCTGAGGTTAAAGTTTTATGACTTGGTTGCTTACAGCTTGGCATCTACAGAGATGGACAAGATTTCAAGGTCCTGTATGAAAACCCTTCTTTTTCTCTGTGTTGCCTTCATGGGGCAGGGCCAGTTCCCCATTCTGGGACTGGTGGGATTGGTTTCCAGTATCCAGCTGGGAGAGATGAATTTCTCATAGACCTTGTGGCATAGGAGCTGGAGGCATGCTGATGTCTTGGTAGGATGTCTCAAATGGTACTACGTGTCTGTGTTTAGGCAGCTGGATCATGTTTCACTCAGATTTAAGAGGCTGAATTTACTAAACCTCCCATAAATCATTTAGAAATCCAAATATGGATGTTATGCCTCCATTTAGGAATCCAAATTCGAAAATTTTGTTTTAACAGAATCTGGGGATTGCTTCAGTCATTATTTATCTTTCTGTTTGGGCAGACCAATAGAATCATAGAATCATTGAATAGTTAGGGTTGGAAAGGACTTTAAGATCATCTAGTTCCCTCACACTAAACCATGCCACCCAAGGCTCTGTCCAACCTGGCCTTCAATACCGCCAGGGATGGAGCATTCACAGCTTCCCTGGGCAGCCCATTCCAGTGCCTCACCACCCTTACAGTAAAAACTTCTTCCTTATATCAAGTTTAACTTCCCCTGTTTAAGTTTTAACCTTTTAATTAATGAAGCTCTCATACTTTAGAAACTACCATGGAATGTTTTCAGATTATCTAAACCAAGGCTAGTACATATTGATCACTGAGTTAACAGACTTGCAATTTCTAAATCTTGTTCTCACAGTGGAAGTAGAAAAGGCTAACCCATGTTGTTCAGTGAAGATTTTGTTCAATATTGCAAAGATCACAGTTAATAAATAATTGCTCAGGGAACTATGTTTCTGATTATTATATAGAGCTTGTCTGTAAGCCAGCAAACAAAAGTTTGGTAGGATTAGGTGAAGAATTTAATGCCAGATATGTAGGATGGATTTCATGTCACTTAACTTCAGCTGTGCACACCATAAACAAACATACTTCTGATTTAGTCAGTGGAGAGACAGAGCACTTTAGGAGCAAAATATCTGTGTTCACTTTCAGAATGCTCCTTTTTGAGCCATGTTTGTGGTACCATGTTTCTCTCACTGACTGTGCAAGCAGTGGAGATCACCAAGCCACGTGAAGGTGTTTGCAGTTGGTCAGGTGAGCCCCATCCATCAAATGGTGGACAAATGTGGAAATTTAAAAGCAAAGATCATGTTTACCTTATTTTCCCTCTCCATGCACATCACCTCATTTTTTTCAAGCACTAGCTGAACTTTTCCTGGGATGTTCAATTCAGGTGTTTACAAAATATTTCAACCTATTTGGTTTTAAGCATTATGAAACATTAAAGTAGAGCATAACATATGCATGAAGGCATGGAGGTTTAGTTTAGTGGTGTTATCTTTGCAGTTGCACCATTATTTTTAATTATATTTTTTTTCTTTCTTTTCTAATTTGTGATCTGAAGGAAAATGAAATTAACACCGTGTCATGCTTTAAACTCAGTCAGCCACACAGTTTCTCTCTCACTCCCCCCCTTTCCTCCTCCCAGCTCCCAGAGGGATGGGGAAGAGAATTGAAAGAATGTAACTCCCACGGGTTAAGATAAGAACAGTCCCGTAACTAAGGTATAACACAAACCACTACTGCTACCACCAATAATAATAATGATAAGGGAAATAACAAGGGAAGAGAATACAACTGCTCACCACCCGCTGACCGATACCCAGCCCAACTGAGCAGTGATCTAGCCCTTCCGGGTAACTGCCCCCAGTTTATATACTGGGCATGACGTGCTGTGGTATGGAATACCTCTTTGGTCAGTTTGGGTCAGGTGTCCTGTCTCTGCTTCTTCCCGGCTTCCCCTCCTCCCTGGCAGAGCATGAGACTCAGAAAGTCCTTGGCCAGAGTAAACATCACTGAGCAGAAAATAAAAACATCGGTGTTATCAGCGCTTTTCCCAGGCCGAAAGTCAAAAACACAGCACCGCACCAGCTACTAGAAGGATTAAAAATGACTGCCACTGCTGAACCCAGGACATACTGGAAACAGATCAAAATGTAGACTGGGAAGGAAAAGTGCCGTACATGCACATTGCACTGATATATTTTGCCTGCAGCAGTAAATGTTTTCCAAAGCACATTTCCTGTCTTGCAATTTTCTTACCTGCAGTAGAAAATAAATAGTCATTTATAAAAAAGCCAAACCCACTACAAATCTCATTTGTTTGGTTCTGACAACCTCATCTGCTCAGGTCCCACACTACTACTGGTCATTGTTATTCACAGCCTTGTTGAATCACTGGAACACAAGTATGAATGTCATGTAGTGTTTCCTCTGCTGGAAAAAAGACACATTTAAAGTATTGAAGTGGTGAGTTCCTCTCTGCAGCACAGGTATAAGTAGAAGGTATAGATGTGAGAAGATTCAGGGAATGAATGTGTATGGCTTAAGTCCAAGATCTCATTTGGTATAAAATAACAGGGTCTGAATAATATAAAATAAACCACCTTTTGTTGGTTTTGTTTTCTAAGGACTCTGACACAGGTCAGTGGTCTACTGAGTTCACTTTGTCTCTCTAAAGACAGGGTTTATGTCTGCAATAAGCCACTATATACATTGATTTACAGTTTTTTATTGCTTTGTTTGTCATTGTTTAAATCCTTTTTCTGCAAGTAGCATTTTGGTAGGAAAAAAATAGATGCACTTTGGCCTAAAGGTTTGCAGAGAACACTGTCAACTTCATCTGCCCTTCAGTAGAGATGCATAACAAAAAGAGTTAGAGATATTATATGGATTCTGGGTCTGTTGTGTACATATATAATCATATTTTTCTACTTTTTTTTTTTTTTTGCATTTAATTCTATTTTTAATATTTGCTACCAGGATTAAAGTTGGGCTGCTTTCTCCCAAATAGGAAATTTCATCCTTTTTGTACACTGCTATTAGATTTCACAGATTTCATTACATTTTTTCATTAAAGAATATGTAATAACGAAAATGTGAAGGATTCAGATGGTCAGATCTCTGGAGTCTCCAGGGGGTGACTGGGACTTTGGAAAGTACAATTTGTGCTGGTATGATCAGGCCAGACAGAGTGTCAACAACGGGAACTAACTAAGGGTGATCAACTCAGTAAAACTGACGAGGTTTCTACAACCCTCTGGTCACAAGTACTGTTCCTCAGGGTTTAACAATGGGGCCAGTGCTGGTTTGCCTCTTGAACTGAGCTGGGAAGATGGAATGCATTTCCTGCAAGCTGGTGGATGACACTAAGCTGAAGGGAGCCCAGTTTGGGATCTCCAGGCATTGACAAAGAACAGCAGATTGAGCAGAAAGTCACCAATCAGGATGGAGGCTTGAACACCCAACATAAGAGAAGTGATATATAGTCCTTTCCAAACTAAATTATTCCATTATTCCTCTATCCTAAGTAATCTGAAGACTATGTGAGAAGAAGAAACTTAAATCCCAGATGAGGAGATTGTTCTCGTGAAGAAGGTATATACTTCAACATGGTAAATATACTTTCCATGATCTATTAATTTCTCATTCTTATTTTTGACCATGAGTGTAGGCAGACCTGCGAGTGTTTGGGCACTCCCTCCTTCAGGATATTCAACAACTTGGAGAGGGGCAGTCTCCTGATGCTGATGTGGGAATTTGCACTGTGCATAGGCACTGAGAGTCTAGACCTGAGACAGTCTGAGCAATGCTACCAACATATGACATGTTACCTGGCTCTATTAGCTACTCAGTGTCTTCTTTGGCATTGTGTCCATGAGATCAGGAAGACATCACTTAGTTGTGCTTATCTTCAAGCCAGGATGAAGAGCCACTTTCACAGAGCTGTTGCAGTATTTATTGGCATTTTCTATAGAAAGTAGTGTTGTTAAATCATCTCTCTTAAGCTTCCTGAAATTTAGGCCCACAGAAAGATGAAGCTGTGCTATTTTTACTCTTTGCTATATTAAGTTGCATCCCTATGTACATTTTTTTATAGATCCATTTTTATATAATAACATCCTCGTTAAAATACATGACATAATGCATTAAGAGAAACTCGTGATTGTGGGACAAGCAGACAGAAAAAGTAAAACTGGAAATGAGGCCCAAAAGCTTTTAGCAACTCATGTTTCTAAATTAAAAATGAAAGCATAGTAATTTCTTATGTATCTCAATGCCACCTTCTGCCCAGCTGATATTCATTTTGCTTGAACATTAGTGGCTATACATCGCGTGGAGCATTGGAGTACTAAGCCCAAGAAGTCTATGCCCTGAACAACCTACAGACTTTCTGGCACACATAAATATTCCCTTTATACAGTTTATATTCATCAGTCTTTAAGGTAGAAGCAATTAAACTAGAATAACTTACTGCCTTCCTTGTCTGTACAGAAATAACTCCAGTGCAGACTAATAAATGCTTGAGGGTACAAAGCATTCAGATGTGAGGAAACACCACAGTCAATATGGCTCTGGGAAGAGTAATTTGTGTATAAGCATTACGACACCATATTTAAATACCCAATCACATATTATTTTGCTTCCTTGTCCTTGGATTGAGCCAGACACATAAAGTGGAGGAATTTATTGGGCTTATTGCAAGAACTTCTTCTGGTTGCTGCAATAGAACGGCAATTTTAATAGGGTGGCAGGTTGAACTGAACAGCAGGATCATTCCCTTCCCTCTGCTATAGATTTTATGTGATGCTGGACAAGACCAGCCCTGAAGTCATTGTTCTCTGACCTTCTCTTTAACTGGGAAGGTACCAAACAGCAGACCCCAGAGTCTAATTTTCTCAGATGCTGAGTGCTCACAGTTGCTAGCAAAACCACTTCAGACTGTGCTTTTAGCAGAGAAACAAGGAAAAACTCAGACAAAGGGTGCATTAAATGTCTCTGTTGGGCTGGTAGTCAGAAGGCAGATGAGTCAAGATTGTGCTTCTTGCTATTCCAGCCACTTTGAACTACAGATACTTCTCCATAGCACAATAGAGAGATGTTTGCGATCCAGGCATCTGAGATGACCTGTGATCTGCTGAAGAGCTTCAACAGAGCCAGCAAGAAGCTTTGTGTGGGTCCTTCCTCTTTTCATAACATATTTCTTTCAGACTATAGCAATTGAATCCCGCCTTTTGCCTCTGCTCTTATGAATGACCACTTGATATCAGTTATAAACTGGCCTTCAGCTGTGCAGACTGACCCTCTTACATCAGGATTAGGAAGTAAATCTTCGTGAGGGCTACCACATTGCTCTGAGGTCATCTGAGCTCCTCAACACTGTAGTGTAGCCTATAGAAATGGGAGTTTAAGACTACAGAGAGGTACTTGAATAGTCCAGAGTTGTGAACCACTCTATCGCAATGGCCTCTTCCGGGGATAAATTTAAAACAGTGTAAGCATGAAAGTACTCAGAACTAGACTAAATGCCTGGAAGCAGTAAAATCTTATCTTTCTGCTGAAAGATTATCTCTCCAGTGGGATTCTTAAAGCCCTACTGACATAAAAATAAATGGTAATTGCCATATTTTATCTTTTTTTCACCCACTTTCTGATTTTCCTTCAGATTGATGTATATTCCGTTTGGAATTTAACAGTCTCATCTGAGTGGTTGATTGTAAAATAACCATTAAAAGCTCAGCAAGCATTTGTGCATCCGTGTCCCCTCTGAACTTACAGGCGCTGTCAGACAATAAAGTTATGGAATTTTGATTTTTATAGTTATCTTTGGTGTTTTATATTTGCTTCTTCATGGGTTTGTTTCGCCTTTCCTTCAAATGTACAAATCAAGTTGATCTCTCCAGAAATTGGTGAGACCATGCTGCTTTTACCTTGTTAATAGTGAAGCAACCTGCTTTTAGCTTTGCTGTATGCATTGAATATTTGTGACACAATCCACCCTCTTGCAGTGCTCAGTCACATTTGCATAGCTTCAGGAATCCATGACTGCATAGTAGCAGGAATGTATAAAAATGGCACTTTGCAGAAGGTTTTGAGGATCACATTTGTTTGATGATCAACACAGTGCTGTGAAAAAGCTCAAGGATTTGTCACCTAGGTTTTGGGGAGAAGTTTTAGATTAGAGTTAATGTAATCCATCTCTGTCACCAACATTATGGCACCCCTTTCCTCATGCATCCAGGGGAGAACTCCCTTAGTCCTCGTTGCCTTCTATCTGTTGATTGCGCCATCTCACTGATTTACAAGAAAAACTGTCCATCTTTTGAAAAGTTTCCCTTTTCCTTCAGGGATCAACGTCATCCCGGAGGTAAACATTAAAATGATGCAGGGGAGGAGGTGGGACATCTGTTCTTCTGACAACAACTTTAGATCAGGTAAAGTACACAATGAAATTGAACATGTAATTTCAGGTCAATAACATAAAGAGAGAAATATTTCATGGCCAAGGGAGGAGAGGTTGTAAAGGCATTTTCTGTTTCATTGAATGAATCTTGTAGCTGTCTGTAGGTGCGGATGGAGAAATAGTCACCAGAAAACAACAGGCAAGAAAGAGGAAAACACTGTATTTAGAAGACTTCAGTATAGAAGTTTGTGATGGACTGACAGACACTGGATACCAGAAGTCTTCTGTTGAACTTGCAAGAACTGATGAAAAATCTTCTGAATCTGTACAAGGACAGAAGCACACACTAATACCAACCACAGGTTAGGTAACTCAGGCCGCATTTGAGAGGCAGTGGCAGCCATATGCACATGAAGACTACAAGAGTACATATATATATATATGTATAAATAGATATATACATATACAAGAGTATATATATATATGTATAAATAGATATATACATATAAAAGAGTATATGTATATATACACACACACGGTGAAACAAAGGACCTTCTGAAGGATCTGAGCACTTACCAAGAAGCGAACTCTACTTCTGAGTAAGAAGCTGGGGTTGTTCTCACAACTATTGCTCCAATTGAGTAACTGCGTTTGAACGAGCTGAGTAAATAACAGAATATGTTGTATTAATAACTATCTGCTGCCAGTAATAACAGCTTAATGAATAACAGGTATTGTAGAAAATATTGATTGCAATCTCTGCTTTACCTACACATGTGGGTAGCACATTACTGGAGTACCTCCCGTATGAAGATAGGCTGAGAAAGTTGGGGCTGTTCAGCCTGGAGAAGAGAAGGCCGCATGGAGACCTCATAGCAGCCTTCCAGTACCTGAAGGGGGCCTATAGGGATGCTGGGGAGGGACCCTTTGTCAGGGACAGTAGTGACAGGACAAGGGGTAACGGGTTAAAACTTAAACAGGGGAAGTTTGGATATAAGGAGGAAATTCTTTCCTGTTCGGGTGGTGAGGCACTGGAATGGGTTGCCCAGGGAGGTTGTGAGTGCTCCATCCCTGGCAGTGTTCAAGGCCAGGTTGGATGAAGCCTTGTGTTGGATGGTTTAGTGTGAGGTGTCCCTGCCCATGGCAGGGGGGTTGGAACTGGATGATCTTAAGGTCCTTTTCAACCCTAACTATTCTGATTCTGTTCTATGTACAAATGTACACTTGATATCTTATAAGGAAAAAAAAGAAATTTACAAGAGAGGTAGGCAATTACTCCATTTTGCATTACCTTACCTACAGTGACAAAACCATCCCAGACTGAACCACAAATATCCAGGAAAGACAAAAATAATGTGCAGTTAGTCTAAAAAAGGCAGAATTTGTTTCTAGGATATGTGGCAGGTAAGTCATAGAGGTAAGAACAGAATTCAGAAATTCTAATTCAATACCTCTTGTTTATCTCACCATAATGAAGAAATATGGAAAGCATGGGAGCAGATTAGGTTTTGAAAAGGAAAAGTATATCCTGCCAACAGCTATCCTCAAAAAGGTCTCATGGGAAAATTTTGCCATTTCTAATGTCCCTTGCTGCTTCCCTGAACTGCTAATGTGTCAGGCAGTTATTGTTTACATGGAACATGGGAATTCCAATCTAATTTTGCCACCTTCGCTTTCTCCCCACAAATAAGAGTTCAAGGGTGGCAGTTCTTACAGAAGAGTTCATCAAGGAATTTGGCGGCCATGGCTCCTAAAAAGAGCATTCAAATGTATAGATGCATGCAGTTAATGAATTTGCTAGGCTCTCAAATACAAATGAAGGAAAATCCCGAACTTGTGAACAGGTGGAATTCTCTTGGGACAAACCAGTTGTCCGTAACTGGGAAATGAAGCTGGGACCCCAACAGCAAGCATTAATAAAGAGCAGGCAAAGGAGCTTTGGCATGTTACTGTGGGGAATCTAGATCTGTTGCCATACATGGGATTAAACAGTGTGTCTTTGAACTCATCTATCTAAGCTTCTCCTGTGTTACGGCCAAGAGAGACCCTCTTTAGTACATGAGACTATTGACCCCTTCATCACTTCCCAGCACCCCCCCCCCCCCCCGATATAATGAGAGAAGCAGCTGATACCTCCCTGGCATTTATCTAGGACCATTTACTAAGCTCCAACACGAGCAACCTGTCTTCTTTATCACTGAGGATGATTTTGTTTCCCCTTTTTTCATATTTACTTTCCCAGGATCTTAAATAGCACTTCCTTCAATTACTCGCAGCTGCCTAATCAGCCTTGACATTAAAAGTTCTGCATTCCTTTTCTGGATAACCAGCCTCTCCTTGCCTTATAGGCCAAGCATCACAGACTACAGCTTTACCTGATTGTCAGATAAAGTTTATCCACTTAGCTGGTTCCCCAGATCTTCAGATATCTGAGGCACAAGTATTTGCGGTAAAATCAGTCATAATATCTATGTCTGACTAGTTCCTAATTGGTTCCAAAGTCAGGTCAGGAAAAAGCCTAACTGAAGTACGGAAGGATGGTAGCTCTGAAAAAACACTGTGACAGTCAATATCTTTTAATCTCCCACTTCTTCTCCACTATTCCTCAGAAATTTGGCTGCTCTAATATAAAATTGAAATAGAAAATTGAACAAAGCAATATTGTCCTAGTGAGCACCCACAGAGGTTTACCCAGCTTGGTCCTAGTTGGCTTTTTATCAGTCAACTGAACTGAGTTCAACTATTGGTATTTATTGTCATTTTTAAGAAAAAATGTAGGTGATTTTCATAAAGCAACGGTCAGATAAATTTATATGTGAGAAAATGCCTACCTACAGGTCTTGCTTTCCTATAGTGAAACACTGTGGTGGCACAAAAAGGAGCTGTGACCCCAGTGCTGGCACACAGAGGAGAAAGAACAGGAAAGATCAAATCCAAGCTATTGAAACAAAGGGGGAAAAAAAGGCTAAGAAAATTACAGGTATAAAGAGATGCACAGGCAGTGTCACTGACCACTTACATATTACTTTCTAAAAGTACCTGCAGGTATCAAAGCGCAGCTCTCATGGTCAGCAGGCCTTGCTAATCCTTCCTTATCCTTTTGCTCAGTACTCAGTTAAAGATGCAATGGAGCTGGAAGGGGAACAGCTGGAGCTCAAGGCCAAAAATAGAAAACATCTAAAGCTGTCAAGGGTGAGGTGGCAGCACACACAGCCACATGCCTTCAGCCAGTGCAGCTGGGATGTGCTTTTGGCAGTGCGGGCAGAGAACAGGCTCCTCTCTGCTTTCCTTGTGCTGCGCTGACCTGCTGTCAGTCTGCATTTTCTGAGTCCCTCACAACAAAAGAAACATAGAGGTGCTGGAGTGGGTCCAGAGAAGGACAATGAAGCTGGTGAAGGGTCTGGAGCACAAGTCTGATGAGGTGCAACTGAAGGAAATGGGGGGGTTTAGTCTAGAGAAGACAAGGCTCAAGGGGGACCTTATCATTCTCTACAACTACCTGAAGGGAGGATGGAGAGAGAAGGTGGGTGGTCTCTGCTCCCATGTAATAAGCGACAGGACCAGAGGAAATGGCCTGAAGCTCCACCAGGGGAGGTTTAGACTGAATATTAGAAACAATTTCTTCACTGAGTGATCAAGCATTGGAACAGGCTGCCCAGGGAAATGACGGAATCACTGTCCCTGGAAGTGTTCCAAAACCAGGTATATGAGGCCCTCAGTGACGTGATTTAGCGGTGGACGTGGCAATCCTGGGGCAATGGTTGGACTTGATGAACTTAAAGATCTTTTCCAACCTAGCTGATTCTGTGATTCTATGGTGGTTTCCTCATGGAGGAGGAATCTGAAAGGAAGGAGACTGTGAGAAAGTGAGAGAAGCAAAGAAATGCAGGTTTCAACTTCTCTGTCAGGAAAGACCTGGAACAATCTTATTCAGAAGAACAGGTCATTCCCCCACCCCAGGGATTCAGAAATGGAGACCAAGCTAAAAGCGGCCACTGCCAGGATGTGTGCCTCCCATGGTGGTTGCACAGACTGCGTGCGCTCATCCTAGAGGTGATGTCTTTCTTTGTGCTTGCATCTGCTTCTGCCTTTGCAAAATGGACTGCTGCTTAGCTTGATGGGTTGTCAGGAAGCTATATTCATCAGAGTCTACTAAAACACCTGATCCAGAGCAGGCAGGTGTTAAAATGATGCCCACATCACAAACAAAAATAAAGCATAGGAAGGCCTGAAGAAACCGTGCTGCTGGATTCATGAGAGCTGAGCGCTCTCTGAACCTGGAGCTTTCATTTAAACCATGCCTGCTGAGAGTTTTTGTCTCAGGAGTCTTGCTCTTTCCACAGCACAGGCTTTACCTTTGGTGAGGAATAAACAGGTTTCAGGAGAGTGGAGGATGCCTCAGCATCTGTTGTCTGTTGCCATGAATTAACTTCTCGATAGTGACGTTAATAAGCTTGGCACATTCACATACCAGGAACAAAGCGATGGCTATTGGCAACAGCCCATATGCTCATTTATGCTGGATTTTCTCAGCTGTAAATGGGCATCTGCTCATACAGCCTGGGAGGCCAACACCCCTGTTACTTTCCCCTATGCCACTGGATGCAGGAAATGTACACACTTTCAGCCTGCTCGGACTGCAAGGTCATCAAGGCTCAGGCTGTCGTTTGCTGTGGACGTACCAACTTGGGGGAGCGTTTTTGTGCCAAATCTATACAAGGACAAGGCAAAAGACAGTTTTCTCTCCAAATTCAAATGGATGAGACAAACAACAACGCAGAGAAGGGTGCGAAAATAAAGATGAACTCCATTTTTAGCTGCTGGTAAAGCACTATTGCACCTCACTCCCTGTATGGCTGTAAGCTTATCAGACAAGAATCATAGAATCATAGAACAGTTTAGGTCGGAAAGGACCTCAAGATCATCTAGTTTCAGCCACGCCGCCTTGGGCAGGGACACTTCCCACTAAACCATCCCACACAAGGCTTTGTCCAACCTGGCCTTGAACACCGCCAGGGATGGAGCACTCACAACCTCCCTGGGCAACCCATTCCAGTGCCTCACCACCCTAACAGGAAAGAATTTCCTCCTTATATCCAATCTAAACTTCCCCTGTTTAAGTTTGAACCCATTACCCCTTGTCCTGTCACTACAGTCCCTGACGAAGAGTCCCTCCCCAGCATCCCTATAGGCCCCCTTCAGGTGCTGGAAGGCTGCTATGAGGTCTCCACGCAGCCTTCTCTTCTCCAGGCTGAACAGCCCCAACTTTCTCAGCCTATCTTCATATTACAATGGTATCTAGACCTCTAAAGATTAAGAGGTGTCAAGGAAGAACTATTATAGCATTCAAATGAGTTTCCCCTTCACATTCTATGAGATTTAATGTCTTACCTGAGTGGATATTTTTTGCAAATCATCCATTTGGTACTTTAAGGCACTTAAAGACTTCCGAGTCCTACAGGAAGATCCCATTTCAAAACCAGATGCAGTGTCCAGCCCCTGTGCGCAGCAGCAGGTTGCTTCTTTCAGAGAGCTGATACCCACTGCACACATTTCTACGGATCCCTGTATGTAACTATACACCCTGTACAGTGATTAAGGCTTAAGGCGTTGCTCACAGCTGTGTGAACACAGGACCAGACTCCCACTCCTCCTAGCACTTGCTGGTTGTCCCTGTCCCAGCCATGGGGATGCAATAGGAAAGGTGAACAGCTTACCAGAGCTCTCTGCAGGCATCGATGCTTGACGTATCTGCACAGTCCTTCATCATGGATCACGTCTGTTTGCAGAGAGCAAACAGTTCAAGCTGTCTCAGTGGGTGAAATGGTATCTCTGCCTGTAGTGGTGTCAGCTGTAATTTTCTTCCCCCCTTGTCTTGGTAACAGAAATCCCCAAATTCCATGGGGAATGGGGGTTATACCTTCTTTTTTGTGCCTTGGACAAGGGCCACAGGCAAACTTAGTCAGTTTACACGCAGTGCTTTAAAATGAAGTTTTAAAGAGATGTGAAAAACAGTTCCACATCAGACAAGATGTCACTCAAGGGTCTGTATTACTCCTAGAGCTGTAAGCCAGCTCATGCAGCCATATAATCAGTGGAAGGTCCTTCACCCTACCACACCTTCCTCCAGGCTGGCCCTGAACTAACTCCCGTTCATTAGGAGAGCAGTTTATATGAATACTTACTATTACTCAGGCTTTCCAGTGTACATCCCACCTGAAGTCATTATTCTCTGTCTGAGCCTTCCTAATCACTATTCCACAGCAATCAATTAGGAGGTGACTAACAAGCAATTAGGCCTTTTGGGAGAGTGGATAAACACTCCAGACACCAAGATCCGGCTTTGTGTAAGTATGCTTTAGAATGAAGAACGAAATCAAAGAACAACAAAATGTTCCAAAACCAGAATTAGTCCTCAAATAGAGCAGAGCAAGATAAATGAGAATGGCCTTTTACTGGCACAAAGAAAGATGTCATCTCTGACCAGAGACTCTTTCCAGGGATGTCAGTTGAAAATGTTGCTTATGGAGCACCCAAGGTGGTTTTAAGAACAGGAGATTCTAACAACAGCAAGAGGGATGCCAACTTAACCTGAATCCAGCACAGCTGAGGAGCTGAGCAAAACCTATGCCTGGCCAGCGTCCACTGCTGTTTTAAAGGTGACCCAAGTGTGTCTATCTAAACAAGCTTAACTTGGTACACCCCTGAAGCCATGAGGTACAACATTTTGTTTTTCCTGGGCCATGGCAGGTCAACCCATCCATCAGTGCATTGGTTGTATGATGGAGGTGAAAGTCATGTTCCCTCTTCTCAGAGACAGGCAAAAAGGCTCAGTTGGGTATGTTTTTGGAAAACAAACAAACACCAGGGCGGAGCTGAAGTAAATTCCTTGCAAATTCAACCTAAATTCTGCCAAACAACATTAATTAGGAAACCAATGAAAACAAAAAGTAAATTGTTGGTGCTGTTGGGTCTGATGATTTTTCATAGAAAGCATTTGACATTTTGCATTGGCAGTGACTTTTCAATGCCCAGTGGGACCCATCTTTATATGGTTAAAAAAACCCACCCTAACAACCAGAAAACAGAGTATCCAGGCAATCTTTTTAATGATTATTATTATGGTGGCTTTATGAGTGAATCAAAGATGGAATCACTTGCATGTTGTTATAATATTCATTCTTTTCTCTCTGTGGTTTTTTGTTGTTTTTTTTTTTTTTTGGGGGGGGGGGCATGTGTTTGAGTAATGTGTACCCTTTTGGACTCCAGAAAAGGGAACATACTTTGGCAAAGCCTCCAGCTGCTTCAGTACTTTGTGTAGGGTGTGCTTTGAATGGGCTAAGTGGTCCTGTAAGCATCTGGGTAAATACCATACAATCTGAGCCTCATTTCACTGGAGTCCACTGTAAAGGATCAGGCCCAGGAGAAGTGATAACCCTGAGAATGGGAAGTTTCATCAGCTTCTTGCAGAGCTGATGAAATACTAGCATCTTTGTAATCAGTAAATAGCTTTGGGGGATGTCCCCTTTAGAGACCTCCTGAAGTTGTCAGAGCTGTGTAAACAACTGTCCCTGCAGGGATCATAGAATTATAGAATGATTTGGGTTGGAAAGGACCTCAAGATCATATAGTTCCAATGCCCCTGTCATGGGCAAGGATGCCTCACCCTAAACCATATCAGTCTTTGTTGTCTCAGAGGCTTCTCCTCTTAAATTAAAACAAAATTAAATGAGAATCAAAGTTCAGTTATTTGTAAATTGTGGGTTTGTCTTTGCTTTCTTTTGTTTTGTTCTGTTATTTTAGTGGATGGCCCAGAACCCTGGTCCTTCTGGCAGCAAATCGTCTACCAAAACCAAATAGCATGGGAAAGCTAGATGCAAAGCAAGTGTCAGGAAAGTTTAAATCAATGTGTCAGCCAGAGGAATGGAGAGTTTGTTTCAAGCATGAGAATAATTCTGGCACAGAGAAGGACCCAGATGGGAAAGAGAAAGAAAGGCTGTGAGAAGGAATTATTTTTTTCCAAACTCTCTAAAGACATAAAACAGGGACAATATTGGTTTGGATATTGAAATTAAATAGAAATGATCTCTAATTATGATGTGTTTGGAAAGTACAGGTGATGCTGGATTCCCTCTGACAACAATTTCTCTTCTAGATGGTGGTAATAGCAAAAGACTAAAACCTTGAGTGTGTACCAATAATTTCACAATAACCAGACTTGGTACTTCGAGTTTTCATCTTGACTTATTATTAGAGGAAGAGATATGCCAAAACCCCCACAGAAGATTGCAAAAAGGATACTGTGAATGGATAATCTCAGTTTGGAGGGTTCAAAAGGTGCAGAGCCATGTCAGCAGGGCTTTACAGAGGGATATTCTGTTTGATTGCTCCCTGAAGAAAACCAAGGCCTGAAATCTAGAACTTTAAATTCTATAGGAAGATTAATGGGTACCAGAGACTTCATCCCCAGGCTTCACTGAAGAACAACCATGGTCTTAACCTCCACAACTGAGAAAGAGGGACAAGTTGTTTTGTACCTGCCTTAGTGGATATGGATGAACTCTGTCTGGTTTTCGTTATACAGAATAAGTAACAAACCTGCAATGTGGGCACAAGGTTAACAACTGCAGTGATTAACTTCCAGTCACAAAACACTACGTATTTCCTGAAACCCTGATTCCTAAAATTATTTTTCTCTGTTATTTCTGTAACAAAATGGACCTTCTGGATATAGAAGGCTGTTGTACATTTCTAAGATCAGAAGATGAATTAAAATCTCAATACTATTACTTTTTCTTCAGTTTCAAAATTCCCTGATGCTTAAAGCAGTCTTGTATTTTCCTACTGTCTGTCTCCTGCATCCTGCATGCTATGCCAGAGAACAAGGGATGAGCCATCATGTAGGGTGTCCTACAGAGCATTAAAGTAGGAGTAGGCTACTCTAGTACTTGCCCCACTCCTACTCCCTACTTCTCTCCCCTAAGGCAAAGTACCAGGCACCAGTCGTTTCTGCTCCTGCTTGCCCTCTTCTCCAAACCAATGTCACTTTGGGATGAGATGACCAAAGAAATTTAAAGTTCTTCCCTCCCTGCACCTAGGGTGTTCTGACAGTCCAGTCACTTTTCTCATTGGAAAATGCACCTAGCCTCACCCTGTGTCTCTTCACCAGCCTAAGAGATGAAAGCAGTGGACTGCAGCATGAGCAGTGATTGTACTGGTATTCTTATTATCAGTATTTTCCTGCAAGACTGTCAGACAAATTTCTCTTTGTCATTTTTTCGGTCTTAAAACACACAGGTCACTTGAACTAGAAGGACAAAAATGATTGCTACAGCAAGGAAAATTAAACCAAGAATCAAGAGGCTATTGTTATCTTCAATTCAGCTTTGTGCTATTACAGTCATGTTCGGTTTTGTTCATTCAAAGTACAGGACAAAATTTATTTGACTGTTTCTACTGTCTGTAGTAACAGTCACATAAACGTAAATCTTTCTTGGCTTTCAGCTTTTCCTATGTATTTCACGCAACGCTGATAGTAAACACTAGTTAATATGTCAACAGTTTTTATGAACACTCAGTTTGCTTTGCTTGTCTGAAGCTAGATTGATCTTGCTGCCAGTCTGGATGGTGTCTGGGTTTGTGTCTTATATTTGGATTCAAAATGTATGCTTTAAAATTGAACCTGATAGCAGAAATCTTGGATGGTGAATACTTTCACTTGGCATACCTGCTGGAACTATTTTTAAGCACTTAAAATATACTGGACCATGACTTCCTGAGCATCAGATTTCACTGAGTCTATACATTTACCAACTCCCATGGGGAAGAAAAGAAACACAGAGCCCCAGATTTATCCTGGCTACCTGCAGGCACCAGCTAGAGGTGTTCACATCAGGGAGCTGTTAATCTGAATCTCCCATGTATTCTGGAAAATGCTGTCTGTCTACATTGTATATGATGGACTCCATCTCTCTCCTTGAGGGAAAATGGGGTCATCTCAGCTCCTGCTTTACATTAAATCAGTTAAGGCCTACAGGCTGTAATGAATCTGGACCAATGAAAATGGAGTTCCTTGGACACAGAAAGAAACACTCACAAGGCTGTATCTATTTTACTAATAAATTAAACAGAATGAGGGAACATCTATGGGTACCACACTCTGATTTTATGTATTCCTATATTCTTCAGAACAGCATAGTTTTGCTTTGGGACATTTAGCACTTCCCCTAGCACCTAGCAGAGGGCAGAAACTACTCTTGGTAGCTAGTCTGTACACAGCCACCCTTTAGAGAGCAAGAAAAGTTAGCAGCATGGACATGGGCTGTTATGTGACAGTCAGAGTACCAAAGGATGACTTGGGACACAGGTAGTTTAATAGGGTAGATGTAGCTGGGGCTTGGATTAGTCCCAGCTGCCTCCAGTCATCCATCAACCAACACCAGATGCAGATATTTTCAAGCTTCTCTTTTGTTAAAATATCACTGCCCATAAATCAATACTATAACAGCATCTCGTTTGAAAACTGTGGGCAGCACTTTGAGATATTTCCATTGCCATGTCACCGGGTTATGAACTGCTTGTGATTTAAATGTTCTGATTGTTTTTATTCAAACCAAACAATTTATGTCTCTCTTTGTGACCTTGCCAACGTAAACATGTCAAGGAAGAGGAAAGGTCACATTTGGACAGACCTGCTTGCATGGTCATAGGAAATGGCTCTCAACCAGACAAACATGACTTAGAGAGTCATTTGCTTTTAAGCAAACGGAAGCCTGCACTGGAAAACAAAGCTTGATGCTTAATAAAGTATATGAAATAGAAAAATAATAAAGAATGCACTGAGATATTCTTCAGGGAGTAGTATCACCAATCCATGATTATCAAAGGAGCAGCAGGTGTCCCAAGGACCTATGACACTATCACAGAATGGAAAATGTAAACTAAAAACGAATATATGTTTTTCTTCTATTTTTTTTCATATGTGTATATTCACTTTGTACACAATGAACACATTTAGAGAAAACCATCTTATTTTCCCCCAAAACCTAAAAATGCAAATAAAATTTTACTGTGTCTCCTTGCCATATACAAGTCAATGTATGAATGTAAGTCAAAATGAGTACTGCCAATGAGCTCAGTGGAAGCATGGCCAAAAGCATTCCGGACATTTAATAACATTAAGAAAGGTCATGGGTCAGATATTAAAAAAAATGTTTAGTGTTGAGAAAGTTGGGGCTATTCAGCCTGGAGAAGAGAAGGCTGCATGGAGACCTCAGAGCAGCCTTACAGTATCTGAACGGGGCCTACAAAGATGCTGTTGGAGGGACTCTTCATCAGCAACTGTAGTGATAGGACAAGGAGTAATGGGTTCAAACTTCAACAGGGGAAGTGCAGGTTAGATATAAGGAAGAAATTCTTTACTGTGAGGGAGGTGAGGCACTGGAATCGGTTGCCCAGGGAAGTTGTGAATGCTCCATCCCTGGCAGTGTTCAAGGCCAGGTTGGACAGAGCCTTGGGTGAGATGGTTTAGTGTGAGGTGTCCCTGCCCCTGGCAAGGGAGTTGGAACTGGATGATCTTAAGGTCCTTTCCAACCCAAACCATTCTATGATTATTAGTTCTGATATCACAGGGTCTGTGACCTGCAGTTTAGACATGCAAGATTGAATTCCAGGACTATTCAACCGCTCACATAAGGTAGATCTCTAACTCTGAAAAATGTGTCTTAATTAAGAATAGCTTGAAAAGTATGCATCCAAATGGCAGATTTTTTTTTTAAGATAATGGCTTTATTTTGTCTAATTATCCCATGTAAAATAAGGATGAATGTTAACAACTTCCTGTTCTGTTACTCAGATACCTAGATCTTATCTCTTTCCCCACTTCATATTTAGAATGTCTGTCTCATGTCAGATTGCTGTATTTGTGCTTAATCTCAAGATTATTCAGTAATATCTACTTCTAAAAAACAGTAATCTTTAAAAAACAGTTATAGAAAGTCTCTAATTTCTGAAACTGCACAAGTCTCCCTTTCAAAAAGAAAAAAAAAAATAGTTAAAATTGTAATCCCTTCTCTGATATTGAGAAATTCAGACACTTTTTTAGCTCTTTCATTTCTTTTGCCCCAAATTGTCAGTTGACCTTTTCAGGCTTTTAAAATTAAAATTTCATTATTATTGTTTTATTATGAGTAACGTTCTGCCATCACTGTTGACAGTTCTGTAGTGGGTTTGATTTGCCTTAGAACTTGTTTATTTTTTCCAAAAGTATCAGTTGAAATAATAAAAGGATATTCCTTTTTTTCTGTAAACATTTTTTTTTCTGTTCTGTTTGTAATGATCTATCTCAGCAGCAACTCAAATATCAGAGAATTCCAAGCAGACTCATTTCATATGTAAATTAATTTGATCTGCATTTATTTCAAGTCAGTTTTTAATAAAAATCTTGGGAAGTACTGAAGCAGAATCTTAGTGTCTCATCTCCTGGCTTCACATAGCTTTTAAATTATGCCTTTCAAGCAGCCTACAGACTAAGCAAAGTATAATCATGTGTTTTATTTGCATTCTGAATTGCCTAATGTTCTTACTACTCTAGTAGACATTTTTGTATTTTACCTAATGATTGCTACTACGGAAACATTAATAATATAACATAGACTTAGTTTGGAATTAGGAGCAGAAACATGTTTTCTGTCCTCCCCTGTTCTGTGTTGAAACCACAATACAGTAATTATGTCCTCATTTGTGTTAGTTTTTTTGTGGCCCAGAAGCCCCTCTTCAGAAGGATAGGGAAAATGTCCTTGCTTAGCAAGGCTGACTGGATAGTGACTTCTATACCTTTCAGGCACAGGAGAAAAATGCAAGCTGAATCTCCATGATTCTAGAATTATAGAATAGTTTGGGTTAGAAGGGACCTTCAAACTCATCTAGTCCAGGTGCCCTACAATGAGCAGCAACATCTTCAACTACATTAGGTTGCCCAGAAACACATCCAGCCTTGTGCTGAGTCTAATCATTCAACTTCTGTATAAAGGTAGCCAAAGAGGACCATGATGGGCACCACTGCCAGTTCACCAGTGAACAAAAAACAAGAAGCATGCTCTTCTGAGACTCCCGGTTGGGTTGGCACTTAGTGTTTGGAAAGGTATCCAAATAGTTCAGGAACCGACAGGCTTTGGATCATGGACTTGAGGACTTCATAACTTTAATTCCATCACTAGTTTACTATCTCATAAAACACACTTAGACATTTCCGAAGATGCTGGAAAATATAACAGCTTCTGTGCTTGGACACCCCAGGTTTAGATGTAAAAGTTCCCCTTTCTACCTTTTGTCAGTCTGGTTCAACTGAACGACACACTGTTGCCACAAGGGCAGGTAAGCAAAACCTGACACAACACTGGTCTTTGGTGGCTCCTGAGGAAAGGAAAAGCTCTTTCCCCTTCCCAGCCATATGCAGTTGAATTTATGCTGTGCTGAGGCAGCACCATCTCAGTCCATGCCCAAGAGTGATGTGGGTTTAAGATGTGCCTCTATCTGGTTTCGCAATAATTTCCACTCACTTTATAAAAGCTTTTTACATATGTACAGGAATGTAGGCTTCAAAAGACAACCTCTTAACGTACAAAGAGGTGTTTGAGGCCTGGATTTCTTCCTGGACTCAGTACAAGACTTCCTAGCTTCCACAGCCAAAACTCTGCAAGGGTTCAGATTAAATAATTGAATGACCTTTTCTACATTTCAGTTCTAAAATGCAAAAAACTCTCTAAGATAAGAACACAGTCGTAGAAAACCTTAAGTTATACAGAACTCCTGGAAATGTCTAGTCCCACTCCCCTGAAGCTAGCAAGGCTAGTTTCAAATTCGGGTGAAACAGCTCAGATTTAAGGTTCAGCCAAGGTCTGATCATCCCCAAGGATGAAGCTTCCACCATCTATGTGGGTCCTTCTTCCAGTGGTTAACAACTCTTATAGTGATTTTTTTTTTCCCTTGTGTTCTCATATTCCTTATATCTTAACTGAAGCGCAGAGCTCCAAATGATCAGGAAAACAAGTGGAGTTCATATGGAGAGACTGGTTAGAGAAATCAGGTAATTGGCGTGCAGAGAGGATTTAAGTGCTGCTTGCCAAGGGAAGTAGTCATGCATCTCATCATTTTTGGATCCTGAAAGGTTTGCCAAAAGAAGAATGAGAGCAGTGTAGGACTCAGGGAATAATCCTGTCCATGAATAGGCTTATACATGAGGCTCAGATGAAAAGCTTGATCACAAGGTGAGTTCTGCAAAGCTTTCATGCTTCTCACTCTCACAATAATGCTCCAATTATCAGAATCTTAATTACCAAAACAAACTACAGAGGGGAAAAAAAGAGATAATCCAGCATTCCATTTTTAGCTGCAGCCAGCTGCAGCTGGGCATGAGTATAATAGCAATGATTAGTTGCCCATGGAAATTACAATGATATTTGTGAATAAACTTCCCTAAGTTTACATTGGGAGAGTATTAAAAATGGTATGGTCAGTTGCTTAATGGGGCCAAGCATTTAGAGGTTCCTTAAAGTGGCTTCCCAGATTCTCTGCCGTGTTTTTAAAAAGCAATAATATTATTGCTTCTCATTATCTGTCCTCTAATACCATGGGCTCACATGAGCTCTTCAGACACAGCCAAATGATCTCCACTTTTTTACTTCTTCTTTTTATGCCACATGGACTTCACTTGGTATTTCAGAGAGAGTATTTCCAGCAGACATCCAAACACAGCTGAAACATTATTGAAAGCTTTCCCTCTTGCAATACAGAGAATAACTATCAAAGCAGCACATCAGTGTTATCCAGATTGCTGGTGAGACACTTCAAACTGCTAGGTTTCTGGAAAAGCTCACATTAATGTGTAATGTGGAGGACTTCAGGGAAACTATTTTAACGTGGCATGACCAATTAATTAACAACAGAATGACCTTAATAATTCACATTACACGGTGATAATTGAGTGCAGGAGATCATGCCTCTGAAATGATATAAAAGCATAGTTTGGATATACTGACTGACAGCAGAAACACAGAGACATCACCCCAAATTGATCTACTGGTGAAAGTTGAATCAGTGCAGCTGCTAATGTGGAGTCACACCTGGATCATTAAAGTAATCCCAAAGGCTGTGTAAGCACATATCCCAGCAGCAGAATTGCTTACTTTGGACTATCTCATAATTGGGTCTAAAAGGCATAAGTAAGCTGTTTGTCAGAGATATTTTTGGAATAACTCTTGCACTAAAGCTATCCCAGAATAAGTATCTTTATCATGATATAAACCAAACGCTGCATCACACCCCGTTAGTCCATTTTAAATACTGCTGTCAGGCAATCAGCACTTTTTCTTTCACTTCTGTCAAGGTACAGCTGCTCAGGAGCTCGGTCTCACTCTCTCAGCCACACTTACACCTCCGAGAAACTCCTCCGGGAAGCTTTTGACCAGCTGCCGAGGCAAGTGATGTAAAAGAGCTTTGTCAAAATGAAGGATTGCTTATTTACTCAAACAGCTGCCAGAGGAGAGAGTCAACCCAAGAGCAAAGCTTTGTTGAGTCAAACTAAATCCCACAATCTCCTCACAAATTTAGGATGCTCCTATTTAACTCAGCCACGCTCATTGCCCTGAGCTTCCTGGTCCTTCTATGTCACTCTTGGTCTCACTCCTGCAACATCTTCCTGACTTACTCCCCTGGACCATCCCCTGCTTCCCCTACAAATGTCTATAGAAATGGTTTGCAAGAGTTCACTGATTTTTTTATTTTAGACCCCAACTAATGGCTGCAGACAGATAAATAGGCACTTCCCCTAAGCCTCCTCTGTTCTTTTAAGGCCTTCTGAGTTTTCTTTGAAGATATTTTATCTCTGCCTTTGTTTCATTTCTGACTGCCCTTACCAACAGCCCTTTGTCTTTAGTTCCTTGTAGCAATATAAACAAAGCCAAGTAGGTAAATTGAAGGATGTACACAATAGTTAAAAATGAAACAGACGTCTCCATCATCTGTGAACTCTTTCACAAGATACTATTCCAAAAGCTGGCTCTGGGCTAGAATAATTATGGTACTTTGAAAACGAAGTAATTATTTCCAATTAAATCACTTTTATTGTGCAATTAGAGTGCCATATGGAAGAGGTTTTGTCTTCAAAACAGCTAGAAGTCATCTGAAGGAGTGTATAGAGGCTGGCCCATTCCTCTTATAGAGGCAGGAAAAAAGTTCCTTTGGAACAAACCTAACTCATCTGCTCACTGACTTTTGCAGCCTCAGGTAGCAGTTCAGCTGTGATGAATTAAAATCTCGTTCAAATCCACTAGTACTCCCTTTAAGCTCCTCTGAGAGAAAAGTCACAACTCCCTATTGCAATGTTTCCAACTTCCAGACTGCTTCAAGACACTAATGACAGAAAACAACTTGACATATACTTCTGATTGGTAAAAGGTGAGTAGGAGTCTGACAGTTTTCTTCCTCTACAACTGGAGTGGTTAAGAATAGAAATCCTGAAAAACTAGTCATCTTTACTGTTCATTTCCAAGAAAAATGGGGGAAAAGCACCACTAGTGTTGCCACAAATAGGTAGGAGTGAAGGCAAGGGAAAAAAACGAAGAAACACCCCCTCCCCACTCCCAGATTAGCTAATTTCAATGCTAACTGTTACCAGGCTTTGAGCTTTGCAGCAGATGCTGATTGTGCAGGGGGATCAGAGCAGCAAGCTCTGGTTCGGCAGTTCTGTGAGTGTTCAGGGCTGGCTGGTGATGGGAAGGAGTTATCTCACATCAAAGCAGCTGTGTCCTGCCATGCAGCTGTTTCTGTCCAATTAGTCTGCTGTTCCTTGCTTTTTCTAGGTAAACATCTGAGGTTCTTCTAGACTTATTTTGATCCTGCAGGATCTTAACTGAAGAGACCATTAAAACCAATGAACTAAAACCAGGACTACAGCTGCTTCTGTAAGTTATTAGACGTATAATGACAGAAATTCTGAGGGGTTTTCCCTGCTCTTTGGCAGAAATTTGGGTGGAACTGTGTTGGCTATGTGAGTGTACAGTTTACAGATTGTATAGTGCAAATGCAATTTGTTTATGTGCACCTATGTACGCATAATGTGCATATGGCATCAGACATGATGAGCTAGGAGTATAACTTCATCAAAAGCAGGTCCCAAAATCTGTGATCAATTTTTATCCCCTCTGCAGTGCTGTAAACTGTTTAAAATGGCTTTTTGACATTTTCCAGCCTTGCTCCACAAAGCCAACAAATTGTGTGACATGCTTCCAATTCATTATTGCAGACCTTTCTTTTTTCATACGTTAATCTTTCAAGGTTTACCAGGAAAAGATTCTAAAATTCCAGGCTTCACTAGTGCAGTTGTCTCCTCAATAAAACATCTTCTTGTGGCATACTTCATAATTCTAAACTGTTACTTGCATGTCAAATAAGCTTTCACAAAGAGGCATCAAAACCAGGATGCTCTACAAAAACTTTCATCAAGACCAAGTGAAACCTTTGCGTTGATTTTTTTTCTAAGTTCTTACATTTGGCATAACTGTGTTCCCACTGATTAGACTGGGTTTTTTAATCCCATCTTTAACTTCTCTTGATGTTATAACTCCAAAAGAATCATGTCTTAATATAATCTTAAACAAGATTATTTCAAGTGCTAACTGAAATATTTACAAAACCAACTAGTAGAAGAAAACTTGGACTACCAAGGATTTCTCCTTTTTTATAGTGTCTGATTTCTGCAGAACATTCTGGCTTTTTACTGAAAATGGAGCACAAGTCAAAATACTCCCCTTGGTTCTAAAATGCTGCTGTAGTGACTCATAATGATTATAATTTAAGTGCACTGCTCTGCTTTCTGGACAGGTTTATCTGTCATCATCACAGTTTCCACAGTCAAGGATGTGCTGCCAGTGTAACACAAGCTGGTTCTAAAGATGAGGATTAGGGCTATAGCACAGAGGCAAGCATGGGGCTGGAGCACATGTGACTGAGGAGGAAGGGAGTCATATCAGTTAGATCAACGTGTTTCCAGAACAAACATCATCTTCTTCCCACCCACTGTCCTTGTTCCTATAAAATCCCTGTCCTTGTTTGAGTTCAGTGTCTGGTCTGTGCATGTGAAGAAAGGAGAGAGAAAATAAAGAACATGAATCATCTGCCAAAATCATTATGAGATAGGGACTTCTACAGGTAAGCATGCACGATAAAAAAAAAGGTAAGGCTACCATATCCACCTGGAAAGTTCTTATTTCCATGTTCAGTTTGTCAGACAACTCATCTATGGTGTCTAAAATGAGCTTAAATAGTGGCTGTAGACATCTCAGTTGAATGCTATGAACTGTTCAGCTCAGTATGTTTGCAACTGCTATTGACAACATGACTGTCTGACAGGGATGCCTGAGCCAGCTGAGTTGTCCAGGGGATTCCCACCTGGCCTCGAGCACTTCTGAGATGTTCCATGGTCTCCAGACTGCTCACTGTAGGCATTTCAGATATGCTTGTATGTGGCAAACAACCTACAAACTAGGTTTAGGGAGATTTATTAAGCCCTTTGTGCATATCAACTCTACTGGAGCTTCGGCAACTATTACATGTGCACACAGACAAGGTCTGAGTGCCTAAACCTTAAATTAATACCACCCTGAATAGATGAGTATCAGAACCCTGAGAAGACAAGTAGGCACAAATGTCACTGACCAGTTTCAGCCAGGGCCTCTGCCTGCACCCTCTGCTCTTGGGCTCAGAAACCCCACTTGGGCTCAGAAACCCCACTTGGGCTCAGAAACCCCACTTAGTCTCAGCCCTGGACCTTCAGTCCCTGCTTGTCCTCTGTTGTAGAATTGGATGGAGTCAAGAACTCAGTCTTCTTGTAGCCAAGTCTCCAGGCCTGTCCCTTGCTCCATCACCTTCTGCTTGGGACTGAAACCCCTGTATAGACCCTGGCTCTAGTTCATCATTTCCATGTCTGGGGGTGTCAATGGACCCTGTTACCAGCACCCAACTCTGTCCTCTCTCTGTCAAGACCTTGCAGGATTCTGCCCTATTTGGATGGCACTGCATGCACAAGGATCACCCTCAAGTCCTCTTTCTCTCTCTCTCTTCCTTAGGGAACAGGCAGCCCTCACTGCTCCCTGACAGCAAACCGTATTTTGTTGGTATTGTAGGTGCTATTCATCTCATTGACTTACTGCAATGCAAAATCTGGCTAAATACTTATAAATCAGAATGTGCAGTGGGATCACAGACACCAGTGAAGACATTCTGCAATGGAGTTATACTGGTGGTGTGTAAGGAAAAAGCAACTGACATCATCGACCTGAACTTGTGCAAAACATTTGACACCGTCCCACCCAACATCCTTGTCTCTAAACTGGAGAGGCATGGATTTGATGAATGGACCACATGCTGATAAGGAATTTACTGGATGGTCACAAATTGTTGTGGTAAGCCACCCAGTGTCCAAGTGGAGACCAGTGAAAAGTGGCATTCCTCATGGGTTGTTATTGGGACTGGTGCTGTTTAACATCTTGGTGATATGGACAGTGGGATTGAGTGACCCTCAGCAGATATGTTGAGGACACCAAGCTATTTGGTGCAGTTGACACGCTTGAAGGAAGAAATGCCATTCAGAGAGACCTTGGCAGTCTTGAGAGGTGCTTATGGATGGCATCTGAAGAGAGGCAGAAAGAGTTGGACTTGCTCAGCCTGGGGAAGAGAAGGCTCTAGGGAAACCTTTTAACAACTTTCCAGTAACAAAACAGGGTTTGTGAGAAAGCTGGAGAGGGGCTTTTTGCAAGGGCATGTAGTGATAGGACAAGGGGAATTGGCTTTAAACTGAAAGAAGGGAGATTTAGATTATATATTAGGAAGTAGTTTTGCACTATGAGGGTGGTGAAACACTGTAATACATTGCCCGGAGAAGCTGTGGCTTCCTCATCCCTGGCAGTGTTTAAGTCTGGGTTGAGTAGGGCTTTGAGCAACCTGGTCTATTGGAAGCCGTTCCTGCCCATCGGGGGAACTAGGGGGGTTGGAACTAGATGATCTTTAAGGGCCCTTCCAAATTAATCATTTTATGATTCCGTGATCTTTCTCTCATGAAGTAACATTAAAAGGTTGAAAATAGTGTGTGAGAAGCTCTGTAGGTGTTCTCAAAAATCCTGCATTCTGAAGGTTTGCACTGAAAACTTTCAAAACATCAAGCAGAAAATACTCAATTTGTCTGAAACTACAGAAAGCCAGGAAGAACTTATCTGAAGGGAGAATATGATTTAGCACCTGTGGGCCAGCATATCTTTAGAACTAGTCAATGCCAACATGTGCTATTCTGCTGTTTGCATGACATGAAAGGAGAAAAAGCTTTTTCATAACACAATAGCACATCAAGGTTAGCTTAAGTATTCCAATATGGGAAGAAGGAAAGGCTTCAGAAGACTACCTGGCAGGAGAAGACATGGAAAGTTAAGCTGTTATTAACATACAACGCAACTGTGGTGTCATCATCAGTTTTCCTGACATATGTGAGCCAAGACTTCCAATATCAAGAAAGCACTGCCCACTGGAAAAGAAAATAAGCACCACGCCTTGTTGTAGCATTTTTAAAATCCTAAATTAGACAACAACAGTGCATGCGTATGAAAAATTTGACACAACAACCTCCACACACATGGGTGCCTGATAGAGTATGGAAATATGGCACTGGTGGTTAGCACAGTGATAGGGCTCCTGTCATTCCCAGTGAGGTAGATGTTTGAAATTAGATGGAATACAAAAAAGACACCTGAACCTAGACACCGTCATGGGCTAGTATTTATATTTTGGAAATGCACGTTGCCTCAGCTACAGGAGTTCATTGAGTTGACCTCAAAGGTGGCCTGTCCTGGTCTGGACCTCCTGTGACTTGTAATCAGAAAAACACAGAAATAGAGCCACAACGATGGGATAAAGATGGGTACATCTTTGATAAAATACTTCTTTGACTTATTTGATAAAATACTTACTATAGACTTTTCCTCTTTCTGGGTGATGCCAATGCATCTGAGAGGCAACCTACACTTTAAAACACTTTAGATTCTAATTAGATGTATCCAGCTTTAATCCTTATCCTTGTCAATTACATTAGAGCTATAGTTACCCCAAGAAATCTCTGTTTTAGAGGCAAGAAACTTATAAATATAGTGTTTTGTACACACAAGCTGTTCTTTTCCCAACCTTGAAACTCCTTCCACCTGCTTGAGTGCATACTGAGGAAGCTGTTGAAAAGGCAGAGAGTGTAGCTGAATTGGAGGGTCTTTTTGGGAGCCCTGTCAGGGAAACAAAGAAATCTGTCCTGTGCATTCTAATGTTCAAGAGATTTGCTCTTAAACACAGTTTTAAGATCCTGAAGAATGTGCAGGGCTCAAAGCCAGAGAATATGCCTAATGAAGCAAGTTAGAGAAACAAAAAGGCGGGTGGGTGTACTACATCAACCAACCAATCAAGCAAACAACAAAACTGAGGAGGTTGCGTATTACTTCATCAAAAATAGGCAAAAACACAGGATGAAAAAAATAATAATAAAAAAAATAATCCATTATTTTGTTCTAGAGATGGAAAAACAAAGGTTATTTTATGGTGGAAGAAGAGAAATAGAAGATGTAAAATGACACACAGCAAAAATACCTGCAGATTGACCTCTGAGAGATCGCCTAAAGGCAACATCTGTTAGCTGGAGAGAAGCATGCCCATGGTACACAACACTTCATTTTAGTCAGTGAAAACTAGGCAAAAATGGAACCAGAAGTCAATCTTGTGTAAGCAGAGAGATGGAGGAGGTTACTGAATAATGCAGCTTTCCCTTCAATCTTATCTCTGACTTGAAAATATGACAGACACTCAGGAATAAAGCTGTAGAACAATACATTCTAAGTTTCATTGTCTTTAGGAGGATGCATGTGGGATTGATTTTGTATTTGGCAACTAGAAACAGAAACTCTTTTGTTCAAAGAGAGGAAATAATGAGCACGGATGATTTTTTGATTGCAGCTGAGTCAGAAAGTCTCTAGATCTCAGTCAAAACAGACCTGTTAAGGCACTGGAATAGCTGCTGCCAAAGTTGGTAAAAGACTGAAGATACACTCAGTCTATCTCTCTGCCAGTCTGAATTTCATCATTAGGTATATTTGTAAGACTAGGCTTCCCAGTTTAGTCACGGAGGCTGATAACAGGACTTCAGGACATATCCCTGTGAGCTCAGGCTGCACAACATTCTTGACTTAAAACAGAAGATAAACTTTCAACAAGCAGCTGCAGAGAAATGTCTGGATATTTTGGGCTGAGCTAGTGTTCCTGGCACTTAAAATTCAATCGTCGTGGTATCCTTAATCCTTTTCAGTAGTGAGCTTTAAGATTGCTGAACTGTTTTGGCTGGGTTTCCCTGTCCCTGCATACTGGATAGCCTAACTGGGGTAAGAAGAGAAAGATTGCTCCAGCCTTGCAAAGATGGTTAGAATTGTGCTGAGGGAAGACCTGACCAAGTTTCTGCCTTGCTGGATGCCGCGTGTCACCAGCATATGACACCAGCATGTCACATCAGCTGCTATCAGCAAGACACCCAGAACCAGTCAGAGTCAAGTGAAGGATGCTCCAGACCAAACAGCCCATCCGTAGACACAGCTCCAAGCAGCTCTGACAAAACCCAGGAGAGAGAAGAGCAAGAAAGAATTCCTTAAAACAAATTTCTCCTAGCTGCATGTCTTGGATGATTCCACTAAAATATCCCGTTGCTCCTGCCTTCTTTGTGGGGCACTTCTTCACCCAGAGATTTCCCACTCTTCTTCTGTGCTCCCAAACCTTTATAAGAGCAAATAGGCTTCCTCCTCCAATTGTTCCTTTTAACACAGCGAGGCCTCTGACCCTATCGGCAGTCTCATTTGTCTGAATAGAGAAACATCATGTTTTTTTCTTTAAAAGTATGAAGCAGAAGTGCAAGAAACTCACTCGATTCTCCCTGGACACTCAATTAATTCTCATAGCCCACTTACCAGCACTTAAGTGTAGCTTTCACCTCCAACCATCAAGCTGTGGCGGAGCTTTATAAGCTCAGATCACATTTAGCCAAAAGGTCTCTTGAGTGTGTCCTCTGCCTTGGCAGCTGAAATCCTAGCCACCAGCCCTCCTCAAGTAAATGGGAAAATTTAACTGTGACATAGATAAAGATGTTTTCTTTTTCTTATCTGCTGACTTGAGACTCTGCCTGGTGTTTTTAAGGTCCCACAGCTCTGCTGAATCCACCTAGATCATTCTGCATAGCTACTGCTCACCCAGCTAAGGTGAATATTATTCTGCATTAGAAATATTTGTTTGCATTTCACCCTCTTCATTGCAGTGAAATCAAAGGCCTAGTACAGTACAACTCCAGCCTTTCAAATTGTTTTGGAAACAGCAAACATCTCTGATGTCAAAGAGCATATTTTAGGGAAGACATTACAGGTATATATATCATCCCTGTTGTTTTTACACAGTTTACTGGCACAAACCATACAAATTGTACTATCTCCAGCCCATCCAGCATTCCTCTGGCTGCACAGTTCTTTTAAGGGGAAAAAAATCCATAAAGGTCATTCTGTTTTTCTGAGGTAGTTACTGTAATACAAATGGAAAACTTGTGAGGGTGCCCAGCAGGTTTTCCTGGATCCAAAGGATTCAGAGAGTGGTTTCAAATAAGGTATCATCAAAATCATCTTGGTAATCCTGACTAAATGTAGGACATGAATCAAGTGCTTGCGTGAATGAAGCCTGCATGCCAAGGGGCAGAGCGAATAACATGTAAGTATCTCCCTAACACACTTACGGATAGCTGGGAAGAGTGGAGTTACTCTTGGTGGGGAAGGCTCAGGCTCCTGTTCAAGCAGCTATCCTGTGTATAAATGGTTCCACACTCAGTGCGTCAGACAAGATTATTTCAGCACCTGTGTAATGAGGGGCCCACAAGACATAGAATCAAAAAATCATAGAATCATAGAATAGTGAGGGTTGGAAAGTACCTTAAGGTCATCTAGTTCCAACTCCCTTGAAGATGTAGCTTCAAACCCTGCTCTGCATTAGACAGAATAGGAATTGAAAGATTAATTTCCCTTGTTTTGGATGAGTATCTCACCCACTAGAACTCTGTTAGGAATATCTTTGATAGCCTTTCTCATTTTGACAAGAAATGCCAACAAATCTTTTCTTAGTAGGGTTTTGTGGGAAAAAACTTTGGTCGAACACACCTGACTATGCTATGACCAGCACTGAGTAAAACACCAGTACTATCCTTCAGTGCTATCTCAGGCTCCTGCTTTGGGCCATACTTGTCATATACTGCTCTGATATTTCCTCACTTATTATTTAGTTCTCCTTTCACTGGTTCGAACCACACCTTCCTCAAATTCCTCTCCTAGAAAAAGAACAGTAGAGTCTGGAGGTTTTTCCTTTGGGCTCTTTTCTTCACTTCATGTAACATAGCACAAGTGCATACTGCTGACCTCCTTCTCATGAATCTCTGGCCCTTCCCAAAGGACAAAGATATTCCCAAGGGACAAAGATATTCCCAAACTGGTAGCACCTCTGTCTTTCCAGGTCATATCACTGCTGTTCTCTTTCTCTCCTTTTCTGTACTTGTGCTATAATGATTGTATGACCCAGGAGACCATTGGATGGAGAATTTTCTTCTGCTTTGTTCTCACCGTGCAATCAGCTTCTGAAAAGCCATGACCAAGGAAAGTAACATCCACCACACCATCCTGGGGTGAGCTAGGAGAAGTTTATTGGGAATGCACCTTCTCAGTATACCTCCTCTGTGGGAAATGTCACTCTACATTAAAAAGCAGGAAGCAAAATGGAAGTTCTATCTTAGATTAAGATTTATCCCAATGGGTCATTCCCTGAGTGCCCTCAGCTGCTGTATAGCAAGGACACAGGCTGAAACACAGATGGACAAGTTGTAGGTATTCCCTTATGTCACACATTAGAATATGTGGAAACAATGACTCTGCTTTCTACATTGTGACTAGGCAGCAAAAGCTCTGAAATGACCTATCTATGAAGCACCCTTTGGTTACCGCCTGCATGGAAGTCCCATTCCACAGTGTCCAAGTAAATGAGTTTCAGGGCAGAGAATGTCAGTGATGGCATAACTTATTCAGTAGTATCAGTGTCAGAATTTTATAGTTTCAGGAACCTGGAGTTCAGAATAGCACTGATGCCCCTTGGCTATATAGAAACTGGGTGCCAAGCTGGCAAAGTGGAATAGATTGACTCTTTGGGTGACAATAGTGCTTCCCAGGAGAGTGCAGCAAAGCACGATGTTTGCAAGCATTTCTGTATTGAGGAGACCAGAACAGGTGTCCATGGAACTGGCTTGGAAGCAGATGAGTTCAGAACAGCGAGAGGATTCAGCGCAGCCATTCAGCAGCCTTTGTTCTGCCGTTCCCAAGAAAACATTACAGCAAACAAGAGGTAGTAAAAGGAGGTTCAGCTGAATGGGTATTCATTCTACTACACTGCAGCTTTAAGATACAGTAAGAAATAATACATATAGACACACACCACTGCACCCCAAAGAGTGAATCCTGTCTTCTGGGGACTAGTGTTCTTCCAGGGATGGGCGACTATACTGGGTCTGGCCCTATGCTAAACATAGAATCACAGAACAGTTAGGGTTGGAAAGGACCTCAAGATCATCCAGTTCCAAGCCCCCTGCCGTGCCCAGGGACACCTCACACTAAACTATCTCACCCAAGGCTTCGTCCAACCTGGCCTTGAACACCGCCAGGGATGGAGCATTCACAGCTTCCTTGGGCAATCCATTCCAGTGCCTCACCACCCTAACAGGAAAGAATTTCCTCCTTATATCCAATCTAAACTTCCCCTGTTTAAGTTTGAACCCATTACCCCTTGTCCTGTCACTACAGTACTTGACGAAGAGTCCCTCCCCAGCATCCCTATAGGCCCCCTTCAGGTACTGGAAGCCTGCTATGAGGTCTCCACGCAGCCTTCTCTTCTCCAGGCTGAACAGACCCAACTTCCTCAGCCTATCTTCATAAGGGAGGTGCTCCAGTCCCCTGATCATCCTCGTGGCCTTTCTCTGGACTTGTTCCAACAGTTCCATGTCTTTTCTATAGAACTGGAAAGAAATATTTGGATCTTTGCCACTCTCTCTGCTGAGTCAAGAGAGTCTCAGCGGAATGAGAATGTGGCCTTGTATGCTCAGCTCACACAAAATACTGAGGTCTGCAAAAATGCAAAGCACTGTAAGAGTAAACGTTCAAGCATCTATAACACTGAGCTATTGAAATAATGAAAGATGAATAGCTACATTTCAACAGTTAATAGCTCATCAAGATGAAAAAAAAATCCTCCTTCTTCTGCAAATGTTGTTAAAATTGAGTTTCTAGAAGGTTAAAAGGAAATTCTTAACTTGTTCAATTCCCATACTGCTGTATGTACAATTTAACTTAACACAGAGTAAATGGCGTTTTGAAATGCAAAGGTGAACATGAGCCAAGAATACATTATGCATACAGTTTACATATAGTGATGACAAGTATCATCACATTTAAGTAACATCCACCACTCTTCAGAAAATTACTAATGCAGTTTGAATGCCTTCTTTCTTTACTGAAATATGTATCAGTCAGATAGAAATATCTAGATAGCAATATGCTCTACAGTTATGAAACATTAATGCTTGCTTTGTGTTGCTTTACTTCTTTACTATAATTATCCTGCTCTTTAACTTTATTAGGAGACAACATATGAACACAACACCTGAACACAGCCAAACAAGTGTCCCTTTCAAACTTTCCTGCTCATTACATTTCCCACATCTCAAATTATGTGTTTCCTAACTGTTTCTGAAAGGTCCAGTATTTCTTGATGTGCACTTCCCCAAACTGGTGTTCGGTCCCTGAAGGCACCAACAGCTCTGTACTGGCTCTAATCCATCTCACCCAGGGCCTCTCCCACACTGCCCATGGCCCAGGACCCCATCAGAGCCCATTCAGGGTCATCAGTCCCTGCCCCAGTGATGCCATAAAATGCTGGTCCCCAGCTCCGCAGGTAGATGTCTCAGCCTAGTTTGTCTCTGTCTCCACAGAGGTGCTTGATGATCTGCGCTGGGGCTGAATGGCCCAAACAGGAGAATATCACCTGGGCCATCCCTCAGAGTGTCCCTGACCAGTGCTGTACTCTTTAAAGTGGACCAGGTCCATCTGCAACCTTACCAGTATTCATAGAATCATAGAATAGTTAGGGTTGGAAAGGACCTCAAGATCATCTAGTTCCAACCCCCCTGCCATGAGCAGGGACACCTCACACTAAACCATCTCACCCAAGGCTTCGTCCAGCCTGGCCTTGAACACCGCCAGGGATGGAACATTTACGACCTCCCTGGGCAGCCCATTCCAGTGCCTCACCACCCTTACAGTAAAGAATTTCTTCCTTATATCCAATCTAAATTGAACAGAGCGGAAGAATTATTTCACAAGCATTAAAAAACTACCTTTCTCCTTAGGCACCACAGTGTTTGATTTTCCTGCAGCAGCAGGACATTGTTGGCTCAATTTCAATAACCCCCAGATCATTTCTTGCAGAACTGTTGTTTAAGCAGCTGTTCCTTATCATGTGCTATTGTAACTGATTATTTCTGCCTATATACAGTACCTTCCACTTGCCTCTAGAGAATTGCATCTTCTGTTCTTTTCTTTGGTTTTAGATCATATCTTGCATTAGCCAAAGCTATTTTTAAATCTGACTATGCCCTTTGACTACTGGTGCTCCTGGCACTTAGTAAGAACAGCATTTATTTCACCATCTAGGCTTATACCCCTGCTAGATGTTTTAAAGTGTAAATAATGCAATGCTACTGAGGTTAAAAAAAGTCAATGAGCTATAGTCACAGAAAAAAAAGTTCCACCAGGATATTTGTTAAGAGTTCCCCATTTTAGCTGGCAAAAAATATACAAGCTGAATGGTCGGGAAGTCGTTTATGTGCTGGAGCTCTTTTGGACAACTCTCAGTTAAAATCTGGAGACAGGCTTCAAATTCCTATACTGAATTTGTGGTTCCAAAGCTTCAGCACTTTGCCAGCCTTTTGCTGAGACTGTCAGTTTCTATACAATTGAAGAAAGCTACCATCTTGCCCCCTTAATGTTTAAATACTTCCCTGTCATAATTCCTGCAGGAATCTCGAAAGATGTCACCTGCTATGGGAAGGCCATTGTTTACTGCAGTGTTCACAACTGCGCCCACACATACTTCTCTTGTTAGCTATTATTCTATATGGTTCTTCACTACATATAAGTGATGTGTCCCATGCTGGCCTGCAAATACATGGGAACAGAAACGCTTTGCTGTTATGCATTTGTAGGGAGAGTTATGCAGTGGGGTTGTACTCACAAGTTGAGATTGTAGCTCAAAGAAAAAAAATCTATGCAAAAGCTGAGAGCAGTCAAAAATACACATTTCAGAGGTAATTCTCATATGATATGGTGTGAACCGTATTGGAGTAACGCTTAGGATCAATAGGCAGTAATTCTACAGTGTTCTTTTAATGATAACACAAAATGTCTGAGCTGAGGCATGCTGAAAACATCCACTGGAAATGTCTTGATTAGAGACACACCAAAAAACTGAACAGCAAAGCGTGGTGCAATCTGGAGCTTCCTCCTTACCAAGCACTGGAATTTAAGATATTTTTTCTCCCAGTATGATTCCAGAACAAATAATTTTGTTTGTTTCCCCGGACACCTGAGAGCAGCTACAACCATCCTCTGTGTAAATTATTGATGTTACCACTACAAATAATATTACTCACAACAGCAGTACATGTGGTTTGCTTCTCATAGGAAGCTGTTTACCCTGGATTTAGAGCTCTATAGGTGTCATAGGCATTCTCCATGCCTGTTTCCTGGAAAAGGCTTTTGGATGTCCTGTAGGTCCCTGTGTTACCTGACAATAAGATGATATCATTTGTGGCTCTTAGTAACCTCACAGTGTTGAAAACAGAGTAGATGCAGCCTTTAAGGCTGACATTGCCTTTTCTCATCATGTAAGAGAAGATCAAATTAATACCATGTGTAGGGTAGACCACCTACAGGCCAGTTTTAAGTCTTCATCTGGAACACCACCAACCTGCCAGTGCTATCAAAAGGAGACTGGATTTAATCTGCAACAGCAAATCCTACCACACTAGAAAATGACAGGGTTTGGTGATTTAGAGAAATGCAATATCAAATAGATTGCTCAAACATGAATCTGCTATCCTCCCCCTATGCCAAGGAAGATGCTACTGAATGTAAAAACAAGATAATAGAATTGAGAAACAAGTGCTCTGCTGATCCCATACACATTAATAGTATCATTTCAGAGAATGACTAAAGATTGCGTGAGTCAATGATTCCTCCTAAACATTTTGTCTAAGAACACCTACAATCCCTAGCTTGACTGGCAATGAGCAGATTAACATGCTTCAGTTATGATGGGAGCTCATTTTGAAATAAATCACTGTTAATATCAGCACACCAGGCATCAGTGCTCTCTCTGTGATACAGCAAGTCACTTAAAGGGTGATTTTACATACTCTCAATTTTCTAATGCAAGAAACCTTCATACAGAAAATAAAGGAGCAGGGGGCAAGAGCTCTGTTTTTCAGTAAAAGTACTACCTATGAACCCAGTTGAATTAAACCTTGTGTTTACCTCAAGGTCAGAAAAACACAGAGACCTGTACATTCACATGTGCAAAATATCTGGTGAAGTAATGTTTCAGAAACATAAGCCAGGTTCTTTCAAAAACCTGCCTGGCATCCTGTCAGCTCCATAAAATACTGCCTGAGAACTCAAAGCAGGGGCCCTGCATCTCAGATGACATAGTGCAAGTCTTTTTCAGCCCATAATCTCATAATTTCTGTAGCTTTTACCATCCTTGCAACCCCAGCATCCCTGGAAGCCCAAGGTATAGTCACAGGGTTTCCAGGTTCCCTGGTTCATGAAAGAAACAGGGATACAAAGAAAGGAGTTCCCAGGAGTCGAAAAGTTGCCTTAGTATTTTATTTAATAATGGGTCAGAATTATTTTCCCCCAGACATAAGAAGAAGGAGAAGAAATGAGAAGGAATTTCCTTTCCCTTAGAAACACGAACATTTCTAGGTTTGTTCCTGTTCCAAGGTTTAATGTGTGCACATAAGCACATGCATACACAGCCTCACCAGACTTTCCCCCCTTTGATCTGGCTGACAGGGGGATTTCCTCTTAGGATATCTCTTATACTGCAGTAACTGCAGGATACTGATCTGGATGGATTTAAAATCTCATACAATATAACAGCTCCCTATTTGCAGCCTAATTACATTTATTGTATACATCCACAGGAAACATCTCCATCCTGTAACAAGAAAACCACTTTGAGATCTGCTTGACTTCTTACCTCTACACAGAGCTAAGAATTATGATGCCAAATGAAAAAGTTGTGCAGAATAGCCTTAGGTGTGCTTTTTTAGGATTTTAGTTTCTTTTGAATTTCTCGAATCCAAATATTCAAATCTCCTTTCTAGTATAAAATTCAATTGCAGCTCTACCCATCAGGCTATCACTCCTACCACTTGCTGCTTCAGGTAATAAATTGAGAGTAAAATGCTTGTGAATGGTTTCTCTGTTGTAGATTATAAAGAATTCACCCACAGTGCACTGAGAGGTGAATTTAATAGTTCATTTCCTTTTAACTTTTGTTGCAATAAACATGCAAGTCAAATGTCTTTTGTATTAAAAGGAAAAAAAATAATCTCTTCTTCAAAGGAATCCCATAAAACATCAGGAACTTCCTAGTGCTTAGTAAAAAATGTATTCATTCAACAGCTCAGGTGCTCCAGGGATTCCCAAGTTGCAACAGCATCACAGCGATGGCATGTGTGGAAACAACTACTCTCTGAAACCTGGCTGGAAAAGGGTGAAAGAGTGGGGGGAAACTTCTCTGTGGCCCAGAGAGCAATGCGAAGTACAGCAGTTCTGTTTTGGGAAGTTATTCAAGCTGTTGAAACTGCATTTGATTTTGATTTGGATAACGGCCCTCCTTTCCTAGGGAAGAAGAATGGTATTTTTCTAATCAATCTTGTTTGCTTTAAGGACTCCTTCACATTTCATCCCTGATTCGGGGGTGGGGGTGTGGGGTAGAATGTCATGAAAATTTGAAAGAATTGTTTGAAAATGAAAAACTTCAATTCGCTCCTTTAAAAATGTGAGTTTTTTCCTAAGAGTTGAAAATTTCCATCATGTTAATGCCTTTCTGAAGGTTAATTTTCAGGGAAACTGCAGCAATTGCTTGAATAGACAGAACAATATATTTTAGTTCAAAACAGCCTGGCTAATATATTCCTGGTCAGCATCAGTGCCCACAAAGTCATGAGTCAAAGGCTTGTCATGGTCACAGCTACTCATCCATTTCAAAAACCAGAGTAATAGCTGGGTGGGTGAGGAAAGAGTAGACCTGGAAGAGAGGAGGGGAAAACACAGCTCCGCTCATTGATTAAAAGCTGAATTATTCATCTCCAGCCTCTTATCTCCACAAAATCCACGTGCTTTATAATGTCTTCTGACCCTTGTATGTGGGTATGTGAACGTGTGAAGAGAGGGGTAGAGAATATGAAATCATTTGTCTATGAGGGAACTGTTGCTTCACAATGTGGAGAAGCAATAGCATGCACAGGAAAAACGAAAAACTACAACTAAAAGGAGTAAAAATCTTCTTTTAAAATATAGACATTAAAACTGACTATTCTTGCTACCTCTTTATACTATAACTGACTGATTTTTTTTTTATTTCTTTTTTTTTTTCTCCTGTATTTCTTGCCTTTTTTTTCCCTGCCATATGGTATTATTGAGGTATGCAATAATTTAGCTTCATTGCCTGCAAACTTTAAAATATTTCCTTGGTATTTTCACTCTACTGAGAAAAATCATGTGCAAACCCTAGCAAATGTTGATTGTTTCCATCAGCTGTTAAGCCATGTATCTTTGTCCTCTTTCTCTCTGATATTTCAGCCCATGAAGCCTTGCTTTTCTTTTACCGTGGTTTTCATTAATCAGTCTGAGTGCTTTTACTAGCTAGTGTTACAATTTGCAGTCCATTCTCTTATGCCTTTTGCTTGCTTTCATACAGACGTTGCATTGAGATATGCATTTATTTGAGGAAAATGATAGACAGGTTTTTAAAAAGGAGACTCAATCAATACCAGAAGTTTTTTTGGTTTGTTTTTTTTTTAATCATTATTGCCTAAATTGTTTCCAAGGACAAAGAAAGAAGTAGTTATAGTGAGAAAAGACACACAACAAAAAAACAGCAGGTAAGGAGGAAATCAAAGCTAATTTGCTCATATTCTGTCATTTCCATCATTACTGAAGTTTCATGTTTCATGTATGCACAAAGAGATAGAATGGCTATATGCTGATTATTCACTTAATTATTCTGTGAAATCAGTATTTAAATAAAGATGTATAGTAACACAAGTGTTCCTTCATAATGTTTTAGATATAGAGGCTACCTCTACTGGAGAACCCTGGAGTGCTGTGCAGAGCACAGTGCCAGGCTTGCAATCCCGAGCACATAAATAGTCCCACTAAAGCGAATGAGATCATTATTTGCATGATTAAATATCATAACATTAAATTGTACATAAATGTTACTGCTGTGGGTAGAGAGAGGGAAGGAGGAGTGTGACATAATCTTTCAGGTGACAGAAGAGAAATGAATTCTGCCTGATTTCATCCTTCAAAAGCCTTCTAGTGACAGTATTATTTTTAAATGGCTTTTAGTGATTTTGTGACACTGCCAAGTCATTTAGCTCTATTTAAAAATATAAAAAATCCAATACAGCAGAGATTGAATAATGCACGGTACTAATCTAGGGCCAACTGAGCCCTATCCGGACATATAGGACTTAGGAGGTATGTGTCAAATTACCTTGTTGGACCCCCAGTTCATCCACCCTTCAGTGACAGTCAGGTCTTTGGCAGTCTCATCCCCCCTCTAGCTCCTCAGGATGGTCAGCCTTCCTCCTTACTCTGCAGAGCCCAGAGCATTGCTGCAGTGGATCTCTCTGCTCAGAAAGATCTTGTCCCCTGTTAGTATCCCTGTGCAAGGTGTCCAGTACATCTGAAGCTGAGTTTCAGGAATACATGCAATAAATGTGCACATTGACTGTTACCTAAATGCACTGCACTACTTTGCCATCACCACTGAAGAGACAGTAGGCTCACCAAACACACAGATGGCACTCCATGGAGGAGGACAGGTTTAATATTCAACGTGTTCTGAGCAAATTAGGCATACAGGAATGAAAAAAATCGTAATGCATTTTAGCAAGGACAAATGCAAGATACTTCATGTAGGCTGCTATGCGCATATGGAGCAAGTAACACCTGTCCAGGCTTGGAGAACAGCAAAGAAGATTCAGCAGGTTATCAGCTGTGGGTAAGCCTGTGTTGGACAAAGGCAGACACCTCACAGGCTGTATAAATAGGAGTGCTGATGATAAGACATAGTTCTTTGACATAAGACATTTTTTCGCAGTAGAACTGAGTTGAGTTGTGGCATCACAGAGAGGGGAAAAAAGTAAAGAAAATCATGAACCAAGTGTACAAAACCCAGAACAAACCAAACGGAAACAATCAGAGGCCTAGAAAATGTGACCCGTGGGCAAAAAATGGCAGAAATTAGGTTGTTTAGCCTAAGAAATGAGAAGTGGAAGAGAGAGCTGATGGAAGAGAATGTTATTAAATATATATAGTCTACTGCCAGGCTAATCTTTCTTCCAATCCATGGTGGACAGGACAAGAAGTGATGTGCTTAGTGAATGCTGCAAGGAAATTTCAGGTTAGATATGAAAATGATAAGGATGGAGAAATGTAGAAACAGACTGCCTGGGGAGTTACAGAGCCTCCACCACAGGAGCAAGGGTGAGGGCTCACTCTGCCACGGTGCCCAAGCACTGTGATTCACTGATTACAGCAACATTAGAAGACTGAGAGTGGCCTATCTCGGCTTCATCTTATGTCTTTTGAATGGGTGTCTCCTTACGCTTCATTACATATTTGTCTCCTTTTCCTTTGATTTAGCGTGATTTGTATTGGGTTATCTAAGTGAGCAAGAGGCTTTCTTTCTGTGCTCTGGGGTAATGCCACTAATAATTTACTTTGTAAAAGAAATATGTAAGTCTTTATATAAGACTTCCCCACTTATAGTAATATTTTAATCTTCAAGTAGTGCTGCACTTTCCATTGAATTTTTCTAGGAGTAAGGATGTGTGCTTCTGTTATTATTGTGAAACTAGTATTAACCCTTTCCCGGTCAGCAGGGTCATGCTGAACCACAGGAAAGACCCATCCCTGTTCACAAAAGCACCACTCATTCCTTATCTGGGCTCCCTAGAACAAGAATTTCCTCTGCTTATATCTGTACAAAACCTGCCTCACACATGGGACGCAGACTTGGCTGGAATCCTCACATCCATTGTAGTGCAAATACAGAAACAATCAGTGAAATCCTTCCTAAACGTCCATGTTTTCCTTACAATAATAATAAAAGGTGAACTAAATAAAGACAGTCAGAGGGGAGTTCATGAGCCTCAGGCACACTGAAAGTCAAGCATCATGTACCATGGTCAAGCACACAGGCTCCCAACAGAAGCCGGAGCTCGGAATGGGGTAGTACAGCTCTCTTGCAGGCAGTGTCTGTCCACAGACACCCTTATTGCAGACAGAATGCAGCTGCACATTTATCTGAGTTCAGCAGACACCACTCTTGTATTTTGGAAAATAAAGGAAACACCTCTCCCATAATTGGGGGAGTCTAATGTGTAGACTATATCTATTTCTATTGATGATCTTAAAGGTCTTTTCCAACCTAGCTGAGTCTATGGTTTTATGATTCTATATTTCAGCTGCTTCTAGGAGCAGGGTTTCAGCCCCCCAAATGCCTTTCCTGCAGGACAGGGTTCATTCACTTTAGCAAGGTATAATCTGTGCAGAGGAGGGATGGGAGAGGGAAATAGGCTGTGCACCACGCGTAAGCACCCAGGTTTGTTGACACAGAGCCCACAAGCAGAGAAGGGACAATTTAATCTGCCAACATGGGCGGGTGAGGAGTGGCTCTAACTCCAGTCTCTGTGCTTCTGTTATTTATCCAGTGGCTTTAATGTAAGTGCTGACAGGATAGGAGCCAGCAAACATATAAACACACTCACTTAACACAGGGTGGTTAGAGCCACACTCCTGGCAGCGGCAGCACTCTTTCCAGGAGGGCTGAGCTCGCACAGGCAGAGGCGAAGTGGCTCCCAGGGCTCCCCAGCCTGGGCGAGAGCTCTAACTCCCAGACACCACCTGAGGTGGCTCTGCTTTGAGCAAGGCAGAGGGATGCCCGACTTCAGCATCAGCCCTCGCTTATCCTGACGGGTGGACGATCCGCTGGGCACTGCGGGACGGTCCGGGGCACCCATAGAAGAGCCGCTTGGAGAAACCTCCTGTGACCACGAAACCTGCCCCGGGCACACACACCCCAACGCCCCCAGCCGCCGTCCCCTTCCCGGCGCAGCTGCTGCGGCTGCTTTAACCTGGCAGGGCGGCGCGGGCAGCCCCGCCGACGTCGCGGGCATCAGCTGACCGCGCCGGGCTCTGCCTCCTCCCGCCCGCTCCCCCGCAGCACTACTCCGGCGGCGGCGGCTCCGCCGTGCCGGTCCCCGCCGCTCCCGGGGCAGCACCGGCCGCCTGCTCCCCGTAGCCGCCTGCCCCTCGCCCTGCCTCCTCTTCCTCCTCCTTTCTGCTGCCGGGAGAGCCCCTAGAGCCGGAGCCCTCCCTGCCCTGACCCGCGGAGAAGTTGGGATGCTCCCACCGCTCTTCCCAGAGCTCTGAGTTTAAGGCGGGATTTTCGTTCCCCGCTCTTTCGCTTTTCTTTTTTTTTTCTTTTTTTTTTTTTCCAGGCTCGGGTTTTGGTGGGATTTTTTCTCTCTTTTCTTTCTTTCTTACCCTCCTTTTTTTTCTCGTTACCAAGCAAGCCGAGCATCTGCGATGGATGGCGGCCCCGAGCCCCGGCCGGGCAGAGACGCCCCGTGAGCCAGGGCTCGGGCCCGCCAGGGCATGCCCCGCCACGGGGGGGATGCGGGCGGGCAGCCCCCGGCCGGCGGCTCCGGCGCCGTGACCGAGGATGCCCGCGACCCGGCCGCCTCTCCCTTCCCACCCGAGCTCGCAGGGCTCCCGCTGACCGCGGCCGCGGGAATTACAGCAGCTCCCGGGAAGCGGAGCCCCGGGGCCCCCGGCGAGAGGAACTGCCCGCTGTGAACGGCTCCCTGCAAAGCGGCTCTCCGACCCCCCCGCGCCTCCAGCCTCCGGATGGGGCCAAGGATCGCCCGCAGGGCACCGGGGCTGCGCCCGTAGATGCCGCGCTCCTCTCTCCTCCTCTCCGGACCCGCGGCTCGGCTCTCTCCCTGCTCACCCAGCCCGCCGGGGCGCCTGGGCTGCGCCGCAGCCGGGCTCCGCGGGATGCGGCTCCGCGGGGTGCCGCGGGAGCGGGCAAGGGGCGAGGGCCGCCTGCGCTGAGCCGGCTCAGCAGCCCCGCGGACCCCAGCCGCAAACCGGCCCCGCCGCCAGCCGAGACCCCGGACCCAGCGACCTGCCTATAAATGTGATCCCCCCACCGCCACCTCGCCGCCGCCACCCGCCCTTCGCCATCCCCTCCCTCCTCTCCCGCGGCTCCATCCCTCCCTCTGTTCCCCTCCCCAAAGACGGTGCCCCCTCCCCTCCCCCTCCTGTGCTCTGCCCCCCGCCAGTCACCGCCATGGAGCTCTCGGAGGTGCGGTGCCTGAGCGACAGCGATGAACTTTACACCATCAACAGGACTCCCCCCGGCAGCGGCAGACCCCAGCGCCTGCTGTGGCAGACGGCCGTGCGCCACATCACCGAGCAGCGCTTCTTCCAGGAGCACAGCAGCAGCAGCGGCGGCAGTAGCAGCGGTGGGGGCAAGGGCTTCAGCTCCGAGGAGACCTGCTGCCCCAACCACCACCCTCACCCGCCGCACCACCACCACCACCTCCGGCGACAGTCGGCCGGACGGAGTTTGGGCAGCGAGCGCCACAACAACGGAGGCACCAAAGTCTTCCCTGAGCGCACGAGCAGCAGCGGGGACCTGGGCTTTCTGCCCCTAGACTGTGCCCCCAGCAACTCCGACTTCTTTCTCAACTGGGGCTATACCTATCGCGGGGTGATCTTCCCCACTCTCCGCAACTCCTTCAAGTCTCGGGACTTGGAGCGCCTTTACCAGCGCTACTTCTTGGGCCAGCGGCGCAAATCTGAAGTGGTCATGAACATCCTGGACGTGCTGACCAAGCTGACCCTGCTGTTCCTCCACTTGACTCTGGCCTCTGCTCCCATGGACCCCATTAAGGGCATCCTCTTAGGCTTCTTCACTGGCATCGAGGTGGTGATCTGTGCCTTAGTGGTGGTCAGGAAGGACACGACCTCGTACACTTACCTGCAGTACAGCGGCGTGGTCACTTGGGTGGCCATGGCCACGCAGATCCTGGCGGCTGGCCTGGGCTGTGGCCTCCTTGGGGACGGCATTGGCTATGTGCTCTTCACACTTTTTGCAACCTACAGCATGCTTCCGCTGCCACTCACCTGGGCCATCCTGGCTGGGCTGGTCACCTCTGTCCTGCAGCTCGTCATGCAGCTGGTTATCCCCAGGTTGGCTGTGACTTCCCTCAACCAGGTACTGTGGTGAGGAACGGGTGGGAACTGTCCTCTTTCTCCATCACTCTGGGTGACAGGAGGTGTAGGGCGTCCCAGGAGATCCTCTCCCTTTTAGTCAGGTGTTCAGAGGTTTGTCATTTGGAGAGGAGACCATAGGCAAAATGCAACCTTCTCCTCTCCCCTTTCTCAGTCTTTCACTGCCTATCCCAAGGTTTCACCTGAAGCTGGAGATGGGGACACCTCCTAACCACTTTGTTCCCTCTGCTTGTGCATTCACTACATTGCTGTCCCTTGAAGTAGCTTTGGGGAGAGGAGCTCCTGGGGCAAGTAGGGAGGATGGATCTTTTATAATTCCCCTCCCTTACTCCCAGTAGTGCTCCATGGCATGAAATGATTCTGTCTTGGCCAAACTCTCCCACTGCTCATCTCTCATTTCACTTGCTCATGACTTTTAACTCTGGATCCGCTGAGAGTACTGGTGCTTCTGCACACACAGCACAGCTTGAACTGAGCAGTGAGAAAACAGGGGCAAAGCATGCAGCTCTTGTGCAAGGAGAGCAAAGCAATTCCATGGGTGAAATCTGGGAAAGCTCCTCTTGGAGGTTTAGTGTGGTATCCCAGGCTGTCTTTAGAGGGTGTTGAGAAGCCTTTTCTGCTGGTGGTCATGGAGGAAACATTGTGCTGCATCCTTGCAAGTGATGTCTAAGAGAGAGTACTGGTTACATGGGAGAGGAGGGCCGAGGGAGGGGGGTATGCAGTGCGAACTGCTGAGAGGCACCAGGCAAGATGTGGGTCTGAGGAATTAAAGCCGGGATTAAGCTAATTTTACACTCACCTGGCTTCTTCCACATGAAAGAGGGGGTGCACCAAACTCCCAACATCCCTGCAAGGCAAGAAAATACTGGCTAACAAGTGCAACTTAGTCTCGCTGCTCCCTTTCCCCCTCCTTTTCCGGACAGTCACATCTCTGCGCTACCAATATTTCATATGCTCTGCCAGTATTTCACAGCAGATTACCATCTCTATTTGGCTACCTCTGGGAATGGGGGAGAAGGGGGTGGAGGTGCTGGCAGATAAACCCCAAAGGAGGGAAAGTGCAGAGGAATGTGTTGTTGGTGGAATGTTTACATGCATGCTGGGATGCACAGCTGGGAAGTGGCTGATCTTGTACACAGAAGTTTTGATGATGATGGTTCTTGGGACAAATCTACCTTCCACAGACCCTGGACCTCCTGAAACCCCTGCCCACCCCTGCCTGTGTCCTTCCCCTGTGCGCTTGTTAGCTGTTGGCTGCCTGACCTCAACTGCCAGTGGCCAGGTTCACCCTGTTTTGTGCCTGTCTGAGCCCTTTGAATGTGAGACAAGAAGACTGTGCAGAGTTGTTCCTCAGCTCTTGGTAACGTGCTGATGAATGAGCGGCAGTCACAAGCCATGTACTGCTCCCCTGCACTGCTAGTGCTGTTAGTGCTGGTCAAAAGCTGTGTGAATTACCCCGATTTCTTAATTTATTTCTGTGTCCTATCCTGGAGCTATGAGTAATGCCCTTCTGTCTCATTATGCACAGGTATCAGCTGTTTAGCAAGTCTGCACACACACACACACACTTCCCACAGATACCCCTAACAAAGACATTTCATAGGGGAGATACTAACATCTTCACTTTGCAGTCCGGTACCTTGCCAGTCGTGTGAATGAACTGCCTTTGAGAGGTGCACAATGTGAGATTATCAGCCAGATGACTGCCTTCATGAACTACACGTAGAAATCTCCTTAACGGGATATGCGCAGCTCGCCGCACATCGGTGCTGATTTACACAGGCACCCGCCTTCCCAAAGCCCACTAAACATCCCCTCGTCTCCATCGGCTCCAGCCCCATGCTTTGCTCCCGCTGCGTTGCGCACGGAGCTCCGCCGGTCGCGGACACGCAACCTGCGCTCAGCCGCGGGAGACCCCAGGGCGCTGTCCGGTATCGTGGTGCTGAATCGCGGCGCGGTGCGGGGGCTCCCTCCAGCGGCCCCGGCGGGAGCTGCCCGTCACCTCCGCGCCTGTCCGCGGACCCCGCCTGCGCGCCCGCTCACGGCGCTGCGCACCTCATGCGCCACCCAGCGACAGGCGCCGTGTTCTCGGCCCTGCGGCTTTGGGGAAGCCGGACCCTGCGCCCAGGTCAGGAGCAGCCCTGCCCTGTTGCTCGCAGTGTTGCAGCAGAGAACTGCAAAGAGCTTTCAGGTGTTAGTGAATGAATGAAGGCTTTCACGGCTGATAAAGGGTCTATAACTATCACTTTACAGGTGAACACAGAGAATTTAAACGACTGTGTCATCAAGGTTATATAGGAAATCTTTGGGACAACACAGACGGTCTTTAAGGTCCCTTCCAACCCTAGCCTTTTTATGACTTATGATTCTATGATTCCATGGTTCTCTGATTTCTTGATCATACAGGCGAAGCACTCTCTTTTACCACAGGGCTTGTTTTCCCAGGTAAAATACTGCATTATCCCTTCAGAGAAGCCTTACAAGTCTAAAATGAACTATTTGATTATGTACCAATACCTCGTCACCATGTTGCTATGCCTCAGGATTCAGTCAGCTGCTTATGCTGGACCAAACCCAGGAATTAAAGTATGTAATGAAAGAAAAAGCAGAGGGCAAAACTCTGATCGTGGTACAGATAGTGCTCTTTCCACTGATTTTTATGAGATCAGGATTTCATGCAGAGAAACTACTGAATCCAATTCTGAACAGAAGGAATCATTTACCCTGAAGTCAGTTTATTACCATACCCAATAGCATCCACAGACACAAAGGTTCTGACCCTTTTCTCAGTCACATGAGTATAAATCACTTATAAGCCTACCTAAACTCATGAAGTTGTAACAGCTCATGCAAGAGGAAAATCAGGTGCTGCAATCTTTTTTCCCTTAATCTCTTTATTAATCTTAGTTTTCATTCGTAAATATGTTCACAAGCAGTTCAATTCATCAGTAACGCTGAACACAAGCATGCAGTACTGCCACCTGATTCAGCTGTTTGTTGAAGTTAACAAAGTATGCATCATCATGAATACAAATGATGCCCACTGTTCACCATTTTTTCTTGCAGTAGCACCTAAGAGGTCATTGGATTTTTCTTTCTTTGCAACTCAAAATTAATTTAAACCAGCATCCTTGGTAAAGGTGAGGGAAAAAGAGTGGCTTAGAAATTAGATTAAAAAAAACCACCCAACAAACCAAATGTAGACTCAGTAGTTTCAATCCTGTCAAGTGCTCAGTGCTTATGTAGAGATATGGCCACCCTTAAACCCAACTGACCCCAGTGTGAAAAACAGAGCAATGTGCTGCTTCTCAGCCATGGAGAGCCATGAAAAATAGCCTGATGCCACAATTTAAGTAAAAGCAACACTAGTACTGACTTGACTAGATTCTGTCAGGAAGCAAATAAGAATTGCACGACAAAGCGGAATGGCTTTAAGCTGAGAGAGGGCAGATTTATAGTAGATATTAGGAAAAAGTTTTTTACTGTGAGAGTAGTGAGACACTGGCACAGGTTGCCTAGAGAAGCCTATGGATGCCCCATTCCTGGCAGTGTTCAAGGCAAGGTTGGATGGGGCTTGGAGCAGCCTGGTCTAGTGGAAGGTGCCCATGCCCAATACAAGGGGGTTGAGACTAGATGATCTTTAAGGTCCCTTACAGCCCAAACCATTCCATGATCCTATGATTGTATTATCTTACTGGTAAACAAGTGCATTGATTTGTGTGCCTGGTCAGATACTGTGCTAGGAGCGATGTATGCCTCTGACATTCCCCCTCAGAAAAGTTTAATTTATATTGCATTTATTCATACATTTTTCCTCAGTAATGATGTAGAGAATCCAAAATTTCAAAGGCTATTTTTTTCTATATATGTATTTCAGACATATGGGGAAAAACAAACAACTCAGAGCTCCTTAGTGTTATGTAACATAGGCAGATGATAATATAGATATGAATTTTGACAGGCTTGGAATTATGTAAGCTACAAACATGCTCTGGATTTTAACCCTCTGCCTGAGCACTCTTCACTCACATGAGTAAATTCCAGCAGTCTGTAAACCTATTTTTGTGAGCAAGTCACCTGCATAGGGATGCCTTGAAGGATCGAGTCCTAAATGAAACATATTAACTAAAACTTTAAAAATATGTTTAGAAATAACCTTGAATTAGGTAATATGAAACAGGGGAAACTAATTTTTATCCTCTGTTAGAATCTGTCTTTCCAGGTCTAGGCAGTTCTGTGAATTAATACAGTGATTTTTGCTTGTGTTTTTTTTCCCCACACCCTCTGTCATAGTTATTAATAGAGGAAAAGGCAGAATTCATGAAATCACAAGGATTCCCATAGAGATAAATCTATAATTATACAATGGCAACCGACAGCTTTTACGTTCATGTTTCAGTTACGTATTTCCCCAAATCTGATCACTGGTATCGGTATATGAGTATGCACAAAAGGCACTCATCTCTTCAAAATACCTGTCAAATGCTTTTGGAGTAGCTGTTAAATCTCAAAAGTATAAGGATGTTTCCAAGTTCACTACCATTTGAGAATCAAAATGGAAATACTCCACCTTTATCCCTGTGGCTGCCTTACAGTGTTATTTACTGTTAAGTTTTCTGCCACAGTGGGTGACTTTAACCTGATTGTGTGATTTTAGCCTGGATTATGATCTACTTTCCTTTTATATCCTGTAATATCACCTGACCAGTATCAGTGGGTCACAGCATTACATTAGAATTGGATACACTTTTCTCTGAAGCAGCTGCATCATTGTTGTGCTAAATAGGGCAAATGCATTAGTTATATTTACAATTTGGTGATTAATTGCCTTCAGAGAGTTTCTCCAAAATGGATGTACTCAGGCAGAAACATGAATGAAACCTGCTTTTATCAGTGAGTTTCAGCCTACAACAGTTAGCGCACAGTGAAAGTTACTTTGCTAGATCTGATATGACTCTTTTTTTTGCTGTCAGAACACTTCTGGGTTGTTTTTAAGATTTTGTTTATTGCTCGTTTACTGTTTGTCATGGCTTAGAAAGAGGCAAACACTATAAAATAGCAGCATCTAATGCAAAATAATTACACATGGGAGCTGCACACAACAGACAGTTAACAGCAGATCATTCTGGAATGATCCTTGTTAGCCTGCATGGAATACTGAAGGGGATAAATATCTCCATTCCATCCTTTTATTGCATTTCCCAACCCTGTCAATGATGCGATCTGAACAGGAAAGAAAAATGCAAACCTAGAACAATTTAGTGGATTCTTCTCTTTCCAGAGGGCAGAGAAGGCGGGGATGGAAGGACTCCTTCCTCCATTTTCCTTATTTCCAGTGTATCTGGCTAAGCACAAGAAGAACTAGAGTGTAAAAAGTGAAATTTAGTAAACATAAAAGAATCAAGCTTTAAAAGTGATGCTTAAGCTGATGGAGACTCCAAACCTGAAGAGCCGTACTCAGTTCCTGCCTAGCCTCCTATCCCTGCAAGCACCTTGCTAACATCACATTTAAGGCAGTCTTCTTGCACTAAACTCACCTTCTGTTTCTAAGCGTCCTGTGAAGTGCCTTAATGACTCTGTTAATTTCCATGCATCCCAGCTAGAATCCAAACACTGTTCCAATGGGAACACCTTTAGGGGTTGTGCTACTCACACAATGCTTGCCTGCTGTCAAAGCCAGATGAGAAGGGGATTGTGCTCTTCCTCTGTGCAACAAATGCGGTGATGATGTTCCCAGGATATGGCAGATCAAGGATTTAAACCTTTTCCCCTCAGAAAGGATTGAAATTTCCCTCTCTACCTGACCAGAGAATTTCTGAAGCAAACTCTCCCCATTCCTAGCATAGCTGTTTTTTCTGGAAAGATAAGAGGCTAATATCCAGCAGGTCAAAAAAAGAAAGAAAGAATAATTCTGAGTCTGTAACCAACTGATTAAGGAATTCATCTCTGATGATGTCCTTGCTGAACATTTTAGTGTTTTATGTAATGTTATTAAATCATTCCCTCAAGCGCATGTCCCAACCAGCAGACTGTATAGTCTGCTCCCCAGTCTCTGATGAGATGGATCTTAAATCTTTTTCAGAGTGTTGCAGCTTCCCCAGAGAATTTCTCTGCCTCCTTATCTGCTGCCTATCCAGTTCCTCAAAAGCAGGTACAGCCTACAGGGAGGGCACTTCCTAGTGAGGCAGGAAATATTGGATGAGGGGTGAGCCTCCAGTCATTGAGCTGCTGTACAGAAGATATATGGCTATTTTCAAAGACGATGGGAGTTCAGCTTTTGAACAAAAAGATACAAGCAGTGTCCACGTTTCCCCACGGGGTGGGGAAAAAAAGGGAGCTTAGGGCTGAGAAGCCCAAATATAAGGGAAAAACTTCACAGTGAATCTCTAAATCCTGGGGGGAAATGAGGTTTAAGACATACTCCGTGTCTGTTACAGTTCCCTCCTAGGTAGCTCTCCTTTAATTCACCACACTGTTTTAGGTTGAATCTGAAACATTAGATTCCATTTGCATGTTGTGGAAGGATCCCTAAGAACATGGTGACATTCAACACAGGCTTCTAGCTTAAACTTCAGTAGTTATGTGTCTGCCAATGAGGTGCACAAGGACCTTGCTTTGTGGTTTTGGAACCTTTGGCGTTTTTTTTCTCCTAGCCCTTCCTTCAGAGGCAGAGTCTGTTTCACTTGCTCTGGTTTTGGTGCAGTGCAGCTTGTACCCATTCCCAATGCAGAAGGAACTGTAGAGTTGCAGTCTGGTCCAAGGATGGAGATGAATGCAAATCTCTGAGTTAATGGTGCAATGAATCTTTAGCATTTTGGTATCAACCTCACTCATTCACACCAGGGATAAAAGGCACCTGGTTGGTCAAAAGGGATCAGGCACAAAAGTACTGAGTACTTGCATTACTTGGAACTAATTATCTTACTAAGGGATCTTACTAAGGCCTGACTGATTCAGAGACTCCCAACAGCATGATTTAGGGACCTGATTTAAAGCCCACAGAGTGCCAGAGAAAGAATACATCAGGCATTAGGATTTTTCAGTGAACCAAAAAGATAACTTCTCAGGACCCTCTTTAGGGAAATCAGTGCTCTGAATCCACATTTCTTCTGAAAGAGAACACAAACATGGGCATCCAGCTCCTCCAGGAATGTCTTGTAGTGAGCTCTGTCACTTTTTTCATTCTGGATACCCAGGTCTGCGGACAGAGATATGTGTGGTACTGCCTAATCTAGAACAAACAATACCACAGATGTGCACAGGGTGAACTGCAAAGCCAGGCAGGCACTGGCTGACAGAGCAGTATTCATTGTGCGGGTTTTGTTTGTTAACAACTATTTTAAGAAGTGCTGCTGTTTCATTTGCAGCTTCTTCTGCTGCAAGGTTTCACGCAGTTAGCCTAGAGGAGAGAGGAAGGCTGCCGAGTTCATTAATTAACCATTGCTGCAGTCTGAAAGAGAGTGGAAGCGTATTAGTGTGAAAAAAAAAGCAAACTAACTCAAGCTATTTTTTCCAAAACTCCAACAAATAACTGTACTTCTCCCAAATAGTCCGTCAGTGTTATCATTTCACATGGTGCTCTCAGTTTTAATCTAGAGAACAGTAACACCAGGTATAAATGAAATACTGTTTGAATTAGTTTGATGGTTTAATTCTTTTACTTAATTTTTCTTATATAATTTTGATTTAATCATTACCTTTTGGATTTTTCTGTATATTTCCTTTTGTTTTAACAGCACAGTCACTTAAAAATAAATTGCAGAAATCCCACTTTAGTGAAATCAATGGAAGCATTCAACAGTGGTAGCATCCTAATTAGTAAAAGCAGTTTGTTTCTTTGGAGGGATCTGATCTCCAGGCATTTTATTATATCTCTTTTGTTCAAAACTCCTGCTTCGTTTACCTGGGAGCTACTCAAGGATGGAGCTAGCTATTCTGTGATGCTTGCTTCAGATCTACCACAACAGGAGCCTCATCCATCGATCCAGAGGTATCATAAAATGCAAATAAAAAATAATAACTAAGACAATGAATCAGCGCAGAATAATTATATGATATTATACTGTGTACCAGGTGTTTTATAAATCTGGACGAAGGGTCTTAGGTAATGAAATTACCTAGATCTCATGGCAGTTATCCAAATAACTGTATAAGATCTGCATATACACATTCTTTTATGCTATAATTCTCTGTCACATGAGAAAGAACTTCTAGTGTTCATTAGAATTAGTAATCTTCATAAACATACTAGAGAGGGTTATAATTGACATAGAAATCATCCCACACGTGCTCAGTATGCATCTAACTTGATGTGCTGGGTATGTATATTCTTTCAGAGGAAGGAGCAGTATTCACCATGGATTTCAGCTATAGACTGAGAATGAGGATCATTCCCATTTCATCACTAAATTTATCACTGGCCTGTGCTGACCCGCACACATCACTTTAGGTTTATGGGCTTTATTTGATTTGAAAATTTGCCTTTCTCAGTTGCCGTAAGATGTGACTAATACGTTCAATTGCTTTGAGGTTTTTGTACAAAACATGCCTATCATCTTCCGTGATGCATCAAAAGAGGAATACTTTATTGACTTCTGTCAGAAACACATTTTTTGTTAAAAAATTAATATACTGAATGTAGTGGAAATTTTTGCATATAACTTTACTCTTTCTTGAAAGGCCTGGCTCCACATAATTCTCTTAAGGGCTGGAATGCATGTCCTAAAAGGAGGGACTAAGGACTCTGGTTTTGTCTAGTTTGGAGGAGAGGACGCTGAGGGGCAACCTCATTGCTCTATGCAGTTTCCTGAGAAGTGCAAGTGGAGAAGGAGGTGCTGATCTCTTCTCCCTGGTATCTGGTGACAGAATGCATGGGAATGGTTCAAAGCTGCATCAGGGGAGGTTTAGACTGTACATTAGGAAGCTTTTCTTTATCAAGAGGGTGGTCAAAAAGTGGAACAGGCTTCATAGAAAGGTGGTCGATGCTCCAAGCCTGCCAGCGTTTAAGAGGTATTTGGACAATGCCCTTAATAACATGCTTTAACTTTTGGTCAGCCCTGAAGCGGTCAGCCAGTTGCACCAGATGATCATATTAAGTCCATTTCAACTGAAATAGTCTAGTCTAGTCTAGTCTGCTTAGTCTGATTCCTTTACGTTAGTCCGTCTGTGCTGAGGGGACTTTGAAGTAGATGCCACATAGTTTATACAAGGTTATGCTTGCAGCACTGGGCTACAGAGGCTGACACCTCCTTAGCTAGCTTTCTTGTGACCACATGCTTCTTGCTTTCATATCCATGCAGTAGACCAGTTTCAGTGAGAAGAATGGAGAAATTTTCCACCTTAATTAATTTGTTGCCTTAATAGACCTATTTCCTAGGATTGGGATCCATTGATTCAAACCGCCACACCTAGAACTGAGGGAAATCAAGTCCTGATCCATATGTGAATACTGTAAACCTGTGAGTAAGAAGAAATGCCCTCCTTCCTGGCACTAAGTGAATTTGTCTGAAGACTGTGGGTCTCATTTCGAGCCCTGTGCAGCTCAAAGAGTTAAGAAAAATTAGGACACATTTCAGGATTCAGTCAATCCCTCTTTCCAAAGGCTTCAGCTGTATTAATTCCAAACAGGGTGCCTGCATCCAACCTGTCAGATGGGAAAAGCAAGTCTGTGACGACTGCTGAAATACATGCAGGAACTGCGGAGGGAGGATTGTTTGACCAAGGCCAGAACAGTGCCTGTGACAGTTCTGGAGGTTTAGCAGCATAGGTGATTACATTCCAAAGACATTCCTTGATGTTGCAGGGATGCAGCCTCCCCTCCTGCCTGCCCTCCTCTGAATTGCAAAGAAGCTGAGTAGATGGTGTATACTTTTATGCCTGACCAAGATGCTAAGCGCACTGGGGCTAGTTCTGTTTAATATCTATCTTTGTCAATGATCAAGATGAGGGGATTGAGTGCACCCTCAGTAAATTTGCACATGACACCAAGTTTTGTGGGAGTGTTGATCTGCCAGAATATAGGGAGGCTCTGCAGAGGGATCTGGAGAGGCTGGATGGATGACCCAAGGCCAGTTGTATGAGGTTCAACAAGGCAAAGTGCTGGGTCCTTCACTTGGTCCACAACAACTGCACACAATACTGCACGTCTGGGGAAGAGTGGCTGGAAAGCTGCTCGATGGAAAAGGACCTGGGAGTGTTGGTCAGTGGCTGGTTGCCAGCTTGTGCCCAGGTGGCCAAGAAGGCCAATGGCATCCTGGCCTGTATCAGCAATAGCGTGGCAGCAGGGCCAGGGATGTGATCATCCCCATGTACTGGGCACTGGTGAGGACACACCTCAAATCCTGAGTTCAGATCTAGGACCTTCACTATAAGAAAGATACTGAGGTGCTGAAGCGGATCCAGAGAATGGCAATGGAGATGGTACAGGGCCTGGAGCACAAGTGTGATGAGGAACAGCTGAGGGAACTGGGGGTGTTTAGTCTGGAGAAGAGAAGGCTCAGGGGGGTCCTTATCACTCTCTACAGCTACCTGAAAGGAAATTGTAGTGAGGTAGGAGGTGGTCTCTTTTCTCAGGTAACAAGTGATAAGATGAGAGGAAATGTCACCAAGTTGAACCAGTGGAGGTTTAGACTGGGTATTAGGAAAAATTCCTTCCCCAAAAAGGTTGTCAAGCATTGGAATGGGCTGCTCAGGGAAGTGGTTGAGTCACCATCCTTGGAGGCATTTAAAAGATGTGTAGGTGTGGTGCTGAGGGACATTATTTAGTGGTGGACTTGGCAGTGTTAGGTTAATGATTGCACTTGATTACCTTAAAGGTCTTTTCCAACCTAAATGATTCTATGATCCTATATAGTACCCTGTACTATATCCTAAAATAGATGCAAAAATTTGTAGCTGATTCCTCCAAGACCTGAAGGTCTTTGAGAGTAGCCAGTAAAAATTGTTCTTTAAGACTCTGGCAGAACTTTAGTCGTATGAATCTTCCCAAGGCTGTTACTGTAAATATTTTTTTATCATTTCTAGAGTGCAGCTAAATGCCACTCTGATGCTATGGTAGTTTCCGTGTTCTACCCAATCTTGAGAGTAATAGCAGCTTGTTGACAACAAGAAGAGAGGAAGAATTTATGCCATGTATTTTATTCCTGCTAATGTAATTGCTTTTGTCTGCTATGTTTCAATAGCCACCTGAGAGGCTACAAGAAATGGCAGAAGAACACATGAAATGTTGCACTTTCTATGTGATGGTACAGGATGATAGGGCCTTCAATAATCTTCTTAATAGCTCTTCATGCTCAGAAAAGATTTTCCAATGACTTATTACTTTCTTTCCTGTAAAAATGTACTTGTGTCTACTTATTCTTAAGGGGTAGTTTTGCACATTGTCGTGATGACAACCACTCTTCTTCGCTATTCTTCCATAGCAAATTATCTAATGTAAGCGTTCACTTACTCCAAATCCCATCAACAATCAAAACAATTGACAGGCTTTAAAGAGAGGAGTCTCGGAGGTAATGTGACTTTGGAGGATTGTAAAAGGCTGTATCGTAACTTTATGCCAATTATTTAAAAGTCAAGGAAAGCACTCATATGCATAAAAAAGTGTATAAGTTTGTTTGATGGCATGAGGCCTTGAAACTTGGCACGGAGAATGTTAAGGTAGCTGCTCTTTTCTCTTCAAGAAGTTAAGAAAAGTTTGCTGGCCAGAACACTTTCCACTGCACCAGAACATACTAACTTACTCGTTGAATTTACAAATGGGCTATCCACATGTCATTTACTGAAGAACTCTTTTGATGATGTACAAAAAGGAAGAGTATTTGAGATCACTTCTGGCTTTTTTCTGCAACACAAGACTTCTATAATTAAACTTGACAGTTGATTTTTTAAAATGCAAAAGCAACCAGTATATCTAATAAAATTGAATAATATCCCATATTTAAATTTCTAAAGGTTCAAAACACTTCATAGATTTGCATATATTTGTATTATATAGATAGAAACACACAGCAAAGGCAATGCTGCGTAATTTCATGCCTTACTCTTTTTTTGTAACTTGCTTTCAGGTTCAGTAATTACATTTGCAAGTCAAAATAATATTTACTATGCTCCTAAAGTTTGTGTATCTCTAAAGAGAGTTTATAGGTGCAATTTCAAAATGGAAAATACACACACCATTAATTAAAAGACATTTTTTCTAATTGCTATCATTAGAAATTTAAACTATAATCTGGAAATCAAACTGCCATCTTCTGGCTAATAGCAATATGGATTCAACAGCTGGAGATCTTCAGAGAACCTGAAAAGTGCTTACCCAGAGCTTAGTGGCCTTTACCATGTAGTGAAAGTTCAAAGAATATCAGACAAAAAAGGAAATCTTACAGTATCCTACAAATAAGGAAAGGATTAAAAATCCAAATTCTAAGCACACACAAATTCTCACAGACTTTGTATGAAGCCTGTGGTCTATAAAACATGGAAGAATACATGGTAGTCATAGCAATTATTCCCAGGATAGTCATCTGGCCTACAGGCCATTTTTCAATGTGATTTAGAGACTTAAAAGCACAGCAGGGTACCAAGTGTCATTTTCAACCCTCCACAAGCTGAGGGACTTCTTAAATTACTGAAGTGGTTACAAGAGTATCTTGTGGGACTCCTTAAGTCCCACGACCTCCCACCAAACTCAATAAACAGTCTTAGATGGTGCATACAACACAAAACTGGTAGGAGAGGTTGATACACTGGATGATCTGGATGATAGCAGTGCCATTCAGAGGAACCTCAGAGGGCTGGAGAATCGGGCTCATAGGAACGTCATGGAGTTCAACAGAAGGGAAATGCACCTATAGCGGAGTAACCCTGGGCATTGGTACAGACTGGCAGCTGATCGGCTGGAAAGCAGCTCTGTAGAGAAGGCCCTGGGGTCCCTGGTAGGCACCAAATTGACCATGAACCAACAACAAAAAGACCAAGAGCCTCCTGGGCAGAACGTTCTCAGTAAGCTGAGGAAGGTGATCCTTCCCCTCTGCTTAGTCCTAGTGAAACACATCTGCAGTGCTGTGGCCAGTGATGGACTTTCCAGTACAGGAGAGACGTGGATATGTGAGTTCAGAGAAGGGCCATGAAGGACCATCTGACAAATAAGGAAAGGCTGAGACTGCTGGGAGTGTTCTGCCTGGAGATGAGAATATTCAGGAGGGCTGGGTGAGGGGAGGGGAGATCTTGTTACTAATGATGGTTTTTAAACGTAATGTTTTCAGCTGCAGTAGATCCTGCTCATTTTCTTGTGTCTCTAGGATAGCCGATTGCTTTAGAGAAAAGGAAGATGAAGGGAGACTGCGACAGCATTCAAATATGTGCAGTGATTGCTACAGAGAAGAATTGTTCTTTGTTTCATCTAGTGCTATCAAAAGATGATGGTCTTAAATTATTGTAAGGAATGTTTACATTAAATAGTAGGAGAAAGCTTGTAACAATAAACTAATAACAATAATTTAAATGACCTCATTTTTCTTGGGAGGCTTTACCCTGAGGTATAATTAAGCAATTTACAGAGGCATTTTTTTAGGAGTGATTTAAATAGTACCCAGGACCTGGGCCTTGGGCTAAATAACCTGTCAAGGTCCTCTTGTGCCCTACTTCCTATAATTAAATGATACTGGCTCCTAATTCTGGCTATGCTGCAAAGTATTCTCACCACTACTTTCCAAAGGAGTAAACCATTTTGCATTTCTAATGACTGCTATACTGAGGTTGATGGATTAGTCTGAACTAGGTTCATTTATGTAGCCTGAAATACTACAGCATCAAGGATTTATATTTGTGGTTCACTAAGGACATGTTGGATGAACTATTAAACAACAATATTACTGATGGTACAAAAAAATGGCAGAATCTAATTGCCTCTTCCAAGATGTTAACAACTGGTGAAAGGACTGTATTGTCAATAAAATCCTGCTGAAGGCTAAGAAACAGCAAGGAGTGAATCTGCTGAATAACAAAGGGTCATTTTTACCCAAAGAAAAATTTTCTTCAGGTCATCATCAGCTCATTTTATTTGACCTTCAATCTTCCTCCTCTTATGTCATTAAGATGGTCTGATTTGTTTTATTTTTATATACATACTTACATACATATATAAATATATTCAGAGGATCATCAGTACATTCTGTTCATTTATACATTTATGATACATATGCCATTTAATCACAAAGGATAAGAATTTTCCTGGTTGTTCCTGCTCTAAGCAAAGAATGTAAGTATCTGTGTACGTTAGAAGATATGGTTATTGTCTCTGAAATCTTTAGGAGTACAGCCAGCTTTAGAAATAGCCTTAGATAACACGGTACACATGAAAATATTAGAAATAATATAGGCATCTAGTGCCATAAGTAAATACAGAGATTAGTTCATGCTTGCTGCATAGCTGGAACTTTGTTAAGAGGTGGAAGAGTCTTGGCTTTTCCTTTGCATCTATATCCACCCTACACTCTGGGAAACCTCATGAGATAGCTTGTCTCTTGCAAAGTTTCGCCATGTGTAACATCCACAATGGGTCCATTAGACCTGAGGCTGCTTTCTGTTACAGGAGTAGCATAGCACATTTCCTAGGGCAGAGCATCCCACTCTTCTGGAAAGCAGGGAATTGAGCTTTTATTTATGAACAGGCATTCCTTCTTCAATAAAGAAAAAGGCCTTAGCAGAACACAGTTGAAATTCAGGGAACATGGTGGCTAATGTTCTCTTCAAAAGCAATAGACTCTAACCTTGCCAGGAGATTTTAATCATGTTTTCTCATGTTGTGAAGGGCAATTCAGTCTTCAGCAAAATGCCTTTATTTCTAGACTATAAAATCGGTATCAGCAGTTCAGAACAACTATACAGACACTTTTACTGAAAGATTTTTAGACAACCATTTCTACTCCTGCCAGATACAGGAAACTCTTTGAAAGATGAATACTTTGAAGATTCATGCTGTGTTTTCTGTTCAGAGTAAAGGATGGAATAAATCACACGTGTGAAATACAAGTGCTCTTGTTCTTCTAAGTGAAAGTAAGGTGATAGGTAGAGGTAGGTCACCCTGGGGGTCTTTTTATTGTTATAATCATTTTGAAGATGCACACATTGACATTTTATAGATTAGGATGCATTTTTCCAGGAGTTCTTGAATGATCCCATCCAAATCCTGTGGTGCTGCTGCTGTTCCTGCAAGTCCTGGACTGGATTGGCCACCTCTCACAACTACAAGTCCTGCAGATCAGCAATACCTGCCCTTGTGAGCCAGCAAAGACTTTTTATTCAATACTGATGTCAGCAGGGGCTTTTATCTCCCAAACGAAGGATTTTGAGACTCTGGGTGGCCATGACTTACATTTCAGTTTCCAGTTAAATTCAGTGGAAACTGGAAGCAGAGAGCTATCATATGCTGCCCACATTCTATTGGTGTATTCTGAATCTATAATATCTCTAGGTAGCCACATTCTCACTGCTGAGTGTGACCAGAACTGTTCCAATCTAAGAAAGACATTTGCACACCTATAGGGCTGAGCTACCCAGCAATGTAGAAGTTGCACCTCTTCACTACTAACTAGAGAAAGATAAAAAAATGTGGGGATTAAGGGTTTTTATATAATCTGACAAGATCTAAAGATTTTAAAACGGACAGACACAGACACACACATTCATTGGTTTTCACTAAAGAAATACTTTAAAATAGCCCTTCATAACACTTTTCTAGTTCTCCATATTTAGCCAGCCCATCTCTAGATATTGTTCCCAAATGCTTTTTAATATAATCTTGTGAGGTATTTAATTTGACTGGTTCTACTTTTTCTATTAAGAATTTTCTCCTTAAAGAAAGAAATTATTGCCATGGCTTAGATTTTTTTCTCATTTTTTATAAACTCTTTGTGGAAATAATACAAAGAAAAGTGTCAGAAGGCAACAAAGAAGGTCAAATGAATGACAAAAACTCATTTACAGTACAACTACATTATATGTTTATTTCATGTATGTTAGATTTAGGCTTACATAATGATTAATCAAGCTGACTTTAACACATGGATGTGGGTGTTCATGAGGATGGCAACATGAAGAAGTCATTTGTGCTTATTCATAGTTTTACCCAGATTTTAATATAGGTTACTCATGCATGTCCTGTACAGTGTCGGCCATCAGATGTCAGCTTAATATTGACAACTGATATGTTTGTAGTGCTGTCTGTAAGACATGGTTTTAATTGCTTTCAGCAGTGCACTATATAAACAGAAAGAATAATGCTTGAAAAGTAGGGCCTGTTTGGGTCTTTACTTTCCTTTAAGAACAGAAATTCTTATATTTTGCAATTTGAAACATTTGTACGTACCTTGGAAGGGGTGTATCTGGCCAATGTTGACTCTCTGGATGGCAAAACTTATGCACTAAGAACTGATTTCATCCTTCCAGGAAAAAAAATCACACTGTTATCAAGCAGGACACATAAGTGATTCCCTAGGATATCTGAAATGCTTCATTTCACTTGTGTTCTGATAGCTAACAGACCAAGATTGTTGGAGGAAACTGGTTAAAAAGCTATCAGAGCCAGAAGGCCTATCTACATCAAACAACAGGCTTTGGATCAGGCATGAAACTAGAATGTGTGTCACGCTGTCATTATGTGTGTCCTTTCTCCTTGAGTCCTTTCATAGCTTTAACTGTTATCACTGTATGGCTTCTAGAAAACATCAGCCAATTGGGAAGATCAGTTTATAAAATTGATTGTCTTTGGTTTTCTTTTGTAAGGGTCAGACATTATGTTCTCTTCATTGCCTGAAATTCCAGTAAGAAATCCACTTTGACGGCTAATTCTTGACCTAAATTCTGGGATGGCTTTTGTGTCACTGAGTAGGTGCCTTTAAACAACCTGAACTGCAAGATGTGGATGGCATCTGTGGCTGTGCATTGGATCAAACCCTGTCTGAACTTGCACACAGCTATCAGGGAGGTTGTGAGTGCTCCGTCCCTGGCGGTGTTCAAGCAAGGCCAGGTTGGATGAAGCCTTGGGTGGGATAGTTTAGTGTGAGGTGTCCCTGTCCATGGAGGGGGGTTGGAACTAGATGATCTTGAGGTCCTTTCTAACCCTAACTATTCTATGATTCTATGATTCTATCCTGATATAGGCTGTTCGAAGGCCTTTTCTTGTTTATGTCCATCAAGATTTAATAGCCTCCAGCAGCTCTCTCTAGTATCAGCAGGATTCATCATTCGACATCAGAGACAGTGGTTGTTTTGTCTTGCATCACTTATTTAATATTCCACAAACAGTCCAGTGTCTGTTTCTCATGCTTACACAATCAGTGAAAACAAAAGCATGGCTTATATTGTCAGGCAAGGAGAACTTAACCCACAGCAAATATCAGTGTTTCATGTTAATCCCATCCTTGTTTTATACCAGAATAAGTCACTGCCTTCAAAAGAATTAGTCCTAGGTCACACCACTGTCAATGCAGAATGAATCCTGTACCATATGTCTCCTCTGCTAGCAAAGAGACAGAGGAAACCTAATACTTCATTATTTGTCTGTGGCATATTTTGCCAGCCAAAAGACTGAATCAACTTTTTCCCACAGCACTCTCTGTACTTTTGATGTCAGTTTGACTTCTTCCGACTCACCACACTGAAGCATTCACTGTGACTAATAGCAAAACAACACCCACAGGTTTCACAAAGGAAAAGGTTTATCCTTGCCTAACTCTCTGAGATAAACTTTTAATCCAGCTGGTCTGGAATGCTGTAACCTCACAGCTTTTGTCTGGTACATTTCCATTTGCTTCCATGCCCTTTCTCTATTTTCTCTCCAGGATAGTTCCTAGTTAAGAGTTAAAAACTTTGAGATAAAGAATCTTCTTGAAGTCTTTAAGGAGGAAATTGATTCACATTAGATAGTTAGCAATAAAATTCCCATTGAATATGGGTGATTCATGTGTTCCACTGTACTTAAACTATGTTTGGCTCAGCTCTGGAGAACAAAGGCTCCTGGTCCCTGTTACCCTGTGTCCAACTACCCTAAAGTTTTCTCTGTTGGTTCAAAGGCTTTCCATTTCCTAGAGTCTCACAGGGTCATATCAGCACTGGTTTTCTGTGTGGTTAAGGATGCCTGAAATTCTCTATACACTGAAGTCAGTCTACAGTCCACTACCTTTATGCTACTCAGGATTTCTCCAAAGTAAAGGGAGGCCTCAGGTGCTGTGATCTGCCATGTTTACAGCCCAGTGTTAGCATCAGGGATGGCTGAGGAAGTAAGTGCTTGGGGGGTTTGTTGATTTTTTGTTTTTAATATTTTCTAGGAAAGTACTCTAAAAAGGGAATTGCTGGAAATTTGGTTTTCAGGGGATCATCACAGTCAACAGTAAAAGGAGAAACTGAGGAAAAAATAAACACAAGGAATATCAAATTGCTTTCATTGAGGTTTTCAGGTCACTTTTCCAAAATCAGTTTAAAATGGAAGCAGGGCAGCCAAAATGGGAAATTTGGAGAAAGGAGATATTTTCCTTGTTTATTTCTGGGCTAGCAAGCCTACAGCCTGATCTGGGAACTGTAATCCTATTCTTGTTGTCTCATGCTTCAGTCAGTTGTAGATTCAATGGTAGGCTCCACCTCTAATGACACCAGGGCAAAACTACAGCACCTTTACAGGTGCAGCTGCGGGAAAGATTCAGCCTCGCCATTGGCCTTTAGTCAAAAATGCCGATAATAAAGTGTAAAGAGCCTTTGTTTCCAGCACTTTTTTGATTTGGGGTGAATACTTTGAAAAAAGAACAACTGTGGGAAAGGTTTGCTTGACAGCAGGTGTCACTGATTAACACAAACAGCTGATCAGACGTTTCTTTTCAGTGTAGAATCAGGCTTTGAAGGACAAGGGCTGTTTGGAAAAGAACACTAAACACTATGATATTCCTCATGTATTTTTCATTACTAGTATTTTCAGTACTATTCCTATTAAACCAATTTACTTTTTAATAGGTATTAGTCTTACTCTCACCCCGACTGCAAGGGCTTTCATACGGCTGTCTTTATTCCTTGATAAAGAGTCTGAGAGTAATTTAAGACCATCATGTTTTGCTATTGCTTTCTTTTTCCACTGCGCTACCAAAGGGGGAAAATGATTTGCAGACTCCTGCTTCTTTAGAATCATAGAATCATAGAATAGTTAGGGTTGGAAAGGACCTCAAGATCATCCAGTTCCAACCCCCTTGCCATGGGCAGGGACACCTCACACTAAACCATCCCACACAAGGCTTCTTTCTTTCTTTCTTCCACCTATGGCCACAGCTTGAAAATTCAGAGGAACACACACTTGGATAGGAATGAAAATGAAAAGCTTCTCTGTTTCTCTTGTGCAGTCTATTGTAATAACACTGTAGAATGCACTGTGGAAGTGTCACCTGTACACAAATCTTAACAATTGCCAGTTCTATTGGAAAGAGACATGGAGTATGTACTGCAGGCAACTGCTGGAACATGCGTACAATTGATCAGATGAAACCAGCAGTGAAGTGTGTCAGGAAAGATGAACTGCTGTCAGCCCTGCAATGTAATTATTGTTCACTCAGTTTTGACATTCTCCTTTGGATAAAAGCCATTATCTAGAGCAATAAAAACAGCTGTGCAGAACACCACCCCAAACTCACTTAGCAGAAGTGCAGACTTCTTAATTCTGTTTTCCTTAAAATGTAGTTAAACTCTTTCCAATGCTGCAGAGCAGCTTTGATGAATGATTTTTTTTCCCCTTACCATTACTCCTAATAAGTTGTATAATTCATTAAAGGAAGTACTCAGAGTTCTTCTGCCTTGGCTGTCCTGCATTGACTTAGGTACAAGTACTGAGATAATTTGAGGAAAATTTTCAGAAGTTACTTTCACTTTAGAGATCTGAGATTTAGGGTGTTGCTCACCCTGAAGCCCAGTGATGCTCTCAGATGCTTCCAGACCAGGTGTTAGCTGGAATTTTTTGTCACTGTGAAGATATTTGTGATAGGACAAGGGGCAATGGGTTCAAACTCAATCAGGGGAAGTTCAATTAGATATAAAGAAGAAGTTCTTTACTGTGAGGGTGGTGAGGCACTGGAATAGGTTGCCCAAAGAAGTGTTAAATGCTCCATTCCTGGCAGTGTTCAAGACTGGGCTGTGCAGAGCCATGGGTGACATGGTCTAATGTAAGGCATCCCTACCCATGGCAGGGAGATTGGAAATAGATGATCTTAAGGTCCTTTCCAACCCTAACTATTCTATGATTCTATGTGTAATGCCTGGTCCCCAAATACTGGCCTATCTGAATTGGGAGAGTTATTTAGAATTCAGATACCCATTTATGTAATGCAAAAGGAAAAAATCAGCATTTGGTAAGTGTTGCTTTAAAAAACAACTCAACAGGAATATTTTTTGTAATTCTTAATATCTAGGATGTTGTGAGTGTGCTTCCTCATTTCAGAGTAATTTGTTATAAATCTTCCTTTAGATGCTGTAACTTTTATTAGGAGTAATTCATTCTCTAGTAGATTTAAATGGAATGTGGCTTCTATTGAATGTAAGTAAGGGAGATCAACTTCTGCACGGAGAAAGTGTAGGGAAAATTTCAGTGTCAGATTGAGATTAAAAAGGCCAAAATATGGAAGTGCAGAAAGGGAAACTCCACATCTGTTTGTACTCCCTTCTGAGCAATGAGAGGAAGACTATCATCACTTCCTTTCTTAAGCTACCCTGACTACCATGGGCTGCTCCCAGTGTGTTCTCTGTGGTGCAGGCATTTGTGCTGTGTCTTGTGTTTTGCTGTTTTTTTTTTGTGGGTTGTTACAGGATCTACTCCTGTTTTGACAACACAAGCAACTAAAAGTAATTCTGTTGTACATATACTATGGTTTCAAGGTTGTGCGTATTTGGAGAAGAAGATGGATCCCTGTCTGAGCCTTTCATGTTTACTTAAACACGCCAAACAAGGTGATGCTTTTGGACAATAAAATAATGACATCTGGAAATTTTGGCTATATATTTCTCCTTGTAATTACCATGAAATGCAGTTGTCTCCAAGTAGAAGGAAAAGGTACCTAACCAGCACACAGAAAACACTGAATAAAGAGGGTTATTTGCTTCAAAGAGTAAGACTGTTCATTCTAAGTAGGAACATTTCAGGTATCTGTAATAGCATCCTGTGTGCCAAATGATGACAAAAGAGTGCTGTGTTGCTCAGTGCACAAGGAGACATGATCACCAGATTTCATTGTGTGGTTCAGGATCAGTTCCTAGACATGGGTCAGGGAGTTCAGGAGGTTACCCTGTAGCCATGGAAAAGTTACTAAAAATTGAAAATCGTTTACCCATCTCTCTCCATTCGCCTGTATCCATGGGCTATGACCCTACTATTGACATTGTCCTAGGCACATCTAGTCACTTTAACAACTATAAAAAGACAAATACCAACAAAAAGTTATCCAAAGTCACAGAATACATTTTCTTTCATGAAGATGATGCCTGAATCATAAATTTTAGGGAAACTCAAGGGCAGTTAGAAGAGATGTGCTGAAAATTATTTGCCATTTGGGGGTGCTTGATGTCACTAGCAGGGTTATGTATTTGCTTGACCATTGCTGTGTATCATTCAGTTTCTGTCAACCCTTACCTGTCTGATGTGATATGATATTTCTGAAAGACCTTTTGTACCACACCATGATGCAAAAGTCTTGCCATAGTTGATAGCTGACTTATCAAATTGTATAGTTTGAGCCGCCTATGAACAATTTAATCAGACATTCATTTTTTTAAATTTCTAATAGATTCAATGAAAGGAAAAGCAAAAAGGGAATAGATGTTTTTCTAACATCAAATTAAACTCTTGTTCTGAATATTCAAGATACATATTTCTGAATGATGTTTTGAGCTAGAACAATTGATTTCATGCAGAAATGTCATTGTTCAGAGGGAAAATGGTCTTTGTTTTATAAATCATGAGCAGCGCAGGAGCAATAGGCGTGTTAGGATATTCTGCAATAAAATGGAGAAAATAAGACCAGTTACTCTCACTGAGTATGAGTAATTCCTTGGGGTACCCCCTGTGTTTTGATAAGGCTAACCTGTCTTGCAGGATTTCATGCACATTGAAGACCAGACTGTGTCCTCAAGCCCACAGTGAACACCTCTAATGCCTGCTCTGAAGCAACAAGACCGGGCTTCTTAAAAGGTCTCACCTCTGCTAGAGGTGCAAATAAGATCTGAGTTCTTGAAGAATCAGACAATGTTTCCATGGGAGGTGTGCACGTCTGAAGTAGTTCTAAACACAAAGTCAGGAGGTGACAGTGACGCAAATAGCTTCTTTCACATTTAGCAAATCAGGTGTAAGTGGAGTAAAGCACTGCTCCTAATTATAATCTTCTCAGGTGTGTGATATGTTCCTGTCTTCCAGTAAATTGTCTATGTAGATCACTCCAGAGGTATTAGTGCATTGGAAGATACAGAGTATCAGGGACAGATGAGCTTTCTTTAAAGTCATAGCAGCAGTTTCACACCTTTGTGGAACAAGCTGGTTTCCAGTAAGTGTTGCTGGAGAAGCTTCCACAGTCTAAACCAAACAAAAACCCCTCTATCACGGCATTTAGCAGTTAGACTGAGTAGAAGTCAGAAGGAACGAACCTGCTGAATAAAAAACTCCTTACAAGATGATTTAACAATAAGGCAACAATGATTTCAGTTTAATGAGTTGGAAGGAGTGCCAACTATGAATGTTCACGTGCTTCCTCTCCCTGTGGAGGCTGTGCTGTGAACTCAATCAGACGACTGCTTTAGATGGGAAAATCACTGCCAATGCCAAATGTTTGTTTTTGAAGTTGGCCGAGTTCCCTGGTATAGTTCACAGTATGGTCCCACAAATAATTGATCTGGCATGACAAAGGGGAATCTGTACTGAGGGATCAAGGTGGACAAGAGATACAGGTACTTGCTAGTTTTGCTGCCAGGAACTTTGATTCATAAAATCATAGTCTCAGCTGGAGACAGAGGCTTGCTGCAGCCCAGCAGGAAAGAATGGTGGAGTCTGTGCTGCCAGATGTTTCTATTCTATCCAAAGTAGAACATTTTGGTCTCAAATTCCACATTTTTCATACAAACCCAAGCAAGGGGGTGTTGGAGAAGGGAGAGAAGGCAATGGGGTTTCTGAGACACTTTAGTTACAAAACCCAACCTTGTGACAAGATGCTATTTTTAGTTAAACAGCTAATAATAAATCAAAATGCTTCTTCAAACCTAATTAACCTATAATAATTACCATAGCAACCAGTTCTTTATGCAAAACATGTTGAAAACACTCTTAAAGAAGCACAATAGCTTTACTTTCCCAGTTTTCCCAAAACAGAACTACTCTAATCCACTGTTGAAGATAATCTAAAATTAGAAAACAAAATAGAAAAACAATTAAATAATTCTCATAAGCTCATTTCAGGAATTAATGAAATTGCTGCTCTTTAGGACTGATTTGTCTTGAGAATGTCCAACTGCAGACTACATTGGAAACAATTTCTTCACTTTTCAGCTGTGTTTTGCCAAGTTCAGCCCCAGCACTGCTTTGTTTCTATGCAGCAGAACAAAATAACCTGCTGAAGAGATTCATAATAAGTTTATTTCTCTAGAGCACACTAAGGTTTGCTTCTGTAGTAGCACTTAAGTTCAGTGTCCTCCTGGATTTCAGAACTGTTTCCAAACTTTTTTAGCTTTCTTTCCTCCACTTCCACTACGCTTTCCATGTGAAAGTATACTACCATTGGTTCAACTATTCATAATGAAAATTGTCTGTAGCAATTATTGTCTTTTAGGGCTAGCTGTGAACTCATTCCCGGTCTGTTGAGTTTTTTCCTATGTATTCACATTTCCTCAGGTTACAGGCTCTTTGGAAGTGCTGGGGTCAGTGACTCAGTCAATCACTACACACTCCGTACATGTCGACTAATGGCAGGTCTTAGAAAGCACTGAATAAGGAGACTCTACAGCCAGCCTAATGGCTTTATACCCCCTGATGGAAAATTGTACCTTTTCAAAGAGGTAAATCACAGCAAAATTGAAACACAATTTAGTCATGTTTTTTGAAATTTTGAAACTTCTGGCATTTGCAAACTCTTCCTTAACTTACCCCTAGTTGTTCATAAACTCACAGGATTCTGTGTAAGCTCCAAATGAAGGCAAACTCAATTAGGTGCTTTTAGTAGCAGAAATGCCTACAAATTGTTGTTATGCTTAGCCTAGCTCTGCTCTCAGTAACTCACCTGTATCCTTCTGAATTTCCTGTTTCCTGAATTACGTTCAATTCTGTTAAAAAGCTGCCTGTGGCTGATTCACCTACCACTTTGCTACAGACTTGTGAGCTACTTTACCATCTTTTCAATTAATTTCCCTTTTCCTGTTCTCTTACATTACTATCTTGTACCTGCTCTGATTGATACTTCTTCCTGACCAGCTGTGTCCAGTGCCTTTTAATGGTTTCTTTGAGATCTGGTGGTTCCCAAACCAACTCACAATATTATCCTGGTTTCAGATGTCTTGGCAAAACCCTGTTGATACAATGAGTGACAGATAAAAATGAAATTATTTGAAACAAAGTGTACTGTCCAACTTAATCTTGGCTTTCTTGTCTGACCGGTGGCCTCTCCTTCCATTGCCTTTGGTTTTGGCTGGTTTTCATATTGATTTTTCGAAGGGCTCCGAAGTGCTTGTATGAGGGAAACTTTATAAATGCAAATTTGTTTGACAAGTAAGTGTTTTCTCTGTGAACTAAGCTATTAATCACGTCCTATGAGAAATATAAGAATCAGAGGTTTGGAGTAAAAATTTTAATGATTGCTTCTAGCTATCTGCATGACCTTGTCAAGAACCTTCTTTAGCTCTGCTCCTCCTGTTATGCAGTTATATACAACTGCAGGTTCATCAGGGACAGTGCTGATCCTTAAACAGATACTCGCAAGCAGCATGGTGATAGGTACCTTTTTGTTTGCATTATTAAGTATGCAAGGAGAAGACCTAACCAGAGCCCTATTTAACCTCAAAACACATCACTCATGGCCTTTTAAGATCACTTGCCTTCTCTGCTACAGTTGCTTATTTGTGTGCTGTGCAAAGTACAAAGAGACCTCACACATAAATCACTCAAAAATGCTGTGAAAAGATTTTCTTTTTCTCATGTTATACCTTGGCTTTCCTACTGTGTGATCATTGATTATACTCAGGTCAATCAAAAAGACATGAAACTGTGTGCATCATGTAAAATCAGTCTGCCCTAGCTTGTGGCCCTGATAGGCAGTAGAAAATCCTGCAAGACTTCTGGAATTGGCCACAATAAACTGCAGAAAAAAGAGCGTCAATGAGAGACTCAGCTCTTACACGTCTTTTTCATTCTTTTGTTAACAAGAGCAGTAAATTGTATCCTTGCAAGGCATAGTGCTTTACTTTTTAGATTGTTTTCTGTCAAACTGCTATGTAAGAAAAGCAGATTCTGTCTCTGCTTAAACTGTTGTTTTACCTGCAACATGTTTTCCATAATTCCCTTTGTCCAAATCAAATTACGTGCTCATGAAATCTAATTGAAGGCCAAATTCTACTGCATTTGCTCTAAGGAGATCTGCTGAAGTGAGTGGCACTAGTCCTGAGTATTGGCAGAAGTGGGTGACTGAACTGGGCTCATGGGGAATTTGCAATTGAATTTACGAGCAAACAAGAGCTTCCTGCCACTGCTTTCACTGTTGAAATGCACATTTCAGATGCTGTGAAAGGCTTTTCTTTTTTTTTTCACCCTATATTCCAGCTTTCCATGTGTGTAAGCATTGATTATCTTCAAGTCAGTCAAAAAGGTATGAAATGTAGACTTCTCCAGCCACCTACAGCTGATTTCAGTTGTTCTCCTGAACAACATAATTCTGAACTGGTCTTATCTAATGTCAGCTCATCATATGGCTCTTAGTAAGCGGCACCAGAAAGGAGTTATCTCATGAGCTGAATTATTGCATTCACTGTTTTATCTTGGAGCAAAGGCAGAAAATGTCTGGGGCAACCTGTCTCCGGTAAAGCAGATAACCGGGAAGAAGCAGTAAGCACAGAGGTGGAATAGTGATAAAACAGTGAGACCAAATAGTCTCAAATTTGTCCTTTTTAAAAAAATAAAAGGGGTAATGCTATAAGTCAGTAAAATGAGTAAGAGGCAGATGAATTGGGAATGATTAGTCACTTTTCCAAGCATGACAAGGCCCTCAAATGATAAGGCTGTGAATTAAAGCAAAAAAAACAACAAAACAAACAAAGGAAACAATTTTATCACAAAGTGCTTAATAACATTGTAGAAATCTTTGTCGTTGAACACTATAGGGCCAAAGGTACAATTAACCTTACAGTCAGAAAGGTATCAGAAAAAGTTAAGTATAGAGTATGCCACCTTCAGCTCAGAGACGCCATGAACCACAGAATCCTGAACGCCAGGAAAATGCAAGGATCATGCTAATTGCACCCTCTTTCTCACAAGCTTTACCTGGGCATCTATTACTAGCAAAGGTTAAACAAAAATTCAGCTGGAGACAGGATATTAATTCTTATTCAATCGTGGCATATAAATTGTAGATGAATATCCTATACTATTATAGAACAATACTCCAGATTCAGAAATACAGAAATATGTGAAGCTAAAGTGTCTGCCAGATGCATTTAGTTTGATATCAAATTTTACTTTCAAACCCACATGAATGTGAGGAATGAGACCTGGAGATCTGAGGCAAAGCATCACAATGAGATTAGGTGGTTTTGCTTAATGTTTTCTCTCTTCTGTTAGGAGAAGCAACATTGATTATAAGATAATACTGCAAAAATGCAGCCTCTAGCCCACAGTGTTCTACAAGCACCAGTTCTGGAGTGTTCAAGAGTGTTTTGACAAAACATCTCTGAATGCTTGCTTTATTCGTGTACTCATATATACTCTTTGTCCTTGTACTCCTACCTGGGCACTCTCTGTTTTTTGCTGTCAGAGACAGCATCCTGCATGAGAAACGCTTGATCTGCCCTGACCTGGCTGTTCTTATGTCATGAGCCTGGTGGCTTTGCTGGGCAGGTGATGTGGCTGCAGGGTAATGCAGCCTCCTCCTGCTCCACGGCTGGTCTGCTGGTGAGAGAGAAGTGTGATCCTACAAGGCAGGGTGCACTCAGTGGGCCCTCATTAGCACAGTGGCTCTGACTGGACCTTGTCAAGAAGATGGGGAGCTGCAGTTTGCCAATTCTCAGCTGGTTCACTGTGTCCCAATGACTTCTTTTCTTAAGGCAGCAGTCAGGGCAGCTTGGCCCTATATGCTGCGTTTGAACACTATTAATGACTTCTGGACTTATTTTTGACTCTTGACCCTCTCACAAGTTAGAAAAAAAAGGCAGGACAAAGTGGAAACTTAGAGGAATTCACATAAATTTGCAACCTGCAACAGGGATGAGGTGTTGCATGAAGCTGCTGAAACTGCAGGTCTGTGTTCTGTCTCTAGTGTATGAAGATATTAAAAATTTCTTAGTTTCCCCACACAATCTCCACTTCAATGGTGTCAGTGTGCCCTGTCTCACAAATATCCAGAGCACAGAGGTATCAGTAAAAGACGAATAATCCACTTCAATTTACATTGTCCAAGGATGCACTCCCATTTGGCTCTTTAAAGTTCATAATGCAAAGGAAGAAGCTGTGATGCACCCTCTACAAGGAAAAAGAGTGCGGCTCTGACGTAGACCGCAATGAAGAAAAGGTCTGTGTACACAGGCATAAGATATGCAAGAATTTGGTTATCCTTTCAGCCTCTCCTGTTGAGTGATTCAGAATTCAGATTGTGCAAGATTATGCTTTGGCATCAGCTGAAAATGAATTCATTTAATTTGGTCAATAATAACAGAATAACTATTACCACTGATATTAATTCTTAGCTAACTGGCGCTCTGTGTTTTCCTTAGTACGGCTTTCTTCTCAAACTAAGCCATGGAACAAATCACAGAGCTGCTTTTGTAAAAGAGCCTGTGCAAAACCAAATGGTTAATTATGTTTGCAATCATTCCTGACTAAAGCCCTGTGTGTCATTCCTTGGAAACATCATTCGTGGTTCATCTAGAATTTAATGCCTCCAAATACTGCATATTTCTCTCTCAAAGCAGAGAGAATTTTACACTTTTGATGCCTCTAATTAAGATCAAAGAGATTCTTCTACACAAACTTTCCTAACCATTATTTTTACAGCCTGTATGACTGCAGAGCAGTTGTTCTCTATCTCTTTCTTTTTCTCTTTCTCTTTCTAAACAGATATTGCTTCTTCCCCTGTTTGATCAAACCTTATTTGTTCTTCATTGCAGATAGCAGCTCAAGCAGTGCTATTTATGTGTATGAACACTGCAGGAATCTTCATTAGCTACCTGTCAGACAGAGCGCAACGTCAAGCCTTCCTGGAGACCAGAAGATGTGTAGAAGCCAGACTGAGACTAGAGACAGAAAATCAGCGACAGGTATTGGAGAAACAATCCTATCTTTTTATTAATTAGAATTTATAATTGCACAAGACTGGGCTTGCTGACTCCCATTTGGTGCCACCTGATTTGTGCAGGTTAAGTGAGTTTCATGCTGTTATTTGGCTGGTGCATATTGAACTGATATGACATCTGAAAGATCTTCACTGGGAAAGAGGATGAATAGAGAATGGCTGTTCATTGTTCTTTCCCATAAGAGAAGAGGCCATCAAATGAAACAGCAACTGATAAGTGTTTAAAATCGGTTCTTTACACGAGGGGTTAAACTGGGGAATTTCATGTTTCAGAGTGTTGTGGATACTAAAACTCTTATCAGTTAAATGAAAACTAAGCAAGTTCATGGTAGTGAACTCTGCCTAGGCAGAGAAAATACTAAAACATCACCTCTGGCTCACAGATGAATTTTTGGAGCTGAGAGGCCATTGCAGCGAAGTATCACTATGTACTTCCTCTGTTCTGAACGCTTCCGTAAAAGTCTGCTTTTGGCTACTGTGTACAGTAGCATACTGGGTTAGGTAAACTTTTTATCCGAGCAAGTATGGCTGTTCTTAGATACATCATCTTTTCCAATACAGAATAAGAGGGGTTGAATAAAAAAATTTTGCTGCTTTTGCTTTTTTTTCTTTTTATACCAAGTGAACATAAATGAGATGTAGCATGGAATACATGTTTTGCATCAGAAAGTTCCCTGCTGTTTGAAAACTTGCACTAAGGTCAAAATACATAGTGTGTGTGTATATATATATGTTACACTGCTATTTCATGAACTCAACCATTCATTTTGTCCTGTTGTATAATACATGTATTACTTCTCAATTTTATTTCAACTGCTTCTTCAAAGTCATGCAGAGATCTAGGAAGATGTCATATTCTAGACTTTACTGACTAATGACTCAGTATGAATGCATGACTGTGCTGAGTAATTCAAGTTACTTGTGCCAGAACACCAGATGTTGCAATAGGATGGGGGATGATGGTTTTAAACTAGAACAGGTGAGATTCAGGCTGGATGTGAAGAAAAAATTCTTTACAATGAGGGTGATAAAATACTGGCACAGGTTGTCCAGAGAGGTGGTGGATGTGCTATTCTTGGAGACATTCAAGGCCAGGCTGGATGTGGCTGTGGGTAACCCGATCTAGTTGAAGGTGTCCCTTCTAATTGGAGGGGGGTTGGACTAAAAGGTCTTTGAAAGTTCTTTCCAACCCAAACCATTCTATGACTCTATGATCTTTCCAGCCACTGCTGACTGAAGAGGCTCAGAGGGATGTTATCTGGGATGCTTTGTTGTCATTTTGTCTGGAGAACCACATTTTTATATGGTTTGGTTTTGGGGTTGGTTTTTGGGTTTTTTTTTTTTTTTTTCATTTTTCTTCTTTCTAATCTTTTATAAACTAATATTTTAAACTTGACTTTTGCAATTTTCGGATGGGAAGTTTGTTCTAAAACTCTTCATAAAACACTAGCAATAATTTCTCCCTGTTCCAGATGATTCTGAGAATTTTCCATTAGAATTGTTTGCTGAATTTTTTTTTCTATTAGAAAATTTAAGGCAGATATTTTCCATTTGGGTGGGTTTAGAAAGAATCAGACTTTGGGTTTTTTTTGTTTGGTTTGGTTTTTGTTGTTTTTTTTTTTTTGTGAGGGGTGAAGTAGGAGCTGGATCTGAAATACTTGTTTTTAATCATTTAATGTTGAACTCTGCATTTTGTCATGGCTAAGTGCCTTGCAAGGCTTCAGGGTTGTGCTGTCCCTTGAAGGCAGAACTCGACTGAAGTGCTACCTTATTGTAGTTGAGACTCACCCATAACTAAACAAAGTAATGTGTCACGGGTATCATATGACTGGAAATGCATGTGGGAAAATGTAGTTGGGCCAACAAAAATCCCACAAGAAACAAAGCCAGACATCAGAGACACAAAATGAAAGATCTCTTCTAAAACTCGATTTCATGATAAACTAACTCAAAATTTAGGAATGAAACATTTTGAAATATTTCTTATTAATCTTGTTGGAACTTTAAAGCTGTGTTTTTATGCACAGCTATCAATATATATATAAATAATAATCCAAGTATTATTCTTTTTATTTTTCTTATTTTTCTTTTAATCTGTATTTGGGAAAACAAGGACAAAATACTCTAATACTGGAATGTCTTGAATGGAGAGCCTGTGTCCCTCAGTCTCTAGTTTTAACTTTGCTTCCGAAGTAGTAGCTCATTTAAGCAATTTCTAAACGTATCTTGTTTAAGGAGACTGGCAATACCACTGCTTTTCTTCAATACTCTGTTTATGCTTACTTGACCAATATCCATAGGCAGTAATTCAGCGAATGTTAGCATTTTTCTATCTTGAAGAACTGTATTTCATGATGCAGGGAGTCTGTAGTTGACAGGACTGTAAAAAATATGTTACCCGTTAATGTATCTCACATTTCTAAAAGTAAGGATTAAATACTGATGAAGCCTATTAAATGCATTCTATGACTTTCTAGAAAATAGCTTTGAAAAATGAAGGGGGAGGGATAGGCGAAAAAAAATGTGAGCAGGCAAATTGTGATGCAGCTTACGAAAATTACTAAAAATATGCCTGAGGAGATAAAAATGTGCAAAGAAAGTAGAGCAATAAGTATTTGTGTAATTCTTCCAGATATTAATTCCAGGAATTATTAATTCTGTTCCACTTTGATTTATTTCTCCTCCAATTCCCATAAACAGGCTAAACATAAGGTTTCTTACAGCAGGGTCAAGCTTTTTGTGGCTTTCATTGGTGGTACTGCTACCTTTCATAGTAATGGGTGACATCATAATCAAAATCTCTCAAGGTCTGTTTCCATCCCACACAGCTTCCACTTCTTAAACTGAAAGAAATGGGTAATTACAATTGGTTAATTGTATTGACATATCATACATATGATGAATCATGTGAAGCATGACAGCTTGCCAGATAGGCCCAACAGGATCTGGTTTTGTCATTCATTTAAATCAGAAGACCAGTAAAATTAAAGTAAGAAAAACAAACATGAGTTAAAAAATACAGCAGGGAATGGTATGCTTTTCCACAAGGAAATGCAGAATAATACTCCATTTTTTAATAAAGTTCATATAAATGGTTCAGATACAGAATCATAGAATTGCATTTTGTGGTCAAAACCAAGATGTTTTTATGTATGTCTAGACAAATTTCATATAGATAACTATTTTTTTTTTCAGCAAAAGGAGTTTCATTCATTTGCCATCATAATTTTCGTAAAATGTGTTGAAAAAAGAATCCTACAAGAACCGACAAATTCTTTTGTATTGTTTGTGCTACTCTGAGCTGAAATTTGAACAGTTAGACGTGACGGTTGGTTTTCCAGATACCATTATTTTCCATCAGTGTCTTCCCTCTGCAGGATTTTCAAGGTTTAAGGACTCCTTGCTCTATTTTAGTATTGCTGTGAGGTTTTCCAGTTTGACAGTAAAAGTCTTTTTTAAGGAGCCTGGCCGAAGTTTTTCAAGGCTTTTAAGTGACATAATTCCCAGTTTCTGCTTCCAAAACTCCGTACAATTAAGCTTCTACATCTTTTTCTCTCCTTCCTCCTTCATCACCATTTACTTTCAACAAGCTTTTGAGTAAAATTTCCAGAAGTATTTCAGAAAGTCAAGAGCTTCAGTAGTATTTTCAGAAGTGACTGATTCAACAAGGATCTGATTATTTTCATTATTACTTTTTATTTTTAAGCACCTGGCATTGTTACCAAGTACATATTAGCATTTTCAATTGCAATTAATTTTGTAACTCTAATTACTCTATTAATAAACTGAACAGTACTGTGGATACAGAAGAGAATTACTCCAGCAGTCATTGCTAATGATGTTTATGCACTTAACTGCATGGTATTGTCTGTGTGACACTATTTGGAAATCCCAGCTCTCTGCGGAACTGAGGGAACATCTGTTTCTACTTCTTTCCCAATTTTAACTAGAATATTAGAATTTTGGTGAAGATCTAGAACATTTCAGAGCTTGGCTTAGATAAATGAGACTCCACTGCTAATGAGTACAAGATAGAATGTATCATAGAAAGATAGAATATCAGAGAAGCAAGCTACAGAAGGTAGCACAGACAAAATAACATGTAGTAAAACCAGCCCCAGTTTACCAGTTATTGAGCAAATCATTAATTTAAATATTTTTCTAATAAATTGTAGCTAGTTGTTTGTGCTTAAGATATCTACCTACATCAATCAAAAATGGCAGCCATTAAAATGTCCTCCACTTTTGTGTTCAATACATTGCAATTGTGAATAAAAAACAAACATGAGGTTCTCAGATTTCTTAAGTCCATTTTGTCAAGGGCATTAAGAAAAGCTTCTACAGGAACACTGGTGATAAATGGAACACTAGGGAAAATGTGGGCCCACTCTGGAAGGAAACAGGAGACTTGATTACCCAGGACATGGAGAAGGCTGAGATACTCAACAACTTTTTGCTTTGAATTTCACTGGCAAGAGCTCCAGCCACACTGCCCAAGTCACGGAAGGCAAAGGTTGGGACTGGGAGAATGAAGAACTCCCTGCTGATGGTGAAGATAAGGTTCAAGAACACCTAAGAAACCAGAAGGTGTTTAAGACCTGATGAGATGCAACTGCAGGTCCTAAGGGAAGAGGCAGATGAAGTGGCCAAGGCACTATCCATCGTATTTGAGAAGTCATGACAGTCTGGTGAAGTTCCCACTTTACTGGAAAAGGGGAAACATAATGTCCATTCTTAAAAAGGGAAAAAAGGAAGACCTGGGAACTACAAGCCAGTCAGTCTCATCTTGATGCCCAGCAAAATCGAGGAGCAGTTTCTCCTGGAAATGAAGCACATAGACAATAATGAGGTGATTTATGACAGCCAACAGGCCTTCACTAAGGGAAAATTGTTCCTAACAAATTTGGTGCCCTTCTATAATGGGGTTGCAGCTTTGGTGGATAAGGGAAGAGTAACTCCTATAGTCTACCTGGACTTGTGTTTTGACTTCTTTGTCTTTAAACACATGTGCATGGATTTGACAGATGGACCACTTGGTGGATAAGGAATTGGCTGCACGTTCACACTCAAAGAGCTGTGGTCGACAGCTCAATGTCCAACTGGAGATCAGTAGTGAATGTTGTCTCTCTAGTGTCAGTATTGGGGCTGGTGCTATTTAACATCTTTGTTGGTGACATGGACAATGGGATTGAGTACACCCTCAGCAAGTCTGTTGACACCAAGCTGTGTGGCGCAGTCAACTATTCTTTGATTCCATGATTTCATTTCAACAATATAATCACTTTCTACCACCTGCTTGGAGTTTTGAGCCAATATGTTGATTTGATATCTGTATGTTTCAAAAAGGTTGACACCCAGCACTGTACTTTGTTAAGAATCCCTTCAAAAACATTGCCTTACTTTTTAAGTTGATTTTATCATAAAGACACAGCAGGTAATTCTGCTTTCATAGCATCTGGGAAATGAAAGTAGAAAGTATAACTTACTTTCTTAATTAGATACTGCAAAACTTCCAAAAACAATGAGTACGCAGTTCTCCTCATTGTGAAAATACTGTGAAATTGCCTTAATGAAGAACAGCAACCTGCATTAAATTTCATTTTCATTTCTATTTTTCATCATACAAAATCCCTAAGTTTTAGATGAATGTCATATTAAATCCAGGCACATATTGAAGTGATGACTTTATGAAGAACTGAATTCATAATCTCTCTCTGATGTTCTTAACTGTTCTTTCTCCAGCAAATCATATTAATTTGAAACTTGTCTAACATTTTAAACCCTCAAATATTATAATTTCATTATAAAGTCTTTCAGATAGCTGTCACTCTGCCTGTTCCTCCACCACATACAAACAAGTTATACATAGTTGAAAACAAACATTGTGTGCGAAAGTTAATATTTGACTTACAAAATTGCTTGTGACTGAAGATGGAAATGGAGGCTTAAAATTACTAGGAAGGGTACATCCCAGAAGTTATGGAGCTAAATGGCTTTAAAAATCAGTCCAGCTCCTAGCTGTTGTCTTGTAATAAAATTGCAATGTTACATCATTGGTATTTATAGAAAAATCATTTTCCTTATAGTTATAAGACTTATATGTCATGGACACACTTCTGTTCTCCATCCAAGACCTCAGTCGACCAATGAAACTATTGAAGCCTGAATAAAGCAACAGGGAAATATTGGTGGGAGGCTGCTTCCAAGCTAAGCAAAGTTGTTAGACTGTATCCTAACATAAATAACTTGTGAAATTGGACTAGTTTTCAAAGGAAAAATAACATAAAGCCCCTCTGAAGCATTTTGTTTACATTATTTCTGGCAGATTTAGGGCACCTGATAGTATCTTGTGAAAGAAGGGTCTTCTCTGCAGTTGTTTGAGATGGCAGGTAAAATCAGTCCAGATCTGTGTGACGCTTATATTTGTCCTTTGGCAAGGTGCTTTTCTTTTTCTCACTGTAGCAGGCTCTTCATCATTCATGAAAAGAAAATTCCTTACGTGGTGTGCAGAACTCACCAGCAAAGCTGCACTTCCACTGCTGGGCTAAACTATTGAGAAGGACTAAACTCAATTCAGAAACAAATCCTCCAGGTTTTAAGCCCTAAGTTGTCAAATAGAGAAAAGTATTTTACTTTAGCACTACATTTGTGCAGTCTCAGTGGTTACCTATTGTTAGACACTACTAAAGACAAAATGCATTAGTCTCTCGCTGTCTTGTTTACATCCTTCTCCACCACGGTATTTAGCAGGCAGACCCCTTTCTCTGCAGGTATCACCTAAAATTCCACTAAGAGAAGGTCCTCTTATATGGAAATAAAGCTCCTTCTTGATGTCTACTCTAACCCTTATGAATATTTCCTCGGGTGTCTAACATCCTGGCAGAGAAAACAGAGAAGAAAGAGCAACTAAGAGCGTTGGCGGGGAACAACCATTGCCTGCCTGTAGTCTTGCAAGGAGTACTCAGGCAAGAAAGTTCTGTCTGGCAGCATGCATCCATCAGGCTTCTGAAGATGCTTCCCATCAGGGAGGCATGTAGACAGGCATCTTCAGGTATAGTTAAGTTTTTGGTCAGATTAGAGGGAGGCAAGAAGAAAAACCTTTTCTTCATTAAATGATGTAATGAGAAGAGTCCTCTATGAGAACACCCTAGCAGACAATTCCTCCCAGCGAGTTCTGCCACTGGAGTACTGAACACCCACTTTCCATCTAATCTTTCTCATAGGGGATTCCACAAGTTCAATTAAAGCTCATTTTGAAAGTTAAAACAGTTTGGATATTATTTCATTCAACTTCCACAAAGGATTTGCGCTCACCACCCTATAGAGCCTTTCACCCAGGTGAGAAGAGGGTGGTTTTATTTTCTGTGTGTGAGCACATTCTATTTTTCCAGTGTGGGTATGAGGGCTGTAGATGGAGAAGACACCCCTTAGTATTCAGAAAAGTCTGCTGTTGACATATTTAATCCCTCCTGCCTGTTATCTATGGAAAAACTGTAATCCTGTCTTAATCTCTTTTTCCATTAGAAAACTGTTCTGTTTGACCATTTGTTTCCCTTCTACTTGCAGAAGATTTTATTCTCGCTTTCCTCTGCAACAATCTCTATTTCCCACAGCTTTAAGAAGGTCTCTGCAGATTGATAAACTCTGTTCTGTTTATTAAAACAGAAATAAAATCGTCTTACAAGTTGCATGGGTTTTATCAAGCCCTTACAGATCTAGAGTTTAATCAACCATCAGTACTTTGCAACATCTAACATAAGAGCAGATTGGACTAGGATTGGAAAGGACATTTTAAGAGGTTAAACACTATAAAGTCTTTCTTTTACATATATATGGGTACTAAGAATATGAAAATTCCTCTAAATTGGTAAGAGGATAAAGTCCAGATCAGGTTTAAAAATAGAGTCATCTGAATTTTAGAGATCATATGACCTTCTTTTTTAATTGTAAAAGAAGTTTAAAACGCTTCGCAAATAAAAATTGCAATCACAATAATAAAGGTTTTATTTTTAAAGGGCAAAAAGAACCTCACAATCCTGTGTAAACGTCAGTTAGATACTGCATTATAGTCAGCCTTTTTTTTCCTTATAGGAAACGATCTGTTAAATGTGAACTGCTCAGAAAAGTTTCACATTTATCTAGACTTCCTTTCATCTTGTGCCTTTCTCCAAAGAACTATGATCCTGTCCTGGGTTGAGCAGCAGCAGTCATTTTCCTCCTTCTTAGTAGCTGGTGCAGTGCTGTGTTTTGATTTTTTTGGCCTGGGAACAGAGCTGATAACGCCGATGTTTTCAGTTGCTGCTCAAATGTTTGGTCTGGCCAAGGACTTTCCGAGCCTCATGCTCTGCCAGGGAGGAGGGGAGGCCGGAAGGAATCAGAGACAGGACACCTGACCCAAACTGACCAAAGAGGTATTCCGTACCACAGCACGTCATGCCCAGGATGTAACTGGGAGTTACCCAGAAGGGCTGGGACTGCAGGGTTGGATGAGGTATCGGTCGGTGCTCGGCTGGGGGGAGTGGGGCAAGTTATTGGTTGGCTGGTGTTGAGGTGTTGTATTCTTTCCTCTTGTTATTTCCTTTATCATTATTATCATTGGTGGTAGCAGTAGTGATTTGTGTTATACCTTAGTTGCTAAACTGTTCTTATCTCAACCTGTGGGAGTTGCATTCTTTTTGATTCTCCTCTCCATCCCTCCAGGAGCAGGGGGAGGGCAAGAAGGGGGGGGAGTGAGTGAACGAGCTTTGTGGTTGGGTTTAAACCAGGACAGATCCCAATAGAAATTTGTTCATGTCATTGCTCCTCTGGTATTTAGAGGCTCAAACTCAAAGCATAACATAGCTGTCAATCAAAAAAGCCAAGGAATTTGCAAACTTCTTATTGTTCTTCACAATCGATATCCATATCATGATTGACCTGTTTCTTAAGTACATTAACAGATCTTTCTTCCTTACTGAGGTGGGGAGAAGCAGTATTTACATGCACATACGTTTTTATAGCAACCACGGAACATGTTACAAGACTGGCATGTACACTTTCTGCACCTTCTTGACTCAAAACACCCCATTTGCTTAACCGACTTGCAGTAGAAAGCACAGTTTGCATGTCAGATTGTTGTTTGTTTGTTTCTTATCATCAGGGCACAACTCCCCATTTTGCTTTTAAGTAGAAACCTAATGTAAAATCAAGAAACAAATAATCCTCTGCCTTCTCTCCCATTCCTTGCAAATTTGGAGTAGTTGCATGGTCTCAAAGGGAATAATGAGATTTACAGCCAGTGCTGGAGAGATAGGAATCAGACTCTGAACTGCAATTATAGAGAGGAAATATAATGCCAGATAGTGTCAGGACTTCAGGGATGGGATCTTTCCCTGGAAGAAATTGGTGAGAAAGGAACTTCCCCTCCCTAGGAGCTGGCTTTTGGAGCTAGTGATAAAAACTCTTTCTGAAAATCTGTGGCTTCTTACCAGGCTGCTCAAATGCTCTGCTTGTCAATAGTTGATCAGGTTTTGGTGGCTTGTGCCTCCTGTGTTCTCAGCTATTTACTAAAGAGAGAGATATCTAATTAAAACAAAAAAGCCATTATCACAGCTCACTAACCTGCTGATGTCCTAGGGAAGTGGACAAAGGTGAAATGAGTAACGGGAATGAAAGCGTTTCAGACCCCTACAGTGATGAGACACTTCTGCCAGCTGGTCTGCAGTACAGTCATCCCTGCTTAAATGAACCCCAGGCTCCAAACTCACCAGTCTAGTGCCTTTCCTGAGTTCTGAATATACTTACTCATTTGAAGGTAATTATTTTTTCTTGTTTGGGACTGGAACTTGTAGGCTGCTAAGGAAAGTTATTATAAACTAGCCTGAAATGACTGTAGGAGAACTCTGAAAATGTCCTTACAAGCTTCACAAATAACCCAGCGGCTCTGTAGTCCAGATAATGGCTTTACATTATCTGACCAGGAGCAGTACCAATTCTAAGCTAGCCAGGGTCAAGTCATTGGTGTCATTGCTGAGATAATTTAAGATAAAATATTTAGATTGGTGTTCATGAATGTCTTTCACACCATCAGTATTTAAGTACCCACCTCCAACCCTATTAAAATGTATCTCATTTTCATAAAGTGACCATTACTTCCATCTAGAGAAGCTTCCCAGGGAAAGTTTTATCCAGTTTGTGCTGTTTAGTGTTGGAGTCTTGCAGGTCTCTGAGAAGGTGTATTCCTTGTTTTGACCAGAATAGATGACCTCTCTTTTCCAACTTGTTTTTCTGCAGTGATTTAATCATATAAAGCTGAAAAATATATGATATGTGAGGCTGCTTTCTGAAATTTTCCATGTCATTAGCTAGTACTGTTGAGAAATGTGTATTTTGCTGAAGTTGCCTAGTAATTTCTGAAGCATCAAAAAAGTAACAAAATGGAAAAAGAAACACCTAAATTAATAGAAAGTGGAAACAGTGCAGAACAATTACATGAAGGTTCTATAGCAGATGAGACAAAGCAGTCCTGGAGAACTGAAAGTGTACTAGCGCATAGTACCACAGACATTAAAGTCAGATGGGCTATTCTGATATTTTAGAATAAAATTGAATTGTAAGAGCTGTTTTGTACTCATTTTGTGTTCCAGCAAAATAAGCAATAGCTTAAGATTATGCCATTATGGAATCAGTTTCCAGTAGGTGTGTCTATCTGTCTCCTGTTCTTAAAGTATAACTCATCCTTCCTGTTCAAACTAATTCAAATTTATGGAAGCTAATGCACTAGAAGACAGTACAATGCTTTTTGTTGAGACATGAGTCTGATATCCATATAAATGTTTTTCTTCTAGCAATTTTTCTTCTCTACAATAATTTAATAAAGAATAAATTAAAAAAATCATCATGAGATTTGGAAAAAACAAAATTACAAAACTGTAAAATTTGCCCTTCCATGTATTAGACATGTCTAATGCATTACTGTGTATTAAAATCACTTGTAACCATAAATGCTGATGTCAATAAGACAGGGTGGTAATACAAATTGTTTTGTAATTCCTGCTTTTCACCACTAGTCTTTGTTACACGGTTGAGTTTCACAATGGAATGTAAGTAAGTCTAACATGCTCTTAATTCATGATGTAAAAGACAATGTGTTAGGATCCAGAGGATCTGGAATTGTTATCCATTGCTTGTACTCAATATTGACAAGGACACTGAATTTAAGACCTGTAGTTCCTACTGCCTACATTAACAACAGCTCAAATGACAAATCAATGTCAGGAGATTGTTTTGTGATGTAGCCTAGCAGGTCCAACAGCAGACCATTGCTGTCAAGGAACACAGACTCGTCCCCTGCAGTTTTTACTCACAGACACATGCTCCCTTCTCGGTCCCATGCAGGTTAGTAATCCTCACGTGGCCTTAGGTGAGCTGATTTGTTGCGCCTGTGCCATACTGTGCAAGCATCAGCTGCACTTAGTTTCATGATGAATCATGTTACTTTAAAAATAATTTTACGGAAGAATACAGTTTTTCACTTAAAAGATAACATGCAGCAGCAGTAACAGGTACCATGCAAAAAAAAAAAAAAAAATCAGCAGGAAGGTTTGTTCCACTACTTCCCAGCATGCTACAGGATGAGTTGAGTTTATATGAAGCCAAATGATACGGGGAAGGTATGAAAATACAAACTGGCAGCCCTGGAATCAGCCTTTTACATCTCAAGAAGCACAGGGCAAGGGGGCATTGAGACTGTGATATGCTTATATTGCCAACTGGCTGATGAGAGAGGTACCTCCTTTGATACCTGGCAATAGACTTAATCATCAAGCCTTGCCAAGGTTTTGTAAAGTGGCTTCAGGTACTTCAATCTTCAAAGCATTCATTATCCAACCAAAGCAAAGGACCAGCAGTATCTTGCAGTCCTTCCCTTCAGCATGTGTTACATATATTGTCTCATGCTGTTCTGGGCAGGAGTATTGAGGAAGCAGTTGAATAAAATGTCTTTCCTACAAGAAGTCTGTGGAAAAAGCTTCTTCTTTCTTGCATTACCACAAATTTTATAATGCTTTTCAGTGAACAACTAGACACCATTATAAAAAGTCATGTCTCTTATAAACATGAGGTTACTAATTTGGATCAGGATCTACCTGTGTTTCATAGCCAATAGGTAAACAAAAGGAGACCCCAAAACCTCCTGTGTGATCTGGCCTTGTTACCCTTTGAGAACAGCAGATGCCTAAATGGAACACATAGCCAAGAATGAGATGAATGGAAATAGTAACTGCCTGAACTCAAATGAAAGAAAGTTGATATAGCTTATATCTCATATTGCAGAAGTAAGTAGTAAAAGCAAACATGCAACCTCAGAACTCCATGAGTCTGAACATTTTAGATATAGCAGTTCCTTACATATTTTTTTTTACTTGCCATTTTCTCTATAGCACACAAGAAATTACAGCTGCAAATAGGCTGTTCATTGTGCACTAAGTTAGAACAAAGGAATTTCTTTTTAGAGCTGTTCATCATAATGAGAGGTGCTAATTCCCATTTTCTAGGGTGGCACTGTCATGGTTTAAGACAGGCATCTACTAGAATTATATCTGTTCTGAGTACTGTCAGTTTTTCAGTAGAATTTTTATCTACTTCCCTTAAATGTAACAAAAGCTAATGTGGTCCAGAAAAGCTAAAGCCACTGCTCTGAACAGCTCTTTTTTATGCTATTAAGTTCAGTGTTTAAGACTTAATGCCTCTATGATATTAATTGTAAATGTTGCCAAGGACAAGCTTGATGACTCTGGCAAAACGATTCTTTATAATTCAAGATGAAAAGTGTGGTGTTGATTCTGTAGAGTCTCTGTTGAGTTAAACATTTATGGGCTATGTCCACTCCAGTTTCACAGAGTTGGCCTGGGAACAGCCATAAGTAACTTGTTCCCTCATCCAAAGACTTCTTCCCACAAGATATATGTGAATGTATATAAAATATACATGATGAATATATTGAATATATGATACATTTGAAAGTATATCTAGAGAAGGAAGAACAAAACCTAAATTGAACTGTTGGTCAAGAGGGGCTTTTCATCCCTTGGCAAACCCAACCCCAATAAAGACATTGAGAAACAAAGGAAAATCCCAGGGCAGTTTAGGCAGCAAGTCATCGTCACTCGCACTATGCCATCTAAGTGGAGTCAGCGTAGGTAGCTTATGCAGACATCAGTTCATGCAGGAATGAGGTCTTCACATGACCTGCAGGAAAACCCTGGGGAGTTTGGCCTTCCTCTTGGCAAACTCCTGCAGTTCCCCGACTGTTTATTGATGTTCTGTGTTTGTTGGTACTTTGTTCTCTTTGATCAGCCCCTGTGGAAAGGTCTCCACTTTAGTTTTTATTCACAAGACTGAGACCTTCTGCATTGGTTAATAGACTCTTCCCAAGAACTGTTCCAAAGGTTGCTATTTACTTATCAGGGACATGTCTCACTTCTCCATGAATATGCCTAGCTACATTTGTGGAGTTCTATACACTGTTGTTACCCCCAGATTTCAGTATGGGCGACACAAGGGGTCAGTGCATGCAGGCCACAGAGGTGTTCAACAAAGAATGACTATTGTAGATGCATAAACTAAGAAGTGGGTGTTAGAGAAAGTATCAGTGTTACAGTCTTAGGACTTTAAACAGACATATGTGACTCATGAAGTTAACTTGCTTTATCACTTCAGAATTTCACTATTCCTAAATGTTCCTGAAGGGGTAGGTAGATTGTGTAGGAGTCAGTTCCGTATTTAGACACCTCCTAAACAAGGTGCCTGCATGCTTTTTACACCTCTGAGCTCCTGCGACAGTCAGCTGACATCTAGTCAATACAAGCAACGGAGCCCAGAGAGACCTGAGGTGACACCAAAGTAGTCATTTACATCTGGTCTGTTGAGTATGTCCAGAGTCATTGGATAAGAATGAAACTTAGGCATGCCTACATTGTAGTCACCAAAATTCAGATGTCTCAATCCACACCCGAATTCTATTAATGTTTTGTTACATTTAGTGACTTCTACCAGTCTTATTTCTTTCAGTTGGTTATTCTTCGGGTTAAAGGCCATTTTTTTACTTATTTGCTCTAAACTCTGACTGCTCTACCTAAAAGACAAGGTTGATTCATGTAATGAATGTTTTAATAGGATAATAGATCAGCAGCTCTTTTGTAATATCCCTTTGTTGATGTCTTCTTTCTTCTATGTCTTTTCACTTGAAAATATATATCTCTGTTCCTTTTTAAACCACTTACCACTACTGCTGCTCACCTTTGAATTGTCTCCACTTAGCCAATTGCTCAACTATCACTCTTTCAACAAGGCTGGATAATGTAGTTTCCTTCGTCCTAGAGTTCACAATACTTCTTTATTAGGCCTTTCTCTGAAAAAGAGCAGACTTTGCTTTTCATGTCTTTCCCTCCTTGTCTGAAAATACCCTCAGGAAAGACTGACTAGAAATGTGAGGACTCTTTAATTGTGCAAATAATAAGGTGCAGAAGACTATGCAGTAATATCCCATTTTCTTTTTTGTGATTTGCTACTGCTCTTTTGCACATGACCTTCACACATTTGTGCTGTTCTTCTGTGCCTCAGTATCTAAATCTGTGAAATGGAAATGATAATACTTAACTAATTTAAAGGGGAGTTATATGGAAAACGTCTTTATATGAAGGGGGCAGTGACCTGACACATTCTTGGATAACTGAAAGCTTTTTCAACTGTTGGATTGAAGAAAAGTGATGTGAAAGGCCTGTGAAGAGGAAAGATGGATGTGATCCACACTGGAGTCCACCTTTCAGGGCCTAATTTTTGGAAGGGTTCTGGTTCAGCATCCCCACCACCCTACCAGTCTGGTGTGGTGTAAGAGCAGCTTGGAACAGCAAAGACAGATTATGCCCATAGAGGGAAGAGTTTTCTGTCCTTTCAATGTTCCAGTACCATGGAATTGACTGGTGGCTGGAGTGCCTCACAAAAATATATGTAGACACATACACTCACACTCATGAACATTTAGCTGTTACTTTTCTTGTAGTGTTCCTCCATAGCATGACACTTATAACACAGAATAATGACATGAGCTGCATATGCACTTTCAATTGTGATCCTGACAAGAGCTCTTCTCTTGCTACCATATTAATAGAGGAGGACTGCCACACAGGGGCACTAATTAACCTCTATTTTCATGGGTCATTTCCAAATCTTATGTGAAGCTAAGAACGTTTAACTTAATGGGTAGCATGAAGGTTAATATATCAAATGTGCTGGGCACATTTTTCCTGGCTTACTGAACACATGCTAAATGAACTATGTTTTATTTTAAATAAACATTCTAAAGCCATTATTTGATTCCTTATTAACCGGATTCAAACAAGGAATCTCAGCTTTTCCAGTTGTGGAAAAAGTACGCTCTCTATTTTAGCCATATGTCTATGAAAAAATGGCCTTTTTTTATGTTCCCTTCTCAAAGATTTCATAAACAGTCCAATACTAACCAGGATTTCTGTTTACTTTCTTTCTTTTATCATATTTTCTTTTTGAATTTGTATTCCTATTTGTCTTCCTAAAAGGCTAAGGTATGAAATAACACATTTTTTTACAGTGAAAAGATTTTGTACTACTCTGAATGTATCTTCACATGAATCCATCGAATGCTTTAATTGTATTGTTCCCTGGAAGATTGATCTGATTTATTCAAAGGGTGGATTTATTATATGGTAATATTGAGAAATGCATCTTAAAAGTGAAGGAATAAGAGAATATATAACCCAAGTGTCTTCTCTTATAGGAGGCTGAAGGACACAAAATATTAAAATTATTTCTGGTTCCAGGAATAGCAATCACCAGCTCTTCCTAAACATGCTATTGTAAGATGTCCTGGGACATTTACTCGAGAGTTGAGCTACCTTAGGGCTAGACATTCCTGTGAAAACCTGGGTTTGCAGGAGCAAAGTACCTCCTAAGGGACTGGTTTCCCTCTTGCTATCACACGAACCACATCCAGCATTTACACATCACAAGAGTGCAGGATACCAGAATTCCCAGGTGGGAATGGTAGAAGAAAGCCAAGACAATGCAGATGTCCTCAGATTAGTACCATTCTGTACGGGGAAAAGGAAGGTCTGAGATGGTCTTTTTGCCAGTTTAAAGGATGAGCTCACTACATGATAGCTAACTGCCTGCTCTACATCAGCTATCACTACCTCTCATCATTTTTCCCTCTTCCTCTTGAACACAGACCCTTATTTAGTAAAGGATTGTAGAAGAGGTGGATTAAAGATTAGTAGAGTCTTGGATTTCTCATCTTCAATGGTAGCATGTTAGGCAGGCAAGAACAAGCCCAGGAAAAAGCTGCCATCTCAGAATGGAGCAGTACACACCTCCACTCCAGCAGAAGCTATTATTACAGAGCATGTGTTTTGCCTTAAGTAAACCTACCGTTCACCTCAGCTGGGGCTGCCACCTAGACAAATGAAAGTGTTTATCCATAATATGTTTTCTTTGTAGCTGAGGATTGTTTACTAACTATTGACTAAGACTGCCCAGAGGGAATTCTTAATGATTTTCACCTAAAAGCTGTGAGTTAGAAACAATATTGCCTCCTAGAAATGCTGGGGAAGGATGCCTTCAATTTTACAGGTGTTTTATCTATGGCTACATTTTGTCCACGATATCTAATTGTGCAGGCATAAACCCCAGCATCTTCACGATTGTTTTGCCTTTCTCTCTCATTCTACCATCACTTTTTTCTCAGTCTTTTTCTTTCTAAACAACTTTTTCCCCTCAAGAAAGGACATGCCCCACAGCCTGCATAATGTTAGTTTATATTATATCCTCCTAATATCAAGTTGCCTTACAACAACCTCAATGTCAGTTTCTCTGCCAGAAAACAGAAAGTCTATGTAACACAGAATCCTAGAATCAACTAGGCTGGAGAAGTGTTTAATCTTCCACAAGAAAACTGACTGTATAGGGAGAAACTGAAGTCAGGACTCCTGGGTGCTATATACTTTGGTACTTCTGAAAGGTGGGCTACTCTTCACCCCTGAATATCATCTCACTGGAGTTTACCATAACAACCATGGATGCAAGCAACTGCGGCCAGACAGTTAAGCAGTGCTGAGCTAAACGACAAGTGACCATTATGGTGATAGGAGAACCTAAAAGCTCAGAATCAAAATCTTTCCCTTTTTGTAGGATTTTGGATTTCAGTGACAAGAAACATTGTATTGACTGTGGAGTGTATTTTCAGTAGCATTTACTCTGTGGTATTTGGTAAAGATAGTGATCTCCTTACAGCTGCTGCAAGAATTAACCATGTTCTTCTAAACCAACCTAAAATTGCCTTTTGTCCTCATATTTCTTCTGAGTGTCACCTTTAGGAGATGAAAACTCTTCTGAGGTCTGAGAGGTGAGGTACAAATAAAAGAGAAGACTGTTCCTAATGTAAAGATTAAGAAATATGCATAGTAAATGCAAATGCTGTAGAAGTTAGGGTCTTCAGTCCAAGTTAAGGCAATAACAATAGTAATAATAAAAAATAGCATTACCATAAAGTGCTGTCAAGAATCACAGAATCATAGAATCACAGAATAGTTAGGGTTGGAAAGGACCTCAAGATCATCCAGTTCCAACCCCCCTGCCATGGGCAGGGACACCTCACACTAAACCATCCCACACAAGGCTTCATCCAACCTGACCTTGAACACTACCAGGGATGGAGCACTCACAACCTCCCTGGGCAACCGATTCCAGTGCTCCAGTCCCCTGATCATCCTCGTGGCCCTCCTCTGGACTTGTTCTATTGGAACTATTGGGATTTCTGAACATCTGAAAACATACACAGATATTTCCAAGACTCATTTACTTATCAAATATTTATATGGCATTATTTTTAATTGCTTATGTTATTTCATATTCATATTTTCAGTAAAGAGGTTTTGAAACCTTTGGATATTTTCTTTTCTGAAACTGATTTCTCGGTATCTTTTTGCTTCCACTTCATGTCTTGGTTCAACACTGATCTCTATTTCCAAACATGCAAAGGACTTTTTGTAATATTTGATGGGTGGAGTGGAGTAGGGTGGAGACAGGATTTATGGAAATACCTGTTTTTCCTAAGTATGAAAGGGAAGATTTGGTTTGGAAACTACTTCCGCCCCTCAGTATGGCTTGGTACTATGTAAGTGCTTTCTCCACACCAGTGTCACTAAATTGCTTTGAAAACACAAGAAGAGATTCACACTGCACCATATTTCCTCTGTCAGCATTGCCTGGGGGGGACTTTCTTCATTGGTGTCTTCTACATCTTTAAAGTTTCCATATGTGCCCGATTTGGAAGTTCATATCTGGCTTTCCCTACACCTGTCCTATTACCCAAAATGTCATCTGAAATTTGGTGATAAGCAGCTTACAGAACTGACATTCTCTTCCTTAGTTCAGTAAGATTTCATCTTTTACAATCCTATAAAGCAAAGAATGGTTAATAATTTGCAGCCAGTTCAGTGAAAAGCTGATGGTTTTCCTTCAGTGTGATTTAAGTGATATATTCCAATACTGGACAAATCCGGTTAATCTAGGAAAGAAGAACTGAGGACAAGAGGACACCATAACAGCATTTCAGTACAGAAAAAATTTTACAGAGAAGGCAATCAATGATTATCTAAACTCACTTTAAAAGGATCAAAACCAAGCTTAATTTGCAGAGAAACAGATTTAGGTGAGATGCTTGCAAAATCTGCCAAAGCTGTCAAACAGACGAGCAACTGAATCAGGGACATTGTTAAAACTTGTCAGGGGATGATCTAGGGCTTTCATGGAAGAGCTCAATAATCTTTTGAGGTCTTGCCAGGCCCTACTTAAATGTTAGTTGTTATGACAGGGACTGGAAAACAGCACTTTTGTGTATATGCGTACATATATATATGTATAGTTTAAAACTGTATGTATATGTACACTAATATACACTGATGTACTGTATATACACACTGGTGATAAACTAATATACACTGATACTTTATTAAAACATATTAATAATATACTTTATACATTATTAATAAACATGCACATGTATATAATTATATCTCACTCCAACTTGTCCCAAAATTTACTCTTTCTGAGTGTTCCTGAGGCGCAGACAAACTCATTAGAAATGCTGAATATGTTCTCCAGTCTTCCTAGTAGAAAGGGCCAGTTTGAATGGCTTTACTTAAATTCATTTGCATCCTTCCGCTACATAAATCAGCCAGTCAAGAGACATGATAGCCCTGAGTACTGGATGCACAATCTGCAAATGCCAGGGAGTTCATGTACGTTCCTCCAGTAAGCAGAGCACATGACTGGGCATACGGCATGTGAGTAGAGGTGCATAACACTGTGTAACACATCTACATGTGTGGAAAGGGTTAAGGAACTCAAATTACAAATATAATAAAGAATTGATTTTCATGATTGTGGTCTAGCACAAGAGACCTGTGTGTGTGCTCACACAGTAGACTTATGTTGCTAGTTCTCTGTGTGATATAGCAGCTCCTTGGCTAATCATCTGTATAGATGAGGTAACAGACTGGTTGGACACAACTGACTAATGTGAAACCACCCTGAAATCAGGAGATTGCCTGAACTGTTCAATTAAACATTGGTGGTACTCTTTCTTACAGACTGGGAAACTTAGTTCTATAAATTTTCTAATGTAACTCCTGCTTTGTTTCATCCCATTTATATGCGTGTGTTAATTAATATTCTGGTGGAGTGTCCCATCGGGACTTTTTCTAGGTGATTACTGCTGCTGAAGTGATTAAATTCTGTATAAATAAGACATTTATAAATGCCAAATAGAAGCTGTCTTTACAGAAATGGTCTATGGAACTAGTCTTTTGAAGATTAGATATTGAAGAAATATTTAATATGTGGTTAAAATATATTCATCACCGGTAGTAGGGCCAGGGCTGTCACACAGAATTTGGACCAGCCAGGTTATAACTGAGCAAAACAGTCATGTGAAGAAGCTGAAAAGACTCCATGAGGACCATTACAATGGAGACTACCGCAACCAACAGTAACCAGCTCTCCATTTTTGGGAGATCTGAGACCTTACGCAACATCACTCTATGCAAATGCCGCAATAAATTAGTTTCTTGTTTCTCAACAGGCACTCTGCTATGAATGTCCACACAGTGAATGAGCGAAAGCCTATCTGATCCTTTAAGGCCTAAAAGATGACCAGGGTCAGGCTGTCATCTGCAGAATAACATGTTCTCCCCACTCCCACGTGCCTCTGGTTGTAGGATAAGGTTATATATTCCATGAACTGTTTTGGTGGCTGCTGTTATACAGCCTTTATTGGATCATGTGAACAGATATGAATCCGTTACAGGACAGGGAGGTTGTATAAGGCCTTTGGGAAAAGAATGGTCAGCTCTGGGTCAGCTCAGCCCACAGTCTGTCTTGGGGGATCTTCAAAAAAGAGGTGAAGTGGGCCACAGGCCAAATGAGTCACCCTGGAAAACTGCTTCACCGACACATACAAAAGCTTATTTCTGAGATTACATACAGAGTTTTCAAAGTACTTCGAAACCCAGTCCCATTTGTCAAAATGAAGTAAGGACTTATATACCACAGACTGTTGAGAAGACTCTGAGATTCCCAAGTCACTTGGGAATAAACCAATAAAACTTGGTTCCTATTTATTGCCATAACACTATTAACATACGAACTAGTCTATGGCTAAATCTTTCCCATAAAACATTTCTTAGGTTTACATTAGTTTATATTATCCCTGTCTTGAATCTCTGACAATACAACTAAGCTTTGTCTAAATGCTGTCTTTCCCACTAAGTGGAGTCAGGTTCCTCTGCATATTATTTGCTTTATTATTAATTATACAGTTCATGAATGCTAATCACACAGTCTGTAAATTCTGATAAATAATCAACAATAAAAACCTGATCCTACTTGCTACAGAGGGCTTTCAAATTCCTCTGGCCTATATCTGTTTATCAAGCTACCACTGCCTGAAATGCCATGATTGATAGCCTCATAAGTGATGTTTAGGGAGAAGCTAGTAATGGAGGAAATAAGCAAGATGGATCTTTAAATAATCAGCAAATAAAATTAGAACATTAGAGGGAAGAATGTCTAGGAAGGGGAGAAAAAGGTCCATATTCTAGACTCAGGTTGGTAATGTGAATTATCACAACTGGTTTGAGATAGAATTTTTAGAGAGGAGGGTCACATCTTAAATGCCAGCTACTCGTCTCTTTAAATAAGGCAAGAACTCAACCAGTGTTCTGTGAAGTACGAATCCAGACTGATACTGAAACTTTGGTTTCTCTTTGTTTTAGGAACGGCTAGTACTCTCTGTCTTACCACGCTTTGTAGTCCTGGAAATGATAAATGATATGACTAACGTAGAAGATGAACATTTGCAACACCAATTTCATAAGATCTACATTCATCGTTATGAGAATGTCAGGTAGGTGGAGGAGCCTCTCTTTAATATTTAAGGTGTTAAATGCTGTTAAATGTCTCTTGTTCGAAAGGTTCCCTATTTTTGCTTTGTTCATTCATAAATTAGGAAATTATTAAAGTGTAACCTTTAATCCCCAAGCAGATAAGCAGTTAGGTGCCTTCTTTACTCATCAGGACAGCTAGATGTCTTTGTCATGGCAAGAACCATTTGAATTTAACACTAGACCTTCTCCATTTGTGTATTTTTTCACTTGAATTAAGTGGTCAGGATTGCACAGAAAGGGGAACCCTGCTTACACGTGAACACATATTCTGCCTTGTGGTTGACCGCACATGCTGAGAAATTAGATGGAGACTTATAAGACGCTTTGAAGTTGTAGACTTGTCATGTGGCTCCTCTGTTTAGTAGCCACTTTCATTTATTCTTATTACCATTTTCCTAATTTTATTTCCCTTTTTTACTCTCCTCTCTAAATTTTATATTTCCTGAAGTTAGTTAACAGGAGGGTGATAGTTATTCTGTGACGACTCAAGGTAATAAGTCCTAATTGCACATTTAGAATCACAGAATGGCTAGGGTTGGAAGGGAGATCATCCAGTTCCAACGCCCCTGCCATGGGTAGGGACATCTTACCTTAGACCATGTTGCCTAAGGCTCTGCCCAAATTGGCCTGAGCACTGCCAGGGATGGAGCATTTATTACTTCTTTGGGCAACCTGTTCCAGTGCCTCACCACCCTCATAGTAAAAAGCTTCTTCCTTATATCTAACTTGAACTTCCCCCATTTAATTTAAACCCATTACCCCTTATTCTGTTGCTACAGTCCCTGAAGAAGAGTCCCAACAGTATTTACACCAGATGATCAGCTTCTATTCCATAATGTCACAGAATCTCTCATTTTATTGTGGTTCCAAAATATTTAGCCAACCCAATAACATTTTCCATAAGTTTTTTTCCCTAACCACAAGGCCAACAGATTGAGTAGCCATCAGTGAAAGAACTGAAAAGCAAGCAGCCTTGGATATGATGGGAGATGGTTTGCTAGAAAAGCATGTACTTCACCTTTTGATGAAACCCAAATAGAACTTTGTCTGGATAACTTCAATACACATAATTTGAACTTCTGCAAAAGAGTAAATTGATTATCTGCTTCTTCTGTGGTCTTGCAGTAGCTCAGACATATCATTTTATTAAACCTGGCGGAAAGTTTCAAGGACCCTTACAAAAGGCTAAATTAAAACTAAATTAACATGTCTTCCACTACCCTTTTTTCATTCTCAAAGTAAGTGTTGCTGTAGAAAAATCAAAATAAAGAGAAGATAGCCCTTCTTTTTCAATGGAAAAGAGTTACGGTTAGGGGTGAAAAGTCGAAACAGAATTTATCTTTGAAAGAGCTTTAAAATGAAGATTCTGTGTGCTTTAGAGTATAGATGCTGGTTGGTTCTTATGCATGCTTCCAGGGACCAGAACTTTTCAAAACTTAGTTTCACATTCTTTTTTCCCAAACCAATGCTATATGAATCCCTAAAATTAATATCCAGTTAGAGTTTTTTGTTGTTTTGATGCTGAAAACTGTAGAAATTAATTGTTTGAAAATCTTTCTTTTAGCACTTTAGTATATCACTATCTTTTGTACGTCCTTTCGTAGTTTGGTACTTTATCTTTTAATTTTGCCTTTTTCTCACTGGTAAAAATTTTGCCCTGTTTGTGAGCCTGTTACTTAACCCTTACCCAAACCGTTACTAGCCTGCACATTTGAAAATGAGTTGAAATATAATTAGTCATATTTTATTGTCCAAGTGGTCATTACTATGTTTAATATTGGTTACATTAGTGATTCTTAAACAGTGTCAGATTGTGATGTTGTTCAACACAAATGAAAGATCATAGACTACCGAGACTGTAGGTCCAGTTATTGGCTGACTTTGAAGTTCTAACGAGTTTCATTTAGGTTATTTCCAGACAATGCCAGCATATGCCTTTTTGAACACTACTGCTTTTTAAAAGAGACAATACTTTCATTTCTTCAGCTGCTAAGTACTGAGCTATTACATGCATTGGTCTGGATAACAGCTTGAACACCACAGACTCTATCTTCACTTGTGCAGACATAGGTTAGAGACAAAGCTACATGGCTAGAAAATACACTGGCTGCTGAAATGCAGGTTAAAGCTCTGTTTGTAACTAGTTTGTTGACTAAAAGCCCATCTTCAGGCACTGAATTTGATACACCTAAATGCAAAGTATGATCCACTGGCTCCCTTTGAAATCAGAGAACAAGGAATCATCCAAGTAAAGATTTGCACCTTAAATAGAGGGTACTATACTTCTAACTTATGTGCTTCTGGCAAGTCCCTAAAATTAGGTACATTAAGGTTGGCCTGAGCCTGGTATGTATCAAGACTGTCATGAATCTGTTGTTTTAGGATTTTTGTGTGGCGCAGAGATAAGTAAAGCCTGAAAATCACACTAAAAACTAAAATCACTGAAGTCAAACTCACTGTAAAAAACAGCTATATATAAACCCAGCCTCAAAGAACATTGTCAGATACTAACAGACAGCTGGGCACCAAGTCTATCTGTTTATACAGCTCTGTTATGGGTGCACTATGCCTCAGTCTTCTCACTGATAAATGGTGACAACTATACTTATTAAGGCTTAACTATATTTTCTTTAATAATTTGAAAATCCAAAATTTCATAGCACACGTTTCTGGCAAAACCCTTTCTCACACATGTTGGCATTTATTTAGTCCCTTCTGTATTTATATTCAGTACTCCAGAATCTTCAAAAGTCTGGAACAAAGGTAACATGAGTTTGAAATGATCCTTTACTTGTAAATTACTGGAAGGTAGCTGAGGACATTCAGTTACCAAATGAAATAGACTGCAATATTAATATATCTTCTCTTTTTTAGCATTCTTTTCGCAGATGTTAAAGGTTTCACCAACCTCTCCACAACTCTGTCAGCCCAGGAGCTGGTCCGAATGCTGAATGAACTCTTTGCCAGATTTGATCGACTAGCACATGTGAGTTAAACATAGTTTATTTGCAAAAGGATATGAAATTAACTCTGTATTTGGGACCTCTGGGAAATACTCTCTAATCACTTTGAACAGAATTCATCCAGATTTTCCCCACTGGGATTTTATACAGCCATTGAGTTTGGAAGACACTTACACATTTATTGGAAGTGTTGAGTGCCACTAGTGAGACAAAGCTCAGTCAGTCATCAGAACTCTGTGTTTCTGCAGTGCTCAACCAAGAATGAAAGTAGAATGAAAGCAGATCACGTACAACAGTTTCTAAGGAAGTTTTATATTTCTGGTCCTTGCTGGCAAATGAAATTTTTTAAGACTGTAGCTTTATATTGACTTTTCTTCTAAGAACTGAAGGTTGACAGACCTATTTATTTAGAGGTCAATCAGCCACTGCACTCACTGCAATCGTTAATTACCAGCAGGTTTTACAATCTTTAAGTTGGATTCCACCTAGCTGACCAATGAAATAAACAGGAATTAATAACACTAGGCAAATTAATTGCTAGTTAATTAGTACTGATTAGAAAAAAAAACCAACAAAACAAACCACAGAAGTACAAGCAGAACATACTCAGTTTTGCTAGGCTTGCATTTTCTTTTCTTTTTTATGTTTCTTTGGTCGTGGCCTAATTTCTTGTGACAATCTTTAGGTGCAACATCTAAGCTGGCCAATTAGGCTGTTAGTGTAGGGAATTAAGTGCATTTAATGCAGTTTACCTTATACTTTATCCAACCAAATGTAGACACCTGCTATGGGTAAACAGTAATTACATTATGAATATAATTGATTATGCTCTTTATTTAATAAAGGGAGCCTAAAGTGACTTGCTTTCATGCACACGTCTACATCACTCACTGATTTTTATACACTTCTGGTTCAGGGGCATGGGATGCACAGACATCACTAAGACCCTTGGCATCATTTCAGCTTGCAAATTAAAGTCAAAGAAGGCAAGACTTCTGTAATTATTCAAAGCTCTTTTGAGTCAGTTATTTTTATCTCAAATGGCAATGTGTTTTCTCATGTACAGAGTGATGCCATAACCCATTGCCCAAACACTGGCAAATTGGTAAATGCAATCTACAATATTTGTTTGGCAAACAAAAAAAAAAAAAAACCCTCGTCAGCTCTGGTCTACAATAAAAACCAAGAAGGATGAAAGAAGTTACCTCAGTCTTGTCTTTTAGAAAGCTTATAGGAGTAACGTCTGCTTCTCTATGAAATGACAAGAATAGCAGCCATAACTGAAGAAACATATTTTAAACCAAATTAGTTGTATGTCACAGAATTATTTTAGGAAGAATACATGCACAGTATGACTTGCTGCCTTGCTTTACATTTCAGTTTTGCCTACCATTCTTGGTAGAACAGATTCTTCTTCCATGATCATTAGCCATATTTACTAATCAATCCAGAAAATCCTCCCTTGCTTGCTGCTTAGCCCTGAAGGCACTCCCCTGCTTGGTTTTAATATTTTATAGGAACTGAAAGTTTTGTTGGTTTAAATGCCCAAAGATTTCCCCCTTCTCTGTGGTTTGCCATACAAGTCCTACTTAAACCTTCTAGAAATCTTTCTATTACAGTCCTATGAGTCTGTTATGAATCCTAAATTCATAAATCTTCATGGAAAACACTGAATCTGCCCACATAGGAGTAGGGATCTCAAATACGTAGGTGACTATTTTAAGGGAACAGTAATATATATGCCAGTTTGTCTGACATAGCCAAGAATTTCTTACCCAGAAATATGCAGACTTTGAGATTAAAGAATTTTTCTGTTTGAAAAACTTGATCATCAGGACAGACACCTCTCAAGTGAACGTCCCAGTTACTAAATGCAAGACTATATGATCCTTCAGGCATTTTCTTTCCTAGTCTGAATTTGCTTTTCTCTTCATTAATTAGATTTATCCAGTTGTCTAGATCAGTCTTCCGAAAGGCAGAAAACATGCTAAGAGTCACTGCAGGAACTGAACAATTTGGCTACAAAGATTAGGGTGATCTAACCATGACTAATTACAATTTATTTAAAAGAAAGGCACTTTGATTGTGTTCCTTTTTTGTGGCTTCTGAGACTTGGATGTCATGCTACTTGCCTAATGTCCTGACGATAATGATGCCCAACAGGACTAGAGAGGAACTGAAGCTCTACATGGTTTGGATGCTTCTGTCCAACCCAGGGAGATGAATTCCCCTCTTGCACTTTCTAGGGAAACAAGACTGCACACTCAGACTTCTGGACTCGTACAGAGGGAGCAGCTGCCTAAAATGAAAGCGCCTAAATCTTGTACTGAACTTAGCGTTTGCCTTTGGAAAATTTTGGAAGTGAACACTGACTAGGCCATTACCCAAATTTTGAGGACTTGTGATTTGCATGGACATATCAGCCTACACAACTGGCAGTTTATGAAGCTTTTACACCTGGCAGAGGTTTATCTTTTGGAAAAATGCCCAGTCTTCATCTGAAGGTCACAGGAGAGATGGAGAAATACTTGTGTATTTTGGGAGTTTATTCCAGTGTCTTAATGCTCTCACTGTTAATTTAGTATAGCTTGTTTCTCATTTGATTTTTTTTTTCTGACTTTGAATTACATCCATTTATTTTTGCTATGATTTATTTTTCCTAGAAATAAGGACCACCATGAAGCCACTGATTTTCTCTGGGAATACACTGGCGTGCTTTGATAAAGACACTTTTCAGGTTTCTTTTTAGATAAAAAGAAAAGAGACCAAGTTCACTGCGAATGTTATTAGAATGGTTCCACACTTGCTTGTAAATCCTTGACAGGCCGTTTGGAAAATGGTCCTTTCAAGACCTCCCTAGAAGGATCTTCTGCTAAGGAGGATTACGCTTTTGCATCTAGATTTCTGATCTATCACATAACTGCTTTTGATTCATAGAATCATAGAATAGAATCATAGAATAGTAAGGGTTGGAAAGGACCTCAAGATCATCTAGTTCCAACCCCCCTGCCGTGGGCAGGGACACCTCACTCTAAACCATCCCACACAAGGCTTCATCCAACCTGGCCTTGAACACCGCCAGGGATGGAGCATTCACAACCTCCCTGGGCAACTGATTCCAGTGTCTCACCAGCCTAACAAGAAAGAATTTCCTCCTTATATCCAATCTAAACTTTTTTTGGATTCAGCTTAACCAGAGTTAGAATCATAGAATCATAGAATCAATCGAGTTGGAAAAGACCTTTAAGATCATCAAGTCCAACCATTACCTCAGGAGTACCAAAACCACCACTAAACCTTGTAACTGAGGGCCTCATCTGCATGTTTTTTGGACACTTACAGGGACAGTGATTCTACCACTTCCCTGGGAAACCTGTTCCAACACCCGACCACCCTTTCAATGAAGAAATTTTTCCAAATATCCAGTCTAAACCTCCCCTGGGACAACTTGAGTCCATTTCTTCTTGTCCTTTCATTCATTACTTGGAAGAAAACACCAGCCACCTCCTCGCTCCAACTACATTTCAGGTAGTTGTAGAGAGGGATAAGGTCCCCCTGAGCCTTCTAGACACTGTTACTCAAACTCTTGGATTTGCTAAGAATTATTGAAGCAAAGAGGTCAGTTGCAGAAAGCTTGAGGCAGTTTCTGTAGATTTTAAGGAAAATCCTCATAAATCCTTTATTTGCTTCTAAATAAAAGTAGTATTTTATAAATCTATATAAAGGATTATTTGGTCTGCTCTATGATCTATAAATCATATTATTAAGAAGACACTATTTCACAGCTTACTAAAGAATGTAATTTAGCTTATTGCTTGTTTCTTTTATTCAGCCTTCTTTTTTTCCTGTGCAGTGCAGAAATGATAAGAGTTCTGGGATTAACTTTTCATCTTCAGTCGGTTATGAAGTATTACGGCATGTGTTGATGTATGTAATTAACAACAATAAAAAAATCCATCCTACCTATAGCATTACCACAGAATACTTTGAATGAAAGTTAGAATTCAAATTTTTAATATTTCTTATAAGAAATGTAATAACTAAGTACAGCTACTTCCCTCTTCTAAACAAACTATAATATTTGTAAAACTTTTATAGTTATTAAAGAGAAAAGTGACAGTTAGAAAGGAAGAAAAACAAGTTGGCATAAAATAGAACTGAAGAAATTATTTCCTTATATATATCCCTCTATATATTCTCTGGAAAGGGAAGGCCTAAACAGGAAGACCTAAACAAAAATGCCTAAACAGAAACTTAATTAATATTAATATTTTCCTTAGGCAGAAATTTTGAGGAGAGAAGGGAAATAAGATGACATTCAATGAGCTATTTAAGCCTAAAAAAAGGTCCTGCTTTGATGAAAGAATAGTTATATTTGACGTTTGTTTTTCCTCTGCCTTCTCTGCAGTGCTTGATGTCACCCAGTATGATTTAAATTGTCATATTTCTAAATCTATCTACACTGTGCGTAGATTCAGTTTCAGATATTAACACAGAAGAGTAAAACCCTAAATAGAGGAGAAGACATCTGTAAGCTTTGTTGCAACAGCAGCTGAGATGTCCCACATAGCTGAGACCTAAAGATGCAATCAAGCAAGTTTAAACACATACATAAGGACAAACACACAGGCAACCTTAGGCTTGAGTTTGGACTGATCCTTAATTTGAAGCACTCATGCTGAAACAGGAGTCTTCCTCTGAAATATTAAAATCAGTGGGTTTCATACAAGAATAAAATGACTAGCCTGTAAGACAATTCATCTCTTTACAGTCTCATCAGCTCTCATACAATAAACCAGGATAATAGTTCTTATTACTCAGAGGACCTGTAGATACTGAATGGAAATTCTATCCTTTGATATAAGCCTTTTTTCGCTTTATGTCATTAGCCTGGTGTGAGCAGGAAAGTTATTTATGTGATATGGATCACAGGTTCTTTTCCTTATTAAAAACCAGATGATTTATTTTTTTTCCTAATGGAAGTGATCTTTTTCTGTAACCTTGGTTAAATTCTCTCTTGGGAGGTTGCAGACAGCCTACCAGAAATTCCTCCAGCAGTGCAGGGGTGCAAACCAGCCTAGCTAACAAACTCCACAAGAATGTATCACACTATAGCTCTGGTTCAATAACTGCACCAGCTGGTACCAAAGAGGGGAGAGGGAAGGACATTAAAGTTTCCTTTGTCTTCTCAATAAAGGCACTTCTATTGCACTGCCTTACTATTCCAGGCCACATTTAACCTCTGAGCTGGCAGTGATTATCTCTTTTGTGAAATCACCTTCAAGCACATAATCCACAGGACTCTGGAGGCTCTCTAAACTGTCTGTTTAAACATATATGCCAGTAAATAAAGTTGTGAATTTCTTCATGCATATTTGTTTGGGGAATTGTATTAAAAAGCAGAATTAACTGGATTATGACAGACCTCATAGCAACCTTCCAGTATCTGAAGAGGGCCTGTAAGGATGCTGGGGAGGGACTCTTCATTAGGGACTATAGTGACAGGACAAGGGGTAACGGGTTAAAACTTAAACAGGGGAAATTTAGATTGAATATAAGGAAGAAGTTCTTTACTGTGAGGGTGGTGAGGCACTAGAATGGGTTGCCCAGGGAAGCTGTGAATGCTCCATCCCCGGTGGTGTTCAAGGCCAGGTTGGACAGAGCAACGTGGGGTGGAACAACGTTAACAAGAACATTGCTAATGTTGATTGTTCATTAGTACTAGACAATTGATTATTGACACTGGTGAGGAGGGAAAACACCCTAGAATAAATCACTGGAGAAAAAAGCATTCTTTCCCTCCCATTACCATAAATGTTTGCAATTTCCATAGAATCATAGAATCGTAGAATAGTTAGGGTTGGAAAGGACCTCAAGATCATCTAGTTCCAACCCCCCTGCCATGGACAGAGACACCTCACACTAAACCATGTCACCAAAACACTAAACCGTGTTGCTCAATAATAATACAATAATACACCTTGAATCTTTCTATCAGGTATTTCTGTGCCTAAAAACACAGCATAATCTACTAATTAACACTAGCTGGTGAGGATGGTTTCTTATCAGACACAACGGCCACAGCTGTTTTTCTTCCACACTATGGCAAGGGACGGAAGTGTTGATAGAATATATCAGAAAACCTACACAGGAATGTGCCTCAGTTCCTTCTGCCCATATTTTCTGTCAGCTTGGAGAAGTCCAAACCACACCACTATAGACTATTCTGAAAACAATAGAGCATTCCTTACATAATTTGTTAAGCTATATAAAAAGAATTTAGTATGGGACTATATGTAAGTATTCCCTGATCCAGGCAGAGAAGGAAAGATTGCCATATTTTCCCTGTGTGTGTACAAAAACTGGAAACTGTCCTTGCAACTATGACCTAAACCGGATCCTCCTTTCTGGCTGCATCACTGGACTCAAGAACTTCCCTCCATCTGGCTCTGTCATGGTCCCAGCTCTGTTTTCCAAAACAACAGAGCTGCAATAGGAAGAATTTGGATGGATCTCCCTTGCCAACCCACCCCAAAACTGCCTGCTAATTAAGAGCATTGGCCTATACCCCATTCCTGCTGAGAAAGGCCTTTTACCTAGGTTTTTTATCTAGGTTAGCTATACCTTTGGCAAATGTTTCAGGAACTGAGCTATTGTACACAAAGGCCAAATCCCTGCCTCTCCCCACTCTGGCCACCTTTTAAAGGGTATTTACATGTACGATGTCTTTGTTCTGCACAGTTCGGTCTCAGTAATTCCTCATCCACAGTGTTCTAAATGTTTAGCTTGAAATTATAAAAATGGTGACTGTGGGCTTTTCTGTGGGCTGTTTGCAAGCTTATGGGATTCCCTTCAAAAGTAGGTGGAAGTGATTAATTCCCCACAGGGAGAACTGAAAAAGTGGGTAACTTACAGAACACAATCACTCTTCACTTTTTTTCTCTCATCAGAAATTTAGCCCAAGGAAACAAGAAATATTAATGAAGTTTCTGACTGTGTCTTTCAATAACTTGGTGTTTCAGTAACTCATTTCCTCAGCTCCACCTTATGCCAATTTGCTTTGCTTCCCTTCCAGTCACTAAAGATGTATTTACTAAGCTTAGGAATAAATCATTCACACATATGAGGTAATTATTTATGAAAAATCTGCATATTTTCTTTCGCTTTGGATTAAAGTGATTTGGAAAAAGATTTCTAATCAATTGCCACTGAATTAATCTAGAATTATTATTATTGATAATTGAGTGTTTGAGTCTGCTCAATATCCCTTAGTAAAATTTTTACTGTTTTCAATTGATTTTAACAGAATCAGCTCCTTAATCTTTCACTTGTAGCAAATGAGAGGCTGCAAATAAGGGAGAAAAAAGCCCATATTTGTGACATGCTGAGAAATTAATTGATAACTTCAGTAAATAGCATTAATGAGCAAGTATGGGGAGGGCTGTGAGGCTGATAGATACTGATGTGAATTCTGCATAATATCTGTTGCCATTTACATGCCCAAGGACAACTTCTGGAAATTACTTATGGGAAAGAGAAGAGGAATAGAATAAAATAGAGAGAAGATCATAATAGCTTCACAACAGTGTAAGGATTTAAAGCTGCAGCGTAATATCTGCTGCATCAAAGTTCCTGTATGGCCATTTTCTTGTTTAAATAATTTACTCATTTTACAGTTTCTTTATATATGTTTACATTTTCCACTAATTTTCATTTAATATCAACTTGCAACTTTTAGATACCATTATAGTGAGATGGGATTAGGAAGTGAGCTTGTGCTCTAGAGTGTGAGGAAAACCTTGAATGCTATTATTATCATTTTATACCACTGAAAAACAGATAGGTCCTTTAAAAACAGTCTCCCATTTATAACTACTGCATGGCTACCCACATTAGGCATGAATCTAACCTTAATGACTAATACAATAAGCCTGACAAAGCATCTAGTCTAAACTGCAAATGTGATTAAACTACAGAGTTATCAGAGGGGACCTCAGGAGACCATGCGGTCTCCCTCTGCCAAAGGCAGATACCATTAGCCCTCTGTCCTTCCTGGCAGTTGCTGAATTATCTTTTTCTAGCTGAAACATTTCCAGTGATAACAAATCCATAGTTTACTTTTGGAATAGGTGTGATGGGAATAATAAAGGAAGAATAAAAAGGGTAAGGGCAATATATTCAGACTGTAACACGGTTCAGGTTCAACAGTCATAATGATTTGGCTAACAGGAAAAACAAGGAAGACGAGGAGTCATTTAAGTGTTCCTTGTGGCTTTTTGTGCCAACAGAGACACCCTGCCTGGCCCTTGATCTGCTCCAGAGGGGCATAAGTCTTATGTCTGGTAGTGCTGTGTGGGTTTCTTACATACCGTGGGGTCTTTCCAATGCACCAAAAGATGACATGTAGACAACTGAAAGGAAGCCCAACCAACTGCTTTAGCTGTGAGCTGAAACAGTCCCTAGGCTTCACTGACTGCATTGCCTGGCTCTCCTTAGACTGTAATGGCAGCCTTGACTGCTGGCTGACATATGGACACCTGTATATAGTCATGTCCATTTGGATGTCTCACTCTGTAGATGACTTCTTGAGCTTTGGCAAATGAGTGTAGAGAGCATGACAAGAAAAAGCACACTCTCATGTGCAGCTGAATAGATTTCCTGTGTCACACTCATGCTGTCACATTTGCATACATCAAAACCTCATTAGCAGGTCTTGTTATGCATTATGCATTATGCGTTATGCAATATGATGCTTTTTTCTTATTCGCACAAAAACCACATCTTTTCAAAGTGGCCTGCCTTGTTCTGACTTTCAGCACATGACATGCAGCCAGGTGACAGCAGTGTCATCTGTCTTTAATGGAATCAACGCTTTAGCCAGTAAAAATGAATCATTAAGAGCCAAACTGCTAAGTTTCTTTTTCTGTGCAGACTATGTTCTCTAATTGTGCTGAATTACATGTTCACTTAATAGGGGATTCCCACATCATCAGATAGGCAGGCACTACAAGTGCAAGACTGCATGATGAATGTTTCATGTAAAAATGTAATTATACAAAACTATGATTCTTGTTTTCCTGGAAATTGACTGGCTGTCCCTTTTCTTTTTTCTTTATTATACTATGAGTTTATCAGTTGTAATGTACTTGTAGTGGGTCTGAATGGAGTTAAAGTACTGCCTATTGCTTTACCTCTGTCAAAATGATATGACATTATGAATGCTCCTTTTACTTTGTTGATGTAAAAGCAAATGTCAATTAGAATATAAATCAATCAAATGGTACTATTAGAAAAGCCAAAGAACTTTATAATCTCTGTTTTATAATATCCTCATCTCTTTGCATTTTTGCCTAACCAGGGAACACAGACAGATTAAGGAAGCCCACTAACAGATTGACATTAATTTATGCCATTGAGTCCTTGCCACTTGTTGATTAACATTTCACAGTTTCGCTCAAAAGAAAAAGGTGGAAAATGCAGAAAAGCCAAATCTTTAATTCTTTCAATCAAGAAGAAAATGTGTAAAGAAAATGATGTTTTGGTGGATTTTAGGATATACAATTTCAATTGCAACCATATGAAAAATACCCAGTGTTCACTTGCGTGGGTCTGCAGAGTGTTTGAAGGAAAGGGGACAAGGAAATATGAGAGTTACATATGAATTTTGATGTTTCAGAAGCTTGACTTCAGACTTGAATGTCCTTGTGAGAGCTAGCAATGATGTTAGCTGGAGACCTAGCCAAAGCTTCAAAAGCAGTCGGCTCCTACTGGTGGTTTAAGGAGATTTCAGGGTGAATCAAGCTTTCTTTGTCCCTGTGCCCAAAGCAGAATTTACCCTCACTGGCATGCTTAAGGCTTCGTCTGACTTCTACAAAAGGTTTACGTACAAGCGAACAGGTTCCTCTGTGCCACTCTGGGATCTGGAAAGACTTGTTTGAGGTTGACTACAAAGCTTCATTCATCCTAGGCAAAATCTTGAATAATAACCCAGAGCCCCATTCGTTTACCAAGTATTTCATTCCTGAGGTACAGCCAGTGCTCCTGTATCCTCCTTAAAGTTGTCTCTTCCCCAGTGGTTTTAGTGCATTCCCATTCTTTTGATTAGTTCAGCCTCCACCATATGTTGCCATAGAGAAAGACAACAGAAATGCTGAAATAAAAACCATAGGCTAAATTTTGCTAACATCTAATGAACCAGTTTTACACATCATTATCCTACTCCCCAGCAATGTCTGGTCTTCATCTTAACATTTTGTCATTGGAGCCTTTACTGATTGGGTGCTAATATATACTTACTATTTCCATGATTCTCCATTGTAAAGACACTTCCCTGACTCAATTAGTAATGCTGTCTGTCCCTAGACACTTGCAGCTTTGCCCTCAAATTTTTATGGTCTCTGTTCCTGTGCATTGATTGTTTTCTGAGAGTGCCAAGCCAGAAGAATACATTGTACAAGTTTATGGCTAATCATGGTCTTACTTGTTTTATTTGTCTAGGAGCTGCAAAACTTTACCAACTGAGGTATTTCTTCTTGTTAGAAAAGGATCTTCTAAAATAATAATCCAATCACACAGTTATATGTTGTTTCAGTATATAATAAGGATGTTGTTAATATATATTTAAGAAATGAAATTCAGTATCTGCCTCTAGGGTAAATGATGTCTTTAGCTGGATTCCAAATAAACACCATTTCGCTGCAAGTCTAATGTAAGCCAGCTTCTCTGACATCCTTGACATTCAGATACTCGACCTGCTCCTATAACTGTTGGGAATGCCTGAGCTTGACAGTGGAAACTTCAGGTGGGAAGGGATTATCTGTAGAAGGAAAGAGGTTTTTCATGTATTTCCAGTGTAAAAAGGGGGCAGAAAGGGTACCCTGGAGGAATATAGTCTAAAATGGGTCATTCATTATCTCAGCAGGTGTTTCTGAATCCTTGGCCTAGCTTCCAGCCTAACACTGATGAAACCTTTCTTGCCATTAGCAAGGACACCTCTGATCAGCATAATGCAAAAAACACTATATTTTTTTTACTGCAAATGTAAAAGTACTTTATTTTTACAGTGAATTAAACCAGAATTGTACTCACCACAGGCAGGAAACATCAAGCAAGAAGTTTTTCTTTTTAATTATATTTTTTTTTTTAGTACTTTAAAAAGCAAGCACCTGAAAATCTCTTCTTTCTCTTTGATACATTTACATCTAGGAGCATCACTGTCTCCGGATAAAGATCCTGGGGGACTGCTACTACTGTGTATCAGGGCTCCCAGAACCTCGCCAGGACCATGCACACTGCTGTGTTGAAATGGGGCTCAGCATGATCAAAACTATCAGGTAATGTTTTTTTTTTTCCCTTCTTATTGTTCCTCCCAGTGTCCTGAACTTCTTATCTGAGAATGCTATTACTATACAAATAATTCCTATGGTGGTGCAGAGACCTCAGAATTATAACTGTGAAAATGGCAGGACTTTTTCGATCCATGTGATGCATGGGAACAGATACCAAATGTAATTTATTAATGTGTGCTGCTTCAGAGCATGTAGCACAGGACCTGTGTGTGCATTGTGAGCGATGGGTTTCACACTTCTTAATAGTTCTCATTTCATGCTGTTGTCATTTTTTAAGAGGAGCTTAAGGGGGAGGAGACTGAATTGCTTCCTAGATTCTCTTTAATAAAATAAAGCAACAACATAAACACATAAACGATAAACAGCTCTGGCAATACTTTATCTTGGAAACTAGCTCATAGAGAAACTCATAAGCACTGAGATTTGACAGATGGGCAAATTTTACTTCTTGAATTAGGTTGGTGCTTAAATTTACAAGTACTGGAAGTATTTTAATGAATTACTATAGTTACATTGAAGTTATATACACAAATTCAAAGTCTCCTTGTAAATCAGAGGTTGTTTACAGGAAATTTCAGAAAATATCACTACTTATAAAGCCTAAATCTTAGCTATATTTTAGCTCAAGTACTTAGCATACCTTACGAATTGGACTTGAAAATAAAAACAGATCAAAAGAAAACGAAGGAAAACAGGATTTATGCTACAATATCCCACCTATAATTGGAATTCAGGCACCTAAACTGTGGAAAGCAATCTAGGTACTTTTTTTAAATCCCTGATTCTTGTACTGGTTTAAGTTCTTTATGCAATCCATGTAGAAGGAAGTTTTAAATTAGACAGACCAGATTTTCTCCTGCAAATCCTCCGAGATTCCTGTTCATCCACTGACAACAGGCAGTTGGTAACATTGCATGGACCTGTACCAACACTTGTGGTGAGGCTGTACCCAAAAATCTACGATCTCACAGAATCACAGAATCCCAAGGGTTGGAAGGGACCTAAAAAGATCATCTAGTCCAACCCCCCTGCAAGAGCAGGGTAACCTACAGTACATCACACAGGAACTTGTCCAGGCGGGCCTTGAATATCTCCAGTGTAGGAGACTCCACAACCCCCCTGGGCAACCCGTTCCAGTGCTCTGTCACTCTTACAGTAAAGAAGTTCTTCCTGATGTTAACGTGGAACTTCCTATGCTCCAGTCTCAGGGTACCATTATTGAATGTTCATTCTAATCTTGTTGATGACTGCATGGTCAGTAGGAATTGAACAAGAATGTCAAGTCTCTTCACTACACAAAGTATAAAATAAGTCTGCATAGACAGATTAACACACAAGGGACTTCTGAATGTTTTCATACAGCTCATATCCACACAACTGAAGTGCCAATTTGTTGTTAATTGAGACTCTACAACTAGATCTTATACACCAAGAATCTAGATCTCAGTCTTGCCGCTCTGCTTTCTTGCAGACGTAGGGAACTGATCAGAACTCAACAAAACAATCCACGATTGGTACTTTCTTTGAATGATTTTTGGCATCACCGTATCTTGTTACAAATTTTATACAAGAAAAGCTTTTATTGTTTTTACACTTTTTATTACTTATTACAAGTGTTATTAAACTTTTTACTTACTTTTTCTTCTTATACTTTGCTTCCTTAACCACTGAGTACAATTGAAATGCAGCTTCTGGCCATGGAAGTTCCATGAAATCTGGTATTTACTGTAAAGCAAGAAAGCTTTGCCCTATCACGTTTGTGCATGAGCAAGAATGCTAACTCCATCTGTCTCACAAAACCCAACCTCCTTTAAACCCCACCTCCTATAAACTTTCTTTAGCTGCAGTTGGAAACACAAATTTAAATAAAAAGGACAAGCCTTTCATGAGGGGTTCATTTATTCAGCTGGTTCTCATATCTTTCACATGCAGTGTAACTCTTTCTGCACTCAGTTTTATTGTGTTAATGCCTGTCTGTACTGACAGCTGATAGAAAGGAGATACTAGTGGAATGTTTAGTCATCAGATGATAATGTTTCATTTTAACAGTTATCACCCAGGCTAAATGGATGTCAGAGATAACGCTACCTTCTCAAATGACCTTGTTTGTAACATCTCTGTGACTGGGAAAAGAGGAGGCGAGGGAGACTGTGTGAGGTCCAGCTCCTCAAGGCAACGTGGTATAATGACGGAGATCCCACAACAATCCACAGAACAGTGGAAATAAAAACAAACCTTTGTACTGGTATTTCTTTGGTAAATCAAGGAGTTCTGAGTGGTTTCATCTCTTGGATTATTTCCCACTAAAATACTATCTGAAAAGGTCATTATTTTGACAGACAAAATAGTCCCAACATACAACGTAACATCAACTCCGTAAATTAGATAGCAGCTTGTCTTCATTAAAACTCTCTAATTAACCATTAATATTAACATCAAGTCATAAGTGAGGGGGAAAAAAAGGAAACTAAACAAAAAGCCCTAATCCAAAATAAAAGAGAAAAAAACTAAAATAAAGAAACAAATTTTAAAAAGCCAAGCAACCAAAATAAAAACCCCAAAACACTACAATTATTTAAGGTAATCTCACTGACTGACCTCACAGGTTTCCTGCCTGTAACATAAACCCCTGCTTTTAAATTCATCTGCTGGATATTAAAAAAAAGTACAGATTAAGTGATCCATTCTTGTTAAAGAAGTTACTTGCAGTGAAACAGTCAGGAATGGCTTTCATATTCCATGTTTCATAAATCATTATTTAATTATGTAATAGTATAATTGAGCCAGTTCTGGATTCCTTGCACAGATAATTTCTTCTACAATGTACAAGGTTCAGCCCATGATGAAATGATCCTTGATTCACAGAAGAAAGTGTAATGTTTCACAAAACCAAAACTACTGCTTGCCTTCATTTAAGCAACCTGGTCGCATAGAAGGTGTCCCTGCCCACGGCAGGGGGGTTGGAACTAGATCATCATTAAGGCTGCTTTTGACCCAAACCATTCTATGATTCTATGAGTCATTTATGTATGGAGGCGGAAAGGGGTGTTGCAAGATATTCACAAGTTCAGCCAGTGCTTTTCAGACAGGCAACGCAGTGAATAGGTTTTACACTGGAACTTGATCGCTTTGTCACCTCCACTTGTCTGTTTCAGCCACTGACTGTGAAAGGACAGACTGCATCAGGGCAGTATATCTGCCCCTGGTTTTGCTGCTGGGTGGCTAAATGAATTGAACTGGGTAGGGATTAATAGGTCTGTGCACCTCTGAGACCTGTTTTCTTTGAATGTGCCATCAAATACAATCAAAACTATATTGGCAAAATGGCATAGGAGGCATTCAGCTTTTTATAATGTAGTTTTCAAATGAAAAAGCAGGCTTCTGCTAATATTGTTTGTAGTCCCTCGTGCTATATTAGTTTCCTGCCTTTCAGAGAAGACAGGCATAAGAAACAGGAATAGAACTGTGGTTTAACTCTGTCCATGTTTCTATACTGCCTGAACTCAGAGCCAGTCAGTTATACTAATGATAAGTCTGATGATATGAAACTTCTCCAGATTATAGTTTCTACTGACATTGGAATACAGATTAATTCCAAGGTAAACTCACCCTGGAGTTATTTAAACTGGCATCTTGGGATAATATCTATCTTAAATTGTAAATACAGTGCTGTGTAAAGTCCTTCTACAAAATGTTACATCCTGTGAGTCATGTTACCTGAGCTGTGTTCTTTGAACTCTTCAGGAGTTCAGAGCATTCTCTTTCTTAGTTTTTTTTAAATAATGGATGTAATCCTTCGCAAGCATGACACAGTTCCCAAAGTCACACCAAAAAGAACATTTACTACTCTCTCATGTCAGCACCAAAAAGCATTTGAGTTCATTTAGGAAAATTCCACAATCGTGTTGAGTCTAACAAAAAAGCTCTCTATGTAATTGAACCTTAGGGTCATAGAACAGTTCAGTTTGGAGGGAGACATCAGGAGATCACTAGTCCAATCTTCTGCTTAGGAGGGTTAGCTAAGACCCTTATTTACTTCAACCGGGATACATAGACTTTCCTATTACATCTGCCTCGGTGATAATAGCTATGTCTTGATGGCTAAATCAAAAAGCCCTAGGGAATGTTTAGCTGTCACCAAGGAAAATTAGCACAGACTGGCCAACTCCCCTCTTCTGTACTCCTTCTTGCTTCCAAAACCAGGCAGTTGCATTCAAATAGCCAACGGGAAATAGTCTTTGCCACATGCAAACTGCTGAACCTGGGAACAGGTTGTGAGAGAGCTAGTTGATTGGGAAATAAAAATGTTCTGGGGCTGGTTTAAGTGTCTTGAAGCACAGACAGAACCTTGCACAGTTAAACTGGGCAGCGCAGATGTAGCCAATGTGTCAGTATCTGAACCTGAAAGGTATGAATTCCAGGGCATTCAGATTTTTGGCAGCTACAGAAAAGGTTGAAAAACAGATTTCTGACTTTTGGCTCACCTTTTATATGCAAATAGGGAAACCTCTGATTAACAGCACAAAAATAAAATACCCATCAAAGAATGATGACCAAAAGGAAATGCCAAGATCCAATTAAAATCAATGACTTTTTTATCACTGACTTGACTGAAATGAGATGAATGGCATGAATATCATCAGTCACAATTTCTTCATCAGACAGCTTATGAGCTAAACAGGGCTGCTTTATACATCACCAGTAACGCGGCTTCGTGCATGATCCTTTTGCTTGTAGCGCAGTTGAAGCAAACGCATTGTTTTTAATTAGAAACTTCATTGATAATTAAATAAATTTAAGAGACAGAAGAAGTAAAATTGGTGGAACACATGAGCTCATGCAAAATAAACACTTTTTCTTTTTTTCAGTATGTAGTACATGCTATTATTTATGAGAAGTTTTTTCTGAATAAATAAATATTACCTGTGTTGATGAAGATGATCGAGGGTTTGTTGTTTCAACTTTTTAAATTGATTTTTTCCTATAGCAGTATATAAAGACTTCCTAAAGTATGTGGTAGTCTGCCTGTTAGGGAGCTGGATTTGACCATGATGAAGTTCCTTTCTATACATAAATCCAAAATCTATTTCACCCTATATTACTCCAAATTTTAAAGAAAAATAATCATCAGGGGCTGTAGTGACAGGACAAGGGGTAACGGGTTAAAACTTAAACAGGGGAAGTTTAGATTGGATATAAGGAGGAAATTCTCTCCTGTTAGGGTGGTGAGGCATGGGAATGGGTTGCCCAGGGAGGTTGTGAGTGCTCCATCCCTGGCAGTGTTCAAGGCCAAGTTGGATGAAGCCTTGTGTGGGATGGTTTAGTGTGAGGTGTCCCTGCCTGTGGCAGAGGGATTGGAACTGTATGATCTTGAGGTCCTTTCCAGCCCTAACTATTCTATGGTTCTATGACTTTTTACGTACCAATTGATCACATCACTTTTAAACTACAGCCATTTATTCTTGATTTAATTTAAAACCTTACAACAAAAACTTAATGAAAATTAATGTCTCCACAAACAGGTTCTCAACAGCTTTGTTCTCAGTCTTGTATTGCAAATAATAAAGCAATGGGAGCAAGACTAGTACACTGCTGTGCTTTGATTCATGCTCTGGATAGGGCTTGTTTAAATATAACTCAGACTGCCTGTGGCTCTATTCAATCAGGTCCCCTCATGCAATCAGTTTCCTACCTATCAGCATAAGAGCACATTGCTGTGAAGGGCAAGTAAGAGAAGGATGTAAAGACAGGACCCTACAGGTGCACCAGCAACACAGCGCAGAGAACAGCCTTCAGTCAAACGATGCAGGCAGGTAGCCAAATCAACAGTGACTGCAGATGAAGAGCTGAGGTCAAATATCACCTGAGCAGCCACAGGAAGAAGTTGCTGGGAGGCTGTGAAAGACAACAGATCAGGCAAGGGGATTAGGACCTTCAGTCGAATCTGCAGTGTCATGCAGGAAGCAGTGTGAACAGTACACCTATGGACGGTTTTGGACCGATACAGAAGGCCTATATGGCTGATTGAGGATGCCAAAGCCTTTTCAGGCCATCATCTTTTTATGACAGAGAAAAAGTTAAAATCCAGCAATCCTTGGTGAACACTTAATCACTGACAGGCTTGGGGCATTGAATGGTTCTCTGGGAAGCCTGTTTCAGTGTTTGACCACCCTCCCAGTGAAGAAATGCTTCCTAATGCCAAGTCTGAACCCCCCCAACAATGCACCTTTGAACTCTCTAGCCAGTCCTCTCCCAGTTTATACTTGTGCTTATTGCTACTTCATCTGGCATTTGGACATGTTAATTTCAAAGCCAATGATGATTGCTTAATGCTAGTATTTGTCCATTATTAAATACTAGTATTTATTAGTATTTATTAATTAAATATTATAGTGCTTAAAAATCTAAATTGGTCTAATGAGTACATGTGTATATAAATGGAGAGAAATAATACATAAATATATTCTATGTGTGCATTTTTCAATTAAAAGCTTTTTGCCCAATTATTCCTCTGTATCCAATTAGCTTTTATTTCAAGATAAAAAAATCAGACATAAAATGAGAAATAATTATCTTAGTCTGAACAAAGCAAAAAAGCAGATTAGGGAAATGATCCTGTGGGGAGTTGTGTGATAATTCCTCTGACAGTTACTATAGAATCGTAGAATCACCCAGGTTGGAAAAGACCTTTAAGATCATCAAGTCCAACTATTTCCCCAGCAGTGTCAAGACCACCACTAAACTATATGACTATGGGTCTCATCTACATGGTTTTTGAACACTTACAGGGACAGTGACTCTACCACTGCGCTGGACAGCCTGTTCCAATGCCTGACCACCCTTTCAGTGAAGAGCTTTTCCCTAATACCTAATCTAAACCTTCTATGGTGCAACTTGAGGCCATTTCCTCTTGTTCTGCCACTGGTTACTTGGGAGAATAGACTGACCCCTACCTCACAACTTCCTTTCAGGCAGTTGTACAGAGCAATAAGGTTCCCCCTGAGCCTTCTCTTCTCCAGGCTAAACAACCCCAGGTCCCTCAGCTGTTCCTCATAAGACTTGTGCTCCAGGCTTTTCACCATCTTCATTGGCCTTTTCTGAACCCACTCCAGGACCTCAATGTGTTTCTTGTAGTAAGGGGCCCAGAATTAAGTAAGTGTTAGTTTAGATATTTTTGTAGCATATGTATGAAATCTTCAAAACACATTACAAATTACAGTGTTCTCACTTCTCTCAGCTGTTCTCACAACTAATTCAGTGTAGAAGAGTTGTTTCCACATCCCATCTTCCAGAGACAGGTGGTTGTTTGATGCTGTTATTCCAAGCCCTCTTGCTTGCAAAACCATACAGAAATTTGTAAATGAAAAAAAATATAGAGTCAGTTTGTAATAGCAGATAGTTTATCAGATAAATCCCTTCTCAAAGCTTTGTTAATATTTTGTGATTAACTTTTAAAAATCTCTTCTGTTTAGATATCTGAAATACATTAGCTTACTGATATGATGAACGTATCTTGTTGCAGTCTAACTACTGCATTGGGATGTATCATGTGCATGCTTTTCTCCAAGGTTTTGAATATGTAGGAAATGGTAATAAAGTTGAATTTCTTATTTTCATTTCCTCACATTTTTATAGTATTCATTTCTCTCCATTTTAAAACTATCATGTTGGTTTTTTCTCATGGACTGAATTGATGTCTCATTGCAGCAATGAAAGGCCAAGTATTCAGTAATCAACTTACTCTTTTCTCCTCTAGAGTCCGCCAAGGTCATGACTGAAGCACCCAAGGCATGGGTAGTTAGCCTCAGAATTGTGTAATAGAGCTGGTTATTCTTCACCTTCTCTGTTGTGTGATCTTGCTGTGCTCCTATTGACTTCAGTGACTGTAGAACTGGAACTGTTTACAAAGAAACAGCAGCCTTGTTTTAGACCAATAGTAGCAATACACATTTCCCACCTTGAGCATGCTATTCACATATTAATGAACACTAGCTCTATTGTATTGCTCTCAAAAATAATGGTTGTCACACAGGCAAAACTGGATAAGTGCTCTCTTTGTCTTCTCAATGGATACAGCTCAATTATTAAAGTTGTGAGCTTCCCACAGTGGTGTGCTTGGCTATGTCAATACTGATGTGGAAGAAGCAGTCCTTGGTCTAAGGTACTGCTAAAGTGCCTATGGCTGTGAAAGTGCCTGTGGCTCATATCGGTAGAGGAAGGTGCTATTTTAACACAGTAAAATTCCCTTTATAATCAATAGACCTACTAATTGAAAACAATGCTGTGACAACGTCCCTTTCCTGAGAGTGTTAAGAAATATGCCCACATGCATTTACTTTTGAGAGGTGAAATGGTCTTTGCCGTCACACAGAAATGAAGAAACTGCATCCATCCAAGTTCTGTGCTTTTTCCTTGTACCTTCCCAACATGGACAGTGTAGCAGAATCAGAGTTTAAGATGGTTTGGGTGACACAGTTTAGTGGGAGGTGTCCCTGCCCATGGCAAGGGGGTTGGAACTTGATGATCTAAAGGTCCTTTCCAACCCTAACTATTCTATGATTCTATGATTATAGAGTGGCAACATTATCACAACAGAGCAAATGGTGTTCTGGCCAAATCTGCAGAAAATAATTCACATTTGGACAAAGAGTAATGCTGGAAAATTTCAGTAAACAAAGAAACATTTTTGAAACATTTAAAATTATTCCAAAAAGTACAAAAGAACATAAAAATATATGCAGGTTTGATGGTAATAGTTTCTGTAATGTTTTTGAATGCTTTTGTGTAATTTCAAGCTAAAGGACGCAGTGAGTTCAACTAAATCCTTTCACCCAGACATCCTTTCCTCTCCCTGTTGCTCCCTTTCTGCTAGGAAGAATATGTGTGCCACTGAACCATGTATGCAATTAAGCACTTAATGATAATCTGGCTTTTAGAGTCATTTTATCAGAACCTGTACTTTGTTACCTAGAAATCTGTAACTTCATTTTACAGACTAAGTTGTTCTCAATAACAAATTGACACTGTATTCTTCATCATACCATTTTCTAAAAGATATGGAAAAAATATGACATCTACTTTCATAAGTCTGGTCTTTTTTTCGTTCCTGTTTTTTTTAACAGATATGTTAGGTCAAGAACCAAGCATGACATTGACATGAGAATAGGTATACATTCGGGATCAGTTCTGTGTGGAGTGCTGGGCCTGCGGAAGTGGCAGTTTGATGTCTGGTCATGGGATGTGGATATCGCAAACAAACTCGAGTCAGGTGGAATTCCTGGGTAAGGCAATGTGTATTTCCAACAGTCAGAAAACACTGCCAACACAGTACTGTGCTGGCAAAACCTTGCCAAATGATTAACTGTCTTGTATTATCTCATCGACTATAACTCAGAGCCTTAATTTCTTAGTTAGATGTTGACTATTCCTGAGTTTTTCCAGGCTTCATTCTTTCATCCTGTGCATGAAAATGCTGTTGTGAGGCGCTAGGCTGTAATTTTTATTATTTCATGAGCACAGAGTGTGGGTAGAATGTGTTCATAGATTGCTACACTAATAACAAGATGTTATGGACATCTCTGGCTCTCTAGGAAGTCTTTTTAATAATTTGATGCTTTGGTAGATGTTTCGAGACATTTATGTCAACCTGTCTGTGTGTGAAAATATATGGTTTTCCATTGAGCTGCCTAGTCTTCCTTTGTCTGAGGTGGCTGATTCACCAGGAAGACAGAAAATTATTTCTGACTGACATGGCCCACATCTCACAGTAGTTTGGAATCTGTAAATCCTAAATTTGAAGCAACAGTAGTGGTTTCAGGAATCCTCTGTTCACTCCCAGTTCCCCCATCCATTGATGACAGATGCAGCAAAATTCAGTTTTTGGCCATGGAACATAAGAACAATAGCAGTGAACATCATTATGCAGAAAAAAAATCTAAGTGATGCTGTCATCTTGAGTAAGCAAGGTTTGAAGTCATCAAATCTGAGTCATATGCTGTACTTCCTACACAAACATCAGGATCTGTCATGGCTGTCATTTCCAGGAAGTTAGAAAGATATTTGCTTTATACTGTATTTGCAAATGCATTACCCTTCCACCTTTCCCTATAGTAGATCTTTATAGCAACACATATTCTTAGAATCAGCAGAAAATGAAACATTTCATGCTCTGAAAACATCTATACTCTCTGTATGTCACCAGTGTATAAAATTGCAGAAAGAAAATTCTTTCCCTGGTGCTTTATCCCACACATTAGCCCCAGATGAACGGAAAAGGTTACGTGCTGCTTTGTTAACATTATAGCTGTTAATGCATGCAAGTATTATGGCTATTAATGAATAACCCAGAGAATGTACCACCTTGCTGTTGATAAAATGTCTGGTTAGGCTGCTGTCTATTTGCTATATGCAGAATTATTTCCACTCCTGTATATCAGTTTGCCAACAGAACAAAGCCTGTACGTGACAACAATTCACTAAGTCCTTCAAAACAATGATTTACATCAAGCTTACTTAGTGTGCAGCGGAGACTTAATATCGCAGTTAAGTTGACTTCAGCCCCTCCTTACTTCTCCCCGCTGCCAGCATTCAAATCCCTCTGCTTGCCACAATAATGAGATCATTCCCATTCCCAGAGCTGCACTGTTTTCCTGTGTCATCAGATAAGCTGTTCTGGGGTTATAAGTGGCCCTGCTCCCACAGCATGAAATACAGCCCTTTCCTGAGCGTACAGCAGAGGGAGGCAGCTTGCCTGCCCAGGATGGGAAGGCTCCTGCCACCCAGGATCCACAGTTCGGAGGCAGGAAAGAAGAGGCTCAGCTCTTCCCCTTTGTAGTTGCATATTGCCCTGGGGCCTCTTAAACATGGGTCATGCAGGGACAGATTGCCCTGAGTGAATGAGCATAAGAAGGAAGATCAACTATGGTGGAAGGAGGAACCGGGGAGCACAGAGGAAAAGTAATCATTTCTGGTTCTCTGAGAGGAAAAAAGTGTCTTCAACACCTGAGAGGAAAGCTGTGTAAGATCCTACAGTATTATTTTAGAGACAGTCTTCTGCCAGGGACCCATCTTCTAGTAGTTTTCATGTGGTATATCTAGGTATTAATTAACCCGTGGCATTGAACTGGCATAAAATGTAGTTATCAGTTTTCCACTCTGTACCAATGACAAAGTATCATCTAAAGCTTTGGACCTGATATATTTTCAGCAGTATGACCAGTTATACTTTTATTTTGATCTCAGGTTCACAATTTACTGTATTTGCATAAAATTAGAAAGATATCTCTCCATTCTACACTTTAAGTTTCTTTCAGCAAGTTGTACAAAAGGTGAAACTAGAAAATATTTTTAATCAACCAAACGTTTATTAATATTTGATCTATTTAAGGGTATTACATTGAAGGCCAGATCCACATTCTAATTAAAGCTGTTATCATTTCCATTATAAAATCCGTATTTCAGGACTTTATAATGCAATATTCCATAATTATATTAGTTGAAACTCAGCACAGAGTCACCCTAGTGTCTAAGGTGTTATTTTCTTTTTTTTTTCTTCTCTTTTCTTTCTTTTTTTTTTTTTTTTAATTAATACTTCACTTTAATCAATTTCCCCGATTTGGGTTTCTAAGAGCTACGACACGCATTATCTTTCTGAGAGGTCATACGTTTTGTTTTTAAAGTCCAGGACAAGAGCTGCTTATATTTGAGAAACATTTTTACTGTTTTTTGTTGTCAGTTTAACTGACATTTGACTACAAAAGAGAACTAACTTCTGTGGACATTATAACAGCATGACTTCAGGCAGAGAAAGTTGTATAAAACCTGAATTGTCTTCAGAGGGAAGGTGAGACCATGTTACAAAATGGCCGAGATGCAAGTTTTTGAGCTTTTAATTAAATACTGATATTTAATACTCCACACTGGCTTAGTTTGTGTGAAATTCTGATACTCCTGGGCATTTCACACTGCTTAAAGACAACCAGCACATTATTTTCTGGCAATACATGCACATCATATGTGCACGTACGGCCTTTTACTCAATCACTATTTTATACAATTTAACTCTTAGTGGCATTCTTCAAATTCCAGAAGGAAGTTCCCAAGGGGCATTTCCTTAAGTGGAGATAATCTAATCTGTGATGCTGGAGAAAAATGACTCAAAATGTGTCATCAAGAAATGGCCAAGAATTTTAGCTGACAATGAGTTTTAGGAATCCGTCTGCAAGTCTGACTTTCAGGTAGTGCCATGCATCCAAAGTCTGAAAAAAAGAACCAATTTTTATGGAGTCACTACTTCTCTTTGCTTGAGTTAGACAAATGTCTGATGAAGATCTACTTTTACTGCATTTATAGCACTGCATTATAAAGTACAGAATGGCTAACCATGTGGATGTTTTTAGAGGTGTCTGCAATTTTTTCTACATGGAATTTGAATACTTCTTAAAAATAGAAATAAGAAAGACCCCACAGGTTTGCTTGTCAACATCCAAAGGACTAGCATACTTTTTTCAAAGTTTGGGCTTTCTTTAAGCCGTCATCTCTTTAATTCAACTTTTGCAAAAGCTTTCTGAACTCATTGCTTAGTCTTACCAGAAATTATCACCCTACTTGCCTTTGTATAAATTCCCTATTCCCCTAATTCACTTCAGATGCAATCAGACCATTAATTTCAACTGTCTAAGCTACTTCAGGTAACCAAGGAAATTAAAGAGCTTCACATAAACTGCTCTAATGCGTACCATATATTTTCCTCTCACCATAAGTGGCAATTTTAATTCACTATGAATAGTATTTTATTACGGAAGGTCTGCCATTAAACTGCTACTGCAAACAAAGGTATCAGGTGTGAATACCAAAGTGATTTTCCTGTTATAGGAATTTGTGCATTCATAACATCCTATTGATGTGAAAAAGTCTTAAGAGTATTTGTCCCCAAATGAAGCCCATGTTTGTTGAATACACTATTTAATTTTCCTTATAGAAATCATCATATACAATAGAAAATCTTCTATTTTTCCATCATATTAAAAATGATACAGAGTTCATGAACTCCTTTTTACCTATGCGTATTAGAGCACAGTCAGTATTTGCTACTACTCATTTATTTCACTCACACAGGAGAATTCACATCTCCAAAGCCACTCTGGACTGCCTGAATGGGGATTATAAAGTTGAAGAAGGGCACGGCAAAGAACGTAATGAATTCTTGAGGAAACACAACATCGAGACTTATTTAATTAAACAACCTGAGGAGAGTCTGTTGACTTTGCCTGAAGATATTGTGAAAGAGGCTGTCAGCTCCTCCGACAGAAGAAACAGTGGAGCAACATTTACTGAAGGATCCTGGAGCCCTGAACTTCCATTTGATAACATAGTGGGAAAACAGAATGTAAGTCAAACATCTTTTAATGTAATCAAGTATGAATGCATGCTTGAGTGCATTTCAATAATGGAAGCCTCAGAGAAGACATATTCATCTTTAACCTTTATTCTAACACACACTGTAACAGCAGAGGATTAAACAAATTGTTTCAGGGCAGAAATAAATCATATATTCAAACCGGGGAAATGCCAGTGGACCAGAGGCTTTTGCATTTTTTGCCAACTGAAATTAAATACTACATGCACAGCTTGGTTTTAGTTGAACCAGTTCATAAAGAAGTAAATTAAAAGTAAAGCAAAGCTAATGTTACTATACGAGCTGGGACGTTCTAGTCAGAGTGTGTATCTCATTGCACAGCTTCACTGCATTGCCTTGAGCGAACAGGCATTTTGCCAGAGGAAAAAAGCATAGTGTAGGTTATTCATACATAAGGGAAAGAAAAAGTTCTACCTTTAAAAAATACCTCATGAAAACAGCTCATCCATTCTTCATTTATTTTTTTTTTTTAATAAAAATTATTAAGAACTTAGATTCTAAGACAAAATTAAAGTTCACAAGGAGGAGAGTTACACTCTAAGGTAAAGTGTAGCTCAGTGGAAATATGAGTGAGAAACAGTTGCTCCTGATCAGATCTTTCCCAAAAGCATTGCATGGTTAATTGCTAGCACCCTGGGAACCAGCAATTCTTGGACAGTCATAAAAATAGCTTGGTGAAATCTGCTTGCTTAGAGAATCACAAACAGAAAGTTTAAAATGGCCCCAGACTCTTCACTGCATTTAAAAGGTCGATGAGTCTGTATGAAACAGTCACCTGGAGTTTCCTTCCATTTTTCTGAGGGATCTGTAATGACGTGATATATCATTTCTTCTGCTGCACATACTTAGTCCTACTTGTCTGCACTGTCTGTTGAGCTTCAAGCATTGTTGTGTGGAGGTCTTGCTTTGTCAACTGTCCTTTGCTTCTTACAAATCTGCTCAGAAGTGTAAAGCCTTCAAAATCAATCAATCTATGGTGGTGTCTTTGTCTCTTCAAACAGAAATGGAGCATGACATAGTTTGCTATTATATAAAATGTGTTTTATATATGTTCTGTAAATCTGTGTATCTGCATGTACACTGCCTTTTAGTATTCTCTGTATTTTGTTGACCCGTTTCTATATTCTTATTCCATTAGGAATAGAGGTATGGGTGCATGTTGCTATGAATATCTTCTTATCTTAGTTTCTTCTTCTTTCCCTTTAAGACATTCCAATTTCTATAGTCCAAAAAATCTATACTGAGTAGGTATTCTTTCATTGATCATTTCCTCTGCTAAATCTGACCTTGATAATAGCAAAAAGAAGCAATGAGATAAAGGACTAGTGTTTTTATGCGATTATTGAAAAACTCTCACCCAATAAATGAATAAAAAGCCCATGAAAATCATTGAAATAGGCATAACTAAACATTTGTTGTAAAGCAGAGTTTTGTCTTACGGCAGTAAACATTTTTTGAATAGTTTCTCACTGTTTTTTTAAGAACTTGTTTTTGTGCTGGAAATAGCTATAATTTTGCATCACCCAGCTTTACAATAAGCTTTTTGGTGGAGAGAAGATTTTAAAAATCTGTTATTCTATGTGTGATTCAATTATTATGTAATTTTCAATTTTAAAGTTGAGACAATAGGCATTGCTGCTCATAAATAATGTATTTCAGCTCAAAATTCAGATGATAGATTTAAATTGTACTAGGATATCGTAGCTTTTTTCTGTCTTGGACAGAATAAGCATTTAATGACATTAATTACGTAGCCAAAGTCACTAGCAGCAACAGATGTTGAGAATCCAAGTAGCTGCAACCCAACAAAGAATCACTTCATATTTTTTAATATTTGCCAACAGCATTCAATTGATTTATTTACCCAACATATGTTATAACAAAATTTGAGCATCTCTGAACACGTTTCTTACTTTTAGCTGTAGTTGAGGTAGGAAGAATATGAAATGGCAAAGTCTCTGGTGAGTTCTCTTGACAAAATCAGATTCATCTCAAACCATATTCTTTACCTCAAACACATTTCCCATGGGCAGTCTAAGTCAGTGAATGAAGATACATTGATACATGTTAGAAACAGAATAACCACTCTTTATGTATGCAGTCACAGACCTTAACAAAAACTACACGCATCTAAAGCACATTAAACACCATGTGCCTTGGCTCTAATGGTGAGTCAAGCCAAGGATTCAAGTGCCTGCTCTGAAATTCAGACCATGCCCAATATGGATAGAGTTTTCTGTTCTCAAAACAAATGTCTAGGCTTCTTTCATAAAGCAAAGAAAGTTGTACAGAAGCTATTTTATGTAAAGAGAGTAAAGGCCTTCTACTAAAAGAAATTAATAGCTGAGGAAGTGTCATTTGTTTGGTAAGTCTTACCAAAGAAATAGCTGAAGGCTATAATATGATCACTGTGTGTGCGGTGCTGGAGGCACCTGATGAGCCTGTAATGATGTGAATTAGGAAAAAAAGCATGTTAAAATGTCTATATATTCTACAAGCATAGTTTAGTGGTGGCTGCAGTGAATCTTAGTAGTTATCACAGAAATTATACCAAAAGGCTGACAGGATGACAGGCAAGTATACACAGCAGGGTGTAATTCATTTCAAAACCAAAGCGCCTGCAGTTGTGCACCTACTGACAGTGCCTACTGTCCCAGGTGTCGATCTCCCACACCACTCTGCTCCTAAATATAAGGGTCTAGTGCTACCTGTGGTCCTCTGTGTGAAACATGTTGATTAAGAGCTTGATTCACCCTCACACCAGCTGGTCCCTACCACCGACCAGCAGCACATGGCATTCCCATAGGTCCTATGCCATATTTTCTATCTCCAGACTGCTGTCCAGCATGCCCTAGGGCATGTCAGCTGACAACAGAATCACAGAATCACAGAATCCCAAGGGTTGGAAGGGACCTAAAAAGATCATCTAGTCCAACCCCCCTGCAAGAGCAGGGTAACCTACAGTACATCACACAGGAACTTGTCCAGGCGGGCCTTGAATATCTCCAGTGTAGGAGACTCCACAACCCCCCTGGGCAGCAACAGCTGTGTATGACAGGACAATTGAATGTGCCCTGTGTGTATATTACCAATAATAAAAACTTAGACTCCAAGTACCTAGATGCCTTCGTTTAGGTGTTTTCCTGTTGAACCAAACCCTGTCTCTGTCCTATCTCTTTAAACATGTGACTTTGTTTTTTACCATTTCCCTTCAAGACCTGGTGTTTGCATTATGAAAAAAAAATTAATATGAAGCGTTCCTATAGTTTTCTAAATAGCACTGATTAAAATTTCCCTTCTTGAGGTGAGGATGCTTGGACTTGTTGCATGAAAACTTTGCAGGAAGGAAGTGAAAACGATCAAGCTACCTTTTAAGAATCTCTATGTAATACATCTGAAGTTGGAGTTTTATTATTTGTTTGGTTTAATTCATCATATCTTTAAGTCTCAGATGCAAGTTTAGCTAGGGTTTTTCCTAACAGAACCTTGTATGTGTTCCTATTCAATGAACTGTTATTGTCAGCATCGGGAAAGTTCAGAAGCCTATTGTAGAATTCACAGCCGTACTTTCCTATGAATTGCTGTTCACAAAAGTGTAGGAGAGGTAATAGAGTGAACTACTATTTCTTTACATTAGTGTACCAGAGTTTTAAAAGACACAGGGCAAAGAAGAGGCGAGAAAGACAAAATGTAGTTAAAAAATATCGTTGAGACAGTAATTTGCATGATATTTTTCACTGTTGTTATCACTAATTACAGCAAAGCAGTTTTCATTAGTATGTTTATAGGTGTGAAGGAAAGAAGACTCTACTAAACTCGAATATGAATTTCCTTGTTATCCTCTAAAAATAAATGTAACTTCAGAGTCCAGTTTTGCACCAATACTACTGGCACCATTGCCATACTGGTGATATTATGTCATGTTCATCTGCCATCAATTGTAAATCACTTCAGACATTCACCAAGAAGACAATTCTTCATATTAATCCATTTTTAAAATACAATGTGAAGAAAATGTAGTCACCTACTGGGATGAATTGAAGTTATTTTCTTTTTGTATATAAAAAAATGCCCAGCTAAAACATTAGGGAGCTTCCACATCCTCATTTTCAGTGGATATGTAACAATATGAACTAATTCTGAGGTATTAATGCACACAACTTCATCTGATTTGGTATCATGGTTTAACAGTGATTTCAGATACACTTGTGTGATTTCACCACCACAGATTGATAATAATATTCATTTCTTCATAGCTCAGTTTAGAAGAGATAGGGATACCTAAACTTAGCGTGTAGCAATATAGCATTAGTGCGTAGTGTCTTAGTGCGTAGTAATATAGTATTTACCCAGTTGACTCAGTAGATTGTTTTTCTGCAATTTGGCTCTAACCTTAGTTTCAACCTCAACACCAAGGATAAGATATAGATCCAGGCATGTCTGAGACTTTGGCATGAGAAAAGTCTCCTTGATACTTATTTTCTCCAAATGCTGATGGTATTGATTTTCTGCACAGAAGATAGGGACATTTGAGTGGTTTGCCAAACCTTCTGTACTGAATTCTTTTTTCTACTAAAACAAACAGGAAGTTTGCTGTTCGCTTAAATAGAATATTTCAATCCTGGTATCCTTTTCCACCTCTATTTTGGGCTTTTAAGTTACTCATCAAAAGATGGAATATGAGAAAACAAGATGCTATCTGTGACTACAGAGTCCACTAACTTTATTTTAAGATTGTAAAGAAAATTGTCTCTTGGGGTTTGGTAGTGGGTACCTGAGCCCTTTCTGTGTTTTAATGTGCTCTCCAAGATTCATTAGAATATAATTGCTGACTATGACTTGAATGTGAAAAAGGGAAACCTGCATATATAATTTGCTGTACGTATCCCATGATCCAGAAGAGTTGGCTTTCCAGAGAAATCTAGGGATAACCCATCCCAAACTTCTGTTTCCAACAATGCCTAGTAAGAGATAGAGCAGAAGATCTTTTCAGCAAGAACCTATGGGGGCAACTTTTGTCAAGTAGAAGTGTATTTCTTATCCATATTAATTTTGAAATGTCTTATGCTATGATGTATGAAGGTTTATCTCCTTTCCACCCATTAACATTCCTTAATCCTTGGGAATATCACAGGTAGTAGAGTTTATTTTTCCATTCAAGTGGAAAAGTGCTGCTTCACTGTGGTTTGTGTCATGAAATCATACCATGAAACTGGATTGAGTTATTCTCTTTATGAAAGCAAAGTCTAACTCTTTCCGGAAGGTGAAGCACCCTTCATACTATCTCTGCTAGCTTTCTCTGCGAAGCTATGCAATGGTATTTATTTTTTATTCTTTTTATTAGTCAATGAAATACCAAAGGAATGATGCATTCAAGACAATTTTTAAAATAATAATAAGAATTACAGTTAAATTAAACCATACAGCCTAACTGTAATCTAGACTGGCTAAAATATACCAGTAGTGAAGAAGAAAACCCATGCTGAAGTAATCAGAAATGTCACCTTCTTCACTCCTGCCTTAACTGTTCTGTTCCTTAACTACACACATCCAGTAACTTTAAGATCAAGAAAAAACATCATTACTCCGTTTTGTGACTTCTGTTTTGTGACTTCTGTTTTCTGTAGCTTCTGTTCTTATTTGTTAAAACACACCATTAAGTCAGATACCGTGCTGTGATTTTGGTGTGTACTCCCCTCATGCATGCTCTAATAACTAATTAGCAGAATCTGGAAAGAGGAATATTGTCCTAGTGTGCAGTGCAACAACAAACCTGTATAAAAGAGGGCATTAAAGTGCTCCCCTTAATATACTGTATGTGTTTAGTGGAACAGACATTTTTTTTACACTTCTATAAATTTCATTGAATGAATTGCATGGAATGCTGTAACGGTTTGCAGTGCAACATGAACTAAAACATTGCATTTTTAACCCAAGGGGACCAGCAGGTTTATTCTGTTTGCATGTGCTTTCCCCTAGACTCTGGCTGCCCTAACAAGAAATTCAATAAATCTGCTTCCAAACCATCTTGCACAAGCTTTGCATGTCCAGTCTGGGCCTGAGGAAATTAACAAGCGAATAGAGCACACCATCGACTTACGGAGTGGCGATAAATTGAGAAGAGAGCATATCAAGCCTTTTTCACTGATGTTTAAAGACTCCAGCCTGGAGCATAAGGTAGCTGAGTCTTGGTAGCTGCATTATTCGCAACTCGAACTGTAATAAATGTCCACTGAAGTCGAGAAGCTGTAGGTTCTGGCTTGAGTTGTTTGTTTTCTGGTCTTTTCTTTTTCATTTTGTTCCATTTTTCAGAAGTTGGGGCTGAGCTAGAGGTCATAATAGACAGTGTCATGATGCAGGTGTTCCAATGCTGCAGTGATTATGTTTCATCGTTGGAAAATACGTACACTGAGCAAAGTCTGCTTCTGAAAGCAACAGCTGTTTGCCAGGTTTCACTTGCTGTTGAGTACAAGCAGTTTTCTGTCAGATGACAGGCTGCTTTGGCACAAAAGGTGACTTAGCATATTAATAAACTGACACTTCTGTTCAAAACATATATCTATATTTATATAGATATGTTTCTTTTGTTTAGTCATAAGACCCATCTGACGTCCTCTAGACAGCTGCTGTTTAATTCAATTAAAAACTAATATGTCAACTTTTTGTTATAAACATCTTTTTTTTTTTTTAATGTCTGCTTCTAAGAGGTAAATATAACAGCAATTTAAGGAGGGGGAAGAAAAGAACCATGCTCTAATCCAGCACATGACATAGGTCATATTTTAAATATTGATAAAGTTTTTAATTGCATCTGGGTGACAAATGCCTGTTTAAAAGTCAACATTTTTAACAGCTTTAATGCATTTTCTTCTCAGTCTGACATTTCCAATGGAAAACTGTACCGCAATGTTTGAAAAGTGGTGCTTTCATTCAATTTTTCCTTAAGTGTTAGTCCCAGCCTGCAAGCGCAGGCAATAGAAACACAAAATCCTTTCAGTAAAGTGGACTGAATCATTTTTCTGTCCTCTAAAATGGACTGGTTTTTAGCATTACATAGAGGTAAAGCTTTGAAAAATAACAACATTGCTGTATTTGCTTTGGTTCATCCACCTTGAAGAGCCGGATGGTTGCTGGCTAACAACTTCCTTGCTTGTCTTCAGGATGGTGGGGTACCATAAATATACTCAGAGAAGGATGGGGAATGCACAGGGGTGATGGGGATTGAGGACAGATGAATCAGAATGTCCTCTTCATCACAGGCAGGAGTGAAGTCTTATGGGACAACACGCGAAATGTCCCTTCCTTCCCCATTCTCCTGTGCTGCAATTACAGGTTTGTCCCAATAGCCTTAATGTTAAACCGTAGTCTAAAGGCTGTCATAAAAAAAAACCAAACGTGTGAACTGGTTTCCTACAGAAACTAACTATTTCCTCCATGTTATCTTGTATTACTTTTACTTTCTTCCTTCTTCCTGTCCATTTAGAAAACAAAACAAACTCAGATTTAAACTGGGATCTCATGAGGCTTTTTCAGCAGCCTTTTGCTTCTGCTCTCCCCCTAACCTTTCAGTCTAAAATGATGTTTTCTTCTAGCCATTAACATTTTGCAGCTGCTTACATGACCTTCTACATCAGAATCTTGAGCTGCTCCTTGCAGTGTTGCTAAGCAAGAAGAGAGTCTATGTCTACAGGCTTCACAATTCCCACTGCCATGCTCATTTGCTTCCACTCAGCTCTGTTCAGAGCAGTGGCAGCTTCAAGTATGAGGTAGCTCTGAACTAAAGTAACTTCTATGCAACATCCTCTGCCCTCACATTTAGACATCACACTTTCAGACAGCACTGGCATTTGCCTAATATTTATTCCATTTACTGCAAGCACTTCTCACCCCAGACTCCAGTTACTCAGTAGGCAGAATAACCAGAACCCATAGCTCAGATCCTGATCGACAAGTTAACCTCATTAAATGAGAATTGTATTAATGCTCTGTACCCCAAACCACGGAGAACTGAGTAATCATATGAACAATAAACTGTATTTGTTCCTCCTGTATTAGTAACAGAACTACCATATCATGGGATCATAAAACTTTTGGGGTGACTTAACAGATATGAAATGTCATGCTGGACTTCTTTTTAAGCAGTCTGGGTTGCTCTGGGGCTTATTTATTGCAAAACAATTGCAGACAGCAGATTTACGTTACCAATGAAAGCCCCATTTTATTTCCTTTAAGGTTTCAGGAGGTTAAAAACAAATTTCCAGAATCAGCATGCCCAGAACTACCATGGGAGCCAGCACAGCTCCTGGTTTACAATGTTTTAAACGAGTGGTATATCACAGTAGTTTAAGCCATTGGTACATCTTCCCACTCCTCTCTTATCTTATTGCTCTATATCCTTCCTGGCAATAGAAAAATGTAGATTCCACAGCAAACAGTAGCAGTTGCACTAGTGAATCGTTTAGTATATATAGTATATAGTATATATATAGTATATATAATATATAGTATATATAGTATATATAGTATATATAGTATATATACTATATATTTCCATATGAATTTAATAATATTTCATCCTTTAGAATATTTTTGCAGGATCCCTATGCAGTATATTTTATAGATTCTTTACCTAAATGGACTAGTCACTGCTAACTTGTATTTCACTCATTAGCACTGGATATCTCATTTAAAGATGAATTCACTCTCTATTTTCCTAGTGGATATTTTCATAAATATGATGTAGGCAGATAGAACAAAAGACTCATCACAGGAGAGTACTTCTAATGGTAGCATGAAGATATACTATGGGATTCCAAATCTATTTTAGATGATTTCCAGTATATTATCATGATGGTCTGACTTAACAGCAGTGACTTGGAAATATCAGACATGATATTTCATACAGGGTAAAACATAGTAACAGGGCATGGAATTTTACATGCTGGTAGGGGTTTTTGTTAAAGAAAATTTCCAATATAAAGATTTTAATAAAGATATTCTAAGTCTTCCAACATATTTGCATTAGGATTATGAATCAGACTGGTCTTACAGGTGAAGTGTTTACATATTTCCTGGGAGGTAAGCACACGGAGAATATCAAAAAAGCTTTGAATTCACAGTAGAGGTTTTCTTACGTCAAAGATGAGACCTAAATATCTGAGTTTCTCTGTTTCAGAATTTCTCTTGGGCAAGATGAACAGAAATTAAATGAATAGGGGAAAAAATTGCCCTTCCTATACGCTGTACCCTTGCAGACATGAGCCTCACTGCTTTCCTGCAACCCAAAAACTTCCAGTGGCAAGCAGGTCTGCAAGAAACACTGAGCAAATTCTATACCTGTTCAGCATCTTCCTTTTTGTAACTGATCACCAACTGAATCTGTGTCTACCCTTTGGTATTCTCAGGAGTTCATCCACCTCTTCTTCTACCTGGGGCTTCCTGACAAATCTTCTTCTGTCCCTCCCCCGTACTGCAGAAGATTTTCCAGTTGCACAAACAACATTGCTCTGAAAAAAAGGAAAAAAACACCTCTTCCCTTTCATCCATATGGTCCTGAGTCAAACAGCAGCAGTGAGGATAAGACCAAAAACTTTACTCTCCAGCGCACAAACATGTTTTCTAGGTGAACATGTAAAGCCTGTTGTATTACCATTACTCCCTTTTCAAACAGCCCTGGACTGAGAGAGGAGAGGTGGGGAATAAGCATCATTACCTGGCAGAGGAAACTTTGCCTTTCTTATGCAAGCTCAGTTTCAGCTAGCTGCTGGGCTAACCAGATCAACAGTTCCCCCCCAAGCAGCACAGGCAAATGGCTCAAGCCACATGAGAAGAGGGGATAAGCCTTTGCTACACCAAAGGCAAGTCACATCAGTGCAGGCAGGTCTGTGGGATATTGCTGCTAAGGCTTTCATTGCAGAGTAGGTCACATCATGATTCTTCCTACCACTCTGCATAGCTATAGTTAGCTACGTGCCTCCCCATACTTATGGAAATGCCTTGAGGTTTAGTCTATCCTTCAATAACTTCTCCAAGTCATTAAGGGGTAGACTGCTACAGAAGTGCTTACTTTATCATTAGTGTTTGTGCTGCCTCAGAGATGCTAGCAATTTCTCATCATGACATTGTTACTGATTAGACCAACAGCATTCATCCTTTTGACATAATGCTCAACACAGCAGGCAATTCCATGTTTGTGTTCCATTCAATTAGTTTTCTATAATTTCCCCAAGGAACTGTTGGGATTTCATATTATATTTTAAGGAATGTACTTCTCTTTCTCCCTTTGCTTCTTTTTATGCCACAAACGAAAGAGACCCCAGTTCATTATTTAAATGGACTGATGCAGTTGTTTTTCTGCACATGAAATCAGGGTCAGTGCCTCTGAGTTTCCGGCAGCAAAACGGAGTTGCCTGTGAGCACAATAAAAAATCGTGTCAAAGTGATACTGCCAACAGCAGACACAGGGTATAATCACAGCAGAGGGGTCAAAATGAGGGACACCAGCAAGTAAACCCCCTCTCTTTCTCATAACATATGGGAGCAGGGAAGAAAGAAGCCTTTTTCCTATTTCAGGAGCTTGAGACTGTTTTGATCGGATACCTATAACTGAGATTAAGTCCCTACCAAAGTTTCATGTAGTGAATATAGACTAAGGTAAAACCTTCCTTCAAAATCAGATTAGCTATAAAATGCAGTTCATAGATGAACTCTCACAGTGTATGTTTATGATCCATTTCTTAATTGGCTTTAATTTTTCACAATTATGATGCTTTCTAGGCATTTATAACTGCAGTTTGCCTTGTTTCCAAATCACTGGAGAAAGATTCTGATATCTCTTTGACTGATTTCTTTTTGTTCTGCACATGTAACTCTTCGTTCTTTCAAAACTACAAGAGATTAAATAAAATGGAGTTACTATGCGGAGGAGGAAAGTGACTAGGCCAAGGCATCTATGGGATTCTTTATTAGGTGAAGGAAATTCAGTGGCATCAGTACAGGATAAATAGACTTACAAAAATATGTCTATGGACCAATCTTCATCTACTGTAAACAACTGGAGTTTAGCTGAATAAATGCCAGCTGAGGACTTGGGCAACAATTCGACTTTCACTGGTCTACTGTGATTCACTGATGTATCTGTTCCTTCTCTTCTTGGTAACTCCCATAGAAGGGGAACCTGCTGCATTTGCAGTGGTTTAATACGATGGGATAAAAATACTTTTACAGCAAATCAAAATAATGATGCACCTCAAATGAACTTTTACATAATAATACCTTCCTTGTCTCCTTGGAGAATGGCAAGTTTCTGCACAGCCTCTGGATAAGTCAGGATACAGAGATCATGACCCACATCCCAGATAGTCACAGAATGTCCCATTCTGTGTTCTTTCCTTAAATAAGAAAAAGATAAAATGGAATAGTCTCCGTTTGGCAGCATGGAGACACCTCTGTGACATCATGCATGCAGAGTTGCAGCTGACTTCAGTGTTTGTCTTCAGGTGAGGAAACTCATGGTACCTGATTATTAAGTATTTTAATAAGCTATTAAATATTCAGTGTTCTACCCAACATCAGAAGCACCTAGTATCTACTTGGGATTTAAAGTAAAGAATTTTGAAAAAGAGGCAACCAAGTAAAGCAAATTTGCATTACAAATTACAGAATATTTTTTCTTTTGGATAAAGTATTTTACCAGCTTATAAATGATTCATTTGCTGTGTTTCATTTTTAAAAACAAATTCAGATCATTGATTTATTAGGTCTTCCTGCTAGTTTTCCCAAAGTCTCCTATATGCACCAGTCATTATGAAAGTACTGCATGGATTAACAGCTAATTTCCTCTTCTGTTTGTTTTCTTTTATTCTAGTATTCTCAAATGCGGGATGAAGTATTCAAATCAAACCTGGTGTGTGCATTTATTGTCCTTGTATTTATCACCGCTATCCAAAGCTTACTTCCTTCTTCCAGGTAAATACAGAAATATATCTCTATACACCTGAAGGCACTCTAGGGAAAACTGGGAGAACATTTCTAGGATTGATGTGGAATGAGCTGTTAGAATCTGCTTGCTCCCAAAAGTGGAAATATTTTGCACTTTTTTTACCAGTATTAACTACTTCTGTACCACATTATCTGCAGCTACATGCTTTTATGTGAGACAGCACAAAAAAGCATGTAGCTTTTATGCCTACTGACATTATGTTGCCATGTTTTTAAGCAGAAGTCTACTAAGTGGGAACTTTGGGTTACAAAAACTTGACACAATATGGCCTACTGCTTCCACTGTTGAAGTAAAACATGATCCAGATAGTGCCTCTTTGCTAAGTAAAATTACTGGTAATCACCTTGGGAACCAGTGTTTTGGTTTTGTTTCTTACATGCCATGTAAGAAAGTCATACTGTTGTGCTTTGTTGCTGACGGCACGTATCATCAAGCTGGGAAAAGCAATCTTGTGCCGTTAAGAAGCAGCAAGGAGGTGAACTGGTAGATCTTTTCTCACTTCTGCTTTTATTTGGGCTGACTAAGCAACAGCTTCCTCTCAAGGTGAAGAAAATGTGACATAACTGAGACCTTTGTATCCACGTTTCACAAAATCAAACCTACAAATTGGCATTTTTGTCTACTATTTAATAGTGAGAACACACAGTGTGTGCAAGGGCCGAGGTCAGTTTTCTAGCAGTTTTCTAGCCAGTAGAACTTGACTACCACTAAAACATGCCCTGGTCTCATTTGCTCTTCAAGACAGAGTAAGTGCTAAAATGGAAATGCCCAGATGTTCATTCTCAGTTGGTTTCTAATACTCAAAAGAACATTAACTTATGTCTACCTGCAGAATCACCTTGAAAATGCAGTATTTGTATAAGAATCACAGAATCACAGAATAGTTAGGGTTGGAAAGGACCTTATGATCACCCAGTTCCACCCCCCTGCAGGGACACCTCGCACTAAACCATGTCACACAAGGCTCTGTTCAACCTGGCCTCGAACACTGCCAGGGATGGAGCATTCGCAACGTCCCTGGGCAACCCATTCCGGTGCCTCACCACCCTTACAGTAAAGAACTTCTTTCTTATAACCAACCTAAACTTCTCCTGTTTAAGTTTTAACCCGTTACCCCTTGTCCTATCACTACAGTCCCTAATGAAGAGTCCCTCCCCAGCATCCCTATAGGCCTCATTCAGATACTGAAGGCTGCTCTGAGGTCTCCATGCAGCCTTCTCTTCCCCAGGCTGAGCAGCCCCAACTTTCTCAGCCTGTCTTCACACAGGAGGTGCTCCAGAAGAAATAACTTTGTATATACATTAATCCAGCAATATTTCTTGGATCATGTCTGGAAGTTCTGGTACACCATGTTTGCATCTAAGAATAGCAATAGGGTGGTTAGAAGCAGACAGGCAACTGCAGTCTGCAGCAGTGGTGTCCCATGTATTTTGTAGTTCTCAGCTGGGGAAGTACCCAGAACAGTACATGACCTTCTGCTGTACCTTATGTGCTATATTGTTCTGATAGTAAGTTTGGTCGATTTTTTAAAGTTCTTCTCCCAATACACATTTAAAATGCTTCACTTCTGATAGCTGTTACTTCTATTTTTTATTTTTTTTTCACTCAGTATGTACAAGAAGATTTATGGATCTTATTAATGGAACATGTTTTCCAAAAAAGATTTCTGCTACTACATCAATCACTGCTATACCAACAAAAAAAAATGCATGACATTTTTTGTACCTTCACAGATTCATCTCTGTTAATTCTTGTGAGGGTGTCTGGAGCAATTGGAATTAGGAAAGAAGGAGTCACATAGCCATATTGCCTGCAGTTGTCCATCTTCCTGGTGTCCCATGTTCCACAGTGGTCTGCTGTTTTTCCCTGCACTTCAGAAATGCTTTGGGGTCCTTTTTGTCACTGAATGTTAATGAGGTCGTAACTATAAATAGGTTCAAGTAAAGGTCAGATCAATCCCTATGAGATAAGATCAACAGAAGTTTTTAAACAAAAGTATGGAACCTTGGCCTCAAGTATACCCTTAAAGGTTGATTTCCAGTACCTGGGAAGACATTTAGGGAAAGGATGTTTACCATTATCCCGTTAGTGAGAGAAGATTGAGAAGATTTGAAGTGGCATGGGTGCTTTATGGCAGTGCTTATGCTCTTTCAGAAGCTGAAGATCACTGTCAATGCTTAAGAAGGCAAATTTCAGTCTTTGTTTTCAAGTTCGTTGCTCTGCTTCAGAAAGCGTGTTTGGGTCTTAAAAAAACATGCCTGTTAAATGAGTGGAGGTCAACAGATAAGCCACCCTAAAATAAAAAGATGAAGGGTTTCTAGCTGATTTTAGTTGGTTTTAATTGTTTTCAATATGCTTAAACATATTGAATGGGGAAATAATCTGGAAGTCCAAATTTCCCATGTTCCAGTTCTAAAATCAGTTCAATTTATGAGCACACAAATGAGCTATCACCAAGTTAAACAACATTTGGATTCAGAGAGTCTTGGCGATAACTGCATACTCATCTCTTATAGCTCTGGCAGATTTCAGAGAAGTAAACCACCTCAGTGGAAATGCAAGGACATCACATCATTTCCATGGAACAGTTAACAAACTATAATTAACATTCCTTATGGTAACCTACCAATTTCCTAACAACACATTTAAGAGTCCTTCAATGAATGCTTCAGAGATCTGTTGAAGAAGGGAATTTTGTATTTGCTGAAGTACATGCTTGGATATTTTTCTGAGCTGGGTCTTTTGGGGGTTTCTGGAAATTCAGTGAAAGAAAACATTATTTAAATCATCATAAAACATATATTATTAAGGTTCTTAAGGGAGTTTCCTAGATAGGTTGCCGTAGTCTGTGTGTTAAAAAAGAGAATCACCTTCCTATTATAAGATTATTTAGAATCTTATGTGTTAGATTATTATTAGAATCACCTACTGTGCACGGGTGTTTCAGAATTTTATCTCCGTTTGACTCCCTTAGAATAAATATTTGATCCATTCATGCCTTTCCCTGACAGGGCAAACACATCACTGAATTTAAAAATCTTTGTAATAGTTTTCATTCTTTGACATATTGAGTTGGGGAAATTACTCTAAGTGACATAAATTAATGCCATATTTCTACTGTAATTATCCTCTATGAAGCCATTACATTACATTGCCAACCTTGCAGTGATTCATCTTCTCTATCTGAGAGGCCTGGGAGTTTGGTTCATTTCCTGCAATACACTTTCTATATGCTCAGATGGGCAATCAATCATATTGGAGTAGACTGCTGAACTACTCGTAACTTCTACCTGTTTTCCACTGAGTTATTCTTGTGAGGGGATACACTGTTATTCATTTAAACATCTGCATCACCTGTTTTGTGTATGCTCCCTTCTGGCTTAGGTCTTGATTTGTGATTGTTCATGTGGAAGAGGGAAAGCAAAAGCTCCATTTCAAGTTTCACTTCATCTTGACAGTAAGGGAACCCCTAGAAAGAAAAGCATCTGGTGTTGAATCTCTACTTGAATGAAGAGGTGATCCAACCCAGGTGTTATAGCTCTGGAAGTTCATAGACAGAAGAGCATAATGGCTATTTGCCCTTATTCCTCTGACCTTGGCTATATCTTCTGCTGTATTTAATCATATCAGTATGCTGCCAGTAAAATCTTAGCACAAATACTGACTTGATCTTCTAGGATGTCATAGGTTTGCAGACTCCAGTTTTGTTTTTATCTCAAGCAAGCTTAGACAGGAGACAAACACATCGATGTTTAATCGAACAGCTACAGTGGAAGAATTTTTGTTGACTATATATTTATTATGAACAAATACAAGACCATGGTTTCTCATGCAACCTAAGCAGGTTATGCTGCATATTTGATATACCAGACTTAGGTCCCTATATGCTCCTTTTATTTCAGTTTATTAATTTCAATTTATTTCCCTTTAATTTGATAGCACTGGGTCTTACATGTAAAATTTGGCAGTCCAAAATATGAACTCATGTTTTGTGTCCTCAGGTCTGACCTCCTGAGGCTTGACCCTAATCTTTTTCAAAGCCTTAATTTGATTTCATTTAGAGCTAAATCAGGCTAGGTCTGCAGAATTGGTAGGTTACATCTGCATATAAAGACTGTCTATATGTATCTGAGATACAGCAAGAAACCATGAGTCCCAAAGCGGTTCTCAGTCATTTGGCTTTGGAAAGCAAGAAGGTTACTGCAGAATACTGCTGTGGTGTGGGGAAACTGAAGGAAATAGTTTCATATACCTATCTGTCATTGTCTGTAACCGCAATTCAAAGTATAGCTACTGGAGAACAAGTCAGTTAGTAGATCTCAAGGTGCTTTCTATCTGAATAAATCTAAAAGAATGCTGTGCAGTAAGATGTATCCTAAATTACACAGCTCTCTTAATGAGCTCTCTTGACTCCCTTGACTAGTTCTCCATGAACATATAGTCCAGCTTTTCCCTGGCTTTACTGACTGCCTCTTTCTTGGCTTTCTGTGTATTCCCACAGAGAGAAGCTGCTCTCAAGACGTGGTTGCATTGTGTCTCTACTTGGTAGCTTTGGGTCTTTGAGCAAGTCCTGAGACTCTTCCCACAAAACTTAGTTACACAAGAGGAATTCTGTGGCTCCTGCTCCCATCTTGTTTCTTTATTATTCACTCTTCCCTTCACAATGCAGTTTGTTTTTACTGGCTACATTGCTCTTTTTTGTAAAAGCAAGCTTTAGTTCTGGATGAGCTTTGTGGAGAGGATTCGACATTTTTAGGAAGCTCCTTTGTGTACTGTATTTAACTCACACACAAAACTCTGACAAAGCTTTTTGGAGTGAAATGCTGATCTAGGTGTAAGATAACATTTCATACAGATGGTACCTCATCAGAACAGTGTCAAAGCTCGTAGTACCACAGGAAGCTCTCAAGGAAAATTAACACATAATTAATCTTATTTCAATTAATTAGGGAACAGAACTTCCATTTTGATGTTTTTCACATTTTTCACATTTCAAAATGTTTTGTAATATAAGTTGATACTACAAAAAATATCATCTTATGCATATCTATCTTACTTAAAACAGCGCAGAAGTGGGGACAAAGAAACTTGACTTCCAAAGTTCTGAGTGCTTTCTTCTCAGTGAAATAAAATAATTCACTCCATTTCCCAACCACGCATAGTTTACTTGAATGACTTCAGGTTTCATTTTTAACCAAAAATAAAGGGGGGGGGGATAAATTTAGAAAAAATATAATGAAAGTTGGAGTAGAGGAAATTATGGGCTTGAAAGGAATTGACCTATATTCTGTGTACGCACTTAACAATAGTTAAGGATCATGTTTGTAAGAACAAAATTGATAGGGTATGCCAAATGACATGTTTTATTTAAACTTGTATGGATCATAGAACACCTGTTTCTATGCTTTATATTTTAAATTACTTCAACGAAAATAGTACATCAGTTGCTTTTTTAGAAGCCAAGAAGATTCTTAGCTGCAGCTTAAAATGAGAGGAATTTTACATTTCTGTAATTATTATATCCTGACTTACTCTAGAAAATAGGCTGCTTTATTGTATTCTCTTTATGACCCTTGGTATAGTATGAGCTTAAGACCTGTGTTATGTTATATTCAAAATAACATCCTACCAAACTAATACACTAGAGTGGGAACTGGCTCATACAAAAGTGGCATCAGTATCCTACAGGCTAAATAGATTTGCTCTGAGAGAAGCTAAAGGGGCAACTGAGTACTAAAAGAAAGGGTATGCTTGCCACTCACACTCTATATAAACCGATAGAGGCACAGTCAATTATTTCCTTGGCTTGTTTCTTCAACAGCAGTTTCTCAGCAAAAAAACATGTGAAGGAATGGCAGACCTGTGGAATATGAGCAAATATTTGCTTTCTCTGTTTTATTTACTGGTGTTTTTTGTCTCAGATTTACGGCAAATGATTTTTCTGAGTCTGAACTGTATAAGGATTTATTTTGATCAGCGGTAGTATTGTGCTGTGGTTTAATGCTGAGTTTACTGTATTTTTTTGTTCTTCCTAGGGTGATACCAATGGTCATTCAGTTCTCTATTCTGATTATGCTGCACTCCGCTCTTGTGTTAATCACTACGGCAGAGGATTACAAATGTTTACCTTTAATGCTCCGGAAAACTTGCTGCTGGATTAACGAGACCTACCTGGCCAGGAATGTCATTATATTTGCATCCATTCTGATTAATTTTCTTGGAGCCATCATCAATATTGTAAGCTTATAGGGAACCAGGTGATATTATATAGGAAAAGATGATTATGAAATTATTAACCTTGCTACAGGACTTGCTAACTAATATGTTTATAAACCAGCTATAATTTAAATATATATATAAAAAAAAGGTACTGTATGACAGCTTCAGGAAATTAAATCTATTGCTTAAACTATGTATTTCTGAAATATCTAATTATTTTTCCCTTGTGAGTATCATCTGCCTTTAAAACCCTTTTGCTGTTTTCTGGTCAATGTATTTACCTGTTGAGAACCATTTGTCTTTTTCGAACATATGCTTCTTTCAATACCGTCAATACAAGAAATGCTTACAGATATTAAATTCTTCATCTCACAACTCTCCCATTAAGTAGATTATAAAAAATATGAAAAGTGACAACAAACCCAGAAAATACCTTCAAAGAAAGGATGGAGTTGGTCAATCTGTGCCAGTAACCACTTTTTCAAAAAAGAAGTTAGGAGGCATAATTTCTAAACATGTTTTGTCTTGCTCATTTAGTGGTTTGAAAACCCCCTTCAGCCTGAATTCACCTTAGTTGAAGTAGCAAACCATGGGCATAGTCACTGTTAGCTTTCTTTATAGTCAACACAAAAAAACAGGAATCCCCACAGATTTCTTTTGTTTATACTGGTCCCAGTAAAGAGATTTTTCTCTCTCCAGTGCCCACTGAGGGCTCCTAATTTCCACATCTGCACTAAGTGACAAATCTAAAGCAAAGTTTATCAGTATTTCTGTGAGGAAATGCATATACTAAACTTTACGTAACAGCTGTGGTAATTGAAGACAATGGGCCCGCGTACACATGGTAAAAGGATAGGGTCTTGTATGCAAACAGAGTAGATCCCTGATTATCCCGATGTCTTCAGAAATGTGAGATGGCAGCTTTGCATGAATTAGGCAGATTATCATGTCAGACAGCCTGGCAGGTGTTGAAGGCTTAAGCAAGAAGGTAAATATCTCACTGATTAACATTTTCATCACTTTTGTCTTTAGGGCAGTTTTTGCCTACATGCGTAGCAGTGTTTTTTCATCTAAACTTTGTAGTTTATTTTCTTCTAGGCAAGACCAGGAAAGTATTTATTGACAATAAAATCAATAACAACTATAACAACACAATAGCACCAACAATTATCCTGTAATAATTAATAGTATTTATGATTCTATCATAAATATGCTGAAGTGTGATACCTCAAGGGTTTGCCTCATCTTTTGCTAACAGATCCTACTATATTCCATTGCTGTTATTCTTCCATGACTAAATTCAGGTTGCCAGTATCCAAGGACTCAACATCTATCTGAGTTTTTTAGTGATACCATACAATCACTGGTAGGAGAGTTAGTGAGAGAAAGAAGAGTGTAGCCACTGATCACGATCCTTACAGAGAAAATATAAATACCGTAAATGACAGAAAGTTCAGCAGGGCTAAAAACATCCTGAAGACAAGGATGGTGGTCCATTATAGTATAGATCATTAAGGCGTGTTGTAGAATTTAGAAGTGTTTAAATCATGATTGACAAATATCTGTCAAGAAAGATTTGGATAGAATTAAGCATGGTCGTGAAACAACATGATCTCTAATGGGCTATCCATACCCAATTTCCTATGTATATGATGACAGTAAGATTTTCCTCTGACTTGTAGTGGATTATTTTTTAAGACTATGCAATGCAATGTAGGAGGATGGCTAATTCTAAAACAGTCAAAAGAAACAGAATTCCTTTTATTGTCATGCTACTGGGTTTCTATAGAGCAGTAAACAATTATATTTACTGTCATAAATTCAGAATGACACTGACTTGAGTCACCAAGGCCTGACACCTACATTAAAACACAACATTCATAAAACCTCATTATTCTATATGTCAAAATTCTGCCATAATAATAATTTGCTCAGGAGGGACCTGCATGCGTTTAAGAACAGGTAATGTGACTCAGTCTTGCAGTGTCCACTGAGTTTAAACACACCCTGTTGGAGGAGACAAAGATGTTTTCTAACAAGAGCTATAAGGCTTCAGTTTCACCAGGGGAGCAAATGAGTCTTGTGGTTCTTGATATCAAGTGCATTCTTATTGTTATAAAAGCAGAAAAGATGTTTCTGATCCTGAAGGTCTTTTTAAAAGACATGCAGAGTGGTTTTCATGGCATTCTGCCCTGCAGAGAGGTGCTGTACAACTCATAAACTTTCAGAAGGTACTCATAATTATCTGTTCTCACAGAGGACTGCACAGACAGCCTAGCTAATGTTGCTGCATTGCAGAGATGGCTGAATTGCTGAAAGAACAAGCAAGAGAGTTCCAAGTTCAAAATTCATTAGAATGTAATTATAAGAAATTGGGCCTAATTAAACAAACTCTAATCTGTTGGAAAGAAAGGCAGGGGAACTAGCTTGTACATACCAGACTGATGAAATGACCTAGTATAAGCATCCAGACGAGATTAATATATGCAACATGAGACTCCATCTGCTTTAACTGCTAAAATAAGAAACTATTAATGATTTTTTTTCCTGTGTTCTAATACCATGATATATTGCAACTCAAAACTGCTGTTTTGTTTAATATACTTGGTTTGAAATGCCATTAAAGTGAATGCAGGTCATAACAGCAAGAGCAGTATTATATTCTCAAAACCATTGTTTTATGAATGAATTTTCATTCTCTTCCATTCTAGGCATCACAACTGCAGTTCTGGGACCACATTATGTTCTGGCACAAGCCATAATGCATGATACCATGGTATTTTGTCCCACATCTAGAAGGTTAACATTGTCCCTTCCAAAGTAGCATAAAAAAATGCTTGCAAACAAGTGCACACACGAAATCTGATTTTATGCTTCCAATTCAGTAACTTTTCAGTAGTTTGTAAAAAAGTATAAGCATTTTGAGAGGGTAATTCTTAAAAAGCCAAGCATCACTCTTCTGAAATTCCCAGAAGAGCTCATCTTTCCTCTTTGGCAACAAGAGATTGTATGAAAGCTATCCAGATACTGAATGTCTATAACGTTTATAGGTCTCCCTTTCCATTTCGCCTCCACAGTATGTCATCTTACTGTCAACTTAGTCCTTGGTGCCAGCTAGGGAGCTGGCATTGAAAGCAGAAGGTCAGCCAGTTCTATCCCTGAACCCAGCCAGTAGCCACATGAATATTTTGTCACCAGTGCCCAATGTAGCCCTGATTTATTTATTGTTTTCCTTTCTTCACAGCTATGGTGTGATTTTGACAAACCAGTAGCCTTGAAGAACCAGACGTTCAATTCATCTGCATCTTCTACAGACATCTGTTCTTATCCTGAGGTATTTCCAAGGGTACTTTTGAATCTGAGGCACAGATCCACAAAGATTACATGGCAACCACTACATTGAATCAATGATCTATGTGTACTGGTAGTGGAGTCAGGTGCCTCAGCAGCACTGTGAAGCTGAATCTTTGCATTTATCCATATGCTGATCAAAAAAAGCAGAGGCTGGTTACAGAAGGAATTAATCTTACAGTCTAATGGGGTTTAACAGTCTAACAGGGTTCGAACCTTTGTGCTTCATACAGAACCTTTAGGCTGGAAACACGTCCAGCAATGATCTGATGAGCTTAGTGCAATAAAACACATTACTTAATTCATATGAAGCTAATGGTTACTAATACTTAAAAGCAAAACCATCAGTCATTCTGCTTTAGTTATTATAAATTTGCATTTGGAGCAAAGAAAAACCTCTCTATGATGAGTAAGCAGGCAGTAAAATCAATGGGTTGATCATGTGTGTAGATAAATCACAGAATCATAGAATGGTTTGGGTTAGAAGGAACCTTCAGATCATCTAATCGCAATTCCCCCCTGCCATGAACAGGGAAATAAATGCAATATGTTGCTTAGAAGGTCATATGGCAGTGTCATAATACCGCCAGCAGTATGCTGCCAATTGCAGGGGTGCAGACTTTCCTGCAGAAGAATTGCACTAAAGTAAATCTGTACTCAGAAAAATGAATGCAATCTCTCCTAAAGCTGTGTGATAGGAGTTAATTTAAACTACATTTGGACTGTGGGTGTTGATGTTGCTATTTTAAATCTGAACAGCTCATGGCCATGATTGTCTCTCTATATCCAGTATCAACTGCACGGATTGCATTTGACAGGTGACTAATCATTGAGAAAAACAAGACAATGAAGAGATTAGAAAATGAGATAGGAGTAAAACTTCCAGGCATCAAATTTTAAGAGAATAATTTAACTAAGTCGACATAAAATATTGAAAATAATGTAAAAAGAATCACAATAAAACCCCACCCAAACCTGTGCCTTTATCCTCTCTTCAAGTAGCATGGGAAAAGGATTAAAGCCAGAATAATATTCTTCCATCCTGATTAATGTGGATCTTGTAGAAGTTTAGAAGGAATAGAAATAATTGGTTCTCAGTTGGCTTTTTGTTGAAAAACTACTACATGTAGCATCTCTTCCTTTCTTTTTTTAATGACCTGAACTCACTTTCCTTTCTAATACAATGAGAATGCCATAAAAGCACTTAGAAGGATTTCCACTGACATGGAGGTGCCCTGCAAAATAAAGGATTTGTAATTTCACATTCTGTTTTAGCAAAATCCCTACTTTCAAAGTTTCCTATAATCTAAGAAGTAGCTGAGCACTGAAATTCAAAGCAAATTTTTTTATACTTCTGATTTTTTTATCATTTACGTAGACATTTGTGAAGTCCATATGTAGTCACTGATCATCAAAAGTAACCAGTGCTGTTTCCTATACAGTATTTTGTCTTCACCGGTGTGTTGGCAATGGTGACTTGTGCAGTCTTTCTTCGTCTCAACTCTGTCCTGAAGCTGGCAGTACTTCTCATCATGATTGCAATCTATTCTCTGCTGACTGAGACAATTTATGCTTCCCTTTTCCTGCAGTATGACAACTTTAACCACAATGGAGAGTAAGTGTTCACAGACCCCTTTAGAAGCTGCTTTTTGATAAGGTAATGGGTACTGAGCAGGATTTCTCTTTTATGTCTCCTATAGTTTATCCATGTTGCTACAAATATGTATTACAATGCATATACATTGGTTGCATCTGTTCGTGAAAATTCCAGAGATACTGATTGAAATTCTCACCTCAGTTTAAGAAAACAGGAGTGAACAATTTATTTTTAGGGACAGGTTTTTAATCTAATAAAAGCCAAACTATAACATGTAGTTGCAAAAGATATAAGGGATATAGGGATGATCCCATTATAGGAATGTATTTGAAGAACAGACTCCTCCTCTCAGGCTTCCTTCCCAGCAAAATGAATTGAAGAGGAAGAAAGAAGAACCACAGTAATTTGCAGAGTCAGAAATGCATTAAGTGCTGCAATAACTTAATCTAGAGCAGCAGTGATTTATGTCATTCAGAAAAACACTTCAGTCTTTGATAACTGACCAGTTTGGCATGGCAGTTGCTTGTGCTTATCAGCACATTCCAAATGAAGATCCCCAGCGTAACAGAAAAGCATGGATTTGCAGTACAATTAGCTCTCACAACAGCCACATCTTTATACATATTGAAGATCAGCAAGCATATCTTTCCTTGCTAGCTTCCTACAGTAGCCAGGTACTAAAGATTTGGGATGCAATAATTTTTTCTAATGCTAGTTGTTCTCCTACAGACTAATGATATGACATGCAGCATATTCACGGCAGATCCCAGCAAACACGACAAATGGCAGTAAGCAATACCTTGGCTAAGTAACTAGAAGTAGAAATCATGTTCATTGTCTTTAATTATTGTCACTAATCAAGCATGATAAAGAAAGATTCTCCTTTGTATGAAAATCTTTGAGAATTCAGAGTAGTTTCTATTCCCTTTATCAGTAAATTTCTCCAGTGGCTCTCATCACAAGAATATCCTCTAGAGTAGCCAACAACCCAGAGGATAAGGAACTTAGTTGAAATATTCCACACTCAGGACAAGGACCTGAACTTCTGTTCTGACATTAGGGAACATGAGGTTCAAAGCTGTGTGCCCAGAAATTTACCTTTTTTCTTAGCTATACCAATTAGTTGAATAAAAGGTTTTGCAACTCCCTCCAAAATTCATTTAGCCCACATATTTGTGGCTATAGCTACATCACACAATACACAAAAGCAGATGAGTTCATAACTAAGACCTTTGAGGCTGTTGAACTTAGCCAGTGTACAAGGGGTTCTTCTGGAATAAAATCTTTGGTAGGTTTTATTTCAGACAACTTCAGAATGTAAGACATTTGAATTCCTATTTATTTTAGATGACAAAGATGTTTTCCGCTGTCTTTTGCTCTATACTGTTGACTCATCCCATAGTGGCTCATTTCCTCACAGTAAATTCTTCGTTAAGCCCACAGAGTCAGTTGAGTTAGCTCTCTCACAGCAGTTTCCTTTTGGTTTAGTCTCCATCAAGCTCTGCTCTTTCTCTCTCTAATATCTCAGTTATAGGACTCCTGCTCTGAACAATATCACCTGATCCTTTTCTCAAAATTACTATGGAATATAGATTTTATTTATTTTTGAATATCGAGGTGGACAGAAGAGTGTCAGAAAGTCTCTTCCAACTTCTGCTCCTTTTTTTACTCCTTTATTATACTTTCTTTTTCAGAGCTTTAAGCACTTCTTAATCATTTCCTCATCTTTCAACAAAATAATTTCCAAGTATCCAAGTTTGATTCATCTCTAAATTTAGTGCTTTTTCTCTTTTTTTTAACTATGAGATTGGTCCTACTAGTTCCTCAACCTTTTAATTAATGCCTTTTCCTCTGGGAAACGTCTTTTTAAAACCCCATAATATCACAGAGATATTCACTTTCTTCAGTTTTTCACCTTTCCACATAATTGTAATTTTTATTCGTATTTGGAACCCTTTTTAACTGCTCTGGACACTTTTCACCTTATTTTGTCACATTTTCTTCATGCTCCACACACATCTCAGTAATTTCATGCTGCAGATTTTGTACAGCCAGTACCTTCTTGGCTCATCTTTGCTTCCCTACTGTGTGCAGGAGTTTCCTTTACTTCCCCTGTAGTTGGCAGACATTTCTTCTCTGTGCTCCTCCCTGCTGCTCAGTAAAACCAGTCCTAATTACTATTTGCCATTTGTTTGGTTCCCCTTCAATCCACACCTCTTCCCTTAACTCACCTGTCCTCTAAACTTTTCTCACAACATGGTGATATTTAACTTTCAGCATCTGTCTTGGCGTTCATCTTTCATCTCCAGGCCAATTCACCGGGCTTTTACATTCACAATCTGGAAGTATCCCTTTCCCAGTTCTGGCCTCAACCTTTCCCCATCCAGATCCCACTCCCTGTACTCTGCAGAGACTGTGGTGTTCATGGCTGCCTACCAGGCACCCAGAAGAGACTAACTGACGCACAGCTTGACTATCACATTTGAAAGAAGAAGGTCATCACCATCTGTGTACCTATAGTAAGCTACAGTTGAGTTATGTAATGCATTTGTCTCCAAACAGTGAGGACCCCAATTACACTCCTTTTCTCTTGAACTAATTCTTGCTAAGTTAAATTCCCAAATGGAGTGGATTTTTTAAAGAGCAATGGAAAGCACCAGGATGCATTATGAAATGAAACTTCTGAACAATTGCAATACTGAAAAATCAATAACTGTCATTTACTTTGGATTTTTTTTCCAGCACAGACTTCCTGGGTACAAAGGAGGCATCTTTACTACTGATGGCAATGTTCCTTTTAGCTGTATTTTATCATGGTCAACAGGTAATGCAAACATTTACTTTAACCATTCCCTATATCACTTGCAATTACAGGATGTGACAATAATTACTTTCAAAATACCAGCTGCCTTTTTATCCTCGTGAGCATATGACCTTTAACAATTTAATAAACCGTATACAGAATCCGATTAAGGAAAACCCACTTCTAATGCTGCCTATCATTCTTAAAGAACATGTGCAACATGCTATTCAGCAATATACAAGTTATATTGAAATTCCTAATAGAAATTGAAAGAACAAACAGGACTTCATTTATCATGGCATCTTGTTGCTTTAGTGCATTTGAGAAGGCATAAAATCGAGATGAAGAAAGGGAAGAACAAACAGAAAATAGCAAAACTCCAATGCAACAGCTTGGTGTGTTCATAAAGGAAAACCAAGAGATTTGAGGTAATGAGAAAAATTTGGAGTTAAGCACCATCACTAACTTCTTCAGGTCATAGATCACTTGCAAAAATTCTTTCACATGGACCTAGATGACAGCCAGGATTTAGGGGCCTCAGAGCTTTATGACTGATATCCCAAATTTGTGATAAGCCATATAATATTCCCAGTGATTCTTAACATACCAAAGATACAAATCTACAGGCTTGGGAATCATCTTAAGTGAGACCAAGTAGTAAGAAAGAAAACTAAAGGTGTTTAGGTAGAGCAAGAATTAGGCAGCATCCAGGCAATGCTCTTCAGGATCACAATTCTGAGTGCAAGTATCTATCTCTACAAAAGCCCAGTCAGGGGTATTTAAATGGATTTTCCAGACCAGGGACCTGTTTTCCATCCTATTAATCTTCCTTCCATGAAAAGGGTGGCTGCACTCAACTGCCTTTGAAAATGGTCCCTGAGATGTGCTAACTCCTGAATATCTTCCCAAATAATTCATAGGGCCACTTGGTCAATTTAACAATATCCAGTGGCAGTGGCCAGGACCATTTTCTTGTATTGTTTAATTTCAGAGTTAACCTAAAGGTCTCTGTAGAAATGCCAACTAAAAACATACATAAAAATTCCATCCAGATCACATTAAAAGAAACATCTCATCACTAATTTGAATTGATGGGAAGCACTCCAATCAACAGTTAACTCCAATCAATCTGCCCTCTGGCACAGCTTTACTCTTCAGAAACTGCTGAAGTGTTCTGAAGTAGAATATCTTAAAAGTTGCCTCATTCTAGGTGGATTTACAAAAAGGATTACTTTTGTAAGATTTTATTCATGGGTCTTTAATTTCTGAACAACTAACTACTGTTCTTTATCCATTATAATTTAAAGTTAATCCCCAGTTTTGCACCCAGAATTCTAAGTCAGATTCAAGAAAAAGTTGTCTAATCACACTTGGCTTTTTCTTAAAATCTTACCCATGCTTCAGGCAATAAATTTTGAAGGTCTTTTGTGCTAAAACCATAATTAAAAGTAGTTTTGCCAATGTCACATGACTTTGGACTAAATAGACTAATTCCTTATTAGAAATTAAATTTCATCTTGAAGAACATTTTAGTGTAGTGAAGAAAGGATATTTTCTTTTTTCATCCAGAATTAAACCATTTTCAGTGGTTGAAGGTGTCCCTTTGGGATGTAAATCCTCTTTTCTCATTCTCTAAGGAAGAATATTCTATACATCAAATGCCGATCCTTACCTTGTGTTTTCCTTGCCTGTGGTAATTGTCTGCAGAGTGGTGAAGTTGTACAGCATTTAGAGAACATAGGTACTACTAGGCTTTCTGTGTAATACATCTTTATTTTCTTCACTCACTACGGGAATTAGGAGTATTTCATAGAGCTATGTATCAGAGAAAGAAAACCTGGACATTTCAAGATTTATGTTGCAGACAGTCATAGAATGAATCACAGAATAGTTAGGGTCGGAAAGTTATTTTTATTGCCACCACCATACCCAGGAACATTTCTTTACAATATAAAAAAATAAATCCAAAACTCAACCCAACTCAACTCAATTTGTTAGTTTTAATAAACACCAGAACTCAGCAAAGCATCTTCTTGAAATGTTCTATTTTCAAACCTCATATGTAGCACACCCTTCTATCTCTAAACTGAAAGGGCGATCTCCATTGCTCACTAGTAATGCAAGAAAAAAATTTCATGTTACAATGCAATTTTAAATAACCAAAATGATGTTATCTAAACCATAAAGATTAGCTGCTGCTATTTTGAGCTAAGCCTAGAGATATGGAATTTTCCTGTACAGCTGTAAAAAACTGTACTGTTGTGGGGTTTTTTCAAAGCTCTTATTGTAGTATCGTTGAATATTGGAAGAGTCAAAGAACTCAGAATCCACCAGCAACTCCTGCTCCCAGACAGTCTCTAAAATACCTTTAGAACTTCTTGCAAAATTATAGTCAATGTTGCCTATTCTCAATCAGACAAAAGTCAGTTATGATCTGGTATGGGCTCTGTCTTCCAGAACACAAAGAAAGGGAAAGAAAACTGAAAAGAAACAGGATGAGTCACTAAACAATCCCTTTGTAGTAACTCCCACCCACTGCAGGCTTGCCCTTTATCTCAATTTGGTATGTGAATTATATCCAAACCACTTCCTTAATCCCAGCACTTTTTGGCAAACCATTTGAGGTCTCTCACAACTGTCAAATCCATCTGTTTGCTGATATAGTATGTTGATCTGCTGGGTGTTTGATAATTATCTCTAGTTAGAGCATCTGACTTCACAAATATATTTTCTCTTTCAGTTTACTGCACACAGATATATCTCCATCATTTTCAATAAGGCTGTAGGTTAACAAGTCACCAGCTGAAATCTGCTTAAAAGTGTCCTTCAATTTAATGCACCCAAAAATTCTGGCTGTGTTGGTCTTGTCCGTGTGCTGACACACATGTGTCTCTCAGGCAAGCAACATGATGTTTCAACATGTTCCTTGCTTCAGCTACCAGACAGCTGTCATTTATGTGTATATGAATATGCATTTGTATATGTATATAAATACACAATACATATATACGTGCATATAGTAGCTGTGCAAGAATCTTCCTTTTGTACTGTACATATACAACACTGAAAACCGTTTAACTTTGGTTTGTATCTGAGGGTGTAAGGCACTGCCACTGTGCACATACTAAATTGTTTGCAGACTGGATCCGCAATACATCAGGGACAGAGTGTTCGAGAGGGTATCAAATAGCATGTCTTTCACTAGCTTTTTAAAGACTTAAATTACAAATATCTGTATGTCCCAACAGTAGAAATACTTCATTTTGATGCCACAAAGTTGAAAGTCCTCTTTGGGAGTGCATTGGGCTGTTATATATAATTTTGCTGAAAGATGCTCATCCTTGAGAAACAAGCCACCTGTCTCTGCAAAATGTTTAGGATGGCCCTTGTACTATTTCCTCATTAAACACATTTCATTTAAAAACACATATAAAAATGGGAACATATTTATTTCATACCAATACCAGTATCTTCCAATACATTACCACCTGTCCGACTCCACTATCTAACAGATATAAAGCTGTTTAAAAGGAGAATATTTTTGTGCCACTGACTGTAGCAGTAATACGACAAATATTATTTTCCCAAGGTTTCTCTGAGATATTCAGCATACACAAGACAAAGAAATAACCTCTTTTTCTGGCACTGAATGTGGTTATATGGCAGGAGTAGCCTGCCACGATGACAGTAAGATCTCTACTCTTATCTAGTCATGTTTTATTTTTGCCTTTTTTTTCTCTCTGGAACTACAGCTTGAATACACAGCAAGGCTGGATTTTCTGTGGCGTGTACAAGCAAAAGAAGAAATCAATGAAATGAAGGAGTTAAGGGAGCACAATGAAAACATGCTACGGAATATTTTACCCAGTCACGTTGCCCGTCACTTCCTGGAGAAGGATCGGGATAATGAAGTACGTATCAGCTTTATTTGTGATATTTTTGTCCGATTAGCAAAAGGAAAGCAAATCTGTTAGGAACTGGTTTTTACTTAGTTCTTGATAGGATTCATTACACAATACATTATATTACATTTGATCAACATTAAAAAGACAAGTCATGTATTAAAGTGTTCTGCCCTTCTAGGGCCACATATAAAGTGGTGTTCCCAGGTTCAGACTCACCAGTAGGAGACATATGGACCTACTAATGCAAGTCTAGTGAAGGGCCACCATGACTGGGAATGAGGACACGTAGCATGATGAGAGACTGAGAGAGCTGGGTTCATTTAAACTTAAGAGGAAAAGGCTGAAGGAGGATTTCGTTACTGTCTTCAACTACCTAATGAGTGTTTATAGAGATGACGGAACAAAACTCTTTTCCAGTGTGCAGGTGGAAGGACAAGAGGCAGTGACACAAGTTGCAGGAAGAAAAATCTCAGTTGGATTCAAGGGAAAAAAAAAATCCCCAGAAAAGTGGTCATTATAGAGGGACTCCGAGATGTTGTGAAATCTCCAGTCATAGAGATACTCAACCCTCAACAGAACAAGGCTGTGAGACACTCACCTGCTTTGGGTGGGAACTGTATTAGATGACTTTCACTTTGCTTCCAACCTATGAGTCTATGAAAATGTAGTATTTCTAAAAAAGATATGTGAATTTAACATAATGCCTGTGAAACCTTAATATAGCCGAGTGCTGTAGAAGTATTATTGCATCCCTGCCAGTTATAATGGAAGAAATCTGGGCAACAGTTTGCAACAGACCTGAGCCTCTCTCACCTTCAGACCCAGAGAACATTTTCACCATTTCAAATTGTCTGAATTGTCTCTTTGGGGCAGTTAACAAAATGCCCATTTCAGAAGCTTAGTTTGTGGCTATATTCTTAAAGAATATTCATAGTACAAAAATTAGAGCTTGATAAGGGAATCTCTGCATATTCCAAAGACAGAGTTTGAAGAAAGGTTGCTGAAGGCACAAAGGAAAGTTCAGAATTTGTTTCTGAAACCAGCAGTAAGTCACTTACTCGTTATCTGAAATAAGGCAAATATGTATTATAGTATCATCTGTTAATAAAGGCTATTGTATGGTGAAAATGTGAGTTTCTCATGCAATTTTGGAATCATCTTTTATACTGAAGAGATTGTGGATGTTGCAAGATTCAGACTGCCAGACGTATCTATTCATTGTGCAGCAGAAAGGAATCAAGACTACCCTCTTCTGATTATACCTTTTGAAAATAGATGTAGCCAGAAGAATTTGACTTTATAATGAGGGATCACTGTGTTCTGAATATATGATTTCAAATATCACCTAGGGAAGGGCAACATAGTAAGAAGCTACAAGAAAAGGCACTTTAAAAATCTGCTTCTTGAGAAATTTTGTACTCTGTGGGTATTAAACACCATTCTGCACATAAGAAAATATCTGTGTGAAAGCAACCAGGTTAAAAGGCTTCATTGCAAATGGAACAGACCCCAGTACAAACCATAAGTGAGTGCTGGCATATCTGAATTATGGATTTTCAGGGAATAAGTGTCTTCTCTTACAGATTCATTCACATACACTCACATGCATAATAATCTTCAGAAGCAAACAGATGCCCCATGGATCACTGTTGATGCTTCAATAATTTGCAACTGAATTCAATTCCACCACCTCTGTTTTTTGTAAGGCAATTTCTAGAGTGACTATACTTGGGGATGATTTACGCATGAGCTGGCTGGCTGTAACATCTACCAGATTTCAATACAATCAATCCTACAGTTCATGTCTGGCTATTAAGTTAATTTCTTTGCTCTCAAAAAATGAATTCCCAAATGTGTACTGTAAGCATTTTCTCATGGATGTATTATTTCTGTCTTGAGGCTACTTACCAAAAAAAGAAAAAAGGGTCAGCTGAAGGCTCGGCCAGTTGCTTTCTATCTTCATCATCTGGTCAAAGAGTATGGCTGAGTATATATATGCTTCTCTTAGCACATATTGTTGAGTTTTCCATAAGCATCCACGAACTAATGTATGTATTTCTTTTTTTCTGTACCCACAAAAGGGAATAAGAGTATCCTTAGAGTATAGCTTCCATGAACCCATAGATATTCTTCAATGAAAGGAAGTGTAAGGGCAGGAAGGGAATCAATCATGGTTTTTTTAGGAAGCTTTGCAGTACCTTTGGAAACTAGCAGAATTTTTCCACTTTTGCTGTAGGATGATTTCTAAAAGAATAGACAGAAGTAGCAGCATTTGCAGCATAGAAAAGTAGAGGGCAGGCGTTCAGGATGCTTCTCAAGGGAGAATCCAGATGGATGAAGGAGTCTGAGGTGTTCATGTCAGGTGGTGTATGACATTCACCAGTGAGCCCTTTTATCATGAGACCAAAGCACTAAAATTTCTGAAAGCACATGAAAAAAAACATTGAGAAACAGCTGTACTGGGTCAGACTGTCATAAGAAAAGACTCAAAACAGAAATTAAAGTATCCACCATTGGGTAAAACAACAGAAGCTGACGCTAGAAAAATGTTAAACAAAACAATGCGCATGGTTGGGGTATATTAGCCACTAAAAAAGCCTACTAGGAGTTGTGGGGGAGCTCTGTCCTTGGCATTTTTAAAGTTGAAGTTGGTTTTATTTCTGAAAATGTGCTTGGCTTCAGAGAAATGACCACCGTCTGGGGAGGGACTCTTCATTATGGACTGTAGTTATCGGACAAGGAATAATGGGTTAAAACTTAAACAGGAGAAGTTTAGATTGGATATAAGGAAGAAATTCTTTACTGTGAGGATGGTGAGGCACCGGAATGGGCTGCCCAGGGAAGTTGTGAATGCTCCATCCCTGGCAGTGTTCAAGGCCATGTTGGACAGAGCCTTGGGTGACATGGGTTCGTGTGAGGTGCCCCTGCCCATTGCAAGGGGGTTGGAACTGGATGATCTTAAGGCCCTTTCCAACCCTAACCGTTTTATGATTCTCACATATATAATGACAAGAACCCATCAATAAATAAATGTCATTCAGTACCAGTGATTTATATGAATAACATAAGTTGAAGCATATCCCAGAGCATACTTCATCCTCCTGTGTCTGACCCTTATAATCTTCTCTGTGTTCCCAGGGAGTCCATTGTCATCCGCACTTCTGTTTTTCCCTCCTTTCAAACTCTAATAGCAGGAACCTCTCCCAGAGCCAGGCAACCAAATAGCTCCATAGTCACCTTCGGAGAATCACAGTTTACCACAGAATAAAGGCTCTCTGAAAACCTTGAATAGACAAACTTTCTTAGAGCTGCAGCACTGTGAAGTATAAATTACATATAGGAAAACATGGCCACTGAGAAGACCTTTTACAAAGAGGTCACATGAGACATTTTAAATAGTCTGATTCTTGATAATTACCAAATTGAGAAATATATTGTCAACTGCAAACATTTGCGAGACAGCCTTAAACACTAAAAATCACAAACATTAGGTTCCTTTTACTTGCCTAACACTGTTTGATTCTCTGGTATTCACGCTTGCAATTGCATCCTTCATTTCTTCAAGTGGTTCCCATAAAAACAAAACATGAAAAATTCTGTTTCCTTTTTGTTCGTGTAGCTTCCTGACCTCTGAAGCAGAAAGAGCAGAGCAGGCTTTCAAAGAAAGGGCAAACCCTGCATATAATCTGTGATAAAATTGTGAAAGCTGTCAGCCTCCTCCTGTTGAACTAGGCTAACAATATACTAATGTTAACCTCAAATATTAAAGTATCATGCATGGAAAAAATAAGAAGCCAATTACATTCTCTTCCCTGTATCACCACTTCAACTCTTTTCTTCATTGTTCTTTTAGGAATTATACTCTCAGTCCTATGATGCAGTTGGTGTGATGTTTGCTTCTATTCCTGGATTTGCTGACTTTTACTCACAGACTGAGATGAATAACCAAGGAGTAGAATGCCTGCGTTTGCTGAATGAAATCATTGCAGACTTTGATGAGGTAATAGTAATACCAGCTACTAAAGAAAATCTGATATTGCTTAAACAATGAGCTCCCAAAGTATAAATATGTCTTCCTAAATTATCAAATTTAGTAACTATTCTGCTTCCAATAAATGTCTGATATTTTTATTCCAATTATAGCTATTCAGCTTTTTTGCACTTAGTCTTGTCAAGCTCTGGTCTCAATGACCTAGTGAAATAGAGACTGAAGTCAATAGTTATTTGAGTGTAAACACGTACAAACAAGTAACCAGTGTAACCAGAAATAGAATATGTTTTAGTTCTAAGAAAGGTTGAAGATATTTGCTGCAGTTCTGGAAAGTAGTGGTCTAAAAATCCAAACACATAAAAAAATTGTTTTGGAAAACACTGGTTGAATGGACTCGAAGAATGTAAAAGGTAAAACAGTGTCAAGTTAAATGTGAAGCACACAGCTCAGAAGCAAATGCTGGTCAGAGAGCGAAAAGCGGTGACATATTAACTGAAGTGACTTGTCTGGTCAGGTATGCTCTACAGAGGTAAATGACATAAAGCTGTTTGCTTTACTGAGGAATTCAGAGGTGAAGGGAGATTTAGGAAAGGACATAACTTTAAAAAAGGGAGATGAGGAGGGGTAAGATGAATAGGAGAAGAAAAGTCAGATCCTCAATGTAGCTGCTGACAGGTGAAAGCAAGGGAAACCTGGAAAGTGAAGAGGAAGTCAGCAGCAAGTTACGTATTTGGTACCTCATCTCTGCCAGCTAGTTAGTAAGGAAGCTTAAACAGGTGGTACCATGTCCTGCAATGAGCCTAAGAGGAATTAGAAAAGGGGACATAACCTATATGCTGCAGCAGTTTTCAGGAGTGTGTAGCCCTATTGAGCTCCCCAAGTGGTAGAAGTAGAATCTGAGCCATCCCTACTTAGCAGTGAGATTGGAACTGTTTGGCAGACTGGAATGGTCCAGAAAGAAAAGAGGAGAGGAAAGGGGGAGGTCACACTGGTATCATTGGTCTGTGACTCCAGTTTTGGAGGGGTTATTTAAAAAGAAAATGCAAAAAGACATCCTTTTCAGAATTCTGCTGAGCAAGGCAAGATTAATGCTGAACTGGACAACAGGGGAGAGGGCACATGGATAGCACAAAATCATTGAGAAAGAGTAAAAGCTCCTACCCAATAAACCATGTTCTGTTTAATCTCTGTTTATCTCGAGGAATTTTTGAACTCAGTTCTGTGTTGTGATAGAGTAGCAATTGGAGAATTGATGAGTGTATTCTCAGCTTAAAATTAAGATGCAACTCAAGAAAACAGAATTTGTTCCCTTAAAAGGATCTGGATCTCACTTCCCACATGGACTATGTAACCATGGAGCAATTGTTTTAAACAGAGAAAGAGAAAAACTCCACTTAGGTTGTGATTTGTAAAAAAAAAAAGAACATCTTTTACCACTTAAAAAGCATTATCAGAATGCAAAGGATCGAGTTTCTGAAAGAAGACAAGAAGGCATACTTAGACTTTTCCTCTTTCAGTTTAATGTGGATCAGGACTCTGTCCATAGATTAAGCATACAGAAAACCTTTTCCCGAAAACAGAAGCATTGGCAGAGTTCAGACCTCTCCAGGGTTTAGAAAACAGCTGAATTAAGATTTGAGAACCAGTGTCTCTTTTATTATTATTATTATTTATTTAGTTTTACCTCAGCCCTACTTTAAACAGTCCCACTTTAAAAGATTTCTTTGGAAATCTAATCTAGAGGTTTTCTGGTTGGTTGGTTTTCTGTGCTTTAAAGAGCAATTATCTCCAAGGGCTTTAGAGAACTGTACTGGAGGAAAAGATGAAAGTGGAAGGCATATGACTGAGAAAAAGAGATTAGGAAAAAAAACCCTATTCTTTATTTTAATTATTATTCCATCCTTTGCAGCAAGTAATCTAAGGCCTCTCACAGGTTTTGAAGCATTGATTTTCAATTTTCTCCCCTGGTGGAAGTTATGTTATATTCATTTCATAATTGTAAAACAAAGGCACAAAAGGGGTTATCTAATTTCCTGCTTTTTTATTAAAAACAAAGAGACCTACTCCCATGCCAGAAGGTAGAACCTAAATATGAATCCAGATCAGGGTGTTAACTGCACCTTCATCCTTCTTCATCCTGGGCAATCTGCATGTGGAATGTTTATAGATTAGCAGCTCATAAATACTGGACCAGGGTTAAGATACCATACAATTGGTCAGATACTAAAATTACTAGTGAGAAACGGAAGAATTCACAGGGATGCATCCCTGTGCATTTTAATAGAAAACAAAACTACTCTCCTGTGGGAAGAGCTCCGCCACCTGCTAAGCTCCTGCACTGCTTTCCCTATAGGTATAAATACCTGCTTCTTAACCCTGAGATCTTGCACAGCTGTCAGCATGCTTCTTGATTAATAGTTTTGTTTTTCTTTCCAGATCTGATTAAAATGATTAAGGCTCAAACTTAATGTGAAGCTTATTGCTATGAATTAGTTTAAGATATTTTGTCATGCATGTACATGCAATCTTCACAATAAAATTCCTTTGCTGTTGTGGCGATTACTGAAGACAAGGTTTTCAACAAACGCCTTAACACAATGTTACATTCAAGCCCCTATCACATGCTCTGTAATTAATAAAGGACCTAATTTGGGACCTTATTATATCTCATATATATTCAGTTGAATAATAGATATGTTCTTGCTACAGGTAGTAAATGAAATTGCGTGATCCCCTGCTGACTGCTAACCTACTTCCAGATTGGCCATGCCATTAGTTTGCTCTCTCTAAGCAATCTCAAAAGTGAAATGTTAGAGAGACAAAGCCAGTCAAACAAAAAGTAGTGAATGGTGAAATAGATCCTGCTGCCAAAAACTTCATGGGGTAGGAGGCCACAGAGGACTCAAGTTGTGATTGGGTCTTTCTTAAGGAGCTGGGAGAACCTGGAGCAAAAGTTAGCTTTGGGGAGTAGGTGACTGAGTCTTCTCAAAGCCCAGCGTTACTCGGAGCTTTTGTTTGGGTTTGGTTTATTTTGTTTCCATGATGACTCACAAATCTGGTTTTTACACTGGCAAAAGGATTTTTTTTTTATTTAATTTGACATATAGCATCATTATAGAGTACAGTTATAGATAGCTTCTTATTTTGTACCCAAGCACATAGATGCTGACAGGAACAGTCCATTCATCAAAACTAAATAATACCATTGCAAATCTACTTTTATGCTTACCCATTTTTCATATAACTATATTCTTGAGACATATACATTCTTAGAGATGTTGCACCAAAAAGAAATAATGTTGGAACATTTTTCCTAAAGATTATGAGTCTCTAAGGATTTTTTTTAATGTAATATTCTTTCTAGACTTTCTAATCTATCATTTATGTATCTTAGTGATGTTACAGTTGGGATTTGTGTTTTAATAAGGGCTTTCTAGTTCATGGGCTCTTCTTTCCCCCATTTTCTTTACCCTGCAGTGATTTACATGGTGTTTATGAGAACAGATTTTAATATATTATGTTGCCACTAAGAGAGGTTTCAGCAGAATGCAGGATCCTGCTTTCAGACTTCGCTGATTACTTCTCAATTGTGTGCCATGTCCCGAAACATTCTCTTTTGTACTACTTTGTACATGTTTCATTGTACGTGTATATCCCAGGGTCTGACCTCCCTATAACCTTGGCTGTGCATGAATTGTGACATCAAGCCATTAGTTGCTTTTCAGATACCAACCACATTGTAGTGTTTGAAAATGTTCTTGGACTAACTTGCCAAATTAGCAAACTTATTTAAATGTCATAACACACAGCAGCTGATTTAAGACTGACTTGGAATATCTTTTCCTAATATCAAAATCCATCATCCTGTGAAGAAAGTAACTGGTAAGTAAACTATTACCTGAAGAAAGAAAGAAGCTAGCTAACAGGCAAAGATAAAGCAGGTTAAAAACAGAGATTTGGAAACAACAATGAATGAGAAAAAAATATATAGCTTGAGATTTTTTCCTCTAAATTTTCTCACAGCCAATAAGTTCATTCTCTCTTAAAAAGAGTAATTTTAGATATTTATCATACATTTTAAATTACTATGCTGTTTGCTTCCAGCAACCATCTGGAAATTAAAATATAGTCTGTTTTAAACCAAGACCATTTTCTCCCTTTGCCCCCACACCTGGTGCTCTCAGACTGCTCACAAAAGCAGAGTTACAAGAAATTATCTTTTTCTTTAAGAGAGCAGTTGGAAAAGCTGCTCTTGTAGGAGGGAAACGTAGATAATGGGCTTTTCTGGCAGTTTGAAATAAAATGAGAAGCAGGTCAAGTTTTTGGACTTTCCTGACTTGGAAGGGAGCTATTAACCATATGGCTTTGTATTCCCTGCCCACAATGCTATGCAGCCTCCCATTAGAGACAGATGGTGCGATATCTGCACACGAACAGCAAAGGTTCCAAGACCCTGACGCTCCAGCTGACGTACACTGTGGTTAGTTCAATGGCTTGGGATATTTCATGTTATGCCTTTGGTATGTTTCTCCCTTTGAATGAAACAATCCTTTTAGGTTTTAATTGACAGGAAATTCAAACCCACACTATGGGAAAAGGGAAGCATGACAGTGTATAAGAAAGGAGGAAATGCTTCATTAAATTTTTGCCTGACCGCAGCAAGATTTTTTTTTGCATTCAAATCTCAACTAAGTTGAACCTTTAGAACCGAGAGTTTGAAATTCTTCCCTATGAACTTCTCTTTTCTTTCAGGACTGCCTAACCATATTGGTACCTGAATTTATGAGATACCATACTGTTTATCATGAAGCATTTGGGTATGAACACCAGCAAACACTTTTTTAAAGCCCGTGATGAGATGATATGTACCCATATCCCACATAAAGCTCTGTTATCATTCACTGATTCATAAGCTAAACTCTGCTTAGGTCTTTCAAGGACTGTAAGGCTCTTGCTTCTATTTCATGGAAAGCCCTAAGATAAACTGAATACAGACTTGAAATAGGGACTAAACTGTCACTCCCACTCCAGTCATCGCTTTCGTCACTAGACTAAATTTATTCTTCCTCTTGCAGATTCTCAAGCTGACAAGTCCTTTATGCCTATTTAGCACTTATAGTTATCCCAAATAGATACTGGGTTTTACCACTTCCCATTGGCTCCCCGTATTTCTTGTAGAAGAGGAAAACACATAACAAAAGTGCAGACTGAAAGACCCACTTGACATACCACTGTTAGGTCTGACAGCAAGTATAGGGAAGCATGGGATACAAAAGGACTTGGTCTCTCATAGAAGTTCTTTGCAGGCATCTACCTTCATCCATAGACTGTGCAAGATGGTTAAAATGGTTGGTTTAAGTGGACTGAATTCCCTTTAACACTGGTATTGTCACCTGAATTGTTGCTGCACTTAATTTGCAAACTGAGTTCCTCCAAAAGAGATTCAAAAAAAACTCTTAAGTGATCAAGTCCTCTTATATTCATACATACATACACAAAAAGTCTTTCTTCACTGATTTTCAATGGTTATAGGACTCATCTGCAATTTGGTTAGACTGGAATATGCATGTCTTGTATTATCCATTATATAATTTATCAAACAGCTTTACAGAGCACAGCAGAACTTAGTTTGAATGCTCTCTGTGGGTAGATGATTTGCAAAGGGGCTCAGTGTGCCCCAGAACCCAGAATGAACTCTGCATCATGACCAACTGGAAGATACCATGAGTGTAACGATTCATTTCAGTATCTGTAGAAGCATTTTGAATTAAGAATTACAGAAGTAAAAGTGTTTTTTTGCATGTGTATTAGTTACTAGGTGAAGAAAGATTTCAAGATATTGAAAAAATTAAAACGATTGGCAGCACATACATGGCCGTGTCAGGATTATCACCGGAAAAACAGGTAAGAGAATGGTTTTCTTTCAGAAGCAGAGCTCTGTTGTGTCTGACCATTCATATTAGAGAATATTAGCTTTATCTTTATGATGTTCACAGAGTTGTGTTTGTTAAAATAAAATAGACATTTGGGGCTTCTGGCAGACAACAGTTGCACTTCTTGATGAATTGAAATGCCATCTTATGTTCAGGAACAAGAAACATATGGATTCTTTCCTCAAATTTAGGTTTATAAGAGAGAAAAAAAAATTTAATTTCAATCACACTGATGTGAATCTGGAGCAGGTCTTTGGACATACTCTAAGGTTACCACTGTAACAGACTGGAATCTGGCTGATAGCCTCCAAAAATCTATGAAGATAGAGGATCTATTAACTGACAGCATACATGCACAAGGTTAAGATTGAATTTATATATTTTTGTGATTATGTAGCTGTATATCTACAGACAGATGTATCTACTAGAAATCATAAAGAAAGCAGACCCGTTAATTTCACTGAAGAACATCACAAAGCCAGATACGTGCACAGTGCCCTCACTTGCAGGGGGTACAAACCAAGCTGAGGGTAAAATCATCCATATGCACATTCACAGCCATAAGCCTCAGATAAGTCAGATGAGAGAAGTCTATTCATAATTACACCAAGAATATGCTTGGAAGCAGGGTCTCCAAAGGAATAAGATGAGGCTCTAAAATACATCCATTGAGAAGTCAGCTGTTGCTGAAATCTGCCTTGCTTGGTAACCAGTGCCTCTTCCCAAGGAAAAGCACCACAAAAACTGGTGTGCTGCCCCAGATCAGTCACAGAGTGGGAATCAGATCTCCCCAGGTTGATTCCAACTTCCAGAAAATCAGAAGTCAGATTAGCGTGAGCTTTATAAACTAGAAAATTTCCATTGTTTGTTTAGAATATATTATGAAACATGTGGAGTGTAACTAGCTGAGCATCTCCCACCTACAGAGTAACAAGAGATGCTGACAGCTAGAAATCCACAAAACAAGACAAGCATGAGATTTTTGTTTCAATTCAAAATGCCTCTGTGCAGAGATGAGCAAAGAAAGACTGAACATCAGGGAGGTAGCTGGTTATATCTACACAGCCCCTAACCACTTCTTTTGACTCAGTGTAGGTAAAAATGCAAAGGGAGAAAATCTTTAATGCATTTCCAAGACTGAATAACTCATCCTTTTTCTTGAACTATAATAGCCTCATGGAATATTTATGTGTGCTTTAAATATAATAATCTTCATACGTACATGTCTATCACCTTGTCAGCATTTAAGAGGTGAGGGCTTCTGAGGGAGATTGGCATGTTGTGAACTGAATGAAGCTGAGGACAACGACTGAGCACAGTGTGAACAGAACAGGGTGATAATGCCAGGGAGATCATAGAATCATAGAACACTTAGGGCTGGCAAGCACCTTAAGATCATCTAGTTCCATACCACTGCTGTGGTTATCTTCAGTACTAAACACTGAGGTTGAGAAAAATTACAAAGGGCTGGACTGCATTATCTAGGGTGGGACTTGCAATGCTCTGTTCCTATGGACTGGAAATTTGTTTGATGAAAGAATTACCTGGCTTCAGAATAGATGAGATGAAATCACACCACTGTTGGGCCAAAACCACAGCTGTTCTTAACTCCAATGCCTACTCAGAGAAACAATTAAGGAGTTCACTTTTTCCCCTTGAGAGTCCTTGGCCTGTCATCTGTTCTGTTGGTGTTCTGAGAAGACCAAAGCCTACTCCTGTTCCCCATCTGTATATCAACTGCCCTGTAGGAATGGAAACGGAGGGAAAAGAGCAGGGAGTAACTTAACTGCTCTAAGCAGAGGTGATTAATGAGCTACAGAATGGCTTTTCCTCTGCCAATTAACCGGCCCCAGGTTGCCTGGGTTGCCCAATCGTTCCTGCCACTAGTCCATCACTCTGAGCACTGGAATTGAGTGTTTTTCCTGGGCAACAGTTTCAGCAAAGGCAAATTACATTTTTCACTTCTTTTGCTTATGTGGGTTATCCCTAGTTCTCACTAGTTTTTGTCCCTTGCATCTGAGCTATCTCAATCCTCTCTATACTTCCTTTCTCAGCTTTACATAGGTTTCATATGCCTTATTAATTCCCATGATTTCCTGTCAGATTATTGACAGGAAATTACTTCCTTTTGCACACTAAGCTTCTCTGTATCCAGGTATACAAGTGTTGTAGCATAGACGGGAAGCATTACCATTAATGATATTCTACCTTTCCTGGGTCTAGTGTGTTGAGACTGCTCTTACAAATTCCAAGTTCAGATACTTGGTAAGGAGCTGGGCAAATGAAAACTTCTAAAACTTTGCTTTATAAATTACTCCTCAGCAATGTGAAGACAAATGGGGGCATTTGTGTGCTCTGGCCGACTTCTCCATAGCTCTGAATGAAAGCATACAGGAGATCAACAAGCATTCATTTAACAACTTCGAACTCCGTATTGGTAAGCACAGTTCAAACATGAGAATTAAAATGGGGCTTTGACTGCAAGGGTCCAACTCCATAAGCGCACCCCAGAAGCACTGCAAGGACATGTACAATTTAAGAGACTCCAAATATGCTATTCTCTGTTTTGAAACTGACTAAATTCCAGGCAAATTTAGAAACAAGAAATGCTGTGTTTGCAGCATACGGGTGCTCATTTGGGGACTGTAGGAGTTCTAAGTTTTCGTGACTCGTGAATGAGTAGCATAATTAAGCTACTGTCTTTAGCAAGGCTGGCAAAGATCCCATAGATACAACACAAAAAGTGAAGCGGGAGCCCAAACCTAACCCCAGCTTGATACGTGATTGCACAGTCTCTAATTAATCTCCCTTAGATTCTTTTTCAGTAAAGGGGTAATAGTAGCTTATCCTAAACCTTGTGTATAGCACATTGGTTTTGCACAAAACCTGAATTCCAGTTCTGCCCTATTCAGTGTCAGCAGCTTTGAATTGCTGTGGTGGGGAAGTTGTTATCTGGGATGGGATATTCTGGATGGCTAGTAGGATGGGACATGAATAGATGGCCCCAATATATGGTACGTAGCAGCAATAAATCTGATGGTTTGTCATGTTGACTGGATCAGTGGCCAAAAACAAAAAAGTCACCTGCTTGACTGTATAGCACCAACAAGATTTCCTTCAACAAGAGCAGACCCAGAGAGATCCTTCCAGAGAGATCTTTCCTACTCCATAAGAATCAGTTTGAAGGAGCTTTGGCAATTGTGTGCAGAATACAGATGATACAGAAGTACTGTGGTTGCTGTGGATATCATTTTTCATGTTTTACAGCTTTTCTAGCTTCTTTTTTTTACCTTCTTTGTATACACACCTCTTCCTTAAGCTTAGAGATAAATGTACCTGAACCAGGCTTCATCTGCTTCTTAAGTGAAAATATGTTTTTTAGCCATTCTTGTCTAACTGGCTATCTTTTCTCATTTTTATTTTATTTATTGTATTCGTAATAGGGATTAGCCATGGCTCTGTCGTAGCTGGAGTTATCGGTGCTAAGAAACCTCAATATGATATCTGGGGCAAAACGGTTAATTTAGCAAGTCGAATGGACAGCACAGGTGTTAGTGACAGAATACAAGTGCCTGAAGAAACGTATCTGATCCTGAAGGACCGGGGATTTGCCTTCGACTACAGAGGAGAGATTTATGTCAAAGGTATCAGTGAACAGGAAGGAAAAATCAAAACATATTTTCTTCTAGGAAGAGTTCAACCAAATCCTTTAATCTTACAACCAAGAAAACTGACTGGACAGTATTCATTAGCAGCCGTTGTATTAGGACTTGTACAGTCTCTTAACAGGCAAAAACAGAAGCAAATCCTTAATGAGAACAATAACTCTGGAATCATAAAAGGACATTACAACCGGAGGACTTTGCTTACTCCTGGTGGATCTGAGGCAGCAGCCCAGGCAGAGGGGGCTGATAAAACTGAATTGCCATAATCAGTATTTTGTTTGTGTTCTTTTTTTTGTATTTCTTTTATATATAAAAATAAATATACAAATAAAAAGGGTTTAATTTTTTTTAGAAGAAGTGTGGTTATTTTCTGGTGCAATGTTTCAGTGAGACTCAAATTCCTACATTTTTATAAATGGTGCCAGCGTCTCTCTCCCTGCCTCTCTCCACCCCACCCCCCAATCCCCCCAAACACACCCCCTTCCCCTCCCCCCCCCCGTGATTCTAGCATCTAAGCTAATTGCCTGGTCTCCATAAAAGCCAGGGAAAAGCTAGTCAGTACAATCAAAGGATTTTAAGATCTGCTATCTGCCCAGATGTATCTGTGGATAGAGGAGATGAATCTCACCTTAAACCCCTTATTCCATTGAGTCCACTGGATGTGGGCTCTTAAAATAGCCTAAGGTGTCCTCCTCACAAGTGCGTGACCGCTCTGTGGACAGATAAAATTCTTGTTGATATCTACCTGACCTCTTGTACCCAAACTAGGAGGACCAGACTCTACTGTAAGCACTATGTCATATCTGTCAGTCTCATCTGGAGGGCTCAAATGCAGTATGTGTCTTGACCAGCAGGAGACACATACGAACAGATGACAGACTCACACCTTGAATGACGAGTCTGGAGCCTCCAGCTGGGTCCAATGAAGGTACTAATCAAATTCTCCAAAGTCACTTTCCAAAGTTTAGCTCTTAAACACTTCACCAGTCTGAGCTCTCATTAAAACAAGAACTGGCTAAAGCTGTAAAACGAGTACGTGCTGAAGTACAAAAGCTCACCACTAACTCCTGACCAGTTGCCTCAAGAGGAGGAGAGGCCAAGATGGGGCATACCCCAAAGTATTAGTGTGCCACCACAGAGACAGTCCTGTTGGGATGCTAAACTGGCACACCTAGGTGCTACAAACCCTTATGTCAAAAGGGGGATAACTTTTTTGGGCAAAGGCTAATCAACTTCACCTTGAAAGTGGTAAACGTATATCACAGCGCTGTGATTCATTGTGAGCTGTAAAGTGCACAAATGAGCCTCTCATCAAGTCTGTATGCTCAAATGAGCTGGGTTTATCTCAGTAAATATTTTCTTTAAAGTAAATCACAGATGGAAGCAGCAGAACCTGTAATTACACAACAATCCCCAGATGAAACCCCACACAGCTAATAGAGTGCAACATATGGATTATTCCTAAATCTAGGTCTTTCTTTTTTCAGGCTGTTACCTAGTCCTTAGTGGAAATTGGGGGTTCTTGGAAGTATCACCACTGCATCAGACACATTTTAAAAGATGGACAATATGGTTAGGAAATCTTGATTTCCATATTTTAAGACATTTTTTGCTAAGAGTCACCAAAACAGGAAAGTGTTTAATTGTAAGATAAAAATAATGATTTTCATTGTAAAATAGAATCATAGAATAGTTAGGGTAGGAAAGGACCTCAAGATCATCCAGTTCCAACCCCCCTGCCACAGGCAGGGACACCTTACACTAAACCATCCCACACAAGGCTTCATCCAACCTGGACTTGAACATCGCCAGGGATGGAGCACTCACAACCTTCCTGGGCAACCCATTCCAGTGCCTCACCACTCTAACAGGAAAGAATTTCCTCCTTATATCCAATCTAAACTTCCCCTGTTTAAGTTTGAACCTGTTACCCCTTGTCCTGTCACTACAGTCCCTGACAAAGAGTCCCTCCCCAGCATCCCTATAGGCCCCCTTCAGACACTGGAAGGCTGCTATGAGGTCTCCACGCAGCCTTCTCTTCTCCAGGCTCAACAGCCCCAACTTCCTCAGCCTATCTTCATACGGGAGGTGCTCCAGTCCCCTCATCATCCTTGTGGCCCTCCTCTGGACTTGTTCCAACAGTTCCATGTCCTTTTTATGCTGAGGACACCAGAACTGCACACAATACTCCAGGTGAGGTCTCACAAGAGCAGAGTAGAGGGGCAGGATCACCTCTTTTGACCTGTTGGTCACGCTCCTTTTGATGCAGCCCAGGATACGGTTGGCTTTCTGGGCTGCGAGCGCACACTGAAGCCGGCTCATGTTCATTTTCTCATCCACCAGCACCCCCAAGTCCTTCTCTGCAGGGCCGCTCTGAATCTCTTCTCTGCCCAATCTGTAGCCGTGCCTAGGATTGCTCCGACCCAGGTGTAGGACCTTGCACTTGTCATGGTTGAACTTCATAAGGTTGGCATCAGCCTACCTCACAAGCGTGCCAAGGTCCCTCTGGATGGCATCCCTTCTCTCCAGCGTATCAATCAGACCACACAGCTTGGTGTCATCGGCAAACTCCGATGGGTTGGTTTGTGAGGCCAAATGTAATCAGCTGAGTTCTGCCTTCAGAAAAGTAAAATAATAAACATGCCCAAATAAATTCCATGCAAAATTTTATCACAGGATAATGGGTCTGAACACAGAGACCAAAGAGATTCTGAAATCATGCAATCATAGAATGGTTTGGATTGGAAGGGACCTTGAAGATCATCTCTTTCCAACCCCCCTGCCTTCCACCTGACCAGGATGCTCCAAGCTCCATCCAAGTCCCCAAGAATAGGGATACCTTCCACTCGAGCAGGTTGTATCAAGCCCCATTCGACATGGCCTTGAACACTGCCAGGCACGGGACAGCTACAGTTCCATGGAGCAAACCTGTTCCACTGCCTTGCCTGGGGGACACTGGTAGTGACCAGTCAGCAACTAGATGTGATACCATTCACAGCTGGTCTTGGGGCTCGGCCATCCAGCCAGTGTCCAACCCAGGGAAGAATATACCTCTTCTGGCCATGAGCTGGCAGCTTCTGTAGGTGAAGCTCCTTGGCAGAGGACAGCACCTCCAGAGAGGACACTTCAGCCCCAGAGCACGTGGACATCGCAGAGCCCAGGAGCCTCACTGCTGTACGGCCCAAAACACCGCAGCAGAGTAACAACCCCTTCCTGCACCAATGAAGAGGAAAACTGCTAGTGCAGCTAAGAAGCAGTGGCAGTGGACAGCAGTAGGAGATTCTACTTTGAAAGGCAGAGCACAGCAACAGGCTGCCCACAGAAGTGATAAATGTTTCATCCCTTCCAGTGGAAGTGACCAAGGATGGAAGGGACCTTAAAGCTTCTCCAGGTTCAACCCCTGCCATGGGCAGGGACCCCTTCCACTAGAGCAGGTTGCTCCAAGCCCTGTCCAGCCTGGCCTTGAACACTGCCAGGGATGGGGCAGCTACAGCTTCTCTAGACACCCTGTGCCAGCCCCTAGCACCCTCACAGGGAAGAACTTCTGCCTAAAATCTAATCCGAATCCCCCTCAAAAGCCCTTCTGTGTGGATTAAGCTGAGATAACACCCAAAGTCCCTACATAAACACTAACTCTAATGGAACAGATATTCTGCAAATGATCACCCTCTCACAGTTATCCTCCACCTGAGCTCTGCGGCTTCATGAGAAGTGGAGGTGGGCCTTGTGTTACTTAGCAGCTTGCAAAAAAAAAGAGGGATTGAGGGAGAGAGAGAGAAAGGGGGGTGGTGGGGAGGCAGAGAAATTGAGAGATCACCAGTCTGACAACGGGGGTGTTCGGTGTGGAGAGAGTGCCCCAGGGGCGCACACAAGCCTGTTTTTTGGCCAAAGTTCCTGCGCTTCTGGAAGCTTCTCTCGCCCAGATCCAGGAGTGACTGGCACAGCAGTCAGTCAAGAGAAGTTGCTCCAGGCCCCTCCCCATGACTTCCCTTTCCTACTTCTGGGACCTTCTCTCATAGAATCACGGAATAGTTAGGGTAGGAAAGGACCTTAAGATCGTCCAGTTCCAACCCCCTGCCATGGGCAGAGACACCTCACACTAAACCATCCCACCCAAGGCTCTGTCCATCCTGGCCTTGAACACCACCGGGGATGGAGCATTCACAGCTTCCATGGGCAACCCATTCCAGTGCCTCACCACCCTAACAGGAGAGAATTTCCTCCTTATATCCAATCTAAACTTCCCCTGTTTAAGTTTTAACCCGTTACCCCTTGTCCTGTCACTACAGTCCCTGATGAAGAGTCCCTCCCCAGCATCCCTATAGGCCCCCTTCAGATACTCTCGATGCATTCCGTCTCTGCTTTCACAACCACAGACCCCAAGCAAGGAAAGAGCCGGGCATGTGGGGCTGGGGAGGGAATGCAAGGCCGTGCACATGCTCGCGTTACACTGCAGCTTCCCAGACAGTCTTTAGAGCTGGTTTCCAGCAAGATCAGGCTGTTCTCCGCTTGCTCCAGTTGCACTGTGGAGCTTTGCGTGCCAGCCGCACACAGGGTGGCCAGGGGTTTAAGGTGGTTTCCCAACCCCAAACACAAACCAAGACACTGTGGACCTGAGTAGAGCAGGCTGACAGGTCCCGGGTAATGCATCTCTGCTGCCATAACTGAGGACACGGCGCACCTGAGCAGCAGCTCTTAGAAGCTGCCATGGGTTAGTGCTAGAGGTGATATGGCCAAGCCTCTCACACTACCAGAACCTGCACGGGCTGCTGAGCGAAGTGGTGGCCGAGGTGCCGCTGTCACCAGTGGTGGCAGAGGGAGCGTCTGCTCCTCTCGACTCACTGGTGCTGGGCAGCACCACCCGGGGCCCCAGGCTGCTGTGAGCAGCGGCACGGCTGGGTGGTGCGTTGGCCCATCACTTGGACTCTGGGGCTGATGCTGGCGGCTGCCCACTGGGGAAGTCCCTCACGAGCTGTTCTCCTTCAGTGCCTTTGCTCCAGAGGAGGGGTGCAGGACAGGAAAGCATGTCAAATCGAGGGGAAGCTGGTGCCCGTGCTTCCTCCTCCTCTTCTGCCACGACAGCGAGAGGTGCACGGTGCTGCTCCGCATCATCATCTGGGCAGACATCTACTGTTGTGACCTCTTCTTCATGTCCTACAGACATGGGAGACACAGTGTCTCCATATCACCAGTGATGATACTGCCAGTAACTGAGCTCTCATTCCAAACTGATTGCTCCTTTGAATCCCCTGAAATATAATTTTTTATGCCGCACAGAGAAAGCTGAGCCCCTCAGCTTTCAGGAGACAAGGAATGGCTGGCAGCTGAAGCAGTTAAATTAATTTCATATTCACAATGGTATTTGAGGCACTAAAGAAGTAAGTTTTGGCTGGTTTGAACAGCTTATTAACAGTTGTCCTCTTTTTCACAGCTTATTTCTGTGCTGGATGTGTTCACTTGTCCTTGTTCTCTAAACATTTAATTCTTGCTGATATCCCAGCTGAACTGGTTTTCTAATTCTCACCACTGCTGCCAAGCTCTATGACAATTAACGGTGAGTGGAAGGCGTTAACTAGATAACAGAATTGGACTGGATCTGTGAGGGCAACTTCACTGCTTCTTAGCATGGGCCCAAATTGCCTGCTTTTATCATAGCACAAGGGTGGCTTTCTGTGTTATCCTTCTCAAAATCCCCATTAGCATAACTATGTTCCCAAGCAAAATTGCCTGTTAATGAATCCTGAGTCTGTGTTGCCCAGATAAAGAGTTCACTAAATCAGCTCATTGCCATGACTAATTCTTTAGTGAGGAATTCCACCTGTGACTGTCAACAGGTAAATCCCTGCTTGGGACTATTTGTCTATGCTAGATGGCTATTTGTCACCCCAGCAATTACGCTGCTTGTTCCTTTTCCAAGTGTGATGACCTTAAAGGTTCAGCAATGTTATTTCTCATTGTAGCATCTGTTTTCAATGGAACAGAAGTTATTATCTATGCTCTCAGTCTTCCAGTTTTATTTCATGACTTTATGGCACCATTAGAATATTCAGATGTCCCTCACAACTTTATCTTCAATGTTTCTTGTTCATACAGGATAGAATTGCTCATGCACAAAGGACCTATAAAGACAAAACACCTGGTTAATATCCTTGCAGAAACTGACTGCACTCTTTGCTGTCACCTTATTTATTTCTGCAAATCTGTGCTACAGAAACAAACAGCAGCCAGCTGCTCGCTCAGAAATTTGTACCCCAGTCCCTGCAACAAGCTCCCTGCCATAAGCTCTGATGACTTCAATATTTTCTAAACAAACAGGTTGAAATCCACAGCTTTCTTCCCTGAAAAGCAACATCTATTCAACTACGTCAAGGGCAGTATACGCCAGCTTTGAAGTACTCGTTCATAATCATTACAGCAGATGGAATATTGACTATCTGGACAATAGATCTGTACTAAAATCATTACTCTAAGCACGAGTTGCAACTGTCACTCCTGTATTCTAGCAAACACCATATCCATGGCAAGAGTGTTTGTTTGCAGGACAGTGAAAAGGTTTTTGTGTCATTTAATTTATTCCATCCATCACTTTTAATAATATCTATCCAGAAAGTCACAGTAAGGTATTGATACCTGTTAAGGTATCTACTGTTAGTTTGCATTAAACCATAAGACAGAAGAGAGTTTACTTCTACTGAGAACAATGTGACATCATTTAGAAGTGTGTGTTGAGAAAAAAAAAAAGTAATTCAGAAAATAGCTCTTGCACACAGGGGAAAAATATCAGTCCCTGTTTTCAGCTTTAACTCATTCCTGTTTATTTCACAGGGAGTCAAGGGGTTTATACAAATAGCACAGCAAAGGGGGCTAATAACCAAATGTCCTGTCACTGCACACCACCAAGCTGCAAGTCAGGGAGCAGAGAGCTCAGCTCCAGAGCTGACTTCGCAAACACGCAGTGGAATGGTAGAGGAGCAGGAAATAACCACATTAACCATTGCTAGTGGTACAGGGTAAGTGATACAATTGCACAGGGAACTTATTAACCTCCCCATTAAACTTTTTCGATTGCTCAATGGCAGCGACACTATTAAGCCTTTGCAGTTTCTGCAATTCTGTGCTTTGAGGCAGGAGGGGAACAAATACGACGACAGAGGAGTCAGCAGATGGGAGGGAAGGGGTGAAAATTCAATATGCATATCTCTAGGTATTTAAAACTTACTGCAGTGAAGTCAGTACTTAAGGAATGTTCTCATTAGCTCTCCTAGTAGGAAACAGTATTTGCTTGGTTTATGTAACTTTAGCAGATAAGGCCCAATTGAAAAACAAAATAAAATTCTTTCTCTCTGACCATTTTCCACTCAGATCTTTTTTGGGCTCCCACTGCCAGAGTTACAGAGCCATCCTGAGACTGATTCATTCACCTCTTTCATGTGACAATGACAGCAGTGTGCAGGGCTGGTTAGACAGCATCCTCTGTAAAATGCCATTCATGATACTTCTGCTGACCCAGACCTCCTTCAGCCCAACGTGTTTTTTGCTGGCTGGTAATTATGTTAATATTGATATACTGAACATCTCTATTTCATAGTCCATGTAGCTTCTGAGGGTCTTGAAATCAGTGCCCCCCTCATCTTTGTAATGCTTTAACCTTTTTTTTTTTTCATGAAGGCACCAGTGTTCCCACATAGAGAAAAGTAAAAGGAAATCTCAGATGGTTTGCTCAAAACTAAGGTTCTAAAACAAATTACATATGTGTGAAATGACTTCTGATTGCAAAGCCCACTCCCAGCAGCGGTGACACGGAGCATGTCAATGGATATTATCACACTAACAGGATATTAAGCATCGTTTTAATTAACTCATCAGTTACTTAAAATAATGAGCATACAACAGCATCTTCTTACTCATCTTTCCTCACAGAGGCTACTGTGACAGGCTGTCAGTTTCCTAAGTTTCCATAAATCAACAAGTAATTTTGCTTCAGATGAATTATTGCTTCTTTTGGATGTGCCCAAATCAATGATTTAAAGCTGTGCCCAAATCAATGATCTAAAGCTGTGCCCAGGAGTCAGATCCCAGTCTTTGGGGTCAGGACACTGTATGGGATAAGAATCACAGCAGCACCAGCTCTTTCCCTGCAGCCGTGTCCTGAGAAAGGCAAGACCAGGGGCTTGGCCAGGCTGGGAGCTGTAGCCTGACACTTTTCCCATCTGAATGAGAGAGGAAAGAGGACCTATCCCACAAGGTGAACCAAGATGCTGCCTTTAGAGCTCATTCTTCATTAACAGCCTAGTCATACGCAAGTGGCCGCTCAGCAGCTTGGCCATCCCAGACCTGCTCACATGGTAATAAGGACACAGGAAATACCTCCCCCCTGCCATAGCTGACACTGCAGTATGCAGTCACTTGTTGTCCCATTAAATTCCCCCTTTCCTGAAAGTTAACTTGACAGGACCCATTACCTCTCAGAAACTATTGTATGGATTTTAGCAGGTAAGTTTTCATGGCATCATCTCTAACAAATCTGTTGTTCATTTTGGTTTTGGGTTTGTTTGCCAAGGTTTTTTTATTTCTTCCTGAAGAACAGAAATCTCTGTTTTCACAGTTCCCATTTTATTTTTCCATTCAGAACATATTCAGACACAAAAATCACACATGTGTCCAATACTTAAAAATTAACTTAAGTAACAACATACTTTCCTCTTATCCTCTCAAACAAGGTTGAGGGTGTGTTCATTGCAGCGTATTCACATCAGCCAGTCCTGGCAAGGCATAGCAACCCATACCGTTATATTATCTCTCGTGGAGCATCACCTGACAAACAGAAGATAGAAAAATTTTATGGCAACAGCTGCAATATGAACTTCCACTTTCAGGCACTGAGCTATACCCTAATTTACATTTTTTCTTTAAGATTCCAGAAAACATCCTTACAGCTGCCATCTATTATCCTTTTTTTTTTTAAACGCAGGTTGGATTTATCTTGTGGATGTCAGAAAGTACTGCATCTTAGCATCAACACAGTTGGCAAGAAGTTGATATTTTTCCATGTTCCAATGGTTAATAAGTTATCACTAAAAAGAGCAAGCAAGCAAACAAATAATAACCCAAAACAAACTAACAAAAACCCTAACAAAACAAAACCCTTAATCTGTCTTTGGAGCAGAGACTGGTATCCAACCAGAGTGTTTCCTTTGAGGTGGAAGCCACAATATCTAGACAACATCCATCATTACCTTTGCTCAAGGTCATAACGTCAGATTTAGGCACCTTTATTCTGTGTAAATCCATTTTAGATGTTAGGTTTTCCAGCCATGGTTCACAGTTTTGTAATAGTCATAGTTACTCCATGGCCAGCAGTACTAGAGGAGTGATGGTCCCCTCGTACCTAGCGTTGGTGAGGCCACACCTTGAATACTGTGGTCAGTTCTGGGCACTTGATTACAGGAAAGACATTGAGGCGCTGGAACCGGTCCAGAGAAGGGCAACAAAGCTCATGAAAGGTTTAGAGAACAAGTTGGCTGAGGAGCAGCTGAGGGACCTGGTGGGGTTTAGCCTAGAGAAAAGGAGACTCAGTGGAGACTTTATTGCTCTTTACAACAACCTGAAGGGACGATGCAGCAAGGCGGTTGTCAGTCTCTTCTCCCACATAAGAAGCATTTATAAGGTTTAGATTGGATATTAGGAAATATTTCCTTACTGAAAGGGTTATCAGGCATTGCAACGCACTGCCCAGGATGAGTCACCATCCCTGGAGTTATTTAAAAGATGTGTGGATGCGTCACTAAGGAACATGGTTAGTGATGGACTTGGCAGTGTTGGGTTAAGAGGTGGACTTGATGATCTTAAAGGTCTTTTCCAACCTATTTGGAAAAGACCTTTAAAAGATTATATGATTCTATGCTCTTATGATCCTTAAGGCTGTCAGAGGTGACAAAAATGTGTTCATCAAAATTCTGCTCATTGGCAAAACTGAGTCAAGCAGTGTGGCTTATTGAAAGAAAGGCTTTGCTGGAGTTAGTTGATTTAATTCCCATATTTGAATAATTTCATGGACCGGAAATAGTGGTTTCTTGAGACTTCTGTATGCTAGTGTGGAGAAGCAGAGCAAAAATGATGATGATAAGCTAAACAAGATCAAACTGGAAATCAAGAACATACTTTTGACAGCAAATATGATTAACCACTGGAACAAACCACCATGAAAAACAATGACTCTATTATCTCGTGAAGAGTTCAAAACAAGATTATAGAGACCTTTGTGGAAATTATGCTTTATTCAAATACAAGTGCCTGAGTCCACTGATAGGGAAAGAATGAGGCTTTCTACAATCTGTGAAGTATTGACAGGGAGACTGGATATTTCAAGATTTTTTTTCCTAAATCCATGAATTTGCCATTATCTCTTTACCCCTGAGATAAACAACCAAAACAAGGCAAAATCTTCAGTCCTGAGAATGTTTCACAGATCTTGCTAGTATTGACTGAGGATGAGGAAGGCAAACTTTTTCCACTTCATGCATCGATTCAGAGCCTGAAAAAAAAAATGTAATTTATTGTATGTCTCCCTTTGTGGAAGGTATCGGAAGCATTGCAAGCCAGTGGCTCAGCTCACTGGCAGACACTCTACTAAGCTATTTAGCTTCCCTATCACTTACGGAACTACTTCACTGATTCTAGCAAAAAACCTGTAGTCAAGCATCAGGAAAGAAATTGAGTTACTCTTCCAATTGTGTTCCACCATTCCCCCCCAACCCCATTACCTCTAGCAGTGCACTTTCTCCTTACCTCAGTGCTCAGAGAAATAACTCCCCATTGCATCTGTTCTAAGGCACACTGGGGAAGAGCATTTGTTCCTTATCAGGAGTCTGTTCACAGAGGATTTAGTGAGATCTCAGGAAATCTTTGCAGTAGTTGAGTTGTTTGACCTTAGCTACAATGAGGGGTGTTCATACTTTGCCATATAACTAAAAATGTGGCCTTAAGTTAAATGGATGAAGAGTTTGATGCAAGAGTAGTTTTTCATCATGATGTCTCCCTGCCATTTTTATATAAGCATATGATATTCCTTACGTAAGATACTCAGCTTGACAAGGCTTCTGGAGGCTTTTGTTCCATAGCCAGAAAAGCCTTTGCTGAATAGAAAACATGGGATGCAGTAAAAGAAAAATGGAAATAAAAGCTTCCTCTGAAACTGTGGAGAGAAGAAAGAGAAGCATGTTAAACACTCAGAAAGTATCTTCCAAATAACCCAATTACCTATTTGCAACCTGTAATTCATGATGCATTTCTAAAACTTCTCACAAAGGTTGAGAAGAAGAATTTTTTCCCTTTCCTCTCCAAAATGCACCATTATCTGATTCTGTCACCAAGAGGAGAACAAGTCCTAATATTTCACTTGGATTAGCAGTTCCCACCAAATGACAGAGGTGAGAGATTTGTGCTGGAAAGTAACAATGGCGAGGCAGAATAAAAGCCTCTGCTGCTTTGAATTATTAATAGTGCATCACTGCAGCGCACATGCCAGTCACTCTGTTCTCTTTTCTGCTGCCTTAGGAGAAGGGAGCATAGTTTCCAGTGTACTTCAAGCCTTTTAGAACAGCTTTGAGTCCACCCAGTTATTTCATACCCACGGTAGTTTCAGGGCAGGACAGACTTCTTAAAGACATATCGTCCTGCTCATGGACATGAAATGAGGATTTCATATGGGTTGTTTTGGTAAGACATTTTCAGCAGCATCTAAATAGGAGAAGAGTTTAATGCTCCTAAACCCCTCAGGCTCTCTTAAAAAAAGTGATAGAAAATTCTAATTCTATAAGCACATAATTGTGTCTGAATTGACATGCACTGTGATTCCTTTCTGTTGGTTGTCTTTATGCAGCTTATCCTACAGGTCTGATGTTTAGTCTTTTTCTAACACATCCAACAGGCTTGAATGGTATTTTTGAGGAAAAGGGGCAGCTTATTCAAGAGAATCAGAAAGTACTTTACTGGATACCTATTACACGTGTCCTGGAATCATTGTGACTCATTGGAAACACCAACAGGCACAGCTCAGGGGGTTCTCAGTGGTGTATTTGATGTGTCTAAATGAATGTTCTGGAATACTAATATTCTGAAATAAAAACTTTCTAACCAGTTTCAGGTTTAAGTTGTAGTAGGCTAGAGTAAGTTGTGTCTGTATTGCCCTTCAGCAGTTGCTCTTGAACTACTAAACTATGCAAAAAGCTCTTTCTGCAGAGACCCTTTTATTTACAGCCTCTCCTATCTCCTCTGTCTTATGATGGTTAAAAAGATTCAAGGTGTGACAGCTTGCAGGGGAATCATGAACCTGTCTTATTAGATTAATTTACCTAGCAAATGTAAGGTTGCATTTCTGTAGCAGAAGCTCACTTTTTACTGTTTGAAAGAAGAAGAGAGCATTTGAAACCTGAAACAGGTATAAATGACACAGCAATATCTTTTTGCACCTGCAGGCAGGATGAAACTATTGGCCCGAGACATGAAAAAGATGTAGCACACACAGCTGCCCATGTTACTAATTTTGACTCCTACAGCAGGCAGTAGCCTTGATTAGGATAAGTCCAGCCTGTTCACTATGAGCCAGCCAGAAGCTGCTTTTGAGTAGGTACCTTCTTCACAATGCCACCACAAGGAGATGCAGGAATAACAGCTGTGGACATTGCCCGTGGGCACAGTCCTTCTGCAAGGCTTTTATTATCTTGCACTGAAAGCACTTAGGGATGGATAATGTAAATAAATGAGCTTTACAACACAATATAGAATTAGAATCAATTTCTGACCTCAGTGGCTTTTAATTTATGACCTGCGGCCTGTCAGTCTAACAAGTCCTGCAATTTCTATCCCAACCATAGGGACAGCAAATATTTTCCTCAGTGTACATACACTGCATTTCTTCAAGCATTCACGGAAACCTAACTCCTCCCAGCTGTGCATGAAGACTCCTTAACCAATTCAGGTCCCACTCTGCTGATGCAAATCTTAGTCACAAAGAGATGGACTGGAGAGCCATAGGAATGAATAATAGAATCATAGAACAGTTTTATTGGAAAGGACCTTGAAGATCATCTGTTCTCACCCCCACCTGCTATGGGCAGAGACACCTTACACTAGACCAGGCTCCTCAAAGCCTCATCCAGCCTGGCCTTGAATACTGCCAGGGATGGGGCAGCCACAGCTTCTCTGGGCAACCTATGACAGCATCTCACCCCCCTCACTTCTTACTAATACCTAATACAAACCTACCTGCTTTCAGTTTAAAACCATTTTCCCTTGTCCTATTCCTACATGCCCTTGTAATGAGCCCAAAATTCCACTGGCACACCAGCCACCTCAACTGAGACCCTTCTTTCCAAGCCAAAAACCATAAAATTTTTACTGACATCTCAGACACCTTTGTGGATTTTCCTCCTGATCCAGCCTTTTCTGTTGACTTTCCCTCATAATCATGTGTTGGAAGGCCAATCTAGGGACTAATCTTGGCACTCTTTATGTGGAATCTTGTACTCTCACTGGACTCAAGTCCTCCAGAGTGTGATGTTCATTACTGTGGTTGCCAAAGCACATTAGGGACTGTTAAAGTTGAAGAGCTTTTTTTCCAGAGCAATCAGATCATAACAGACACCTTTCCTGACCTTTGCACTAGCACTTGGCTGCATCCCATCAAGTCTGGCGCTGAGCCACTAATATGCACATTCTTATAGAGTGATTTTAGATGAAACTTCCACACTTGGTATTACCTGAACCCCTGTTAGCGTTCAGAGCAAATTCTTCCATTGCTTTTGGTAAGGTCTCATGACCAAAATGATGAAATTTATAAAAAGCCTTAGGTACAGAAATAGAAAGGCTGCAAAATGACGTGCAGAACATGCACATGGGCAAACAGACTCACACCCGGGTAGCCAAAAAAAGCTGCTATGAAACCAAGACACTTCTAAGTGACTTCTAAGTGTCACCTAAATTTTAAATCAATAACACCAAAACGCTTAAGATGGGGGGAGACCGGATGGGAGTAGAACTGAAAAGAGACAATGGAATCTCTTTTTGGAGGCAGGGAGCTTGGGACAAAAAAAGAAAAATCAGAGAATTTCAGTAAGATTATCTTAAAAATGGCCCTGGAAAACAATCACATCTGCTGACTATTGCAGCCTAATTCACTTGAAAAACTGTCATGCTGCTCACAGAGGAAAACCGCCACCCTTAGAAACCCTTTCAGCATTTTCTGAGAGATCCATTTACTCTGTAATCATTGTTTAGGTAGCTATGAACAACTTTCCCTCTTTCTTGCTTTCCTGTGCCACCTTTAAATAGCACTCACTCTTTTACCAGCACAGAATGTTAATGTGCAGAAAGGTCAGCTGCTTTCAGTCCTTTACAGTGCATCATTTTTTGAAAGGAGCTTTTAACTCACGTGGGCCTTTAACAAACAAGCATCAGATGCTCTTCTCACACTCAACACCCTCTGCCTGGAACAAGGAAGGCAGATAAGTCTAAAAATATAATGCTACAGTATTTATAGCTGAGCAAAAAGTTTAGAGTGCAAATTAATGTGCATGGAAATCATCTGACTTTGCTAACAATCACATCGGTTTCCCAGAAGGTCACATAACATTTCTGAGGTTTTTCAGGTCACCCGTGGGGCTCAATCTAACCTACGGAAGACTGGCATATCAATGGGAAAATGTGTGGTTTTGACGTGAAATCATCATGCTTTGAATGGGACAGGAATTGAAACGAGAAGGAGGGGGATAGGGAGAACAGATGGATTTTACTAACCTGATTTTTTCCTGGCAATCCCCAGCATTTCCTGTGTTTCCCTTCAGCCTGTAACACGTTTTGTTTTAGTATCTTTGTCCTATAGAGCAGTTAGATGTGCCATGAAGACTGAAATGAAAGTGACAGTGAGCAGTAACACCCAGGATATCACCGTTCTTCCTGCTGGACGTGGTTAAGCCCTGAACTTCATAAAACTGCAGCAATCCAATGTGTATATCTCTGTATGTCTAATACAAGATGCTGAAGTAGTCAACACAGCCATGCTCCAGCTGCACAGACTAATTGTTGCTCTCCACAGTGGTACTAGTTGCACTGACTGGGTTCCTGCTGATAGTCCCTGGCAATTGCAAAGTAATACCTGTTTGTTTAAAACAACCTTCACGATATATTGTGACCCAGGAAGTGCTGGGACCTCTGTTATGTCTGATCGGGAGAACATAGCCTAAGACCCAGCCAAGTCAATGAGTGGCATCAGTCATTGGGAAGTCATTTCAATCACCTGGGAGAAATAAAACTTGCTTAGTAGTTTCACCTTATGTAATACATGGCCCAGCATTTTCTGATGGTAAAGAGGAAGGTTAATATTAAAAACCTCTTTCTAGTGGAGATATTATACTAGAAAATTCTGAAAACTCTACCTTATGCATTATATTCTCCAGAACATTATTTTACATGAACAGAATGCAACATCCAAGCTGTCTGACTAATTTACTCTGTTTTGTATGAGACACTTGTTGATTTGTAGTATAATCTCTAGCTAAGATTGAAATCCCGTTTTGATCCACTCTATATGGTGTAAATAGAGTTACCTATCTCTTCAACGCCCCTGGAAATGTTATCAGACATAAGTTCAGGTGCAGTCATACTGTGGATGAGGGGAAGTATTCTTGCACTACTGAAATCTCAAGTGGAGTGCCAGCACCCCAGAAGGCATTGTTAAAGGAGGAGAGGCTTCCTTGGTACCCCTCATCTCCATCACTCCACGCAAACCTAGCATGGTGGGACTACACAAGACTCCCTGAGCAGGTCTCAGGTTGTATTAATTATTTCACTTGCAACTGCCGAAAGCATGTCTATAGCGACAGCCTTGAAGGTTTTCTACAAAAGTAGACAAATGGGATGAATAGTGAAGGAAGTGAGAAGCCCTAAGCACAAGAGGGATTTGTTTGATGGTTCTGGGTTTGTTTGTGTCAGAGTCAAAATTGCATTTCAGGTCCTTGATCCTAACCCAGACCTAAAGAACCAGGTTGTGTCACTTCAGATAGCATACAAGGTTTTTACAGGCTGCTTTGTTGAACTGACCTCACGCATCTGTCAAACTTTAATTTCTCCCCATAAACAAACCCTTATAGAAGAGTTCCTGCCTGAGGAGTTTAATCCTCTTAGAGTCTCAAAAAAGACTCACATGGATTTTTGTCTGTTTTCTGTCACTGTTAGAGGATTTGATTGATTCTTTCATTATTCTTCCAGCTCAGAATAAAGGAGAGTGGCATTTTGCTTGGAGAGATTCACAGTGGCTTCAAAAAACAGCAGCCCATCCATCTGCTAGAGCTCGGGAGAGCTGATCGGTACTTACTATTTTAGACATTCAGTTTAGGATGGAAAAGATTTTCTTTTCCCTTGTTTTAAAGTGTTACACTAAGTGCACAGTTGTATTCCATGTGTGTTTCTCTTTTGGCCATATCCAGGGCTTGTCTAGGGTCTTTTCTGCCCTGGAATAGATTTAGAGTTGATTCTTGGAAGCCTGAAGGAACAGGACCATGCGCCCTATGCAAGCCATAGCAGAAGCATGACACAAGAACCACGTAAAGAGATGGTGCCCTGGTACCAGGCATACGTAATGAGAACAGTTTAGCACAGCTGCAAGCAGATCCCCCATAGGACACAGCCTGCTGCTCACAGGCCTGTGTAGAGCATGATGCTCTGCAGTGAATGTCAGACCATGTCAGCCTATGAGCAGCAGCAGAGGAGGCACAATGGTTATCGCTTCCAGTTTGAGCCTGAGGAGAGGGCTTCACTAGGAAATAAGAAATAGGATGGTTTGCAGCAAAAGGTGGAGCGAGACAGAGGCAAACAATCTGGTTTAGGGCAACCTTCTAGGCAGCCTAAGTTTCCCCAGTCCCTGTTAAGACATCATCTCCATATGGCCTCTACCACAGGTGGTGGGGACACAGTCCACTTCTCCATCCAAGCAGCAGGTTGGAGCATGCTGGTACTTCAACTGGGGCAGATGCTCAGGTTTCTTTCCTAGTAATCAGGCACATGCCTGTTTTTGCACCCAGACTAAATAACTCTTGGACATCCTTTAAAACAATAGTTTACCTGTGTTCTCAGCCTCAGCTATATTTATACATTATAAATTATAATGCTTTGGGTTACACTTGTGGCTTGCTGCATTTCACAGCTCATTTGACCGCATTCATTGGAAGCAACCAGCATGAAGTGGGATCCTGCTTTGAACAAATAAACCTGTCCCCTTGTGGTCCATCTTACTTGTGTTCCAGTGTCACCCTGAGCACTCTTTCTGTTAGGTACAATATGGAAGCAGCAGTAGCAGAAAATGCTCCAATCCTGAGCCTACAGAATGACTGAGATTTGGGTCCACATCCAAGCTCTGATACAGCCTTTGGAAAGATGCCTTCACTTTCCTATGCTAGATTTTTTTTCTTCTGCCTACTGTTTGTCATTTATTTAGAAGCTGAAGCATTTGAAATGGGAAAAGTCTCCTGTATATTTTAAAGGTAATTAACAGGCTGGTGCCCTGGTTGCCTGCATAACAGCAAAACGCATGAATGAAAATGCAGGATGCTGCACAGAACCACTTCTTTGACTAAATCTCTATTTGCATTCAGCACAGTCACTGTGGCACACAGACACTCCCCCAGCAACTCGAACCAACTATAACACCTTAACTTCTGCTTAAATAGCTCTAGATAAGGCCACCAAATAACAATAAACCAAACCAAACCAAAACAAATCAGGATTTCTTTTTTCTTAGGCGGGATCTTAGGATAAAACTGTCAAAAGTGTGATAGTTTTATTGTCATCAGGCTGGTTTTCCATTTGTGTCAGTGCTTCCTCAGGCAAATGCTGGTTTAGAAAGAGAAGGAGAGATTTGGAGGAAAGCACTGAAATTCTGTGAGAATAGAGCAATTAGCATTAGAGTTTAGGATGCTGAAGCCCAGGAGACCTCGCTTAGCTGCTGTGCTGTTACCACATGACTGGGGAGCATATTTGAAGCTAGTAGCAAGTAACTTCATTAAGCTCTCTATAGATTGGGAAGCTTGAAGAGCATTTGAATGCTCTTTCTATCAGCAGGTGGCTTTCTACAAGCTCTCCTAGTTCCCACACAATGGTATTTGCAGGATTTTATTAAGCACAGTAGGAAACTTAAATGCTTAAATGTCCTTGAATGTTTTTGTCTTGCCTTTCAGCAACCACTTTCCTCTGCTGCCCTCTTGTGGGATAATAGACAAAACGTCCATTCAGAAGGAAAATGAAAGGCTTCATTCACCAAAACATATCCTGTTCTACATTCACCTAGAGTGCAGATAGGTCTGTGCAAAAGAAGCTTGATTGTATTTCATACACTTTCTTCATGAGATAAGGCTTTTTCTTAGTGCCAGTCTCTGTATGGTAAAACAGCTCAAATGTAAAACATCCATGCGTCGTGGTTTAAGCCCAGCCTGTCAATTCAGTCATGCAGCCCCCGCTCACTTCCCCCCCTCCCTTTCTTCCCCCCCCCCCCCCTCCCGGGGGGATGGGGAGGAGAATCGAAAGAATGTAACTGTCACAGGTTGAGATAAGAACAGTCCAGTGACTAAGGTATAACACAAACCACTGCTGCTACCACCAATGATAATAATGATAAGGGAAATAGCAAGGGAAGAGAATACAGCCTCTCACCACCCGCCGACTGATACCCAGCCCTACCCAAGCAGTGATCTAGCCCTTCTGGTAACTGCCCCCAGTTTTTATAGTGGGCATGACGTGCTGTGGTATGGAATACCTCTTTGGCTAGTTTGGGTCAGGTGTCCTGCCTCTGCTTCCTCCCAGCTTCCCCTCCTCCCTGGTAGAGCATGAGACTCAGAAAGTCCTTGGCAAGCCTAAACATTACTGAGCAGCAACTAAAAACATCGGTGTTATCAGCGCTGTTCCCAGGCTGAAAGTCAAAAACACAGCACTGCACCAGCTACTAAGAAGGAGAAAAATGACTGCTACTGCTGAACTCAAGACACTGTGTTGTAAAATATCCATGTTGTAAAACAACATCATTCAGGCCAGGTGAAGCCAGTGTAGAACTATTTTTCTTTGAACGAATCTGTATTGGTGTATGCATGTATTTACAAATGCATATTGTATACACCGGTGTTACGTAAATGTATAGATATGTATGCATACATACGTATGCATATATAGAGAAAGCACAATATATACAGTTGTTTACTTGATGAAGCTCATGCAGAATTCTCATTTTTACTGCCATGGGTTCTAGGACACAAAAATCAATATTCTAGCATTAGCTGTGAAGCCAGTCCTGTTCTTGAGAAACTCGTCCCATACCAGATTTTGAAGGCAAAGAATCAGACAAGATGAACAGAGAAATTTTTCATTCAATTGTGAACAGACTGACATGAAAAGCAAATGATGACGACATCAAATGCTCACAAATTCCCAGTGAGGTTGAAGCTTGAAGAGTGACCTCATAATCTTTCATTGTGTTTGAGAGCCACATGTTTTTCTGGAACCTTACCTCCCAGGACAAGTTTGCAGCCCATCAGTTCTAAGGACCTCAGTGGTACTGTGCATGCTTCTCACATTACAGATGACTTGCACCTCTTCAAGTACATTCTTATCCAATATTTTCCAAGAAGAGATATATTATTTAGGGTAATGAAGCTTTAACCCTAAAAAAGAGCTGAATAAAGATGATTCTTAGGTTTATCTGTTTATAGAACTGCTAAAGATCATGCAAATCCTTCTTCATTATGATGGGAATACTTTTGTACTTGCACAGATATGATTATGATAATAAAAAGTACATAGTATGCTTCTCCATGAAGACAGTCTTCTCATCCAAAATAAGGAAAATACCCAGAAAATTCTAAAATAAGTAGAATAGTCATAAACTGATCCTATAAGGACTTCATAGGTTGGTATGAATGACAAAGGTCACAGGCAGTTTAAGAATGTCTTCTCCAAGTGGCATCATGTGCAAGCACTATAACTTTATGGTGGGAAATCATCAGGATTGACCTGAATGTTTCATAGTCATAGTAGGTTCCCTTTCACAGTACTAGTTTATTTACATCTTTGACTTCTGAATAATCGTGCCACGTGATCTTTCTTTATGAGTAACCTAATGTTATTATCCAATACAGGGTGGCCCAGAGCAGATAATACAATCAGCTCTGGATGAGCTGCAGCCAAGGCTGCCTCCAGCTTGCTCCACTGTCAAGGAAAATATCCACAGACTATGTGACATAAACCTGTGATGCCTAAAGGTCCTAATGTCATCCCAGTAAAACAGTGCTGTAGAAGCCTGTGGGACTGTACAGCTCTGAAGGTACAGCTTTGCAGTGAGACATGGCCTGCCACTAAGGCACTGAAAACAGCATCAGCTGAGGCAATTTTAATATCTTACTTTGCAATTATTTCTGCCTCTTTTTTCCTCACCATTTAAAGTTTATCTCTTTAGGAAGACAAACGAAGCAGGCAGTGTTCACACCTTTCAGAAATGGCTGACATTTCCAGAGCTCAGGCATTTTATGCTGCCCTAAACTCTTCCCATGATACACCAAATCTTTTTCCTTGGACACAGACTGACATTAGTCTAACAACAAAACCAGATAAAAGCTTTGGAGTGATCATTAACCCAAGCAAACGAAAGAGTACTTTCTTGTAAATCCACCACAGACCCCTTTCAGGTCTCTTTTTGAGTGATGGCAGCACGTGCAAGCAGGCCAGGTTAGCGGCTTGGGTGTGCCTTGGGTATACTAAATATCAGCCCTAAGGGAGATGGATTTGGAGGGGTTACTCTACCTCTCTTTCCTGCAAACAGATTTATTCATTAAACCAAAGCATTCTCTGGGGTACTTCGCAGTCACCGCAGAGGTAATAGCAAACATTAGGCTTTTATATAAATGCAGGCATTTGAAAACATAGTGAGTTCACCTGAGAGAACATTTTCAAAGATACCCATCAGCACCCTGCTATTTTCAGAGGAGAATATCACTACAGGTCTTCCCTTTGGGCTGTGCTGCAGCCCAATTTTTAATATATGAGAACTCCAAAATCCAGGACAACTACGAATGCTTTGTGTTAATGACTTCTTGATCGAAGAAACAAAGAGCATTCTTTGTGTAAATTCACTGCAATACTTTACTTACTTACTTATTCAAAGTTAAAAAGGAGAGACCACATATTCTGGAAGAGGGCATGTGGCAGATGGAGTGGGGAAGTTAGTCATGAAGCAATTCATCCATGATGCTGAAGCAATGCAGAACAGCTACTTTCCTGTTAGTTTTGCAAAAAACAATAGAAAATATCTTGTCAAAGTAATAAGTGTTTTGAGCCAGTATCCTAGTTCAAGAGGGTGAATCGCAGCCAAGGAATGGATTCATCTGCTATGACCTCGGCACTTAGAGTTCTCTAGCTAGGCTTTGTTAGAGATAAGTTTAAGTTTAGATTAGATAGGAAGAAGTTCTTTACTGTGAGGGTGGTGAGGCACTGGAATGGGTTGCCCAAGGAAGCTGTGAATGCTCCATCCCTGGTGGTGTTAAAGGCCATGTTGGACAAAGCCTTTGGTGAGATGGTTTAGTGTGAGGTGCCCCTAGGCATGGCAGGGGGGTTGGGACTAAATGATCTTAAGGTCCTTTTCAGGCCTAACTATTCTATGATTCTATGAGTCTATAATGAAGTAGTCATCATTAGGATGTCCTTTACAGCAGTTTATGCCAAAATATTTTCCAATAGAGGTCAGCAACACAAACCTACAGATGAGAAAACTAAGGCACAGAGAAGCAAATCATTTTATTGAAGGTTACACAGCAGGAAAGAAAACTCCATTCTTTGAACTGGAAACCAGTATTCTGCCAACTTGACCAGACTGCATAATGTTTGCATTCTCTGAGGCCAGAAAATGCTCTATGTGTTCATGTAATGCTTAGCATAGCCAGCTTTGAGTGCCTTTCTAAGGGTCGTGAATGCTATTCAGTGTGCAAAACAGTCTGGCAATTTGTTGATATTCTCCACCCATGTGAATTCCAAGCTCTCTTTACCTCTTCTGACCATGTACCAGTACACAGTAAGAGAGAGCATTACCTTATAGCAGAGTCAGGCAAATGTTGTCATCAGTAATTTGCTACAGTAATTACTGTTTTGTTTAAATCAGTGTCACTTCAATAAACTCATGTTATCACATGTCATATATCTCATTAACAAACAGTCCAAACATAAAGGGCAGAAATACCTGTTGCTCTGGCATGTGGCGAAGGTGTGCAAAGAGAATCAGGATGCTGTTCTAAACCAATGCAAATTTCTGTAAATCGCAGACTAGTGCAAATTGAAATAGCTCTGTCGCATCCACTGAAGCTACATTAACAGACACTCACAGAAATTCCAGCCCATAAGTCATCATTTTCCTCATGTCTAATTTAAGAAACAACCTAACCAATCTCATGCTCTGAGCATTAAATACAATCCAACACCTTCACATCCTGATTTCTACAATAATTCTTCTTATGTCCTCATATCAAATCTGTCAAAATGGGTGAAGTTAATGTCAAATCACAGTTTTTCACTCATTGGCCCCACAGTAGAATTTAACACCCACGACACACAGCTTAAATGATGAGAAAAAGAAGTGATGCCAATTAGCATCTGACCTGTTGATTTTCAGTAATGAGCAACACATTCAGTTCTGCAGCAATTCAGGGACACATGGAAGAGTCCTGATTGCCAAACTGTACTGACAGCCCTTACTTATTCATACTTTGTGAATTCACCACATTAGCTTGTCTGGGAACACTAACAATGTACTTATTCACTGGGGAACATAATGTATCTCACTTCCAGGTTTTTACTTTGTTTTGCTTCTTCATTTCTTTATTTTCTCTTTTCAATTTTCTTCATTCTCTAATTTTTTTCTCCCCCCTTTTTTTTTTTTTTTTAACAGCAGAATCTGTCAAAATCTAAGGAATTGCAGACTCACACTGTATTATGTAATGGCTGGAAGATCCACTATGATTTTCCCTTAGTTACTTTCATGTTTCAAAAGCTTCTCAATCATGTTCATAATGTGTTCATTAAATACATTTAGCATTGTCCTATATAAGCACCAACAAAGAGCAAGCCTCTTTCACATTTATATGTTTGCAAGTTATATACTTCATATGCTATCCACGGAGAATGACACAGAGTACAGGATAATTCCAGTTCCAAATTTCTCAAATTAAAAGGAAAGGACTGGCACAAGCTTTGGCTGGGTATAGAATCAGAGAAACATGGAATTCTTCAGGATGGAAAAGACCTTTAAGATCAAGTCCAACCAAGACTAAAGCTTCAGACAGCATCCACAGCCTTTCCCTCATCCACTAAACAGGTCACCTTGTTGTAGAAGGTGATCAGGTCAGTCAAGCAGGACCTGCCTTTCAAAAGCCAATGCTGGCTGGGCCTGATCACCCAGCTGTCCTTACATGTCATGTGATGGCACTCAAGATGACATGCTGCATAACCTTCCCTGGCACTGAGGTCAGATTGACAGCTCTGTGTTTCACCAGGTTCTCTTTCCAGTCCTTTTTGCAGATGGGCATCACATTTGCTAACCTCCAGTCAACTGGAAGCTCCCCAGTTAGCCAGGATTGCTGATAAATAATAAGTGGCTTGGTGGGCACTTCCACCAGCTCCTTCAGTACCCTTGGGTGGATTGCATCCAGCCCCATAGACTTGTGTGTATACTACTACACTAAGTGGTGTAACAGGTCACTGACCATTTCCCCTTGTATTATGGGGCTTCATTCTGCTCCCTTGTCCCTGTCATGTAGCTCAGGAGGCTGTGTACCTCAAGAACAACTGGTCTTACCATTAAAGACTGAGGCAATGAAGGCATTAAGTACCTCAACCTTTTCCTCAGCCTTTGTCACCCTGTTTCCCCCTCCATATCCAATGGAGGAGAAGATCTTGTCTGTCTGCTCTGCAAGTCCACCCAGCCCTGGTTACAAGACCTTATTTTGCTAGCTTAATTTAGCATCTAATCCTTTTTAATTCCTCCAGCTTCCTAAATGCCTTATTTTTTTTTGTTCTTTGAATCTTCATCATTTTGAACGTACAATGTACAGTACCCTATGTACAGTGATGGATACATAGATAAGACTGACACCTCTCAGCTAAATGATCACTTTGCTTTGCTCAGTTTGTTTATGCAGACCAAAAGTTTCAGTAGTAGCTTGTTGAAAACTTGCAGATTTCTAATGAACAGGACAGAAAGGAAGAAAGTATCTCCTGATGCAAACACCGTCAGCTCTACCCACACCATTCCTACTGGTATATTTCTCTCTCTACATGTCATTCAGCATTATTAATTTTTAATATTCCTCTACCCACTGCCTGAAACAAAAATCTTTTTCACTTGATCATTTTGCTTCTTTTCCTCTAACCCAGACCCCATTTTGTTATTCACTAGCAGCTTTGTGTCCTTTTACAATTATTACTTTCGACCTGCCTGATTTTCACATTTCCCTTCAATTCAATAGTCTAAGAATCCTATTAACAAGCAGCCTACTCAGCCTTCTTAGACCGTTAACATGGGTGTTAAACTAGATTGACTTTAAGGGTAACCCATTAGCCATGTCTTCAAAAATGTTGCAGCTTCAGTGGTTTTTTGACCAACTTGCCTGCAAAGACATTTTGAATGAATGTTTTGGGTAAGATGCATTCCACCATTCACAATATTGCCTTGAAATCCAAAGCTGGTTCTCACATTCCATTCGTACATCTGGATCCTGATGTTGAAGACAGCTGCAGAGGGCTTTGCAGTGTAGTTCTGACACAAGTCAAGTCTTCAAAATATGTCCTATGCTATTTTTTTGCACACAGTGCCATTACTGTCTTCATTTCAGGACACTCACATCACTCTATTTACAGTTAAAGGAACAACAATTGCCAGCATATATTCCATTCATCTTCTGAGCATTCTTCTCTAGATTTTCAGAGATATCCCAATTACCTGATGCTTTTCAAGTGATGGTGTTTTTCAGCTGGATGAATGTATTTCTTTGTCGTTCAGACCATGCCTCAGCTCAAGGAAGGTGAGAAGAAGAAAGAGCTTCTTTAATACCTGATGTGGCTGCTAGACCCTGCATCTGGGCACTGAGCATATGGGAACTGAAGGTACTCATGGGTCTGAGAAGCACTATTCAGCAAAACAGCACAATGGTTCTTTTTCTACTACTAAGACTCTGTAGAAGATCCTATGACCTTTAGGTGGGTGACTGATGATCCATGGCTCTCATAAGTGTGGCACACCTGAGGACCTGAATGTCTCTGTGATCTGGTTCTCCCTAGACCTTCACTCACCATTGCATGAGCCCACGACACCTCAGTGTCACCCCGTTATGAAAAGTTAGCATAGATTCAAGACTATTCCTTTCTAGCTGATGTCTGCATTACCTGAGCCACAAAGCTGTGCTTTAATGGCTACAGAGACCTGGCAGATGTCTCAGCCTTGAGGTGACCCATGAGCGTCAAACCATATGGTTTAAAAGCTTGGCTAGGAAGTGCTAATTAATTTTGGGAGGTATTCTTCTATGCTTTCAATTGATTTTATGCTAAGAGATTTAGGCTGTGAGAGATTTAGATTTTCAGATAGCAGAGAAACTATTTATTCACAGGAGTAGGAGGCTGCACAGATTTTTATCTAGATCTGTGAGTGGGAAAATTGATTCCAAACCTGTGATTAGGTGGCTTGAAGAACAGCAGCACTACTATACGTGTACCAGTCTTAGAACAGGAAACGATCTGTGTAATAGACTCCTAACTCAACCACCTGCTTTAATTAGGAAAGAATGTAATTAACATTGAAATCACTGCCTTGCAACATAGTTTTACAAGAAGAATAAACCACTGGTCAGATTCAAAAGTTAAGGATATTTAAATGTCTATTTCACATCCAGGAGGTGCTTCTGAACTACAAAACAGTGACTTCTCACACTTGACTAGCTATTTTTCATTCCTTTCTAATTGCATAGGAAACATTAGCAAAAAAAACCCCATACGTCGTCATCTGCTCAGAACTAGCCCTTAACAGATATGCACAGAAAACTCCTTCAGCCTTGCACAGGGACTGTAAGTTTCTGCTCCTTAAAGTGAGGGAAGTTTCTGCAAAAACTTGCATATAGTTCTTAGACATCTTTCTCATATGTCTCAGCACACAAGCTCTCATTTGTGCATCTCAAGTCTAGGAAGGCTTTCCGACAAAATCTGAACTAGCACACCAAGGATGTATATCTTACAGAAGTGGTAAAACAGGTATTCTCTAGAGAGATACATCAGTAATTGACAGTCCCTGAAAAGGACTAATTTTATTCCAACAGAAGTCTTCCCATGACAGGGATACAAACCATGACTCTTCTGCCAGCTTATAATAAAGGGTCTCACAATTAATGCCTAACTAACGCTTCTCTCCTATCTCCTATTAAACCTGCCAGCACCTTCCTGTAGTTTGACTAGTTTGATAGCTACAAGGATATTATGATTAATGTTTAACATTGGTAAATTCAATAAAAATGGCAGCATTGGTAGCAAATAACTCCAAGAGTTCTTAATCCCACAAGCAAATGGTTGAAATTAATTCTACTTGAAGACTTGTGGACCTAGTTTATTTCTACGTCAAGCCATGCGTGGGATTATGCAGGTCTACACTGCCAAAACACCAAATCTCTGGAGCTGTAATGCATATCATGGGGTAAGTGGGCACAAAAAACTATGGGAGAGCACAGTGAAGTACTAAGAACAGAGCTCAACCCACAATGTATCTGTCTGTTCACCCATGGACTGTCACCTTGCAAGCCAGACCCCAACAAGGAATTCATCCCAGCTGTTGGCATCTATCTTGACCAACTACCTAAGTGATCTTGTAGTCAATGGCAAGTCAGTGGAGTCTGTTTGGTGACCCAGCTGGTCAAATATGTGCACCTACTTTCACTGTGACAAATCACACCCCACACTCCATTGACTCTACTGAATAGATCTCCACTGATTATAAAGAGATCTCAAGGTACCATATATTAGTCTATAATATAAACACCTAAAATTAAGTGAGATAAATCCCTCTACAGATATCTTCATCCTAGCTTTTGTGAGCAGTGGCTACCATACAAAGCTGCTGGTAATGTAATACAAAGCTGAACTAGGATGCTGGAGAGAAGATCATCTCTTCTGTGCAAGGAGAACTGCAAGGTCAGAGGTCTGGCTCCATCTATTCGTCCTCTCTAGCTAATGTTGAATCTGATATTAATGTAATTCTCTTCAGATACTCCCTTTTCATCATTGCTATTAATATGATGGCTATCATTCAAGCAGAATTCATTTTTTTTCTTAATGATATCATACAGAAAATTAAAGGTGATCTCTTATGGTTGCTGGAAACAAGTTCCTCTCCATTATCCTTCATTATCATAATGAATTGTCACCACTAACAAGAAGCTGTGTAAAATGAAGTTTAAAAATATCCTGCTTCTCAAACTAAAGTTAATCAGGTCATCCCTAGGGATAGAAAGATTTTAGTTTGTGATGTCTATCAAACCCTCAGCAAAGGAAATAACCTGAACAGGTATGTTAAAGGAAGACTTCAGCCTGAAAAGCCAGGAAGGCTTCTTCATTAACAGAAAGAATGTACCCTCAAATAAGATTTGCCTTCATTAACTTCTCTCCGTTTGAGGACATGCAGAAGTTTCACTGTAAACAGAAGACTGCTGAAGTGTTATTATCTGTATTAAGTGTAGAGTCTTGCATCTGGGGAAGAACAACCCCATGTACCAGCATAGGTTGGGGGTTGACCTGCCGGAAAGTAGCGAAGGGGAAAGGGACCTGGGGGTCCTGGCGGTTAAGAGGATGACCATGAGCCAGCAATGTGCTCTTGTGGCCAAGAAGGCAAATGGCACCTTAGGATGCATTAGAAAGGGAGTGGTTCGTAGGTCAAGAGAGGTTCTCCTCCCCCTCTACTCAGCCTTGGTGAGGCCGCATCTGGAATATTGCATCCAGTTCTGGGCCCCTCTGTTCAAGAAGGACTGGGAATTGCTTGAAGGAGTCCAGCGCAGAGCCACAAAGATGATTAAGGGAGTGGAACATCTCCCTTATGAGGAGAGGCTGAGGGAGCTGGGTCTCTTTAGCTTGGAGAAGAGGAGACTGAGGGGTGACCTCATCAGTGTTTACAAATATGTAAAGGGTGGGTGTCAGGATGATGGAGCTAGGCTTTTTTCAGTGATATCCAGTGATAGGACAAGGGGCAATGGGTGTAAACTGGAACATAGGAAGTTCCACGTTAACATCAGGAAGAACTTTACTGTAAGAGTGACAGAGCACTGGAACAGGTTGCCCAGGGGGGTTGTGGAGTCTCCTACATTGGAGATATTCAGGGCCCGCCTGGACAAGTTCCTGTGTGATGTACTGTAGGTTACCCTGCTCTTGCAGGGGGGTTGGACTAGATGATCTTTTGAGGTCCCTTCCAACCCTTGGGATTCTGTGTGGATTCTCTGTGTTAACTTTAAGATGTATGACATGTATATCCAGCAGCTACTGCACAAAAAGCCTAATTTAAGAAAGATCATAGAGAATTTCATAAAGTCATAACTGATCTGAGGCCTGAGATGTTGCCTTACTCACAGGATTAGTCTCTAATACATATTCTACAGCCTTGGCCCATGGAAAGCTCCCTCTGAGCTTTTACAGGGTCAGTTTTGACCTACACCAAGATAAAAGATCAAGGTCCAATCCTTCCAAATCAAATAAATTGGTTGCTTCCTCAGCCCACGCAGAGTAGGATTTACAAATTTAGGATTTACAAATTTGTCTTTTAATAACACTTTTTAAGCTCCTAGAAGTGCAGCATGACAAAAAAAATTAATACCTTGCTTTAATACTGTTATTTACCAACCATATACTTACATCTTCTTTAAAATCCTGGGAAAACTGCACAGCATTAACATCAGTGTTGCCAGGGTGTTTTATGAACCTCTCACAATTACATAGTCAGCAATCAGTGAAGATATTTTACTCAACCAGCAATTAAACTTCTTGCCATCTAATCAAAATAACTGTGATTGACATTGCTGCATCTTCAGATGGAGCAGATTAAGTTTTCCTCTCATTAATTTATGAAGGCAATGCCTTATGCAGCATCACGTTAGAACTTCTCCTCACACATCACATGCAGATGTATCAGCTCATAGTACACAAATATCTTTCCTTACAAAGAAATTGCAGTTTTATCCAGAAGAGGGACACTTAAAAAACCTGATGTAAATTCACAGAATCATAGAATCACAGAAGTGCATGATTCTGTGACTGGTTGGGTTGGAAATGACCCTAAAGCTCATCCAGTTCCAACCCCCTGCTATGGGCAGAGACATCTTCCACTAGACCAGGTTGCTCAAAGCCTTGTCCAGCCTGGCCTTGAGCACTGCCAGCGATGGGGCAGCCAAAGCTTCTCTGGGCAATCTCACCACCCTCACAGGAAAGAATTTTTTCCTAATGTCTAATAGAAATCTACAATTTAAAGCCATTCCTCTTTGTCCTATCCTCATGTACCCTTTCAAAAAGTCTCTCTCCAGTTTTTTCATAGCCCCACTTTAGGTACTGGAAGCTGCTCTAAGGTCTCCCCAGAGTCTTCTCTTCTCCAGGCTGAGCAACCCCAGTTTTCTCAGCTTGTCTTCACAGGAAAGGTGTTCCAGCCCCCTGGTCATGTTTGTGTCCCTCCTCTGGACTTGTTTACATCATTCTTATGTTGGGGCCCACAGAGCTGAATACAGTACTGCAGGTGGGGGCTCATGAGAGTGGAGTGTTTTATGCAAAGCAAAATTAACAGGAATGAATTTTGGAATCACTTCACTGGTTCTACTTGGTTAATGATGCCTCAAAAGCAATAAAGGTGCATACAAAATGAATGTAATTACTTAGCTAAATAATTTTATACAAGCTGAGGAACAGTGAGAATTAAGAAAAAGGGGAGAAGTTTTCGCCATGGGAATTGAACCTGCCAGGTGTTTATTGCAAACAGCTGGAGCAGGCTAAATGCTAGAGTTAGCAAGACTTACTCTTTCACCAGCTATGTGGATGGTCAGCTGAATTAGCACCATAGAAGAGCACATGTAAGCGTGATATGTGAAAATTAGGAAGTTATATTAACCTTTCTTACATAACATTCTCATAAACAAATGCAATATGGTCTCTATTAATCAACCTTTAAGTCTCTGACCAATTCATTGATAACTGCTTTGTAAAGTGAATCTTTACAGATAGTTACAGAGCCCAAGGAACGAGCTTTCACCATGGCTGTGACTAAATAAGCTTTAAAATTTGTTTTCTTATTCGCTTAACGGTTGAATCATTCATTGTCTCCCTAATATAATTTTCCACATCTCCAATCAGCAGTCTTAACAGAAGATATCTCAGTTAGAGGTTTTCCTAATCTTTGTTGTCAGCTCTGACTGTTGTTCTACTTTTGGTCAATACCCCTTCATCATGTGTCAGGGCTGCTTCCTCCTTTGTGTTTGATGGCTTACCTGTCTTACATGGATATCACATCTGGTTTGCAGAGCTCACTACTTAATAAATTAGAATGTGGCTTAAGAGTAGCCATCAGTCTGACTTTGTTATCCTTTCAATTTCTGATGGCTTTGCTTCCAAGCATGTCCTCATCTAGGTAACACCTTTTAAACTTTTGAGCTTGTGGAGGAAATTAAGACATTAAGTGATTTGTTATGTTGCTGATTTTAGATGAAAGAAATTATAATTAATGGAGAAAAAGAATATTTTAGCTTCATCTCACTATGTCAGATCTTTTAAAATTACTTTCAATTCCGACTTCATGAGACCAGAAGGAACCTCACTTTTTATAATCATTTTCATGACCTGTGGCAACAAAAAGAACACATTTTTCCACTTGATAGTGGTTTTCCACCCCTGTGAAGTGCTGCATGCCAGAAAGGAACATGACAACTTCTTTCTTGTGCAGAGCAAGACGGGAGCAAAGGAGGAATTGCAGTGTAACATGGCAACATTCTCAGAGCATTTTTGAGGGGGTTCAATGAACCACCTTCAGCGTATGTGGCTCAGCTAAAAGACTTGATCCAGCCACAGCAATTAAAATTCAGACAAATAATTTAGTAATGGGCTTAGCAGGGGGTTTTGCTCCACATTTTTTCAGAGGCAACCTGTGTGTGGTTTGTTTTTCCTTTCACTTCTGTTGTAATTTCTCAGCCTTTGGTCATTGCAGGGAGGCAACTGCAGAACAATGAAAGTTTAGCAACATCACCCGTAAAAGTGTTACAGCCTCAGCCAGCCTCTCCTCCTCAGCAGCACACCCTTTGCTGATTTCATGCAAGGTCCTGAAAGGTTTCACAGGGGAACTGTTCATTGTTCTGTCCCAAAGCAAAGCAGTGCTCTTACCAATCACAAATGTGTCTAAAAATGATTGCAAAAGCTCCAACACAGTAGGATATATAAGGCCCTATCCTATTCATTCAGCCAGTTGCTAAGGGGAGCGTATAAAGAAGTCCATATACAAAATGAAATAAAGTAGTTTACACAGTTACGAGCAGTGATTAAAACACTGCAGCTGCAGTATAATCTGATTCCCACTGCTTTCTATTCATTAGTTGATAGATCCCATATCAAGTCTCTCTCGCAGCTCATATTCCTCTTGATTCATTGTTGCAAGCATTGCCGCTGAAGATTATGATATTATTCTTTTATCAGATTCTATACATAAGAGTCAGGCTGGTGGCATGTCTTAATGCTCTCTTGACTCCACCTAAAGACGAAGAGACTGACCTGGCTCAGAGGCATAACCAGCCTGTGGAGAGAGTAAGTCAGGAGGCAAGAAGGCATTCTTCACGGACACTCTTCCTTGGGAGAAACACCCAGTGTTCAGCATTACAATTGTATTTTCTTGGCAATCCAGATTGGATATTTCAGCAGGAGAACTTTCTAATATATTTATGTAAAACTTCTACTTGCATTTAAAATTAATATTTTCTTAGTGTTCCATAGGAATCGCATGTTTATTTCCTCATACATCTAAAAAAATTATAAGCATAAAGATGAAGAGTAACTTTATCCTGAAATATGCTGGTTAAATACTGTGTTGTAAGTAGCCCCACTAAAATGCCCTCTCCCACTTTCTCCCATGCTTTAATGTTTGTTACTTCTATACTGAAAATTCATCATAGAATCATAGAATGGTTAGGGTTGGAAAGGACCTCAAGATCATCTAGTTCCAATCCCCCTGCCATGGACAGGGACCCCTCTCACTAAACCATCCCACACAAGGCTTCATCCAACCTGGCCTTGAACACTGCCAGTGATGGAGCACTCACAACCTCCCTGGGCATCCCCAGTGCCTCACCACCCTAACAGGAAAGAATTTCCTCCTTATCTCCAATCTAAACTTCCCCTGTTTAAGTTTTAACCCATTACCCCTTGTTCTGTCACTACAGTCCCTGACAAAGAGTCCCTCCCCAGCATCCCTATAGGCCCCCTTCAGGTACTGGAAGGCTGCTATTAGGTCTCCACGCAGTCTTCTCTTCTCCAGGCTGAAAAACCCCAACTTCCTCAGCCTATCTTCATATGGGAGGTGCTCCAGTCCCCTGATCATCCTCTTGGCCCTCCTCTGGACTTGTTCCAGCAGTTCCATGTCCTTTTTATGTTGAGGACACCAGAACTGCACACAATACTCCAGGTGAGGTCTCACGAGAGCAGAGGAGAGGGGCAGGATCACCTCCTTCGACCTGTTGGTCACGCTCCTTTTGATGCAGCCCAGGATCGTACCTCAGAGTTTCCATCAAATAATTTAACAAGCCACAGATAACCCTAATCAGATTATGGAAATTTGTAACTCCTGAATTCTCCTAGTTTATAGATCACTAGCTCAGCTAGTTACTAGGTAATAGTCCATATACTGGCTTAATTGATACATCTCATTAATCAGCTGTAGCTGTATGAAGGTGTCTTTAAGAATCTGTAGATGCCATCTGATTACCTCTGGGACTATAGCAAACATGCAGGCTGTTTGAATCAAGGTAACTCTGGTGAGTTGCTTCCAAGGGGAGAAAAGTTAGGCAAGGCTTCAGAGGGAATCTTTTGCAATATTAGGAAAATAGGCTACACTTGCATTGCTGAATGCAGCTTCAAGACCAGACCCCTGAACAGTCCGTACTATAATCTTACACATTAGGTGTGCCCAGGTTAGTATCCCATCACCATGAAGTTTATTTACTCAACAGTTTGGGGAAGAAAAGCACAGAACGGGAAGTACGCAGTGCTACAGCATCTGTAAGCCAGAAGTGGGAGAGCCCACAGACTTCGTACTGGTACAACAGCAAACTTCTTCACATAACCTCCTACTTACACCCTAACCCCACTGGGGCAATCCTTCATCTTGCTCGGTGCTCCTCTGCATCCTCAAACTAATGGTGCATGCCCAGCACCGCATCATGGGAGAGCCACCACAGAGGGCACCAGGCTTCTTTCTCTCTATCCCAGCAGCCTGGGGAATATCAGTGGGTATAGATTTTGCTCCTCGACCAAATTTTGCAGTTTAGGAAGTGAAGAGGGAAAAGTACATTCTGTTGAATATAAAACTGGGACAGATTTCCCCAGGCAAGAGTGGGAACCAAGGAGCATGTCATAAAACTGACTCAGACTATCTAGCAGAGAATAAGCATGTGCCTCTTCAGAGACTTGGTGCAAACCTGAGCACTGAAGTTGCATAGGCACATAAAGGAGCTTAAATAAAGGATAACAGAAATAGAAACACGTTTTTCTGCCAAGATCTAAAAATATAGGATTCTAAATATGTGGGCTCTATTCTTCTTGTATGTTTTATGTAGTCCAGTTGGATTGGCATATTAAATTACTTAGGCTGGATTGATTAACTAAAATTTCTGATTGTCCTCGAAATCTTACAAACTCCTTTCATTGCCTGCAGCATGGCACGACTGTTTTGCTTTCCCCTCACACCCCATAGGCACTGCAAGGCATAAAGTTAATATACTCTTTGCAAACAGCATCATCAGCTAGGTGATATTGGAATGCCTCCAAAAACCTTAGTGAGTGCAATGTGCTCAAAATCTCTTCAGCAGCAGAAGAAGCCTTTAGAGATAAATACTAAATGTGGTGTGGTGGGATTTAGCTCCCCGCCTCCTATTACCTTTCATGGGAGGCACACAGCTGAAGCTTTCTGCGCCATGTTAAAAATTTAGGCGTTGATGTTTAAATATTGAACAAAATGTTTAATGTGAGAACATCAGTTGCTCTTTCTTTGTTGTTCAGCACTATCAAACGGGAATGGAAACAGTTTCAGGGCTTTCATATTGGCTCCTTTCACTGATGCTCTTATAAATGAGGACACCATTCAGGAAGCTTGTGGCCGCCAGCCAATGGCACAGAAATGGCAATTTTAATTTCTTTCATAGTTCATAAACGTACATACAGGGAACATTAAAATTCCCACCCCAGCTTTGAACATCACATTGTGCTACAGGATGACAGATTGCAGGAGAAGACAAAGACATCAAATTAGCATCTCAGGAGGAAAGGTCCTGTCTTCCACCAGGTTTAGGAAGCACTGGTTGATGGGAGTATGGGTCACTGTGGAAAGTGCAGCTGCCATAGAAATAACAGGAATAAGAATCATCCCTGCACATGGACCAGGGAAATTAAGGTGTTCTCAGGATAATTGTCCATGTGCACCGCAGGCCAGCAGACAGATTTATATACATACTCATGCAGATCATATCCAGTCATAGCTAAATGTTAAGTGTAGACAAAGTCCTCAACCCTTTCTGAGGCAGCCACATGGAGAGAGGGAACCCCTTGATTGCACCTGCACTGGGACCAAATCATTTGGGAATAAGCTTAGCCACCGATGCCATGCATTTCTTTGCATTGTTGGGTTATGGCAGCGTGCTTAAGAATGAACTTAATTTAAGCACTATGGTAGCTACTGTACGAACTGGAAGCATCAATTGGATATGACAGCATGGATCTCACTCTGAAACCCACTTTTTTTTTCTAAAAATGACTGTTTCAGTGAAAATTTGCAAACTGTCAGTTTTGCTGGAAGAGTCCCTTTCCTGAATGTTCTTTCGCTTATCATTTCCCATGACATGTATTGCAATGTAATATTAGAAGTGTTATCTTGAGAACAGTGTTCTGTGGGTGCTCTCCTGGAAAGTGAATTTTCCTTATCCTCAGTTCTGCTGTCACTTAGCAACCAGGAGGATAACCAGTGAAATTCTAAATATTATCCTGTCAGGGAGATCAAAACACAAAATGCACAATGAAATTCTTGGGGAAACTACCTCATCTTTTTAGGATTTTTTTTCTCCTGCTTCATCATCACTCAGTGGCAGATGCAAAAAACATTGCTACTTATGATGAGTTTATACGTTAGTCTAAAGATCTAAAGATCTTGTCTCTAAATTGGAGAGACATCAATTTGATAGAAAGACCACTCAATGGATAAAGAACTGGCTGGATGGCAGCACACAAAGAGTTGTGGTCAATGGCTCAATGTCCGTCTGGAGACCAGTAACGAGTGGTGTCCCTCAGGGATCAGTATCACCGGTCTTGTTCAACATCTTTGTCACTGACATGGACAGTGGGATTGAGTGCACCCTCAGCAAGTTTGCCAATGACACCAAGCTGTGTGGTTCAGTTGATACGCTGCAGGGAAGGGATGCCATCCAGAGGGACCTTGACATGTTTGTGAGGTGGGCTGATGCCAACCTTATGAAGTTTAACCATGACAAGTGCAAGGTCCTACACCTGTGTCAGAGCAATCCCAGGCACAGCTACAGACTGGGCAAAGAAGAGATTCAGAGCAGCCCTGCAGAGAAGGACTTGGGGGTGCTGGTGGATGAGAAAATGAACATGAGCCGGCTTCAGTGTGCGCTCGCAGCCCAGAAAGCCAACCGTATCCTGGGCTGCATCAAAAGGAGCGTGACCAGCAGGTCGAAGGAGGTGATCCTGCCCCTCTACTCTGCTTTTGTGAGACCTCACCAGGAGCATTGTGTGCAGTTCTGGTGTCCTTAACATAAAAAGGACATGGAACTGTTGGAACAAGCCCAGAGGAGAGCCATGAGGACGATCAGGGGACTGGAGCACCTCCCATAGAAGATAGGCTGAGGAAGTTGGGGCTGTTCAGCCTGGAGAAGAGAAGGCTGCGTGGGGACCTCATAGCAGCCTTCCAGTATCTGAAGTGGGCCTCTAAGGATGCTGGGGAGGGACTCTCCATTAGGGACTGCAGTGACAGGACAAGGGGTAATGGGTTAAAACTTAAACAGGGGAAGTTTAGATTGGATCTAAGGAGGAAATTCTTTCCTGTTAGGGTGGTGAGACGCTGGAATGGGTTGACCAGGGAGGTTGTGAGTGCTCCATCCCTGGCAATGTTCAAGGCCAGGTTGGACAGAGTCTTGTGTGGGATGGTTTAGTGTGAGGTGTCCCTGCCCATGGCAGGGGCGTTGGAACTGGATGAGGTCCTTTCCAAGTCCAACCATTCTATGATTCTGTATTCTATCTAGAAAACAGCTCGAGGGACAGATGCCTTTTAATACTTTTAAACTCAAAAATGGTCCAACGAGATATGGAGGTGGATCTGCTGAAGACAGGACTATGGCTTAGTATAATATCACTAGTAATATCCTTTACCTCCTTATGATATGATGTGATCAAAGGTTGTGTTCACAGCTATCAGCAAAACGTCACCTACTGTGAGGGTTACACAGAGAACACCACAAGATTAGGTCTATGGAAGAGTTTTAAAGAAGCAGGATATCACAGTAGATAAGGAGCTGGAAGAATTTAGTCTCACTGTCTTGACCCATCATTATTGCCTCGTGATTTGACCTCCTGAATAGTTCAAGCCCCCGAGTTTCACTCAGTGATTCTGTTTCACATTCATGACTGAGCTAGAAAATATGTTTCTAGTGGCACGGAGTATGCATTTAAAGGGTGATGGCTATTTAATTGTGTTGTAAAAGTTTTCAGTGCTTAATTATCCATAAGTACATGCTATCTTATTGCCAGTCTGAATTTGCCTGGCTTTAAATAAGACTGCATTCTGTCCTTTTCTATTACATTAAGCAATCTTTATAATGGTTATCTTTTCCTCATGGAAGCATTTATACTCTGTCGTCAAATCATCTTCTCACTTTCTTTTTTGCTAATCTTCTCTAGGTCAATGAGCTAGGTCAATGACCTCTTTTATTTCCCTTCCCTGGTGGTGTCTCCAACCTTTCCTCAGACTGTTCTGGAAACTTTGTTTCTTAGAAACTAAAGAAAATGAACAAAAAATCTATAAACTTTATGTTTTGTGGGATCCAATATTCTCCAAGTACAAACGTTAGCACTGGGCTCAGTATCCTAGCACAGAGCTCTTCATGCAAAGGTAATATTTTCTTCCTTTGACTGATTAGCATTTCCTTTCCACAGTTGGGTATGAGGCTTGATCTCTTTAGTTATTTATTACAAAAAGAGTCAGTGTTCATCTGGCTACCCTCAGGGAAGTGTGAGCTGCCTTTTTTAAACAACAGTTCTTCATTATAAAAGTGTATCTCATTCACTATGGTGAACCTTAGTGCAGCCTGTGCTAAATGCCATGTTGCACTCATCTGTCACGCATATGTTCTAGATCACACTATATAATTCTTCTTCCTTTAGATAAATTTATCAGGCTTTGAGTCATTCTTCATCTTTACTACTTTCTGCTTTGTCATTCTTTCTGGGTAATATCTAGCAACCATAAACTATAAGGTTAAAATGGTCTTCAGTATGTCATCTAATCCATGCTGCTGAACACAGGCAAACACCAAATACCAAAGAAAATACCAGTCAGGTGATTGATCAGTGGCTGTCTGACTAAAAAGTCCAGTTTCACAGCAAGCAGTGCACAAGGGCAGGGGAAGGCATGACCAGCATTTCCATCTGCCCGTCTTGAATTGTTGTCACGAGCAATCAGGCACCTGCTGTCCAAGGCTGAGTCCATCAGCCTTGGGGTAGAAGGGACCCATGCTGCAGCAGTTCATAAAGAACTGCAGCCAGTGGGAAGAGCTCAGTTTACAGAAGCTGGGGAAGGACTGTGAGGAGAAAGGAGTGGCAAAGACATTGTGGGGGATGAGCTGTCCACAGCCCCCATTCCTCATCTCCCTGCACCACTGGGAGGGGAAGTGAAGAATTTGAGTGACGTTAAGCCCATGAAGAGGGTTTTATTTCTCCTTATCCTGCTCTGATTTGATTAGCAGTAAACTAAACTGATTTCCCCAAGTCAAATCTGTTTTGCCCATGATGGGAAGTAGGCACTGATTGCTCCCTGTCCATATCTTGACCCACAAGCCTTTGATTATATTTTCTCTTCCTTGTTGAGTTGAGGAAGGGAGAGATAGAGTGGCTTTAGTGGGCACCTGGTGTCCAGCTGGGCTCAACCCAGCACAATTATAAATATTAATTGCACTTCTTTTCCCCCTAAAACTATCTTTGCAAATATTCTAAAAAAATATTGGGAATGCATGTTGTCCTACACTAAAAATATGTTTTTCACATAACCATCAATCTTCATATGGATTAAGATTACCCATTTGTAAATCTTCACTTTAAAAAAATTTAAAAAAGCAAGCTAAAAAAGGTATATTACAGGAGTTTTGTAAGTTTTGTAACAAGTTTTTGGAGCTTTTTGTTTTGTAACCCAGCTGAATAAGATTCATTTAGAGCTCCAAAAAGCAGTTTGGTGGAGTTTCTTGTTTTGCTTTTTCCTTGAATCTTCTATATTCCATCTGTTTCCTTTTGCACTACTTCTTTTCATGTAGCACTTTAGTATTTTTCTATGTTGTCTTGGTCACTAATGGGACTGACCAGCTGGCCATTCATCCAATTTAGCCTACTGTTAGATGCTTCAGAGAGGGAGTATCTGTGTAAGGAAGGGGTACTAAACTGATTTGAAACCTTCACATAGCGTTGTGAACATCTAGTTGTAAAACAAGCATTTTCCTGCTTGTTCCATCAGTGGATTAACGCAGTGCTTCTCGCATTTCTAAGTGGTTCACAGCTTGTTGTGTATTGGTGATTAATTTATAGTGATGACTTCAGAAGACCGGCTTGGTTCATTCTGTTTATTGACTGAAACTATAAAAGACTGGAACTAATCAGTTTTTAAAAGATATGTGTTATGAAGTCTGTTGCTCTTGCTCCTGCTATAAGCAGCAGATCAAAATGAAAGCAAATTTTAAAAATGTATTTTATATTATTTCTATTTCCAGTCACTGTTTGTTGGTTAATCACATGCTTTCTGTAGCCTGATATAATCTCTATTTGACCATCGCATAAGCAGCTGTACCAATCTACTAAAATATTAATCATAAAGACCACCTACGGGCCTTCCTGCTTTCTAGCAGCCATCTGGCTGTTAGAGGAAACCTGGCTCCAAAGGGAAAGTAAGAAAAATGCAGAACTCCAAAATAGCTCATATTTGTGGGTGAAAAAAAAACAAGCTTTGGGTTAACAATCTAAAACGCCCCCCCACCCCAAGCTGCTCTGAGAAATATGAGATCTTGAAAACTATCCAGGCCTAAAACTACACAGCAAAGCATCTTCGAAGTTCCTGACACAGCTTAACATAAGCACTCAAAACCTTATGCCAACGAATAGCCAAAATAATGAATGATAACAGGAGCAGCTGAGACAATATTTCATATTTTGAAAAAGGCAATAGGATTTTTTATAACAAACTGTGACTTAATATATAAAAGTGCCTGTGTTAGACTTTAATTTAGCAGAAGTATGAATCTTACAAGATGGACAGAGCCAAAAGCCATCCAAAAACTAGAGGCTGGTGTTACCAGCAGATCTTCATTTTACCTGCTAATGGCCATTTTTTTTGTTATTTTGCAGCAGTTTCTAAGTTTATGTTGCAGCAAGGAAGAGAGGACATGGACTTGTACGTCTCACCTCAAAATGAGCCACCAGGCAGGTAGAACTGCCTTATACATCTCTGTAGGAGATTTACAAGTTAATACATGCTGTTCCTCCTTTCTCTATATATACATTTAACTGTGCATTTGCACTTGGGTTTTTTTGCAGAGGGCTTTTATTTATGGTATAATTGCAGCTTTTGCCACAGCACCTTGAGTATTTAATGTTCTTTTGCAAAAGCCAGGAGTTATCGTTCAGCCTTGAATCTGGCCTCTTAACAGATTCTCTTCATGAGTTTTCTCACCTGTAAGACACTTTGTTGGCAGTTATGAGGATTAATGAGCCAATGTTATGAAAGTATTTGGAAAGTAAAAAGTACCACATTAGATACAAAATATGATTTGTATTGTTACTTGTATGTTAAACCCTTTGGTTGAGCTTTAAGCACCACTAGCTGTCAGGTGGTATTTTCAGTCCTGTTATGTATCATTTGATGGCAATACTTTATCCAGACCAAAATAAAAGTAGTTTCTTAATAACAAATTTCATTGTTCTCATTTTCTTACTCTAAAATAAAGTCAAACATAAGAAATATAAAATCCAAGACTGTGTTTAGAGAAGGACTCACAAGTCTTTTTTCTCCATGGTCACCCAGAGCGGGCCATCAGGTGAGCAGCTTCTTCTCTCAGATAGGCTGAGAAAGTTGGGGCTGTTCAGCCTGGAGAAGAGAAAGCTGCATGGAGACCTCATAGCAGCCTTCCAGTATGTGAAGGGGGCCTACAAAGATGCTGGGGAGGGACTCTTCACTAGGGACTGTAGTGATAGGACAAGGGGTAACGGGTTAAAACTTAAACAGGGGAAGTTTAGATTGGATATAAGGAAGAAATTCTTTACTGTAAGGCTGGTGAGGCACTGGAATGGGTTGCCCAGGGAGGTTGTGAGTGCTCCGTCCCTGGCAGTGTTCAAGGCCAGGTTGGACAGAGTCTTGTGTGGGATGGTTTAGTGTGAGGTGTCCCTGCCCATGGCAGGGGGGTTGGAACTGGATGATCTTAAGGTCCTTTCCAAGTCCAACCATTCTATGATTCTATGATTCTCTAAGTGCTGACCGGAGTCCCCAGTCAGCCCTGCAAGCTGTCACATGCTCTTTGAAACCTGTGGGACAAGGTAGGACTAAGATGTCCCTCATCTAGCACCACCTGGACTTATTTTTCTTGCCTTTTAATTGCCAACTATGGAAGATATGTTTGAGAACCTGAGGTGAAGTTTAGCTGGGATATTGGGTCAAAGACAATTCATATGAGCTGAAGGAGAGTGTCCTTCTCTAAGGATGATTATTAGAAAAGAGTATCTAGGAACCAAGATCTGGGAACCAGACATTCTCCCCTCTAATTTAAGGGATGAGAAGGCAAATATCTTTAAGAACTTAGAGTTCCTCATTTTCCCAATCTGTTATTTTATGCTCCCCACGTGCAGGTTTTGGGAGATAAAACGGATAATTTTAATGAATAATTTATATATTATTTTGAGCATCCCAGATGAGGGATTATCTCACTTATCTGGGATGCTGGATTTTCACTGAGTACAGTATAGTCACAGTGATAAAAAGTATCATCTTGACATTGATGAATTTGACACTTTTATCTCTTTGGCTTCTTATTCACATTCAGTTTGGAGCAAACTGTGTGATATTACCTGGAATGATGAGTTGTCTGCTTGGACACTTTCACGCCCAGATGAAACATACCCAAAGCTCTACATAGATCCATCTTTCTTTCTTTTTGAATCAGTAGGAAACCTCTTTCTGCCTTTACTAAAAGAAAAATGAGGCCTGTGTTCAAGTGTTTTGTCTCCAAACTACTTACATTTCACTCCTGAAGATAAATCCAGTACCTTTGCCAGACAGCTTTTTAGAAGACTGCGGCAATTAGAAATCCAGGAAGAACAGATTTGTTGCTTTATTCCTACAGCTGACCCAGACACTGTCAGTAAAAAATGAAACTGGCTGAGAACAAGATAGAAACTCTGAACTTTCAAACTTATCGTTCTGGAAGCTCCTTATGAAAAAACCCCACAGTTTCAGACTTGGCACTAGGCAGATGGAAAATGTCTATTTATTTAAAGACTGAGAGGTTTGTTTTATCATATTCAGATCACAATTTTTTTTTACCAAATGCTTATCTTACTTATTATGGTATAAACATAAAGATCAAATTTTTGTTTTGTTTTATTGTAGTATCAATATAAATACAGTGGTTGATACTACACAAGATCAGAACTTGTCTGAGCAAATGCAAGTTTTCTTTATAGATTTACTCGTTTCTTGGGTAATTTTAATAAAAATTAAAAGATAAAAGAGTAAAAAGGTTAAAAAGTAATTCTGCTCTAATCCAGGGATGGTGTATTAGACATGCCCTGAATTAAGAAACATACTATATGTTCTGCTTTCCTCCTCACCGTTTGCCTGGGGATATGAACTTGGATGTGAATCTCTGCATGTTTGAATTTTCCATTGAACCAGACTTGCTTGTGAAACAAAACTGCAGTCATAAGAACTTTACTTGAGAAAGAAGCCACCTGGGCTACCTGTGTGTGTGTATCAATACTCCGCATCCAAGTTTCTAAGGCCTGGAGTGAACATGTGATAAAAAGCAGGCTAAAAGGCCTCTGGAACATGCAGTATTGTGTTGTTTCCACTCTGATGTGTAGTAGAAAGTTAGGTTTTTTTACTAGGAACTGTAGCTGCATTCAGGACAGCAGTGAGATGCCCATCCTTGTTCCATGCAACCATTCACCATGGGATGAAAGCACGTCATTTCACTGCTTAGGGGAAGGGGGTCTAAATAGCTCTGCTACCAGGTCTGCAACCTCCTGCATGCAAATGTCTTGAGATTTTGGATGTCATAGAAAGAAATATTTATTTCAGCTAGCTATACCTTCCCTTTTTCACTTCTGTCTCGGCCCTTTTCTTATCTCTGCCTTGAGGACAGATGCAACACAAGTCTCTCTGCTTTGCTGACTGTTGTGGAGGTCAGTGATGTTCACTGGTGTTTTGGTATTCTCAGAGAAGAGACTCATGGAATCACAGACTGGTTTGGGCTGGATAGCTCCTTAAAGCTCATGCAGTTCCAACCCCCTGCCATGGGCAGGGTCATTTTCCACTGGAGCAGGGTGCTCCAAGCCCCTGTGTCCAACCTGGCCTTGAACACTGCCAGGGGTGTGGCAGCCACAGCTTCTCTGGGCACCCTGTGCCAGTGCCTCACCATCCTCACAGGGAAGTACTTCTAGCTAATGTCTAACCTAAACCTACCCTGTGTCAGTTTAAAACTATTTCCCCATATCCTATCACTGCATACGCTTGTAAAAAGACCCCTTTCCAGCTTTCTTGTAGCTCCTTTAGGCGCTACAGCTGCCCTAAGGTCTCCCCAGAGTCTTCTCTTCTCCAGGCTTAACAATCCCAGCTCTCTCAGCCTGCTTCCATAGCAGAGGTGCTCATGATCATCTTTGTGGCCCTCTCGACTTGCTCCAACACATCCACATCTCTCTTGTGTTGGATGCAGGACTGCAGGTGAGGTCTCAAGAGAGCAGAGAAGAGGGGGAGATTCACCTCCCTCGGCCTGACGGTCACGCTGCTTTTGATGCAGCCCAGCATGAAGGAGAAGAGGAGGATGGAGAAACAAACCTGCCTAGCATAGGAATGAAATTTGTATTGTTTTAACTCGTAAGGGCTGTCTGGGAGAACAGGCGTGTGTTTGAGGCTCCGTCTGTCTGCAGGCAGGTCCTGCTATCACTAGGGCTCGCAAGAGAGCTGCTGGAGCTCGACGCAGGAGTTGCTGCTCCCCTGCTAAGCCCTGGCTGTGCTGCTGACTGCGCCTGCCTGCTGCCAGGGAGAGGTGGAAATCCTGCCACAGCAGGGAGTCTCACAGCCCTGGCTACAAGAAACCAGGGGGTACCCAAAGGAGCCAGGCTCAGGGGATGCTGACAGCTGTGTGTCATCAGTGCTCAATCCCGCCCTGATCTCTGCTGCTTGCTGTCCTCCATCTGGCTGTGCTGTCACCGTTCTTGTGCTGTTTGTGAGTTCCTACCACACCAATGCTGGTATGACGTCTTTTCTTCAAGTTTCATTCCCACACTAACCCTGACAGCGCGAGGAAAGGATTTTTCCAAAACAACCATGCTGTTCCACCCAAATAAACACCTCTGTGCAGTGAAATGCCCTGCGATCATTTCATATTTAATCATATGGCTTCTCCTGGCACTGTGGAGAGCACCACTGCTGGCACGAACTAAGTGTGCATTGCACCTTGACATCGGCACTGTCATTTCACTGTCATCCTCCTCCTGTTCCAGCATCCCTGGACAAGCACTGCTGGGAAGGAAAACGTGACTAGCTGTGTCCCTAAAACACATTCAAGGCCATTTCTGTATGCCATGTGTCTAGAGAGCTGGGACAACTTGACATAATTATTGTGCCAAACCCAAACCTTGTTTACAGCACGGCTGCTGTCAGAAAGCTCTTCGATAGGCTTTCACTGCCGGCTTTTGCAGTTAATCGGTTCATGTTGTCACAGGTGCTGAGCTTGTGCAATCCCAGTCTAATGGTTGGACTTTATGATCTTAAGGATCCTTTCCAATATAGCTGATTCTATGATTCTACGTAGGTATGGTGAATTAAGAAGGTGCAAAGGCATCACAAGGGTAAAGGGGTTCACCCCCACAAGGACTTACAAGAAGAGGGAAAAGTTCTCTTACTTACTCCTATTTAATTAACATCTCATTTGCATTTGGCTATGTATCTGCTCAGCTGCACTCCCAAAATGTGCAGCTCTGAGATATGGGGGGCCTGAAAACAGCATTTAGGCAAACATTTGTTTCACATTGCCCATTGTGTGCCTCGGGCCCTGCTGAGACAAAGAACTGATCAAAATGGGACGCATGTGCTGGGATGATTAGTGGTTTACTTGCCATGGCAGTGGCTTGAGAGGGGCAAAGACACAGTTTATTCCCCAGTCCTGAACCCTAAAGTGCCTTCCCATGTGTGAGGTGAGTGTCTGAGCACTATTTGGTGGAAGAGGGAAGTAAAAGCCTCTTGTCCCTGTTTTAAGAGTTGGTCCCCTTGTGACTCCGTCTCTCAGATGAGGACATTGCCCCTAGGAAAGACACAGTTTTTGTCAGTACTAAAAATTGTTCATCATATATAATTTAGTTGAAATTTCCCTTTGGGGGGACACAGATGATTCACTAGTAGAAAGTCAGTCTGAGCTCAATACTGCCTTAAAGGGGACAAAGCAGCAGCCCCTCAGCCATGTCAAAAGCAAACCTCCTAGAATCATAGAATAGTCAGGGTTGGAAAGGACCTCAAGATCATCCAGTTCCAACCCTTCTGTCATGGGCAGGGTCACCTCCCACTAAACCATGTCAACCAAGGCTCTGTCCAAGCTGGCCTTGAACACCGCCAGGGATGGAGCACTCACAGCTTCCCTGGGCAACCCATTCCAGTGCCTCACCACCCTTACAGCATCATCTTGCTGATGTCAAGAGCCTTTACAAGAAGCTTTCTCAGTGCCAGGATCTTCTTGGGCTCCATTTTAGTTGTCTTGGACCAGTCTTCCGAGTTAATGACTAAAGGGAGATATAAGAGCACTTTGTTTTTTCTGAGCCTGTTGGGTAGCATCTGTAATGCCTCTTGACCTCATTTCCAGCAGAGAGCACAAGAAGATCCTGGGATAGCTGCATCTGGCAGCTGCTGTAAAAAGAGTAGGCTGGGAGGAAAGTGGGAAAGTAGAAAATGTCCGACAACATCCAGGAGCTGCTGCAGCTGTGTGACTGCAGTGTGAAGCACGGAAAGCTGGAGAGCTGAGGAGCAAGAAGAGTCTTGCCCTAATTTTTCTCCAAGCTGCTCAAAACCCAAGAAGTTTGCAGGTGATCTGTGCATTTGGAAACCAGTTGACCCAGATAATAAATATAGGGACTTCATTATCTTTACAATTGTAGGCTACTGATAGAACAGCTGAGTGGCTTATGGAAATAAGAAGATCAAACACTAACAGTTCCACCCCAAATATATCACTGTATGAAACAAAAGATCACTGCACTGGGATGGTTTGACTGACTCTCAATACCACTATTGTTTGAAAAAGAGGCAGAGGAGAGCAAGGGGGTCAAGGGAAGAAATCTTGGGGACTGTCCTGGTTTTGGCTGGGGTAAATTTTCTTCCAGTTGCTTGTGTAGTGGTCTGGTATTAGAATAATGTTGATAACACACCAATGGTATTAGTTGCTAAGCGGTGTTTATACCAGGTCAAGTAACTTTCAGGTTCTCCTGCTCTTCCAGCGAGTTGGCTGGGGGTGTACAAGAACTGAGAGGAAACACAGGCTGACCCAAGGGATATTCCATAACATATGACATCATGCTCAGTATATAAATGGGGATAAGTTGGCTGGGAAGGGCCAGTTGCTGCTCAGGGACAGGCTGGCATCAATCAGTGGTGAGCAATTGCATTGTGTATCACTTGTGTTTGTTGAGTTTTATTCCTTTCTCTGTTATCTTCCTTTTTATTACTATTGCTTGTTATTTCTATTACTAAATTTAATTCCCATTATTAAGCTGTTCTTATCTAAGCTCATGGGTTTTACCTTTTTCTGATTATCCTCCCCTTCCCACTGGGGGGATGAGGGAGCGGCTGCATCTTACTTAGTTGCTGGCTGGGGTTCAAACATGATAGGGCATAAAAACCCAAAGGACCATGTTGAATGAGTCCAAAACCTCATCTTGCAGAGAAAATTAAAAACTTTTCTGTTAAAACTAGGATGGCTCTTGGATTAAAAAAAAGTAAGGATTTTATCCCTAATTTAATTTCACCTGTGTTCGGGAAACCAGGATTTTGTACACTAAAAAAAAATCAAATATTTGTGTCTATCATTTCATTCTTATCTTTAAAGAGACGAACATTTGAATTCTGCTGTCCATGTGGGCTATGAAAGGCTGATGCTACTTTTCTGACTCACAACGATTCTGTGAGCTATTAATCAAAATGCTTGCAACTTTGGAAACTCATATTAATGACACAGTGCCTGTGCAGCTTATCACTTGTTTTATTGCAATCGTGGAAGCTAGACAGAGAAGTTACATTTCTCTTCTCTGCACATTTTGTCCTTTTACATTTCTGAGGCACTGCTCTGTTTGTTTTCTCTCCTGGTATTTAACCATGATAAATTTTAACTTGCCATCTTTGTGCTTACATCCCTGTTCAGCAGCATCCTCATTCCTCACCTGTCAGCACAACACCAGGAACAGCAGTTTCAGAAACCACTGGTGCAAATGCCTCCCAGACCTTTATCAGAAGCAATTAGTCACTTTGGGTCAGAAACATCTGTCTAGGTGTCCTCCTTCTGAATGTTATTCCCTTCACCAAACTTCTTGTTTGCCAAGCTGATGCACACTGACTAGATAGCCATGAGAAAGTAACCTTCACAAGGCAAAGCAATCCTGAGTCCATGATACAGAATGTGCCGTAACATATGATCTCCAAATTTTGCTTATGCAGACAGTTGAGAGCAGGTGCAGATGCCTGTGGGAGAGGCAAAGTTCAGCACATTGATGAAGCATGTGTCAACGCTAGAGCCCTGGGGACTTGCCTTCCCAGGCAGAAGGGAATAGAAACAAAGGTTCTTACAACCTTAACAACACAGGTGAGATTCAGCTCCCATGTCTTCATCCATCTCAATCTCCAAGTTCCCTCCAGTTGTTGGAAAAGTGGAACCGAGCAACACATCACTGAAAACTTTCTTCCACGATTCCTTTCCAGACATGCTCTTCTCCACTGAGTCCAGAGAGAACCTCGTGTTTGCCAGTTTACCAAGAGCTATCAGCACCTACAGTTCTCACCTTCCCAGCCTGGTTAGCAGATGCAATTGTCTCACCACCTCAGAACTCACAGGGAATTCATCCAGCAGGACTGAAGGTCCCACATACAAATCTTGCTGCCTACCAGGTCATCACTGGGAGACCACACATCCTCCTCTTGATTCTGCTGTGGCAGTCTATTCATGTGGGACATGCTCATGGAGAGAAACAGCCCCACTTGCCACTTCTCAGAATGTTTAAATGGGGACCTTCTCCATCAGACATTTAAGAAAGAAAAAACAACAGAGGAGGGTTGCTGGACACACATACAGAAACTAAAGGTCATTCCTCTCTCCTTCATCCATCCCTCCTCAGGATTTGTGATAATTGTCAAGTGTTTTTCTGCATGCATAAATCTGTCTGTGTTAAAAAGCAGAACTGACAAGTTCTGAAGTGAAGTAAAAGGTTTTTATTTACTGAAGTAAAGTAAAAAACCCTTCTCCCAGTAGAGATAATAATACTGGAAAATGTTGTCTTTACGAACAGGTTTCATGTATGATATCCAAATACAGCAATTAGAAAAATAAATTGATTTACCAGCTGGTATGAATCAATAAAAGATATAGTGGCCAAGGACTACAGGTACAAGCTGCCATTTGGGTTTAAGTACTAACCTACTCTTGGTTTGTGCAAGGAAGACTGACAAGGGCAGGGCAAAGGGAAAAAAGGGCAGGACAAAGCCACAATGACCGTAAGTCACTGTTCATTTAGGCAATCTTTTTGACAGACACAAGATTGAAGTCTATCTAAATGAAAGCAATGGGCTGAGAAATTTGTTTATTCCTTATATCTCCTCCCACTTAGCTGAAGGACAACTTACTGCTCTGAAGTTTTGATTAGCACCTCTAAACTGCTAGCATTCTGCAAGCAGTGAGGGAGGCAGTGCTTGGTATCCCTGACTTGGGACCTGCTGTGATCCGAGCCTGGTTTATCACCTCCTGCAGGCAGCTCACTGCCTCCCTGGAGCAGGCCAGAGATCTGTGGGGATATTTTTAGAGCATCTCTGGTGACAGTCATTCAGTTTTCCTAAGGACTGAAGGGAAAAGACAGACTTTCTTTGTAGTTAGAACAGGCTGGGGCCAACTGGGGCTCCTCGGAAAGAAATGCTTTTCCCCTCCCCCTGTGATGAAAGACAACCTTGAATTCTCCTATTCCTTCCCTTGTTGGCAAGAGTCATTTCAACCCCCAGCTGCTCCCTTAGGGCTGCTGCAGAGCCACCATACACTGACCCAGTGCAGACCAACCAGAGACAATGGCAGAGTGTGGGCTGTCACCAGATGCAGTCCTTTCCATCAGCTTGCTCAAATCAGGCCATTACTTACTGCAATCATTCCTGCTGCCTTGCATCAAAGCAAGGGTTTGAAAAATAGCATCTCTTAAGGGTCTTTTCTTTTGTCAATCTGAAGAGACGCTGAAGAGACAAGGACTGGTACCCTGAAGGGCTCCAGGCTGTACAGGGTGGTGGCTGTACCACATCGAGAGTCATATCAGCAGACTCTGGCCAAGGTGCGGCAGCAGTTACCACTGCCAAAAGGATGTGGGTGCTCTTTAGCCCCTGTCGGTCCCTGGTCAAGTCCTGACAAGAAGCAGAAACAATGTGCCATCCAAAGAAACTAGTGGGTGCTTGTTCTGCCAGTTCTCATTGTAGAACAAGAAGGCATTCACCAAAATTGAAAAATGGAAGTTCAAGCCCAGTAAGGTTTTCATACATCACATGCAATTAAGCTTTTTTCCCTGTAATACAGAAAGTTGTCAAGGTCTGGGACTCAGCAAGAGTAAAGTGTACAAACAATTGTCTGGCACAGTCTTGATATCCAAATTGCCCTAAACCGACTAAAAAGAGAGGATTTAAAAGAGAGGATGAACCTCTGTTGAAGGATTTGAAACAGTTTGCCTGCTAGAAACCAGGGTGACAGCTGATGGAAGACAGGGACTTTCAGGTGACCACTTCAGAGCTAAACCTTCCTCTGAAATATCAAAAGTGGTCTTTTTAAGAAATAGCTTGCATTTTATGGAACCTGTTTTCTGACAGATGGACTGGAAGGACCAAACCATGTTTGCCAACTTCTGGTAGGGTTTGTGAAACATTGTTTAAGCCTGGAATTAAACATCAAGTGGCCAAGTGCCATATATCTGTGGTACCATACTGGCCTCATGGGGTGTAGTATGGCTAAGACAGTGGCTGGATGTCATGGTTTTATCATTTATCAGCAGGCTAAACTGCCAAGATACTGATGCCATAAAAAGACCATCACTTTAGTTTTGCAGGTGAAAGCTGAAACTTTAGCTCCTTTCCCAACAATGCAGTACATGCACATGCATTTGGGTGTTATTGCATAATACACACACATTTTCAGAAGACTTTATTGGACTAAGGCTGCTATATTAACAGCATTGCCTTTATGCATAAACAACATGGAAGGCATCTTGCAATAACATTTGTTATTTATGGCAGCAGCCAAGAGCCTTCCGACTGCCTGCTCTGCCTGAGGGCAGCCCGTGCCTATCAAGTCATGGGCAAACTACTCAGAACATCTATTTATTAGTTTGCTGAGATTCAGGAACATGTAAGCTTTAACAACTTTGATATGACTCAACATAAACAGGCACCAAAGATTTCATTTTAAATGAGATCTGTTCCCTAGTGCAAAGTATAAGGTAATGCTTCTGCAGAAGTGCCTCGCTCTTCAGCTATTGTAAACCTCACAGCTCTACTGAAATCAACTTTAATACCCCTTTCAGGAGTTTTATAGTCTAATATTGGTTAAGATGCCTCAAATTAAAATAAATTATAATAAGTGCTAACAAGTTTTATTCGTGGCTCTGCCATTGCCTTGCTTACCAAAGAAACTTATTTCACTTTCACTTCATTGTTCCCATCTGAAAAAAAGAGTTACTAATATTAAGAACTTTATTTTTTTCAAAGTGCTTTTAAACTTGGAGATAATTCACCATACAAGATTTAATCGTTGTTATTATAACCTAGGCCTACCTTGAAAGCAAGGATTGTATTAAGCCAAAGATCTGTTTTGAAGACATTATTGTTGCTGAGATGGGTCAAAATAGCAATGTTTTTGCAAGAAGGCTACCAGGTAGCCTCGCATCTCATCATTTCTGTCTTGTAAGACTAGAGGGAAGTTAAATAAACACACAAGAGAGGCTGCATACAGTGAAACAGGGAACGTGTTTTACTGGGCCTGATCATATTTGTTCTTTTTGAACTCGGTGGTGCTGCATGCCAGAAAACTTCCATTCATCACTGCCAATTCAGAGGTTCTTTGGCATTTGAAGTTAGTAGCAAAACAAAAGTATGATAGTGTTTAATAAATGGCACTCTGACAAGCCTGGGCCCATTTTTCTTTATATAAAGAAATACTCAGTTATTCTATTATTTTTTCTAATGGTTTCCTTCCTTTTTTCCCTTGTTCCCCATTGTTGGTTTGCAGCAATATAATAATCACTGGGCCAGTTTAAAGCTGATACTTTAAAATCTTTTTAAAGTCTGTATCTTGAAGATAAATAGTAACAGTAGAATGATCTTTGTGTTCCATATTGCACATAAAAGAGCTTCCTGCAGAAAATACATGAGGGCGACCACACTTAAATCCAAGGAAAATATAAGCCAGAATTGCCTATGAGGCTCTTTAGCAGTGTAGCACTTTGCTTTATAAGAAAGTAGTTGTTTATATAAGTACATAGGGGGAAGCAAAGTTTGGGGAAACAAAGCTTGTCTCCTGTCAGATCAGCTGACAAGGTCAGAAAAGATGGGCTTCATCAGTTCACTTAGACCAGATGGCAATTATTACAGATATCGTAACACTGCTACTACCAAGGCATAAACATTAAAAACCAACCTGCAGAGCCTCACGTACTGAGCATGATACTCACAAGTGGCTTCTGCCTCGTATTACCCTACAGGTAGTACATACAGAGCATCACAGTCGGCAATTCTCAGCCACTGTCTTCATCTGACCTCCCAGGTTCATCTCTTCCTGTGAAGCGGACTGTGCAGGATGTGCTGCTTCACCACGGTATGGAAGAAGGGCACAGGCTTGTGTCACAGCTGCTGATGTGCCATGAGAGTGGAAAGCGGTGTTTAAAGAAGCCGTGGCTGTGAACCTGGCAATAAGCATGAGTCCTGGCAATGAGCAAACCTGTCCATCAGGGTAACTCCTCAAACAGGGAAGTTGGTTATACTGGCATGTGTGATGCTGACCTTTGACAGTTCCTACATGGGCAGGACTTAACCCACAATTTAGGGCCTAGCACAAACAGATTGCCTGGAATGTAACTGACCTTTTTATGTTCTTTTTGAAACAAGAGTCAGAACCATTGTACGGGTGGGCACATACCAGGAGTGTTATTCTCATTGTTAAGTATAGGAACAAACTATAAAGCCAGTTAGCTAATCTGCAACACAACACAGTGAAATGGCCAATGAGTAAGAGAAGTCAGAACTGATAGTGTTTGTGTTCTGGCATGTTGTCTTGTGGCTGCTTCATGGGTGGTTTCTGACCAGCTATATGCAAGTACTGTACTGCTTGTCAGACCATATAAATACAAAACAGACAACATAATAACACAGATATTTTAGTGAGAAGGGTCAAAGCTCCTAACTGAAGAAGACCACGGGGACAGGCTGAACATATACTACTGGAAGACAGCCTTGGCCAAGCATCATGTAACCCAGCACATTGTCCAAGTCCCATGACCCAGTGCGTAAGGTCTGGTGCACTTAGAGACAAGATACTTGTGAGGTCTGACAAATGAGCGATGTCTGTGTGTAAACCATTAATAGCTTTCTTCAGCTATCTTGTTCAATGAAGCTTTAGGGATTTTATTTTATGAGAGCTGCTTGAATCAGCTGTGTGTTACTGAGAGGTCAAGGAGATGCTGCTTTCCACCACTGCTCCACAGCCTGGGTGGTATTTGAAGCGGACCATTGCAAGAGCTGGACATTACAGCTCTAAGTAGACTTAGAATATATTACCCATGAAAATTGGCTGTAGCTTGCAGAAAGGAACAAGGGTCTCTCTAAGTAAAAACGGGCACTAGAAACATCACAGATCCTCCACAATTCTCTCCCATTAAGGGTCCCTAATGAAGTCATCATGGTCCTTTCTCCTTTGATCCAACAAGCATAACCTTGACATTCCCTTAAATTCCAGCCCTCTGGGACTAGTAAAGATATTGTCTGTCCGTTTGCACAGTGTTTGTGGGTAGGAAAATATGAATATCATAAGGAAACTCTAAATTACTGCACCTCAAAATTATAGCAATTAACAGCTCTACCTCAAACACTACCTGTGTGAGGCATTGGCATACACAAGCCACTTAGGTATGCTGTTCCCTCTCAGACCTTTGTTATTGCTGTCAGTCATATGTCAATAAAGATTGAAAGTCTTCAGCAAAACTTCATCTCCAGTAATAACCATCTGTCTCAGAATACTAGCAAGCTAGCCATCAATTCCATTGTGTTTCCCTTCTGACACTGATGTCTATTGAAATAGACAAGGAAAAAAATTCTTCACAATATTAACATTAGCACTTATATAAGCACCTCCAGCCAAAATTTTCAGAGCACTTTGTGAACATGAATTAATTAATCTGCATAGTGGAAATAGAAGTGAAGTGACAATGGCTATTGTCCCCTTAGGTTGAAAGCAAGAGTGTACAAGCTGGTTTTGCATAAAATTATTTCTGGGTCAAGCCTTGTGCTCTTTGCCAGCATTAGTGTTCATTAGAGACAAAAAAATATGAAAGAGTGGAAGAGAGTGGATTAAAATTTGCTTTCAAAAATCACCTTAAAAATAAGTCTTACAAAGAAAGAGGAGGTAAAAAGGCAATAATGCCTTCAGAGTTAATGAAATAGAAATAGCATTTTAGCAAGTTTGGGTCAATAGAGCTCACTCATGAAGGATTTTCATTGATGCTGTGCTGGAATGGAAAGTCATTATAAAAATTTAGATGTGTTCTATTTTACAGGAGACGAACATTTAAAACCAGCTAAATCTCAGAATAAAGAGATTCAAATTCTGTTCTGGACTGACATGTAAAAATTACTTAAAACCTTTTTGTCCCTACATATCTTCTTATAATCCCTCTATCACAAGCCATCAGATGCTATCAGTGAGGTTGAATGGTGGCGCTTAAAGGGGTCCTTTTCCCTCAGAGAAGCCTGAGCACTGCACCCATTTGCCTGGAATCAAGAGATGACTACAATATTTGTGGTTTGCTTTTAGTATAAACACATATTTGAATATTGTTTCCAAGCTTATTTTTGCCTTTGTCTAAAATGAGGTCCAGAAACTCAAGACATGAAGAGGATCAGGAACTCAGACATTAAATGGGGGTGCTGAGAAAATCTGGATACCAGGGAGAACACTGTAGCCCCGGTGAAAGGTTGTGTGCACTTAATTTCATCACCCAAAGTTTGCTGACTTCTGAAACACCATCGTGGAGAACCATTGACACCACATGTGGCTCCTTTTGGACGCTTCCTGATTCATGGCCACAAGGCCACTGTTTTCCTACTCTCTTCTGTGCTGCCCTATCCCTTTTCTTTCATTCTTTCAAAGCTTACTGCAAGTTATCACTTGAATATATATGTATTCACTGTTCTCTTAATCTTTCAGTTTAACTTCTTCCAGAGCCATTTTTCAGTCCCAACCCAATAGCTTGGACAAGATGTTTACAGAGAGGACACCAGCTGTACTGTGTGAACCATATCTAAAAAGTCTCAAGAGTTGGGTCTCTGCAATTCTTATCCCTACAAGCCAGAGACAGCTCCTTCCTGGTGTGACACCACAGCCATTCCATTCCCTTTCCTACTTCAGCACATCCTGACAATGTTTCACATGCATGCAGCCAGCATGGATGGATTACTTCATTTCATCACTTGATCAGTCATGCATAGAATTATAGGGGCCGGAGGGTCCCATAACAAGAGATCATTTTACCCGAAGGACAGGTCTTCTGTACTTTTTAGATTTTCTGTGAAATATTTTTGTCCTATTACTCTTAGAAATTGTCAGGGAGGAAGATCTCACATAATCTGCACACTCTGTGCTTTGCATCTTTCATATTTTGAAATGTTTTCCTAATATGTAATTTACCTTTCCCGAGATGATTAAATTGATTGAAGTGAACTGATTTCTTCCTATCCTACCACAAGTGCAAATGATGACATTCTCTTTGGCCACATCACACTGTTTTGTAAACTGACTGACCATGACTTAACCTGCCCTTTTCTAAATTAACAGACTTTTCCCAGCCTTTTCAAAGTTCATATCTTTCTGTAGATTTCTCTTAGATCCTTTTCACGTTGCCTATATCCTTTTTTAAAGTTATTCTGGAAGTCATGCTTCTTTGGTCTTACATCCAAGACCTTGCTCAATACATCTCAGAAGAAAATTTTTCAACCTTGCAACACCATCCCCTTTTAACTTAATTTCGGCTTGTGGTCTGCTGTGTTCACCATGCTCTTTTTGGCAGCTGTTGTACTAATGCAAGCATTAACCACTTTGTATTTGTCCATTTTTCTTCCCAAAGTACAGCACTCAGCTCCTGACTCCACTGAATTTTCCCTGATTGGATTTAGACACCCTTTCCAATTCATCAAGACTATTTTCAAGGCTGATCTCCAACCAAGAGCTTAAAGGCCATTTCCACCAGGAGTCACTTCAGCTGTCCTAAGCATGTTTCCTCTTCATCATCAAAATTTCTCACAAAAATAATGACCAGCGCAAAAGCCCACTCAGCCCCACTGAACCCCCCTGTCACTGTAAAAATCCACTCTTTCTCTGTGGGTCTTCAACCTCTGTTTACATCCACAGACATCATTTGGACCCTGGTCTATAACCTAGGACCCTCTTAAAGGAAAATGAGGAGGTGGAAATGAAGAACAGACTAACACAACCCATTATCTGTCCAGCACAACTCCTATGTTGGCGAAAACTGTCTATCAGGGATCTAAACTGTATTCTCCTAGTTTACATGCTACTGTTGATTGGGAGATCACTAAAGCTGGATCTATGATTTGCTAACCAGTCTCATCTTCTGTGTCCACACGATTTTCCAGTTCTCTTTCAAAAAAGGAAATTAAATTAATTTGGCCAAATTAGTCATTGATATACCTACATGCATTGCTTTCTGAGTCTTTTTATTATCCTACAAACCTGCAGAAACTGGTTATTTAATGATCTTTTCTGGTACCTACCCGGGTAGCAAAGTTAAACCAGCTGATCTTGATATCCCTGAATCCAAGGTACATTTTCCTCCAGTCCTCTGGGACCATAGTGTCCTTGCTGAGTCCTCAATGATAATCACCAACAATTGCAAGCTGTCTTGGCTAGTCCCTTAAATCTGCTCAATGTTATTAGGCCCTGCTGAGCTGAACACATCTATTTTATATAAATAGCCATTGACTTTCGGTTCACTCCCTGATCTCATTTGCATTTCAATCTCTTTCTTAAAATTAATTTTGTCATGTATCTAGGCATAAGTAATCTTTTTTTGGGGGAAAAAGTGAAGCAAAGATGGCAATTATTTTCAGTCTTTTCTGCAATAACCTTTTTTTTTTTTGTTCTTTGCATTAAATGGTGGGCCCCTCTGCGCTCTCTTTTCCTTCTTTATATTTCTAATGTATTCGCAGAACATTTTCTTGTCAGCTTGGTGATTTCAGATGTTGGATTAGAACTTGGACCTTTTGTGTTCAATCTTTACTTTGGGGAGAATTTAAAGAGAAGCGGTGAAAGAATCAAAGGAGACATCCAGTGAGAAACTGAAATAAAAAGAAAGGACAGGGCAGGAAAGGAAAGGAACAGAGGAGTTGGAGCAGAACATCAAATAAAATAACATCTCAATAACTGACAGTCATGTTTTGTCACATTCAGTTTAAAGAGTTCTTCTGTGTGTGAGGATAGAAAATGTAAAGCCAGGAAAACCATACTGGTGTTTTGAAGTTATTTCAGTTTTGGGGTACACATAATGGGGAAGTGGTGATCTGTGAATCTGAGTCCTTCTAACATGTTGAAAAGTACTTGCTGTGCTTTCCCAAAGCACCACATGAGTGACCCAGGCCATTTTCACCTCTCCCAGCTGATGCAGTGGTAAAGGTCACTTTTCAAACACACTTGATGTTGGCAGTGACCCTTTGACACCTGGTGCACTTGTTCAAGCCAATCTCTTTCAGAAAAGCACCTACAAAGACAAAGGTAATAGAACTGGGTCACTGTCTCGCACAGCCCCAAAGCCTTGCAGGGTATCCTCACAACACCCGCACTGGCTTCACAGGATTTCACCATGTCCTCTTCCAAAGAGAAAAAGGAGACTGGTTCTCTGCTCAAGGCTCCAAAGAAGGAATAGCAGCAGGTCCATTGAGCACACACAGTGCAGAACAGCCAGCTCAGGTGTAACATTAATACAAGGACTCTTTGTTGTTTCTCCTCTATGGGAATTAGTTGCTATTCACTGCCATAGGACTGCAGGACAGGCATCATTTTAAAGACGCTGAACAACAGTGACGTGCTGGTTTTTTGACCGCTGTCAGTATGCTCAGCTTTGGATCCTGCAGAAGAGACCTGATCTGCTGAGATCTGCTGATACTACCTGCAAATTTAGCATCCCTGGAGAACGAATGAATGATTTGGTAATTATCCCTCTGCCTGCCTTTATAATTACTCCCTGCCTTTTTTGAGTGTGTGCACAGGTAAAACGTATCTGGCTGGCAGGTTGTGAAAACCTGCGGGCACTTAGCATGCAGTGTTTGCAGCTCATTCCTTGAATGGCTTTAGATGCTTTGATCTAACTTGACATTTCAAATTTATAGAATAATGTTGAATTTTAACTACCTGGGAGAAGACGCAAACCACGCTTTCCACAGAGCAGACATGTGGAACAAGTAGAATGCTGATCACATTGACAGTAAAGCTGTCAAATATTCAGTAGCTGTTACTGGCAGCTCAGGCTTTTGCTCCTCCATTCATTAATGTTCTTTGATATCACTCCTCTCCTAGGGTGCTTTTTCTGATTTAGAGCTATGACACTGAGCCTTGGACTTTGCTATCAACTATGACTAATACAACAGCCTGAGCACGTTGCATGATTTTGACCCAAAGCAGGAGCAGCAAACCCAGGTCTTAGGAGTTAATGATTTTAAAAGGTGTGACCAGAGAGGAAGCAGGAGGGAGGGATGGGTGGGTTAATGGATTCTGTTCGAGCAATTCCTCTTAACCTACACATTTATCCCTAAAAGGCATTGGGATTTTGCAAAAGTTTCTTTTTTTAATAATCAGAGTGAGGAGCAGCTGCCAAAATGAGGCAGTTCTTTAATGTTCTGACAGCCTAACTGATCACTGGCACAACTAATTCAAGGCCAGAGCTCTGTCACAGCAGACCTTCAAATCAAAACCAAAGTTATGTTCCAGGTCTCTACAGAAGTATATCATATATGATGTACTGTACATGCAGGCTCCAATTCATAGAATCATAGAATAGTTAGGGTTGGAAAGGACCTCAAGATCATCTAGTTCCAATCCCCCTGCCATGGACAGGGACACCTCTCACTAAACCATCCCACACAAGGCTTCATCCAACCTGGCCTTGAACACCGCCAGTGATGGAGCACTCACAACCTCCCTGGGCAACCAATTCCAGTGTCTCACCACCCTAACAGGAAAGAATTTCCTCCTTATATCCAATCTAAACTTCCCCTGTTTAAGTTTTAACCCATTACCCCTTGTCCTGTCACTACTGTCCCTGACAAAGGGTCCCTCCCCAGCATCCCTATAGGCCCCCTTCAGATACTGGAAGGCTGCTATTAGGTCTCCACGCAGCCTTCTCTTCTGGCATCTGGTAGAGAGAAGATTGGATTATTTTATCACAGTGTTCCTTTTCATTCTTTGTATTTTCTTTCTGATTTCAGTCATGTTCCAGGAAAGCATCCCTATTTCAGAAAGCACTTAGCCATATGCTTACTGCGCAAAATGATTCTTGCTTAAATCCTATGAACTCCTCAGTGACACGAGTCCGTGCAAAAGAGTACATCTGAATTTGATCTATAAATGTGGTGTGATCATTAAGAGCAGCCTAAGTCTGCACTTGTAAATCTGGCTCGGCTCTGCCTAGTCCAGATCCTGTGGGTTCTGGAAAACCAAGGGTATGTTCGAATCCTTACATAACCTCCGCAGCTTTGATGTGGTTTAGTTTATTTATAACAGCTAGCTCTTGTGAATAATCATTCCTGCTTCAAAGAGTTCATAGTCAGCTTCGCGTTCTTGGCCCTGTGCTGCTCACCCTCCAGAAAAACAGTCTGTTTATCAGTGCACTTTTCTACTGCCCGTGAGGGGAGATTGCATGATGACAATACCTAATCCTCCAGTTTGCTTCAGAGCAGGTTGGTCAGTGCTCAGGGCTATACCATCAATTGGGAAATGAACTCACTGGATTTTTGGCATTTTCAGACACAAGTCTGATATTCAGCCCGGGCCTTTTGTCCTCTGCTGTGTATTTTTAGAGGTTCTTGCCACTGGCATTGGTGAAATATTTACAGATGAATTCTTTAACTTCTGTTGGCATCTAAATGCTCTAGGTGGCAATTAAACCTCAAAATACAGCAGTGACAAATCAGAGTTGTGAAAAAAGTTTCTTTGCTCGGGACAATATTTTTCCTTCAATCTATTCACTGAATTCCTATTGACATATACAGGAAGATTGCCTAAGGGCCCCTGAAAAGAGCTGAACCATTTGTGCCAGTATCACATGAAGATTTTAAAGGCATTGTTGTTTCACCAATAACATCTGAGTTTCTGTCCTAAAAGAAAGGCACCGAGTACTTGGAAAAGAAGAGGCTGAAGGAAGAAATTCAAAGGGATTTTCCAGCCCTCAGGTTTGTGGTTATAAAAACAACATTTCAGGGTCAGAAGGCATCGGAAATGAATAAAGCTACTGTTTCTGGATTAAACTGGATTTTTTTACATTACTAACTAACATATCAGAACTGGCATTCACCTACACTGTGGTCCTTTGAAGCTCTGGGTGGTGTGGAAAACCACATGTGGAGCCTATTGTGGAGCAATTAGCTCATCATTTCATCTTTGCAAGGACGTGCTTTAATCTACTTCATCTTTTCTTCCTAGGTCAGTAATGTCATGCCCCTAATCATTTTTATTGCTCTCCTGAATGCCTACTTATTTTCAGTGGTTAGAACTTCATGCAATATGCCCAGTGAGTTACGGCAACTAAGAGCTACAAAGAGCTTCAATTATCTCTTTGGTCTTTAACTGCAATTCTGCTTTCCTTTATTTGCTGATAATATCAAAGTGACAAATTGTATGTCCCCCACCATCATGATGCTTGTGGTCAAACAATTTTCCACACACTATATGAAAATAACTAGCATTTTCCTGACACTTGTTATATTACTTTTTGTTCTGTATTTCTGCCCTGTTTCTCTGTGTCAGGGACTGTAGTGACAGGACAAGGGGTAATGGGTTAAAACTTAAACAGGGGAAGTTTAGATTGGATCTAAGGAGGAAATTCTTTCCTGTGAGGGTGGTGAGGCACTGGAATCGGTTGCCCATGGAGGTCGTGAGTGCTCCATCCCTGTCAGTGTTCAAGGCCAGGTTGGATGAAGCCTTGGGTGGGATGGTTTAGTGTGAGGTGTCCCTGCCCATGGCAGGGGGGTTGGAACTAGATGATCTTGAGGTCCTTTCCAACCCTAACTATTCTATGATTCTATGATTTTTCTGCTTTCATTAGCATGCACAGAAGCTTTAGTCTATTTAAGAGCTGTATCAATCTGCTCCAGGTCATGCGAGTGATCACCTTGTTATAAAAATCTGTCAATTATAAGGAATTAAGGCAAAATTTATCTGCCAACAAGGAGCCAACCAAATCTAGATACAGCCTTGCCAGTGCACACAGTTCACCTGTAGAAAAGGAGGCCATCCCCATACAGGCATCAACATCTGGATTCCCTGTACAGTGAACAGAATGAAATGGACACTTTCAGAGAGTTTTGTCTGGTTTGCTTTAGGCATCTGTTTTAACATGACATGTCCTATCGATGCTCTGTCTCTGCACTGACTGAAAGGAGCAGAGGTTGCTTGTCTGGTAGGCAGTGCTCTACAGTGTAGGTGTCTAAAGCAGGGTGAGATGAATCCCATGTTATCGCTCTCCAATTACAGCCCTTTCAGAGTCAGGTATAGGTGTGACAGATGCCCAATTTCAGCTGTAGCAGCTACTCTGACATCTGAAACAGAGGAGGGTGATAAATGAGTCAGATCAGGATTCATCTCCTAGGATCTGCACAGGCAGTAGGGAGTTCTTACACCACCAAAGCAGGACTCACAGCATAGGCTGATTACCAGCACCTCTGGCCCGCTTTCACATTTGTATTGCTTTGATCATGAGAGCCTTTGAGCCGTACTCCTGGGTCCTACAGTGCATATGTACAGAATCTAGCACAATGAGCCCAGTTTGCCCAAGGACCCCTGGGGTGTGACTAAAGAAATAATGCTAGAATAAAAAGAAGAAATAATACTAAAATAAAATGTTTGGTTTTGGTTGTTTTTTTTTTTTTCTAAATATAATTCAATATAATTCTAAATATAAGTCAAATGGCCAGACACATTGCCCCTGCTGGATGCTTGTCTGATCATATGATCAACCTTGCACACCTTCTGGAACTATCTTTCCTGCAAAGACTACTAAGGAATTTAGTTAGCTGTTACTCCTAAAGGTAAATTTCAGCCTTTAGAAGATGAACAGCCTGAGCTGTATATCAGGATGATAAGGACTGAAGGGAGAGGGTATATGTTTCCAACAAATCAAGCACCACAATACTTTCACACAGGTACTTCCTTTTTAATTAAAGAGGGCTCTTGTAAACTACCCCCGTACCTCAGTCTCCCTCTTCTTAAGCGATCATAGCAGAACTGTGCCCTGCAAGGTGAAACATGTTGAAATGGAAAATGTTGTTCAGTCAGTGCTGTTCTAGTACTGTCTGTTTCTCAAGGTCATAAGCAAATCTGCCTAAAGCCTCATTTGACAGGCATCTAAGCTGCACAAGTCTAAGCAGTGTAAGGCTTATTGGAAATGATGAGATTTCATATTCAGCTTGTTAAGATATAAGCAGCCTCCCTCTGGGCATTCACAGGTCTCTCAAGCTGAGCAAGCTAGCCCAGAAGTCAGGGTTGACTTGACCACTCTGTGACATGTTCCCAAAATGACAAAACAAAACCCACTAGGTTCAGAAGGATAACCATGAGGCTGTTTCAATGCACACAAAGTTTTATACCGCCTTGGGCTCCAGATTCAGTAGTGCTTATTTCAGAAACAAGCAGTAATAAACAGTGAGAGAAAAAAAAACAGGTTTTTACAAGATACATAGTCCCAAAGGGATATGCAGGACAGACCTCTCGTCTCTTGCGAAAGAACTGGCTTCATCTTCATTCTTTGTTCGTTTGTCCTACTTCTTGCAGCAGCATCTTTGTTGAGACTTTAAAAATTGGCACTGACCTCTACTTACATTCCTGAGCTTCCCTTAGTTATCCTCAGGGATGACTTTGTACTCCAGAAAATATGGGAGATCTCCCTGGACTGGGCATGCTGGAGACAGTGGCAGCCTTGGTTGTGACCCAGGCTCTTCTTGTCACATACAAAATGTTGGCAGGAATTACCCCCCACTGGACATCCCTGCCTGCTTGAGACATAGATGACAATCCTGTATTTAAATCATACTGAACAACCCTAAGACCAGAAGACTTTTCCTATTCTTGGATCTCTTGGGCCAAGACTCATCCCCAGCTGCCACATATCACTGAGTTCAGTTTATAAACTGAGCATGTTTCACATTTAAAAGAATAACAAACAACAACAAGCGAGGAGGGTTTTTGTCCTCATTACCACTATTGGAGTGTCTTCCAGAATCTCACTGCTGCAACAATTAGGACTCTTCTAACTTCCAGACAGATTTATCCATAAGCAATCGGTACCTAATTGTTCTTCTAGTTGTATGTCTCAAATTAATTCATTCTAATCTTTCCCTGGTGCTCACCCGTCGGTGTATTTATAGCTGACAGCCACATCCCTTCTCATTTTATCTTCTGTTGGACCAGAGAAGCTCACAGCTCACTTAGATAAACTCTCCCTTCCCTCGTCACCACCATGACCTCTCTCTGTGAGAGTTGCAGTATAAACCCATCTTTCTTTTCAAACGGGTGTTGAGAACTGTGCAGTGTGCAGCACATTTTCCTGCTGCAAGCACTTTCCTTGAGAGGCTCCAGGATTGCCTTCACCATCTTCACACCTGCATCGTTTTTGTGGCTTATGCACAGCTTTTATCTGACCGTTGCACACAAATCTTATTTCTCTTTAGTTACTCCCTGCTGCTGATCTCCCAGCTTATAACAGAAATCCATCTTATTACTCCCTAAGCCCCTGTTATAACAAAGTACATAGGTTTCTAATTCCTATTTAAACGTCTCCTAACATCCTGCTGAAATCAGTAGGAATCAACTGATTGTACCCTGCTCCCACTGAAATCTGTGGGAATAAGGTTTTGTAGTATACAATGGACTTATCAACTCTTCTTTAAGATGTTTACAACAGAAACATTATCAGCGGCACACCAGACATCATGAGCCTTAATAGTTCAAGTCATTATTCATGGAGTAATAAATCAGAAGTTGCTTTTAGACACCTGGTAATGAATTCACAGAACAAAATGAGCATGCACACTGATTTGACAGCATCCATTCTTTGAAAAAAAGCTTTACTGACTGAGCAGCCCTGTGCTGTGTCTTCTGTTTGCTAAAGGAAATGTTGATTCAAGGACAAGGCAAGAGACTGATGGTAATATAAGACTTGTAGCTTTTCTCACTAAGTCATAAAGGGCAAGCTGAACTGCACTGGAAAGAAAGTGGTCCCTCGCTAGGAACCCTGCTGGTCACCTAAATCAGTACTGGTACCCACAGTAATATTTCAGTCTCAGGATTTCCTATGGGCAAAAAAGGCTTTGCAGACAGGGTGAATTTTGTTTACTGTATTCTCCACATCATAATTCATGACTTTATCCAAACCTGCCATATGTTTTTCTTAGTGCTACAATTTACCATTGCCATATTACTAAATTATTACAGGGGTGACACTGCTCGGGATATCATTTGAAATAATAAAGCCCAAGAAGAACACAAAATTCTTTCATCCAAAATAACAATAATTTAGGATTATTTCCAAACAAACCAAAACTAGACAATTATTTCTTGGAACTAGACTGTAAGAATACTTCTAATCATTGGGTTCTGCAAAGTAATAAAAGAGTGCACTCTACTTCCTACCTGCTTTATGAACATTAAATAATGTAGTAAACTATAACTATTATAATAATTACATGATTGCTCAGAATCAAAGGCGTATTCATTTTCTTCCAAGACACTTCATTTCTTGGAATTTTACCAAAGATGACTGGCACTTCTTCATATGGCAGAGATAAACCCATGTTGTAAAAATGAGTATAAGCAATGGGAAAACAGAACCACCGGGAATGCTTCTCTGTGGCAGCCCTAGGTCTGCACCCAAAACACCTGTCTATTCACCCTTCAGTTACATAAGGAGGATTCAAGTCTAACATTATGTTCTTTATTTTACCAAGTAAAAGGTCCAAAATGCTTTAAATCATCTAGCTGTAGCTAGATTTCCCTGATACAAGCATTTTAGAAGGAAACTGCAATATTACCTTATGGGAATTCCCGAGCCAGACAAAATGGGTGATTATTAAAATACCTCAGCCCCCAGATAAGTCCAGATTTATAGTTTCAAAGGTAACTTTGTGAAGTTCTTGCTGTATACTGAAGAAGCATCATGAAGAGACCTAACCTCAGGATCTGTAATATTAAATTAATAGAAGACGGTGCTCAGGTACTACCTAAAGTCGATCAGAGAAGAAGATGCACAGAGGTGTAAGTAGAAAAGGTATGTGGACAGAAATGTTCTCATTCTGTAGATTAACAGGGTGTAAGGCCAGGAAGCACAGGCAGTTGCATTCTTCCCAAGAAACTGGACTAAGCATGTGTTTAATAGAGACAGCTAATGTCCTTGTAAAGACTTCAAGTAAGAGTGAGTTCACTACCTTTAGTAGTAGTTGCTCCAATGTTTAATGAATCTCACAACTAGGACATTGCCCTTTTTTCCTAACTTATAACCCATCATGTCATAAAATAATAGAGGACAAGGCTGAGAGAGACCATGAGAGGTCTCTTAGTTCATCTTTTTCCAGGAAGGGATCAGCTTCACCTAAACTGCTGATATATTTGGCATCTGTTCTTAACAATCTCCAGGAACACAGATAGGACCAAATCCCTCGTTGCCACTTTCTCTCAAATAACATTAATAGATTGTGCTCTTTAAACCTTCTAAAGGAAGGCTGGACCAGGCACCTCTGGAAGTTTTCAGAGCCAGGCTGGATGGGGTTTTCAGGAACCTGGTCTAGTGGAAGGTGCCCATGCCCACGACAGGGTGCTTGGAACAAGATGATCTTTAAGATCCCTTCCAACCCAGACCATTCTGTGATAATTTCCTAGCTCCCAGGTAACATTTTGGTCTCTTCTGGACTTTTCCTGTTATTTCCATATCAATCTGGAAGGATGATCTGCTGAGTTGGATGAAACATTTTGTCAATGAACCACCTAATGTTGTGTTCAAAGAAAGTATCACTCTGCTAAAACATACTCTCTTTTTTTCATATATCTCCTGTGGAGACATTTATTTTCCTTCCTTCCTGTCCTTGTACCTTGATTAGGTCACATAATATTCTTGGTCAAAGTTAAAAAAGCAGACATTTCCAATCATCCTTCTCACATCATATGTTAACCAGCAAATATTTGTTAGCACCTGTTACATCACTGATGAAAACATCATACGATATCAGAGCAAGCGCTGGTGTCCAGACAAGCCCTATACTAATGGCCTCACTCAGAAACAGCTACATTAACACCTGCATTTTAAGGTTTGTCAGTGAGCCAGTTTTTCATCCATTTCATGCCCTGCTGATTCCCTTTAATGCAAGATTTTAATCAGTGTGTCAGGCAGTATTAAGTGACTTGCCTTGGAGAAATCCAAAGGTACCACCTCAGCACAGCTGGTTTAATCATCCAGGCCTATAATCTGATGGAAAAGAGATAATGGACTTGTTTAACAATGGTAATATAATTGTAAAAGTATTTTTTATTATCTTTTATGGCAGTAACCAGATTTAGTTCCATCTGTGCCTTCGTCTTTCTAACTTTCTGTCTACATAATCTAACAACATCCTTTTTCTACCCATTTTCATGGGGTGACTGTCCCTTCTTCCATAGGTGATAAATTCTCTTTCTTTTCCTAAGTTCCAGCACTACTTTCCTGTTCAGCCAGGCTGGTCTCTTCCCCACTGATTTGATTTTCAGCATACAGGGACCACCTGCTCCTGCTCCTTAATGATTTAATTCTTGAAGAGTGTCCAGCTTTCCTCGACCCCTTCATCCTTTAGTAATGTTCCCCAAGGAATTCTGCCAACCAGCATCCTAAACAGGACAGAGTCAGCCTTCCTGAAGTCTAAGGGTGAGGTTTTGCTGATTTTCTTCCTGACTTCTCCAAGGATTGAAAATTCAGTCACTTCCTGATCACTTTACCCAAGGCAGCCTCCAGCCATCACATCACCCCCCAGACCTTCTCTCTTTGCAAACAGCAAATCTAGTCAGGTATCTCCCCTAGCTGGCTCACTACCAGCCAGAAGAAGTTATCTTTCCCACTCTCCAAGAACCTCCTACATTGTTTCTGCTCTGCTGTGTTGTACTTCCAGAGACATCTGGTAGGTTGAAGTCCCCCATGAGAACAAAGGCAAGCAATCATTAACTTCTCCCAGTTGTTTGAAGAACACCTCATCTCTAGCTTCATTCCTGGCTCCCTAGGGGGGAGACAGAAAACGAACCACAGGGTAGCACGTGGTCTGTAACAGACTCCTACGAGGATATCTCCTTGGTTGGCCTTTCCCCTCATCTTCACCCACAAACATTCAGCCTTATCACTCGCAACATTTAGTTCAAGGCAGTCGATGCACTCCCTGACATACAACACAACCTCGCAACATTTTTCCTTGCCTGTCCCTTCTGAAGAGCCTGTAGCCATCCACTGAATCACTTCAATCATGCAAATTGTTCCACAGCATTTCTGTGAAGGGGACTGTGTCACGATTTCCCTGCTGCACAATAGCTTCCAGCTTCTCCCATTTGTTGCCCATGCTGTGGGCATTGACACAAATGCATTTAGGTTGACCTGTGGAGCTGGACTCCAGCAGTGACATACTACCCTGTGGCTCATTTTCTGTCTGGCCCGTAAGGAACATCAGGCTGACTGATCTTCTCTGCTTTGTCCCTTTTTCGTCTGACTATAACTCTAACAATAGGAATCACAAAAGGATTCTCTACTGATATGACATTGCCTTATTTACCAAGATTAATTACCAACTAACCATAGAGGGTTGGGTAATTCTCACTTCAGCCTTTCTTGACTCATAAATGTAAATTATTTGTTTATTTGAAGAAGTCTTGGATTAAATGCCACTTCATAGCTTGTTTTTCATCCACAACATCACTTGGGCTGGGATTTTCTTCTCTCTTTTGTGTCCTTCCAATAACAGAAATATCCGCTGAACATTTCTCCATTACTATATATGATTTTACACTTACTTACATATTATTTTACACCTGTATCCAGTAAATCACTTATGCCTGACCTTAGCTGCTTTTTCTACTCTAAAATGTTTGTTCTTACTATCTGTAATCCTGACAATTGTTGCTATTCCACCAGCTCTTTAGCTTTTTCTATCAACCACTTATGTTTTAAAACTTACATTCATGGCTACCAAATCCCATTTCTTTCCTGCTCTTTACATTTGGGAATGGTTTATGTTTCACAGGTGCTTTTTTCTACAGGATGCATTTTTTATCCAAAAATATACAACTTTATTGAGCTTGGAGGATCATGATTTTATGGACCTTCAGGAGTATCCGGATAACCAATTTATAGCATGCATTAAGATTTGCCACTTCTGTTCCAACATTGCAAACAGATGTTTAAGGAGAAGACAGTTGTGTTGTTCAATGAAAGCCAGGCAGAACTGGTAACTGCTAAACATCTTACACCTTAGTATTTCAAATCTGTAAGTATTCAAGCATTCTCTCTGACCTGGAATCATGTATAGCCCCATAAAGTTAACATGAACTGTGATGAAAAATGTCTCCTGTTTTTCCTTCCAATATTAGAGAATTGAAAGGATCCTTCTATCTTCCTCAGTGTCTTGCTTCTCTGCCATTGACAGAGATCTCCCCATTTACAATGTCTCCCATGATCTGTGCAATGAGGTTTCCTATGATATCACCAGTTCCAGTGCAAATCACCGACAGGTCACTGTCCCTCCATACTTCAGGATCTCATCTGTAATTAATAAAAGGTTCCTCTCCTTCGCCTATAGTAGTTGCACTATTCTATTCTTCTTGCAGGAGACCTGCTCAATTTTTCTAAATATTTTCTCCTCTTCTGGCCAATCTTAGCTACTTTCTGTGCTGCCCAGTTTAAGTGAGACAGAAGTTATTTTCTTGCCCCTTTTTTCGAACCTCCACTCCAGTTAGTTCTTCCGTATTGTTCTCCACTATCTAACCACTTAGAGATATAATTTCCTTCTGTCTCCTTTTCCAAGCTGTTTCTTATTTCCTGTCCTTGTGATAAAACCTCCATTTCTGTGATAGCATATGCTGTGCTATTGCTTGGATCTAGTTTTCAAGGAAATAATCTCTACTCTTAACACATGAAGATGATCAGCTATTCTTCAAGAACATAATTATTTGATATGTTATACACAAAGACTTCCTCTTCAGGCAGGAATATCCAAGGCATGCCATAACCATTGATTACCAACTCTTGATATTGAATTAAATTGTACCTAGAAAGCAAGCCCATGAATCTTTCTCCCATTTATTCCCATGTAAAATCCATTAACAAAAAAGATCTTGTTTCTTTCTATAGCCCCTTACATCTTTCAGCAGGGAGAGATCTGACAAAATGTTAAACTCTTTCTCTCAAAAAGAATTGGAGCAAACTACTGATGTTTCATACCTAAAGCAAAATGCAGCTTTTTAAGAAGGTTAGCTGAATTTGTTTTACTATAAAATTAATCATTTCCAGAAATCCAGACAGGCAAATTACCCACTTTCTCTCAGATCAGCTGAGATGTGTTTTGTAGATGTTATCAAGTAGAAGACTATATCTGAGTATACTGTGTCATCTATACAAACAATGTACACTGGAGGAGAAGAAACGGAAAAGCACTGATTTCCATTTAAGACTCAGTCCTGCCATCCTTGCATACACAAAACTTCATATATTCTCAGCATAAGGAAACAGGATCAAAAGAGGGAGTCCACAGTAAAACTCCTTACCAGAAAACATCGAAAGCTGTCTATTAAGTCTTCCATACTTTTGTGCAAATTGCAGATCCTTAAGAGGTCACAGAGATCTTCTTCTCAAGTCTGGACTTCCGCAATGAGAAAAGGGAGATGCAGAATCTAGGTCATGCAATTTCAGAGCCTGCAAATGTCAACAAAACTTCATAGTCTGGGGTGATTAACATTCAACTGCAGCAACTGCTACAAGTAAAATCTTTTCTTTTGTTCCAAAGCCTTGGGGCTGCAGCCATAAAACTGTCTGTTCAGCGATCATTGACACTGGATTGTGTTTCTCCTGATTGTTCAGTGGGTTCTCCACACAATTTTCAAAATGGTGCCATTCATACATTGATTTTTCAATGCTCACTTTATAAAAGATTGGAGGAGAATGAAACGAGCAGCAATGAGCCTAGTTATGTGCATGATTGAGTCTGTCTGAGTCTTGGGTGAAAACACCAGGCTACTGCAGTCTCAGGTCTTTGTGTCTGCACCATCAGGTTTCTGTGCTCGTCTTTGTCAGGATGAAGGCAAATGGGAGGGCAGAGTGAGTTTTATTGTACCTCAGAACCTTGATCCCTTGAGTTACCCGCCATGATAAGGGAAGAAAAGGGATGAAATCCCCTCCTGCCTGGATTAGCTGGGGAGGCCAGGCTACTGCACTTCTCTAAGAGACATTTTCTAGTAATAGGAATTCAGGTCCACAGCCATGGGCCACTAAATAGGTCAGGTGGCACTGTAAATATTTATGTGTATGTATAGAAGTAGAGATGGACACAAAACTTCTCCAAGGGCACCTTGTATTTTCAATGCCAGGGTGAGCCACCTCAGTTACTGGTAGACCAATGCACCATGCTTGATCTAACAGTGACTGAGGCATAGGCATTAGAAAGGCACCAGCATAGGAAAGGGGTTGCAACGCAAGAACAAGTCTGGCCCTGTTTGTTCAGCTTTCTACAGAAGTTTTGACCATGGAACATCTCCAAGAATGGGCCCTAAATCAGCAGGTTATTGCTTGGCAGGATCTGCCATGTGCAATCTACTTTTCTTTGGAATTTCTCTGTGTCTCTTTTGACCTGCCTTGAAGAAGTATGTACAGTTAATTTATCACCACACCTGCTGTCCCCAAGGTGTGTTTCCAAATGACCCGTCTTTGACTCTGCATTATTACCATTCCCTCCCATCAACATTTGAATCATTTCCCCTTCCTACATTTTCCCTTTCTGAATTTTGAGGGCCCGGGAAGCAGACTTTAATTACAGTTTCACTGGCTTTATTATGTTATGGCACTGAACCCCAAGGCTTGGCTATAAGGGGAGCTTTATAGTAAGCTATAATGATCCATCTTTTCTTACATACTGGGAATTTTAAGCCCCCTCACTGGTTATTTATTATTTCAATTTGGCATATAAATTATTTAATTCTCCAAAGCTCTAGCATGTATGACAAAATGCTATGAAGCAATAAAGATCCAGACTTGCTTCCACTGAAGGCAAAAACCATCCCCTGGCAATTTCAGTGGAAGCTGCATTAATCTATAGAATTGCTTGAATGGAAATTGCTTCCTTACCATGGTGAGTTACATGTACCTACAAAGTTGGCTTTCAAGATCCATGTAAACACACCAATAACATCCTGGTGTTACTCCTAATATCAATTCCTACCACTGCAGGGTCTTATAGCATTGCTAGAGCCTCACCTTCTCCAGTCCTTTCTGATCTGGTCCCCCAAAATCTAGCTTAGCTATAGTCTGGGATCTGAGACATGCTATGATGTTTGTGGTTTAAGTACAGAAACAACATGCTGTGAAGGTCTGTGTTGGCTTTAAGCCTGGAGTAGGTATGGAAGATTGTTCCTCATGACAGTACTCTTCCAGGAAGCAGTCACTGCTTGGGAAGGGTCCAAACCCTGCCAAAGAAAAGCAGTGAGTGCCAGAAGGGACATTTATGCATCTCCTGGAAGGCATCTGCATGTAAAGGAACAGATTCCAACCTTCTAGGCAAAGGATCAAAAGAAAAAAAACCTCTGCAAAGCTCATCTCAGAAGCTCACTTCCCTTCAGCAGCAGCTGTTCTTGAGGGGGATGGAGATGCTCATGCCATGCTCCTGTCTTCTGTTGCTATGGCAATCTTGAAGGTTTTTAGGACAGTGCTTTGCAAGTTTCATTATTTACATTAGGTTGCTCTCTGTGTTTTCTTCCACTCATCTTGTTTATTTCCCACTCTTCCCATTCCCTTGGACTGCCTGTACACATCATTAAATAATTAACACTCCTTTGTATTATGCACCTGGGAAGGCATTGCAAACATCAGCTGTAAAATGTGATTTCAAAGTACAGAAATACCTCTCTGATTTGGAATTAAGCAGAGGAAATATTCAACCCTGAGTTCATACTTTTCAGTGCATTTACATTTCTATGTTGCTCACAGCAAATAATTTTAAAAACTTATATTGCTTTTCAATTTTTGCTATTCCATACTTGCTTTCTGCACTTCACTCCACATAAAGAGTGAAAATAGACTGTGAAACTTACTGGAAGCTAACAAATCTGGCTCTTCTTGTCTAGAAAAATGATACAGTCTTTGGCTTAGAAACCCAGCAAGGGAATAATTCCAATTAAAATTGTTTTCATTGGAATGCTTAAATACAGAAACTTTTCAATTGGTTTGAATCTTCATTTCACAGGCCTTAAATTCAGCTCTAACCTGACTTGTTGGTGTACTTGTCCTTCTGCATATATTTTCTTCCCAGCCTGCAGACCCCGCAGCTGACTAACTTAAACAGAAGGTTTTGAGTGAAGTTATTAAGGCTTCAGGGTCCTGTACTACTTTTGAAATTAGCGATAGGCTTTTACACCTCTACAAATAAATAAACTCAAGCAAGAAAAATATCCCCAAAGAGAAGAAGAAAACCAAGAATTTAGGAAATGCATCAAAAACAAGTACGAAATAAGGTAGCCCTATTTTCTGCTAGATAGTTGGAAGTGGAATAACAATTTTCCAGGTTTTTCATCTCTGGGCTGGAGTTATCCTGCCTTCCAAAGTTCTTTAAATCTAAAAAAAAATGTAGGAGAAAATCCCAAATTGGCTCTGTAGACTGGTTTTCTTCCAATAGACTTCACTTTTTTGCGAAACAGAAAGCTTAACTTCATTATTTTCACGTCCAAAACCAACAGAGAATGCTTCCAAATGTAGACATACAGATTTAGTGTACTTCCACTGAAAACATGTGTAAATCTCCAGCTACCTTTGTTTGCCTGGAGGAAAATTCCTTACTCTTCTTAGCCCTTGAAATCATCTTCAACAATAAAAAGAGGATGATTTCTGGCAATTAGGGATTGCTTGTGAAGGAAGAAGGTAACGAGGAGGTCACCTCAAAGGGATATCTTCAAATATCTTTGTAATGCTCTCTCAACTCCAGAATGACTCTTAGTTAGAGCCCCACACAAATAACACTTGTCCCTTGTGACATTGAACGTATCTTTGCAATGCATTGCTTCAAAGGCTTGGTTTTGCTTGGGGTGTTTTTAAATTCCCCCAGGAGAACTTCCAGTGACAGCCCTTGTGTTAGAGAAATGGGTCAGGGCTGAGCACTGGATCTCTGGAATTCTTTTGCTACTAATTAGTATATATCCTTGGAGGATCTGAAACAATAATCCCAGTTCTGCCACTAGCATGAAAACAGAGTCTAGCTGTTGTTCAGCAGAAATCTCTTTTATTTCCTGCCCCCCCCCCCCCCCCCCCCCCCCGTAATTACTCACAGGGCTTTTCAGAGGAATAGAAGTTGCCAAGTGGAACAGTTTCCCCTGTAAACCTGTTTCGAACGAGTAGGGGATCCTGACTCACGCATTTCTTGATGTCTTCTACCATAGATCAAACAACAGTCTGATATTTTTATCTCAGAAGTTTTATGCACTATGTTAATCATTATTATACATATATAAACCCAGTGGTGTGGTAGGACACTTTATGTGCTGCTCCTGAACCCAAGGACCTCTGATGGGATGCACAACAGTGTGCACAACTGGTCTTTCATGAGAAACGAGTGAAATCACTAACATATTGCTGGCCATCAGAAGTAGGAAAACTAATCCTCTCTCCCTGCTTTCAAGGTGCACGAAGAAAATGCCATGTGGCTGGGGTTGTCTGTCATCCACTGGGCTGCTGAGAGGCTTTGGACCCCACTTGCTTGGCATCTGTCTCCATAATCAAGTGCGATGTCAGTGCTCTATAATGCAGCCCAGCGCAAAGCTGCAAGCCTGAGCCCTGCTTTGAAAACAGCGATTGAGAAACAGAAGCAAAAGATGACATCCCCATAGGCTTGAAGGAGGTAGCTGCAGAGATGAAGAGGTCATCCAGAGGTGAGACCACTTGCTTCCAACGGGGGAATTTGAGCTAAGTTCTTGACCTCCCCCAGACTTCCAGTGTGGAATTGAAGACCGATTACATGGTCTACTTACATTTTAGGTCCCTGCGCACAGCATGGATGTAATTCTATTTTTCCTGCTTCACAGAAGTGTTGGGAGGAAGAAATGGGGAGATGCTCCCATAGTGCAGCAGTGGCAACCACGGAAGTAGGATCTTAAAACCTGGATAGTACACAAGTTTGGGTCTTCTGTGAAACCGGAGGGAGCTAGCACAAGTCAGTAGTCTGCCAGGCCAACAATTACCACAAGACAGGAATTAGGATGCAGAATTATGACATTTTACGTTCCTACAGCAACTGCAGAAAATGACAATAATATTAATAATAACCATTCACTGCACTGTTACACCCAAATAACCAGTGCAAAGCTCAGCTAAATGTCAGATCTCCTCCACTATCATAAAAGAGATTGTGCAATGCAGACAGTCAGAAAGAAACTGTTTAAAGGAATGAGAAAGATTGTAATGAGAAATGTCAGGGAGACAGAAATAGCTGGTCCCTCACAATTTCAGCCTCAAGAAACACTTTCTTACAGGAGGAGACTGGGGATGGAAAGGGGTGAAGAAAGGTTGTAAATTGTTCCATAGATAGTCCTTGCTATAAAGAGATCTGTATAAATATAAACCTTGTAAAGAAGACTTTTTGCTCAGCATCAGCTCAGCAACACTGTTCTGTGAAGAACGTCACAAGGAATGATGCTGTAACTGAGGAGAAATTCAAAGTTTAATTGTTTGCCTTTTTGTACTAGAATGAACAGTATACACGTTTTCCGTCATGTTCACACTTGCATCTGAAGCCTTGTTAAGTGTTAGTGTGTTTAACCTCTTGACATCCTTCAGTAGGCATAGGTACAGTTGGAGGACACAGTTTCTAGGACAGCCAACTGTCAAGAACAACAAACATCCCCAGTTAAAAGCAACCATGGCCTAGCTGCCTTCCATGCTTATACCAAGATGCAGCATAGCCATACAAGAACGGGATAGATAGGAAACATGGTGACTTCAAGAAGCCATGGTAATACTTTGCCCTGCTCAAAACACCAGCTTCAAAGCACACGAATCAGGAGGAGCAGAAGAGGATGGTGTGTGTTCTTCAGCCATACCTGGGGACACCTCATACAGCCCAGTTTAGACCTTAGATAGACCTACCCATCTTCAACCTGCATTTCTTCATCACATATATCCACATTGCTCATCCTACCTGAGGCTTCTGGGCAGTTTAGAGCAACTTCCACTTTTGCAAGTTAAACAATGAGCAGCCACAGATGGTTGCATTCAGCTTTCTAGCCTCATTAGAGCCTCATTTGGTGAGAATTTAAGGTGGGGTTGCTGAAAACTCAGTGTGGAGAGATAAAAGAAGCCAGGAATGTGTCCTAACTCAAGGAGGAGCAGCAAGGGTGGTCACACTGAGGATGTAAAAGGAGATGGCTGAAGAAGTATGGTTGAGCAGCCAGGCCCCCACACCCTGTTGTCTCAGGGGCTTCCTGGCACCATGTGCATCCCCAGTGAGGGTTTTCCCAAGGGATTAGCAGCTTTCCTATTTTAAAATAATTTACACAAAAGCATCTTCCTTCCCCAAGACTGGTTATTTTTAGGCAGAGAAAAATACACATGCTTATCTTTATAAATAATCAGAACCATATGGCCTAAGCATTCCAAACAGATCAGTTAAACCAGCTTTCTGAGAGAGGGACTTTATGTGCGAGTGTCCGTAAGTACTCTTACCATGTATGAGCTGAGTACTACCCTTGCAGTCTCAGAGACCTGAGAATAGGGCAGATCCACTACAGACTTAGAGCAGGCTTTACGACAAAGGAACTTTCCTACAGCACCATTGCAAAGGTGCCTCAGGATCTATGAAGGAGGAGACAGGTCATTTTTTTGAGGCATATTCATGCATGGTTGCATTTTGTGCCTGACCTGACATGGCCAGTAAGTGCCAAGATGAATACAGAAATGAAGACAAATGTAGTTTGTCTTGGAGCTGCTAGAAAAAATCAAGTCCAGGCCACTAAAGTGATAAGAGAGTTGGAGAAACTGACATACAAATAAAGGCTGAAAGAACTGGGTTTGTTCAGCCTTGGGAAAAGAAGGATATGGGCAATTCTAGGGGAAATCTAACCACAGTCTTCCAATTACAGAAAAGTAGATATAGAGAAGATGAAGGTACTTTCTGCACAAGGATGCTCAGTGAGAGACAAGAGGCAATGGGCACAATTGCCTTCAAGAGAAATTCCACCTGGATATAAAAAATACGCTTCACTGCAAGAACAGCAAAACATTGGAACAGGTTGCCCAAGGAAGCAGTGGGTTCTTTCTAACTGAAAATATTCACGTGTTGGCTTGACAAGGCCCTGAATAACCTAATCTAAAGCCTGCTGTCATCAGAAGGTTTGACTAGATGTCCAGAGGACTCTTGTAACGTAAACATTTTTGTGTTTCTGTGACTCAGAGTTCTTCATGTAGGCCAACTCTTCAAGTGCAGAAATTTAAAGGATTTAATCCCCCAAAACCATCAGCTGGGCTCCCATACTGAAGTAGGGCTCGTAGCCTGTTTCTTCATGCTCCGAATTCTGCAGGCCCAGAAGATTTGACAGTCTGAGGGAACTGAATGTGTGTGCAGAAGGGAATGAGTTTCTGTCTTTGAGACCTGTGCACACCAAATAGCTCAAATCAGTTTATTTGTCACCATGATTTGTAACAGAGCTGGTCCTCAGGCCCCAGCTGTCAGGGAAGTCCCAGGTAGAAAGCCCTGTACCCCAACAACAGTATCTCATGCAAAAAGATAAGCAAGATCAGTCCCCGTGTTTCTATGGAAGACAGTGTTCTTTTGCTATCAACACCAAGCAACTTCCATAATTCAGCTCTTTGCTTCCACTCCCATTCTGTCAAATGGCAGGTCTGTACAGAGCTCTAGAATAGAAGTCTCCATGAAGCCAGCAGGAATCATGCAGCAACCTGCACATGGGAGCTGAGGAGAAAAACACGTGCCCCAGGAGAGCTTGTTTATTTTTAGGGCTGAAGAGCCCACTAAAAATCTGTTGAAGAAAATAAAGGCAGGGTCCTGTGGTGACAGCTAATGCTGTAAGTAAGAGGACAGACGCATGTATGTGTGGAGTAGATTAGTCGAGACATCACTGCCAAAATCAGTTGGCGTACAATTTTCAGGTCATAAAACTGTTTTTAATAGTAGGGCAGAAGCAAGCTAACATTGCTTCTCTGTTTACTTGTTTGTTTTAATTCCTAATCCTAGGAATTAGTCACTTTGAGCATTTTGCACTGTATATATGCAGTCAGAGAGCTTAAAAATTAAGAGCCTCCTCTGGGGAGCGGAAGAAGGTCTTTGGGCTACCCAGCCTTCAGCTCTCCTTGACCAGCTGAGATTTTCCCTCATGTGGGGAGCTGTTTGATGGATGGTATAATGGGGCTCAGAGGGGTACTAATCCCCCAGGGTTTAGGAGGGTCGTGCAGAGGGTATGAAAGGCCATGCTGAAGCAGACTCCAGCAACTCTTAGCCAGCAGCCACTTTGGCATCATTCCCAGCCAGCGTAGGTTATTGCAGTCTCTGGAGTATTTCTAACTGCTGATGGGGGTAGGCGTATAAGAGGAGAAGAGAGTGAGTAGGCTGCAGCATCTGTAACTCCCTCAGTAAAATGTACAGTCCCAGCCTTCCCCTTATAAAGACGCACATGCGCACATACTCTCATCCTTGGCCTCACAAGGCCAGGAGCAAATGAGCCCTGGATGAGAGAGACTGCCAGCAAACACAGCCATGATGAGCTTGAAAAGGAGATTCAAATGCTGTCTAGTCCCCAAACTCAATAGATCATAGAATCATAGAATATTTACGGTTGGAAAGGACCTTAAGGTCATCTAGTTTGAACATCGGGAACTATAAAACCAGCAGCTGTAGGGTGATCCTGGAGTTGTCCTCTTAGAGATCAGGAGGATTTCAGAGACTTGATCATTGCTGCCAGCAAGAGGCAGTGGTATATTTATAGACACCAAAAGTTAACGGATGACCAGACAGCAGTATTGCCAGTGCAGCTGTACAGAGCAGCAAAACAGTGAAACAAGACTAGATGGCTCATCACTATGTTTTCCCTCAGTTCACACTAAATTAGACACAGAACAATTCTCCTTTTCTCTAGCTCTGCTCTAGTGTTTTCATTTCCATCAACATGATTGCAAACTCCAGTCCTTTTGACCTGTACTGAAGGAGAGAGTAAATCAAACACACACATCCCTCGAATTCATGCTTTTAAAGTTGTTTACCTCTGTTATCTCTATCCAGCCAGAGTACTGTAGGGGCCTTCTGTCACAGCAATGTTTGTCACTTCTCTGCCTTCTGCCTCTTGCTTTTTGTTGGTACTTTAAAATGATTGGTTTTCCTTCCAAACAGGCGCTTAGTTTTAAATCGGTGTTTAACTTCATTACTCATCTAAGTATTCATTAATTCTCAGTTCACTTATATTTATTCATCCACATTTGATCAAACTAGTTGTTCTTCATCTGCTCTTCACAGCTTCCACACTTTGACTCTGGTCCCTGGTGTACCCAGCTGCTTTTCTGCCTATAAAATATCTCTATAGGCATTTTATTTTTTGCTTCGTGCGTAGTTAGGAGTAGGAGATGAATCCTCCCTTTGAGTGATTGCTTTAATATCCATCCCTTTTTGTGCCTTTTTGTGTGCATTACTTGCTTTTTGTACATGTGGGATATGTGTCAGGAGGTACTAATTTCTTCCTCTGATGTGGGTGTTGTAAGTGACAGGCATTAATAAGGTTTGATCTGTGACTTTTACTTTATTCAGCTTAAGGATTTTTCTTCTCGCTTTAGCTGTCTCTTTAACACCTTTGATAGATGGCATACAACTGCATATCAAGGCATATTACAGAGGTCTCATTGATATTTATATGTTTAGGATATTCCACTCCCTCTGACTGTGAACCAACCCTTTGACTGAAGAGCTTTTCATTTTATGCTCATACTTTCATGTTTCTTCCTTGACTTCCAAGGAAAATGCATCCAGTCCTTTCCAAGGGAGCTAGTCCTAAAAAAAGCAGTGGGACAGAGAAATGTCTGCGTGTGTTTAACCCTTGCTCTCCCCTAAAAAGTTTGATTTAAACTTTGCAGAGATTGAGGTTTCTCAGTAGTTACTAAGAAGGATTTCCTTCCCAAAATACTTTCCCTCAGGTTAAGACTTAGCCCTGGAAGCACTGAGTCACTGCTACAAATTCCTAATTGGAAATCACCCGACCATTAACCTATTTTAGAGTCTTTGCAGAAAACCATGGGCACAAAACAACTTTACACTTGCCTCTGGGAGACCCACGGACTCCAGCCATTCTCTAATTTGATGTATTAGCCACATACCATTGCAGGGAGCTGCTCTGAGATGTCAGCTGCAAGAACAGTACATTTTCCTACACTGAGTTCTTGCAGTGAAAAGTGATGTTTCCTTTGGAAGAGAAACATGGCCTTGTTGAGAGGTTGGTGCTAATAGTGTTAATTTAGATCCTATTCCCATCTCCATAATCCGCGGCTTCTGCTAGCTTGTTACATCAAATGCTACCTTGGCTAGCACCAGGGCTTCAATGGAGATGTCTGTTTAGCTTCTCTGTGTAGTTAGTGGAGAGAAATGGGAATTTCCATGGGGCAATTCATTGCACCTGGGAATAGGTATCAAAGCTGGAAAGTAAACCTGTCAAGACACAAGGACTAACCCAGATGTTGGCCTCTGTGTGATGTAAGGTAAGTGCTACGTTCAAATTCAGACAGTATGAACCCCAACTTTGCCTTCTCTTCAGTGACTTTTTGTAACATTTTTTACCTTCCGATGGTGTTTCCTTGGTAAAGAAGAGTGCATGGATCTTCTCAGCCTTACAGCTCTCTGCAGACATGCTACTCTGGGCTCACTTTATTATAGGCCTAAATTTAAACACACTAATAAATGTTGAAAAAAAATCTGTTAACATCTCCATGCTGCCAGCACTCCTAAATCCTGTCTGCTTCAGTTGTAAAGTTCCTAAATAGGAGCTGGGTTGTTCAGTGTTTATCCTATTTTAGCAGAAAGGGCCTGTATTATCTACAAGACCTTTAATTCTTTATTTTGGGACACCCCTGTAAACTTCAGAGACAATGAGAAACTTGCCCAGTGTGAAAGTCCACCAACATGAGGGCTTTCTCAGTGGTCAAATCATCTCCATCATCTGAGGTGGACTGTACAGTCACTGTTTGCCATACCAATATAAATCTCCTTACAGTATTCTCACTGAGCAACAGGTCATTAAGGTAATTTAAGACTATAATTATCCCAACAGCAGGGAGAGAGAACCATTTGTCTATTTCTTGCTCAGTGGGGTGTCCTAACACTACAGAACATGCCACCCTGATGAGAAGAGCCCCATTTCCAGTGAGCAGGAACCCACATCAGAAGAAGTCACATTAACATCCGTAGCAGAGAGGTCAATGAATATACATTGATCCAGGGTACCAGCTGGAAATAGCAGGGGGTCTTTCCACAGCACCATGTCCTACAGTGCCATTGCTTATCTTCCCTATACAGTAGGAATAAACAGAAAGTGTTAGCCTCCAACTGCCCTACAGCTAATAAATGTCACACAGAAATTTTATTTCTTCTTAATAACCATTTACATTTAATTTGTAGCTGTTGAAATGGGAGACAAGGAAGAAAATTCACATGTATTTGTGTATCTCATGATTTCTTGATGATTTTGTCAGACATGCCCTGCGTTAGTCACACATTTTGCTGTCAGAGAAAATGTTTGTCTCTTTAGTTTCATTGGGGTAAGTATACATTTTGATTGACTGTTGGAAATCCCTTGCTGTAGCTGTATACTAAGGGGAGAAAAAATCTTCAGTCAAAGAGAATAAAAATCCTAAGGACTCAGTCCTCTACAACCCTGTACTAAATTTGGCCATTCACAGCTGTGCGAAGCAGATGTAAAGCTCACAACAGGAGTAAGCATTTACTTTGCGGTCATGTAAGTGACCCTACAGGGTGCCAGGCATCAAGAGGTCGACTCTTGGCAGTGCAGAGTCTACAGATTATGGAAGAAAATGGACTTCCTGCATGTATGTGTTACAAGTAGCTCTGAGTGTGTATATGTGTGCATAAACAGAAAGAAAATAAGCATTTCAAACTAGCCATAGCTCACCCCTTTCAAGCTATGCCATCTGAGTCATGAAGAAACTTGCTGAAAGGTCCATGGCACAAATGTCAACGTGACTGTGAAGAGATGTTGTTTTCTACTTTCAGCGTTTGGAAGAGGATTCATCTGTAATGGTCAGACAGGAGGTAATCAAGAGATCCAATGTTGCCTGGGGTTCTTTTCATCCCATCCCAAAGCAGACATCTCAGATAGCTGCGATGTATCATGTCCAATCATTGGTTATGTAAAGATATTAGATACATAAGGATGAATCTCACCATTGAGGTTTACATCTGAGTAAGAAATCTTCATAATCTGAAGAAAACAAGAAAATATCCTCAGGGATTTGCTATTTGTGTCTTACCAAAAGCAAGCATAAGTTGGTTTGGCTCTTACTAACAGGCTAGGAAACAGAGTAACTTTAGAGATCAGGACTCCCAAAGTCAGGCAAAAGAGATTTCTGTGGACATTTGTGGGTTTTGAATCAAGCCTGAAAGAAGAGGCTGAAACTGATCTTTACATCAAGTGTCTACTTGAGGTAGTAGCAGTGTCACACTTTCTATCTTCAGTCTTCAGCCTCACAGACTTGCTGGTTGCCTTCAGCTAGGAGGCCCCCATACATCTGCTTTGCCCCTTTCCACTCCTGCACTTGCTCCTGACTGGTTGCTGGACTTTCTCAGCTGTGTGGGCAGAGCTGTCTGTGAGCTGTGGTGGACCAACCCACTTTCACAGACACATTTTGGACATGTTTCTAAAACAAGTTTAAACTCCCTAGTACGGTTCATCACAATGGGGTGTGCAAAAACTCATCAAGGCTTATGTGGGAGTGAGAACTTAAAGGGACAGACACACCTTGGGCAGGCATTGCTGCCAATGGTTCATCTTGGGCAACCAAACCTGAGGGGTTTGATCATGCATTGGCAGTCTCATGTGCTTAATGATCTGATCACCCCCGAGATCTGATCACCTCTGATCTGATCACCCTGTTCAGTACTACAGAAGAGAGACTTCCACCAAAAGCTGACCTCTGATATAGCTGTCTTTTCTCCAAGTATCATATAATGAAAAATGCTATGGTGTTCCATGGTAATGCGAACTACTTGATTCAATATTTATCAACTGAAAGAGGTGCCAAGCACTAGAGTTATTTGGGTATTTTCCAGAAACATAGTTTATCATTGGAAAATGCCAATTTGTTGAAATAGAGACTTTTCTTGGGAATAAGCCAATTTTGATGAAATTTTCGTAAGAAAGGTTTCCATGGTAGGATAGGATTTCTGATCAAAATGCCAAAGAGAAAGGGAGATACTTCTCCCTCCTCCAGGAAAATAAATACACTATTGTTAGGGCACCTGTCGAGGCCAGGACATCCAACCCCAAATCCACACCCAGACCACAGCTTTGGACCTGGCTGCCTAGTTACCTGGTTGACTAGCTTAGAAACCCAGTTAATGTTCTGTGTTGACTGTGTTTCAGTATCTTTTATAAAACCTATTCTGCATTCTCTGAATAATTACTGGTGTAGGAATCTGAACCCTAATCCAAACAACAAGGCTTGAGACTCAGCCAAGCTCTTTCTCCTTTTCTGGCCAAGTATTATTTATTCACTAGAAAAGTAGTCACTGGAATGAGTAGCTATTCCTCACTTAGCCTTCATGTGTGTCCTCAGATCTCATTAGTTGTGTCTGTGCAACACTAAAATGTGGTGTCCACATTGTATTCATGTCTTGTTTGCCTTCCACCCTTACCAGCAACCTTGTCAATAGCCTGCAGCTTGTATGTTGATGAAAATATACTGAACAGCAACATGTGTGTGCCAAAAGGTTTCTTGTGTGGTCCCACATGCCCTGGTGGGCTACATGTAAATTCAATGGAGGACCTTAGTGAAGGTCTGCTGGGTAGGGCTGGGCTGGGCTGCAGACTATGAGCCATCTCGATAAAAGACAGTAAATGTAGACACTGACCTCAACAGGAGTTAAGAATATGAAGCACAGTGGAAGGTGCCTGTTAGGGTTGTTTGGATCCATATACTTAAATGGATTAGCTGAAATTAGAAGCCTTATTTATCTGAATTCAGTCAGGGGTGCTGGATATCAGCTCTTGATATTGGCGTGTCTCTGATGTCTCCAACTGAGTGAAACTCTGACTTGTTTTCCTGGTAAATTTCCAGTTTTATATCCTTAATGGGAACTGAGCAGACTAAAACAGCGGATTTGGGTTTTTTAACCAAGAACCATTTCATTATCCCCAGAGCCAACAAAGTAACTCACTGTGAATAATAATCACTGAGATTTTTTTCATGTCTTCTTATTGGAGTAAACATTATTTGCATGTACATGATCCATCAGGGCTCCCTCAGCTACTCTAGTGAGCAGCAACATAAACAGGACTCTTTTTTTCTCCAATCCCAGCAGGCTCTTATCTACAGACTCAGTGCTTTGGATTACATAGGAAAGGGTACATAGGAAGCTTACAGTATCTGAAAGACTTTCATTCTATATTCCACTGCTCCGTGTATTGAATCAAAGCAGGAAAAGTATATTTATATACTCGGTTATGGGGAGGGTCAGGTTCTCGCTGTTGCTGAGTCAGAAATGGTAGGTTTAGTGGGGGAGGAAGGAGAAGTGTAAAGCTTGCAACAGTCGTTTCCCTGGTCTAATTTCCAGTTACACCACTTGACATCCCCCCCAGTCACGAGGTGACTGTGTGAGAAGCTGCACAGCAGCTTCCGGAGAGCTGAGATGTGGGCAGAGCTTTGGGGTTTGCTTTGTCGAAGTGGAAGTTGTGGGAGCAAAGGGTACTCATAAGGGTGAAAAAAGAAACAGAAAACAACCGAGTCTTTGCACAGAAACTTACACATTTCCTTAACTAACAGCTGCCACAGACACCCACAATGACCCTGCAGGTAAAGACAAACTGAGACACTGGTTACTACCACTGCCATTTCTCACTTTCACAGTGCCACCAGTATGTTGCTCTTTCCTTAAAGGGTGAATTATAGGTTGCATACATGGTGCAAGTGACACTCAGCTGGCACTTGGCAGTTTTGAAACCCCAGATGCTCACACCCGTTACCCCCTTACGTACCCAGGCAAACATACATTTCCTTCTGATATAACAAAGGGGTCATCAGGAGAGTAATAGATTATTGATTTTTTCCTACTGGTAAATTTAATAGAGGACAGACAGATGGAGCTTTGAAGATGAAAAGAGCAACATTGTCAAAACAACCAGATGATAAAGAAAATTTATCTAGCAAACAGCTCACTCTAAGGCATTAGTTTGGGGCAATGTATTGAGTATAAGGTGAACATCTATACTCAACATGCCATCTGTTTGTAGACAGTCTATACTGAAATAAAAATCAACTTCAATTCCACAACCATGACAGTATGAACATCTTAAATATTTATGTTTTCGATCATATGATATAGTCCCATGCTTTATTACATTTACATAGACTTGAATATATATAATAAACAAATAAGAAAGATTAAGATCCCAGTCCTAGAGAAATGTGGACATTTGTTACATCCTTTAGTCATTTAGTCTTGTCATGAGACTAATGAAAAGAGTCTCAAAGGACTGGGCTTCTGTTGCATTGCTGATAGAAAACATCTTATCAACAACAACCAAAAGATCTGAGGTGTTAGTTTAGCAAAGCATGCAGTGAAATCCAATCCTGATTAACAAAAGTACATGCCTAAATTGCATTTTTAACAGTAAAGAGTTAAGTGTGTCCTCAAGCCCCTCACTGGCCAAGAAGCTGAGGTAGGTAAGTGGCTGCAAGACACTGTTTAGCTACCTCATCGTGCCTGACCCATATGTCACTCTGCCATCTGGCTTGGACCAAAAACGCAAGCAAAAGCATTTTCTTCTCTTCCCCACAGACTGCAGCCACATCTGGAGCCCCAGGATCTCACCTGGGAATGCGACAGCTCAGTGGAAGGGCAACAGTCACAGATTATTGTCACAGGAGGTGGTAATATCCACGCACTGCCTTCCTTCAGAGACCTGTATCTTTCTTATTCTCTGAGAAACCATAACACAATGGAAAGTGTTTGTTTAGGTAAGTGGTATGCAGCCAAGTGTTTGGAATGGAGTCAATATAGCATTTAAAATGCGGTTAATCACTTTGCACGTTGGAGTAGAGCTGGAAGTTCACTGCAGACATGTGGTGGTCATAATGCAGACTTAGTTGGGTCTAAATCAATTGTTTCCATGAAGTTACAAAAAGCTCTGAAATATGTATAGATGAGAGGCCATCAGTAAATTTTTGTTTATTCATGAGCCTGTCTCTACTAATTGCTGTGCTTGCAAGTGTAACAGAAAATGCAACACAGTCCTTCCTTCCCTGACTTCCTTCTTGATTATAGCAAAATCTGATGAAATAATTAATTGCTGCAAAGATTGTACAATTAAATGCCTGGCTGTTATTTCACAGGTATGAAAATAAATCAGGCTTAATTTCACTGTATTCAAACATGGCTATAAAATGTACACGGGTGGCATCAGTAACAGACCTTAGATACAGTTTGTTCAATTTCTGTGTTGGTGAGATTTGGGAAAATTAGAGCTTCAAAACACTTTATCTGATGGAATATACAAATTCTACCAGCAACTATTGCAAGCTCCACAGGTACTGAGCTATAAAATGTTGTAAATACTACTGAGTTTTTAAGAAGTATTTGCTGCAGATTTCATCAAAAGGAGTCTATCAATCAGCTTCCTGGGTAAGTAGTGAAAGATTTTAGCCAGGAATGAAGAAAATTAGGTGTATGTGTATATATATATATATACACACACACTTATATATATATACACACCTATATATATATACACACACACACATATACACACATATATGTGTGCATGTGTGTTTGTATGCATATATATATGTACTTATATATATAAAACATTTAGGCTAATTTTTGATAGTTCTGAGACCCAGAATTTTAATTTCTTACTTCTCCTCCCTCTCCTAAAATGAAAAAAAAAAGAATGAAATCCTTTCATTTTTCATAGTCCTGCCTCAAAAATACCTATTCTGCTTTAGCTAAAACCTCCTGGAGAGCAAACACGCTTCTCACAGGAGGCCAGGCACCAGAGAGCAGAACAGAAACAGAGGGATTCCAAGAAACATTTCTAAGTCAAACTGGTAGCGTGGAGTGAAATTTAGCCAGAGGTGACTGTAGAGTTCTGCTGGTTTGGGGTCTGGTTTTTTTTAACTCATTGTTACTAAAAAAAAAAAAAAAGAAAAGGAAAAAAATTATTTCATCAAAATGTGAATTTAACAAAGAATGATTTAATGAGATTTATTCCAGGCAAAACTGGAACAAAAGCAATTACTGTGATGCTCTGAGCTCCTATATCTGGGGTAAAGGTTTGGAAGAAAGTTGATAACTAGTAGGTTCAGTCTTTCCTAACTAATGATATAAAACCAAACCCCAGTTCCCCACCATTTGCCTGCCATGTTTAGTTTGGCAGTAAACTGTCTAAAATAAAAGGATTACCAATCCGTGTATGTGAAGCAGAACAGGACCCACATTTAGATTGGGGTTTCTGACGTGTTACGCTATAAGCAATCATGTACTTGTGCATTTATTTCTAACTGTTTCCAACCAGCTCTCTGGACACAGATGATGTTGAGCATTATGTGTTCAACAGAGAGACTCTGATTGTCCCTACTGCTGTGGGAGCCACACTGATAGCCGATGGAATAAAGACTGGAAGCATCCCCCAACAAGACAAGGCTGCAGGCGCAATTTCATCACAAGGACTCTCTGCAAGGAAAGACTAAGAATGCTGCCTCTCTGTTTCAAGGATGGAGACGAGGACTGGAATTGATCTTAATGATTCTGCTCTTCTTGAGCATTTAATAATAATCTGGATGCTAGATATGCTAGGGTTACTGTAGTAGTTCCCAGGTATTTAAATCCTAAATGCCAGCCTGTTCCTGATTTTCTCCCTTTGGACACACACTCTAGGACCTTTCATCTTTGCAGTAAAATCTTATGCAGTGTTTCTTTATCAACTCCAAACACAGCCCATGTCAAGCTGAAAAGCATTCATTGAGAATACTTTGGCAGATAACTACTAAATTTGGCCTTGCATGCAGCAGGGCAAGTAGCAGTAAGTGGATCTGAGGATGGGCACTGTTATCCTTGGATTCATAACTCCCTTCTGCTGCATCTTTTAAAACCTGCCTTGCTTCTGTTCTCTAGGCTCCAGTCTTCAGCTACTTTACACAGCATAGTGTCAGCTCAAAGTCACACAGTGACTTAGCTCCCAGATCCAAATTTAAGCTAGTTTCTATAATCTGACTACAGGGAATCTGGGGGTTTTGGCTCAGTGCGAAATAGCAGAATGTGACACAGAGAGTTAAACCAAGCCAAGGAGGATTTGGGTTTGTTTTCTCTTCTAAAAAGAATCTGTAATCCATTCAAAGAATTACCAAGGTATTTTGGAATCAAGCTAGCTCATTTCTGAAGGTCACACAGAGGTAACGTGTTATTAACCTCCATTGTTCCGTCCATGTGAACAAAGTTGGAGCTTGGCTCTGGCTTAATTAAGAAAATATTCGTCTACCATCCTGACAAAACTCAGAAGTGAAGGGAGCTGTGAGAAGGAGAGGACAGCTAAGGGCACTGCAGTGCTATATTCTGCTGAGGCAAAAAAGAGGGGGATAGACACTATTTTCCAGACCATTTAATGTCATGGGCTCATATATCACAGGCTTACTCAAGTGAGCGGATGTTGCATCTCTCTCCAAGAGTGTCTGATCACTTCACCCTTTGGCGCTGGGTGGTTAACTCACCCTGGAGTGTTCCCAGTTTAGGAAGCCAGAGAGGCAGCCCAGAAGGACGGGATGCTGCTCGACTCTATGCTCCTTCAGAGATGAACATAACAGGGAGCCTCAAGTTCTTCACAGATGCCACCCGCCAATCCCCTGCTTTATTCAAAAGCACTGAGGAACATGACAAACAGTGACTGTGGCTGAACAAGTTCTCCAGAAGCCACCAGTTGGTACTTTCCAGCTGCAGCTATAATCCAGGCTTACTGGCCAATTCCTTCTGAGCTGATTTCTTGCCATGTGGAATGGGTCTGCCTGCTCTGTTATACTGACAGGCAGAAGTAAATAGAAGCCAGAAAGCCTGCGAGTGGAGCTAACCAGAAATGCCAGTTAGCACTGAAAGACACGATGTGCTTAGTGAAGAAATGGTGGTGGTTTGTGGTGGTGGTGGTAGTATGTCCCAGGTCATGCCAGAGAATCTCAAAAACCTTCCCATCTAGGGAATATGGATGACTACTTTATTATTTCATTCAAATTTATTCTTATCTATATATTTGTATATATAAACCACAATTTTTTACTTGTCCTAAAATGTCCTAAAAATACCAGAGCAAGTGTCGCAATGTGGAAGTACTTTCACCAGTTCACCAGCCCTCCTTGCAGCAGGAAGGAAAGGGTGGTTAGAGCAGATCCCAATAGGAAAACATCTGGCACAGCACCTGGAAGGGCTGTGTGGAAGTGGGTCACTGCATCTTCCTGAAGGGATCTTCAACTCTCAGAAGACTGGAAACATTTCTCAGGACTGTTCAAGAGCATTTTGACAGTAACAGTGCAATATAGGCTACAGAGTCTTCAAATAGCTGCTCACATCCCTTCTCATTGTCCTTTCAGCAAGGAGATCCAGACTCTGATTTTACCAAACTCAGCAGATTTCACACTCCTTTCTCCTTTCCTGTGAAGTGCAGTTTCCACCTTTGTCTTTCTCTATCCTTAATGAATTCTTCATCATCCAAGTGCCCCTTTTGGCACTCCTGATTTTTAATGCTCTTAGATGTATATGGTTTGCAATGATAATCCCTAAAATTAAAGTGTATGGCTATCTATTTAACCTGCCTTCCCTCTTTTTCATCTGTGTAATATGAATCTCTTCCTCCATTTTTTTTTTCTTCAGGCTGCCAATGCTGAAACAAAGCTAGTCTTTTTACTCTGGTCATACATTTTTAATGATTTTTTGTTTCATGCTTGCTACTTCAGTTTTATGAATACATTTCTGTCTTTCTGCCATGTATTATTATTTATAAAGCTTTCTCACAGGTCTCCCTGCTGAGACCCTTTGACAGTATGTCTCAGAGAAGCAGAAAGATGCACATTAATTGGCCAGAGACAAGCTGGTTCCAGCACACAAATTGGCTGGTTACACTGGGGTTGTTGGGAGCCCAAGAGCTCAATACCCCATCTTCACTCAAGCTCAGCACAGTATGAAACAATGCTCCACAGCTTCTTGAGGGAGGTAGCTCAGATACAGCCACCTCAGAAGAGCACCAATGAGTGTGTGTCTCTGCACCCATCACATAACTACACCTTGTGGGGTTTGTCTCAGAGGTGGCTCCTCTAGGAAATGGCTGTCCTTGCAGCCACCTCCTGTAGGATTCTTAGTCCTAATCCCAAGGCTCTGTGGTGCCAGCAAAGATAGAAAACCCTTCTGTCCTGCAGCCTGCACAGCACTATAGCATCTGGAGCTGCTCTCAGGAGTAGATGCTTTCTTTAGACAGCATTGTACAGACTCACTCTGTCACATTTTCTGCCTCAGTTAGGTGCTGTTACTCCAAGAACACCTTTTGCATGCTGCCTCTATATCTTCCATTCATTTAGCATTTTGGTTCTGAGCCTCTGATTCTTTGGTTTGGTCTTTCCCAAGAAGCTTTCAAGGGCATTTGTCTTCAAAGTCCTTAGAAGGAGTCATTTGTCCATTATGACTCTGCGCCTTTTCATTTCCGTACTCGACTGCAATCAAGAAGGTGCGAAGTCTTTGGATTCTGGCTATTCTTGCACTTCAGGCAAAATAAGTAGCAGAACAGAAGGTTTCACTTTTCACTGCCAGAAACAAACCTGATTAAAAAGAAGGTGTCTTTTTTTAATTCTCCAACTACCCTTTTTTTTTTTTTTTGTCAAATATTCTTTTGCTCAAATAAATTGGTCAGAAAAGTTCAAATATATCATCTTCATCAGGAGCATTCTTCAGCAGATAGGGCCAAAACCACTGGTATGCCAGTCTTTTCAATGACTCCATCACAGTACTATCTAATTCAAAACCCAAAATCTGATTTTGAGAGCACTCCATGGGCTGTGGTTGGCTTATGTCACATATCACATCCCTGTCTCTAAAGCAATTCTATCTTTAAAATCTATTCAGACAGAAGGACTTATCCAAAAATTCACACTGAAGAGGTTGGGAAAACAGTCCATAGCTTCATGTTTCATTTCCATTAGACATGTGGTTAAAAATCATCATTGTGAACAACAAATCCCTCTGCTTTGCCTGTGAAGCCATTTGAAATAACTGGGCTTAGGTGCTACGTAACAAGAGAAATGAGAAGAGAAAAGGTCTTGGAGTTTCTGCAATAGTATACAAGAAAAACAAGATTCTTCAAATCCATAAATGTGGATTTTTCTGTGTTCTTTATTCCACAGAAAGCATTTAACCTAAAATTTCTTAACTTTAATTCTAAGTTATCAAGGCTATCTTCTTGAAGTGCAGTTTTACAAAATCAGGTATATATATATACATTTTATGCGGGGAACTTGTTCCCTGGAAGCCAGGCAAAAATATTATAGGAAGAGAAAATTCTCACCATATCTCTTTTTTTTTTTCAAAGAAAACTAGATTTTCTGGAAAATTCTGCAAATACGCTGTAAATCTGGCTGCTCTGTTGGCTTACTCTTCCAAATTCCACAGCGATACGGAGGGCTTCGTACATAATAGTGGCTGACTTTGAGTAGCTTGCAAGAGGTTTTGCTGTTAACATCCCAGCCTCAAACACCCGGCAGTATTTCCATTCCCCCCCCCCCGCCCCCCAAAAAAAATGTTTAGAAGGAAAATAATTCAGAATTGAGTTGTCTGGAATTATTTTTGGCCTGAACTTGTATCACCTTTGGCATTAAACATGCCTTTCATTCTGGCATGTGAACTTTGCTTAAGGAGATGGGGAAGTGCACAGGCACAGCGCCATGTTTCAGAACAAAATACCCATTTCATATTACATTCCCACTGTCTGCATCTAATTGCATGTGAATATCTGACAGGAAATGGAACAGGATACTCAGTATTCAATGCTTTTAGGAAACAGATAATCGGTAAATTGCTCTTTGCTATAGTTAAAGGAACAATTGTTTTACTGGACAAAACCAAATTGCACTAGGGATGCCAAAGAAGAATGACAATCTGTACCCTATTGGTTGAAAATGGAATAATTCTTTCTTTTTCTTTTCTTTTATTTTTTTTTCCAGATTTTACTGCATTTCTTTCCCTAAACTGATGCTCTCTCCTTGTGCTTGTGTGATTGGTAAGTGAAATCTGAACTTCAAATGGTGCTGAGACAATTAGCTGCCGTATACAGTTTTTGTTTATTCCCCAGCCAGGATAATGTCATTTATAACAAATTATTAGGGTTGCCCCTACATTACAGAAATGAGCTGTTTTCCTAATGATTATTTTCCAGCCTTTGAGATAGAAAAAGGCTTTGCACTTTTTGAGCATCTTGAGACAGTGATCTATTTGAATAATGGTAATCAAGTGGTTCAAAGACATATGAAAACTTTTTTCTTCTTTTCTCTTACTTTTTTCTCTCTTTTTTTTTTTTTTTCATACTCCCTAATAAAGAAATGAGGGGAAAGAATCCTTCTGAAAAAAAAGATGGTTTCCAAGGAGACACAATACTCTTAACTTCCACCTAATGGTAACTGTTAATGATCTCCCTATGAAAGCTTCCCTTAAGCAAGTATCTTCTAAGCTATTCTAGTGTGGTTGGTAACCCCACATTTGAGTACAAAGCTGCTTCTTATGTGGGCATGCTCACCCACTGCTCAGCATGATGGGATCGAAAAGGTTTTGCTTGGATCCCCACAGGTCCATGATTCGCCTACTTATCTCTCCTTTCTCATTTCACTAGAGATCATATTCCTACCTAGTTCAATAAATTACAGAACTGTCTTTTTTTGCTCTTTGCAGGGTTTCAGGAAAACAAAGCACATCAGCTGAATGGCAACTTTTCTTGACTTCTTTATACAACATGATCTGCAACTGGCGCAGATGTCATTGGACCAGATGTGATTTGTGTGTACTGTTCTCCCAGCCTAGGAAATGTAGCTCTGTTTTCTTGGAGAGTCATCAGAACTTGCCATTTTGCCCAGTGTGGTTTTGTTAGTGTTCAGCACATTAAAATATAAAATACCTATTAAGGAGCAAAATTCTAATTGAATGATACAGCTAGGTAGGAGAATCCAGAGATGAGCCCAGGGGATAATTTTAATACCATTTGCCATTCTGAATCATTTCCCTTATAATGAGAAAAGGAAACTGAGAGGAAAAGAGTATGAATATGCAACAAATATATTATGTATGACTTTAAATAAGGCTAGTGGACAGGAAGATTATATTTTACTTTGTATATTCCTACATGAAAGAAATTAAATATTTATTTTAGAAAGCAGAGGTGCAATTTAGATTAAGCAATTTGAAGACTGTTGTGCCAGGTGACAATGAATTTAATAGTACTTTACAGTCTTTGGCATCTCTAAAAATAGGGTAGTGAAGCACTTCATTAAACTCTACAGTTCCTCTGCCAAGTATTGCTATTGGAGAGCACTAAAAGGAAGGTGACTTGCCCAAGGTAGTACTACCTTGCCATAAACATCAAAAATATGAGGTTTATTCCCTAGTCCAACTGTAAAACTAGAACTCTGTCAGCCCAGTCCCTCAGCCTGTGGTCTGCCAGCTTTGTGGGACCTGCACATCATGGTGTATATGGTGGCTGACTCTTGCAATCACACTTTGCTGCTCTCTCTTCAGCCAACTTGATGTGCCTGTTTGCTTCCAAAACACCAGCTCAGCTGGAGATGAGCTAATTTTTGTGGATGTTGTATGGGTAAGTTCAGCAGTCCCTGTCTGATGTATGATTGTATGGCTAAGAGACAGTGCTGCTGTACAGGGTGAGAACATTGGCTTTTTCTAGTAGCAGCAGCAAACACAAGCAGCTGTGAAAGATCACACAGATATCCATTTGTCTTTTAAAGATCCATTAATCGTTCAGAAAAGTGTTTCTGAAGTTGCCTTTGGACTTGGCTTTTACTAACATCCCATATTTCTCATTGATTTTTTTAACCTTCCCAGCCCATATGAAACCAGGGTGGCTGGCACTGCTGAGGGAAAGCACTGTTTGCTACCACAAGAGCCGCACGGCTGGCAGCCAGCAGCACAATCACAGCACGTGCCTGGAATGATAATTGAGTTATTGCTCCCTTCTTTACTTTTAACCTTAATATTAGCACGGATGCAGCCTTAGCTTGACAGAGTGACAGATAAGGCAGGCCACAAAGACTTGTTAGGAAGGCACTACGTAGAAGGTCCTCGGAAGGGACCACAGTGAGAGTCCACTGTGGTTCGCCTGACGGTGGATCGCCTCTGGAGAAAAGAAGATAAATTGTTATTATTACTGCTGCTGCTGCTGCTACTACTGCTATTACTATTATTACTTGCTACATCCAAGAAGGATATGAGAGGCGTTAAGGTAATAGTTTCTAGTAAAGAGAGAGCAGGATGGAGAGGAACATCTTGTCCCGGAAGGAAGATCTACCATTTTTCACTCCTCCCATCCCCTTTGCACAGCTTTTCCAGCCTCTCCCACAGCTCTGTGTCAGTTTTTTGCCTTCTGTCATCCCCACTTGCCCATAGCCTGACCTCCACTCCCATCACTGGGGCTGCAAAACTCCCAGGAAGCCTGAGGATAGCTCCAGAAGTTGGCTTTGCAACAAGAATGAAGTCTGAAGCTGAAAACCGAAGTCAGAAGTGGGCCACCAGCAAAGAATTAGGCATAAAGTTTCACTGGGACTTAGAGCGTTTGGAGATCTGTGGTGCTCAGATGTGTGCTGCGCTTAATGAGGGACAGCCCTCTCCTCAAAACAATTTACAGTCTAAGAGTGAGAGGGGAGGCCAAAGAATGGGAAACGCATGCTGGGCAATAACAATCGAGGACATAAAATGAGGTTCATTGAGAGAGAAAAAAATTGTTTTAAAATCAGAAATGAGGCAGTGAGCAAACATTGGTAAGATTGCAAAGCATTTCATATAGATCTCGAGTGAAACTGAAACCTAGAATCACAGAATAGTTAGGGTTGGAAAGGACCTTGAGATCATCCACTTCCAATCCCGCTGCCATGGGTAGGGACACCTCACGCTAAACCATGCCACCCAAGGCTCTGTCCAACCTGGCCTTGAGCACTGCCAGGGATGGAGCATTTATCGCTTCTTTGGGCAACCTGTTCACAGTAAAATAGGACTTGCGTATCTTCCATATCTTAGTATTCCTAATTTTCAGAGGGCTTTTTTGCTTGTGCTTTGGGGTTTGGTTTGGTTTGGTATGTGGAGTTTGTTTGCTTGTGGGGGTTTGGTCTTTTTGGTGTAGAAGCCCCAGATCTGTTCCTTTTAATTTTTACTTTTCTTCAGGCAGGATATTTTGCCTTTTAGATAATGAGATGTATTTTTTCCCGGGAAATCCCCAAGGTTTTCTCTATCTTTAGGTTTAATGTGTAAAAACTACTTCTAAGTTAGCTTAACCCTTCTTTTTCCCTTAGTGGATCCTCTTATCAATATTTTACACCTTTTACACACATCTCATGGGTACCAGTCTGGTAATTTTCAAGCCCAAGTTTAGCATAAGTCAGTCCAAATTTAATAATAAAATAATTTAATAACCATACACACAGCACCATCTGAAAAACAAAGCCTCTGAGGCTTTTGAGTCATAACGATCCATTACTTGCTGTCCTCTGCTTTTTTCCCTCTTCTGCCTTCACAATTAAATCCTAATGGTCACAAAGAGATTCTCTGGGGCTTTTTCACAATGTAATTTTTCTCAAAAGCATCCACGATTGCTCGTGCTGCATTGTTGAAGACATACAAATAAGCTGCTCCATCCAGTATTTGAAAAGGAGGATTTTACTGCCGGTTGGAACAGATTTAAAGTGCTCTTTACCAATTACTGTTTGAGAAAGGCCAGGGAAGAGATGTTTATAGAGATGTACTACACTGTAGCATGCAGCCGCAAACTTCATGGGAGCTGTGCAGCATCACTGCCTCTCCTGTCAGGCTGAGCACTGCACTGAGCACTGCTAAGGAAAAGATTAAATCCCATTAAACTGCTGCCTTTTCTTCCTTTTATTCTCTCTCTCCTAGGAAATTTGTCCTGCAACAGGCTAGGGGTCAAAGCATGCAGATCACATCTGGGGACATCTCTGGTTTTGCACTGGAAATCAGAGCAGTTCCTATTGAAGACGTGATCTCCCAGTTATATCCTGACTCCTTCTTTTGCTGTCTCATCTGTGCTCAGCTTCAGAAGCTGTAAATTTCCATCCACAAATGACACAGGAGCTGAGTGAGGCTGTCTCATTTGGCCACTCCTACTGGAAAAAAAGAAAGGGAGAAGGAATATTAAAAACAAGCCCAATAAATACGATGCCAGTTAGGGAGAGGGAATAGTTTTGAGCTGTCCACATAGAGCAGCACCGGCTTAGTGCCATTTTATTCTCCTTTAGATAATAAAACTGGGATGTGAAGGAAAATTCAAGGCTTTAAATGCATAGAAAAAGAGGAAATTCAACATTCCTGCGGACCCAGTCTGGCATAACACACATAGCTCAGCTCAGTGTATGCACAAGAGTTCAAGTTCAGACCAACACTTTATGCTTCTCTCATGGTTGCTGCTCTCACTGAGCCACAGCCTACCATCTCTTCTGCAATGCTGCCAACCTCAACGGGTTTTATTACATCTCACCTTAATTCTCTTTTTTCCTTCTTAAAGACCCTGCTCCTGGAAACATGCACTGCACAAGAATCTCAGCTTTCTTTTCAAGAAAATTAAGTTTCCAGACCTCACTGTTGCAGGACAAGGCTTGGAAAACATGAATCTTAGTCAAATTTAAAAGCCACAGAAACCAGAAGGAAACTCAGAAGAACTGAACCGTATCTTTTTCTCTTTTCTTTTCTTTTCTTTTATTTTCTTTTTTTTTTTTTTTTTTGTCTTTAACACCTCCTTGCTTTTAATGCTGTCACATAATGGTTCTGATACCTGTGTCATGATTTGTGAGTGCCTGTGGCTGGCAGTCCAGCTTCCCAAGATGGGGAGGTTTGCCGGCAGGAAGACTAACTGTTCTGAGTAGAGCAAAATGAATGCAACAGCATCCAGGAGCTATGCAAAACTTCAGTCCACAGGGAGGACCCCTTACATGCTTTGAACACAAATGTCAAGCTGTGTCTCCTGATGGCTTCCCTCCAAGCTGCTTTCCCCTTCAGTGTCCAATTGCATGAGCTGAGCAAGAAGACTCTCTAAATATCTAGCAAATGCACCTGAGTTTGGAACCACAGCTATGTAATCATTAAAGGGGAAGGCAGAGGACGCAGGTCTCAAAATGAAAAGCCAATGACTTTCTGGAGATGCTTCTGTTGTCTATAGAAAAAGCTTTCTGATGATTATGACCCTAATACAGGCATATTAACTAATCATACAATACCATGTTGGAAGGGACCTCAAGGATCATCTGGTCCAACTTTCCTAGGCAAAGCATGATCTAGACTAGATGTCCTAGCACCCTGTCCAGATAAGCCTTAAAACTGTCCAATGCTGGGGAGCCCACCACTTCCCTGGGGAGATTATTCCAGTGGCTGATTGCTCTCATCGTGCCTCTAGTGTCCAAAAGGAATCTCCCCAGGAGGAGCTTGTTCCCTTTACCCCCTCATCTTTTCCATGTGCCTAAGCACAGGTTGGATGAATGTAGGCTGAATCCTCATGTTTTCAACAGTTGTCCCTTGGAAAAGTGAGGACCGTGGATATCTTTATTGCAATCACGAAGTGATTCTGAATCTAAGAGTGAGCTCTAAGAAGTGGCTACTTGAGCTTAGTCATAGGAGATAATTGGCTGCCCAACATACATATTTTATTTTTCAAAATGCATCACACAGATTAAAGTATTATATTAAAATATATCCCTTTAATTGGGTATTTCAAACCAAGAGCTATGGTGATGTTCCAGGGGTATGCATTATCCTTCACAGCAAGAAGCAGGGACTTTGACTCAGGGGTCACTGAGACAGCAAGAACATGCTTTCTGCTACTCCCCATGAAAATATCTGAAACATCTTTTGCACACACTCCTCTCAGCTGACTTTTGCTGAGTGAGCTGAAATCAGCAGCAGTTCCTTCCACACAGGCCGTGTTCCGGGCAGCAGATGCAGGGATTGACCAAACTATTCTCTCCAGTTCCACCCCAAATATTTCTGGTTCCCAAATATACCCAAGTGTCAGGGAGGAGATGGTGTGGGATATCGGTAGGTGGGAGTTAAAAAGAGAGAAGAGGTTCAGAAGCCACAGAGCTGCTGAGGAGGAGGAGGGTGGTATGATCAGAGGCAGAAGACAACATGCAGTTGAAAACAATAAAAACCAAGAGGCTGAACATAAGCAAAAGAATTCCCAAAGCCTGAAGTTTGGAAATGCCAGAAATAAAGTTCCCAGGGCAGCCATAATTGGCCCCACTGTGTATAAGCTTTAATTAGCTGACCACATACTATTTTTTCCACGGGGCCTAAAGACCATTTTCAGTGCAGGGACTGGGTGCGGTGCTGGGCACACAGGCTGGTGCCCCCAGCAGTCATAGAATCACAGACTGGTTTGGGTTGGAAGGGACTTGAAGGATCATCCCATTCCAATGCCCTGTCCTGGGCAGGAACATCTTCCACTAGACCAGGTTGCTCCAAGCCCCATCCAACCTGGCCTTGAGCACTGCCAAGGATGGGGCAGCCACAACTTCTCAGGGCAACCTATGGCAGTGCCTCACCACCCTCACATGGAAGAATATTTTTCCTAATATCTATCTAAATCTACATTGTTTCAGCTTAAAACCATTCTTCCTTGTCCTATACTATGCTCGCACAGTATGTCCCTGAGGACAGATGCAGCTACAACAGGACAGAGCAAAGCAGCAACAAAGATGCTCCCCTGGTTGAGGAAAGCAAAGCCTTAGATCTAGCAAGGCAGGGCTATTCCCCTGCCCTCTGATGTCATATGGGGAAATCACTGATTGCTGTCATTTCACAGCTGCTTGCTAAGTAGTGTTTTTTTGTTGGATATGCAGCTTAATGCTCCCAGGTATAGAAAGGAATGTACGTACTTGAAGCCCGTGGGTGCTATGCTATGAGGCAACCTGATGCACGAGGCTGACCCTCTTCAAGTACCCTGCTTGTGTTACAGCAGTCTTTGGACAATTATGTCCTTCTAGGAAACCCTCATAGAAACACCAGAGAAAAGTAGTATTTTCAAGTCATTTGAAGGCTGGATGGTGGACCTTCAGTACTGGGGTCACAAACTGCCCAGAGCAGATAAACTCTCTGCTGGAGCTTGGTAGAGAATCAGCACAAGACCCTCATCTACATGCATACAGGTGTTTGAGAAGAGGCTGTGCAGTCATCATTAACATCATCATTACCTCCTCTTTTGTGAGCATCATCCAGCAGCAGAAGCTTTCCTTTAATCCTGCAGGCATGAATAGAACATTAGCACAAAACACATAACACCAGTCAGCCCCTGGCTATGTTATGGTGCTCTCCTTGCTGCTGCTGCTAGGCTCAAATGTGCCAACAGCTACTGGGAGACCTTATGGAGGTCATTCCCCTGAGTACCTGTGTTGCTTCTCCTTGTATTTTGTCCCTTTTTTAGGCTGGTAGCTTTTTATTCAGGACTTATCCTCACTGCCTTTTCACATAATGATTTTCTTCTGGGTTTTTAAGCCCTCTCATAATCCCAGAAAAAGCATCTAACGTACTCCCAGGTCTGCGCTGTCACCGCTGTTAGAACAGCATTAATACTGCCATTTCAGTTTTCTGTTCATCTCTGACACACGGGAGCACTCTGGATGCACACACAAGCATTTGTGAAGCCGTTTTTTTTTTTGCCAGACCAAAGAGAACAGCATTATTTTGGACCTTCCTTTTAAATATTCACACAAAGAGAAATGAAGAAGAAGCAGAAAGCAAGCAAGCGGCTCACACAGCAGAAATGCTTTCGAGCAGAAATGACTCAGCCATTTTCTGCTTAAACACAAACAGACACAAAAACATCCCTGCCACATTATGCAGAAATCACCCTTATTTCAGCTGGAAAAATAAAGAGCCACTAAAGCATTATGAAAGGAGCCAGAGCCGGCCGGCTCCTGCGCTGAATCCACTGCGCTGCCCTCCCCCTCCACTCTGCTCTTCTGCGGCTTAAATCTCACCAAAAGAAAAGGGTTCTGAAAATGAGGAGGGGAGGGGGATCATTCCTGGCCCGAAACAGAGCTTCTGCTGCCAAGCTTCAGCCAGAAGCAATTTCTTACAGCTGAGTTATAAAACTCTGGGAAGGAAAAGAGGTTGGGAGAGGGAGAAGGGAGAGGGATGAAAGGATTTATAATGGAAAAGCAGGCATGACCTTCGCTTCAGCAGCGCTAGCGGGCAATGTTGGAGTCTTCCAGGGGCAGAAAGGAGTTGCATTAAACCAAAACGATCAGACACCTTCTGACAGCAACAAGAAAAATTCTTTCTTTCTTTCTTTCTCTCTCTCTTTCTTTCTTTCTTTCTTTCTTTCTTTCTTTCTTTCTTTCTTTCTTTCTTTCTTTCTTTCTTTCTTTCTTTCTTTCTTTCTTTCTTTCTTTTCTTTCTTTCTTTCTTTCTTTCTTTCTTTCTTTCTTTCTTTCTTTCTTTCTTTCTTTCTTTCTTTCTTTCTTTCTTTCTTTCTTTCTTTCTTTTCTTTCTTTCTTTCTTTCTTTCTTTCTTTCTTTCTTTCTTTCTTTCTTTATTTCTTTTTCTTTCTTTCTCTTTCCTTCTTTCTTTCTTCCTTCCTTCCTTCCTTCCTTCCTTCCTTCCTTTTTCTTTCTTTCTTAATCTCCTTCTCTCTTAATCTCCTCTCTTTATTTCTCTCTTTCTCTCTTTCTTTCCTTTTTCTTTCACTTTTCATCTCCTCTTCTTTTCCTTTTCCCTTTTATAATAATATATTTGATTTTCAAACTATTCTCAGTCATTTATCTGAGTTAGGGTTTTTTGACCCTCTCCTAAAGTTCAGCAAGCACAAGGCCAGTAGCTATCAATTATAGTTCACTGGATAAAAATTGTTTCTTAAAAAATTTCCATGTTTATTGAGGTTCTCTATGAAACGCTAAAAGCTGGACCTATCTAACTTCAGACCAGTGGCTCAAATACCAACCATTATTTTTTGTGGCTATTTAAATACAGGGCTGTGCTTGTAATTCATTACTTCTCCGATGCCCCAATTATATGTATAAACACTGAAGAAGAAAAATGTGCCATAGATACAGGGAAGTTTGTCAGGGATTGTAGTGACAGGACAAGGGATAATGGGTTAAAACTTAAACAGGGGAAGTTTAAACTGGATATAAGGAGGAAATTCTTTCCTGTTAGGGTGGTGAGGCACTGGAATCAGTTGCCCAGGGAGGCTGTAAGTGCTCCATCCCTGGCAGTGTTCAAGGCCAGGTTGGATGAAGTTTTGGGTGGGATGATTTAGTGTGAGGTGTCCCTGCCTATGGCAGGGGGGTTGGAACTGGATGATCTTGAGGTCCTTTCCAACCCTAACCATTCTATGATGCTATGATTAAGTTGTGAAGCGACTTGGCTAATAGCACACATAGGCTTTTGGCAGATGAAGGACCTGTGTCTTATCTCAGAGTCCAGAGCTGTGCACTTTTTATCACTGCTCTGACCTCAGGACAGTGTTTCCCACCCTTGTTAATTGAAGGATGCACTGTTCATTTGGAAACAGAATACACAAAGAAAAATATTCACAGAAAGTTTGTTTCAATGTTGTAGCAATGGTTTTCACTGCCAACTGAATACAAAATACGGATTAAAAGTTAAATATTCATTTTTTTAATCTTATTTTGTCCCTGTTTTCTTTCTTTCATGTTTGAGGGTTTCTGTGTAGGATGATTTTGGATGGGTGGAGACAGGGTTTACAACACCTGTGAAAATGCTTCTTGATACTCCGTACCCGTCAGCCTTGTGCAAGGATTTTGCTCTAGCATAAGCTGCTTCTTAGTGAGCTTGAGGTTGACTCACTGCTGTTCATGTTGATACGCCCCTGCTCTGACCTACAGAAAACACCACAGTGCAAGAAAATAGCAATTCTGACTTCAAGACACTTACGTCTTTGGTCTTGTGGCTTTTACCACAACAACATCCATGATTTAGGTAGAGGTTTACCAGAGATCAAGTACCAGAGGTCACTAAACGGTCACCTCTACAATATCACAGAATCATAGAATCATAGAATAGTTAGGGTTGGAAAGGACCTCAAGATCACCATGTTCCAACCCCCCTGCCATAGGCAGGGACACCTCTCACTAAACCATGTCACCCAAGGCTTCATCCAACCTGGCCTTGAACACTGCCAGGGATGGAGCACTCACAACCCCCCTGGGCAACCCATTCCAGTGCCTCACCACCCTAACAGGAGAGAATTTCCTCCTTATATCCAATCTAAACTTCCCCTGTTTAAGTTTTAACCCGTTACCCCTTGTCCTGTCACTACAGTCCCTGACGAAGAGTCCCTCCCCAGCATCCCTATAGGCCCCCTTCAGATACTGGGAGGCTGCTCTGAGGTCTCCACGCAGCCTTCTCTTCTCCAGGCTGAACAGCCCCAACTTCCTCAGCCTGTCTTCATACGGGAGGTGCTCCAGTCCCCTGATCATCCTCGTGGCCCTCCTCTGGACTTGTTCCAGCAGTTCCATGCCCTTCATCTCTTAGGCAAGATGTGATTTAGTTAAAAATGGAGATTTCTAGTCAGTGGTGATCTTGAAATGTTTGTTGGTTGCATTGTATGAGCATAGGGCAGGGCCTCTTACTTTACTACAGCTTTACAGCTGCATTTGGTCTCGAAGTACCAGTAGCACCAATATTAATGTTTAAAAATATCTGGGTTGGTTGAAGAGCTCATTTCTTTTTTGTTTTGACAATGCTGTGAAGGGTTTCATGTGTCCCTGGGCTAATCTGGGGAAGTGGCTGCAAAAGGGAACTACTCATTGTTGGACTTTAAGGAAGCAATGACTATGCCATAGCCTACAGAGACAGAGCAGTTCATCTGCTGGGGGTTGGTCATATGCATGGTCACATGAGAGTCACTGATGTAGGGCCTGAATGAGAAATGTGGATAATATCCTCACCTTGAAGTAACTGTGATTACAAGTCATGAAAATATGTCTCCCTGCTCCAGACTCGGCATATTCTTTGTAAAAGACTCTTCAGTCCACTCGGTTGTGCGCCCGTTTGTGTAGCTAATTTCTCTTATACCCTCTAAAAACAGTTCATGGTTTTGTATCAAGTACCCTCTGCTCTGTGTCAGAATTAGGAATGGCGCCAAACCATCCCCAGTTACAAAATTACCATCGATGCTGGAATGTATAAGCAAAACTACAATCCAAATCTATCCTTGGATTTTGCCTCATGACAAAGCTTTGTCAAACCACATTTACATGCTACAGAATTGGACAAAGAAAGTCATTAAATTTTTTTAAGATCTTTCACAACTGAAGTGGCTTTTTTTATACATCACTTCAGCCAGATCTTCAGAAACAGGTAAGTATCTAACTCCCACTGGAGCCATTTGAAGGAGGATGGGTTTGGGGTATTTTAGATATTTAAAAACTTCAAAGGCGCTAGAACTTACATCTTATTCGAAGCCAAAAAACTGGGCTTGTAAGTGACTTGTCGTGACTGAAAACATTTAACTAGCATCATCCTGCTGTCAGCAAGACTTTTGGTGTGAGCTAAATGATGTCAGTTGCACTTCTTCCACTGCAAAACGGAAAATAAAGCCCCTCTGATTTCAGTCATTCATAGTGAAGATGCTTAGTCCATCTTCTATACAGTTTCATATTCCTCTATCATAGCCTAAACTGGCCTCAGCCCTGAATAGATGTTCATGGCTGAACCTCTCAGTGACTTGCGTTGTCACTGTTTACCACACAGATTCCATGTGTTTGCTTCTTTTTGGAGTTTGGTACCAGTTTCACATGTGAAATGTTCAATCCAGGGTGCTGTTTTCACTTTGCATCTCTGTCAGCCCTGCAGAAAGTCGGCAATTACATCCTAAACCAAAACCAAAATGTAGTTAAAAGTAAAACGCATTGCAGAAGGCTAACGGAAATGCTTCTGTCTGCTCTTAGATTATTCAGTCAAAAATCATTTTTAGGTATCTGGCCACTTCCCAGACTTTCCTAAATGGAAAACTCAGTCAGCTCTAACTGCGCTCCTTTTAGATGTTTGTTGCTGAGTTGAAAGAGACTGGAAAGATGCAGGACAAGAGGCTGTCTGCCAGGAGGCAGGGTTTTCATCCCACTCCTACGCATAAAGCTATAAATCATATTCTGCCATCAGATCATTATTTTTCTTCTGTTTCTTATAAACACAGCAGCAGCATCAAATGAAATATGAGCTTTCCAAGGCTGTTGGATTTCCTTGTACGTACTATAGAAGGCAACATTTGCAGACATATGGCATGCAGGCTACTCTTTGAGAAGCATTTTGAAAACTGAACTTGGAAATTTTTCAGTCCAATAATGTGTAGGTGGTCTGGGTTACTAACCCTAAATCACTTCAGTGGTAACTATTTTTCCTAGCCCTAGACATCAGTCTACATGACATTAGGTTTGAGGGGGTTTTATTACATAGAAACCTCAGATACAATCCCCTGAAATGAACTGTAAAAGATTATCTATCTTCTGGATGCATGGGTCTTTATTATTATTGCTCACTCGGTTACAGTACCTAAGAATATGTGGGTCAAGCACACACCACTCGCAGTGCTCTGGTGAACAGGCTTCAGGCAAGCTGGATCCACTCCCAGTTCATCCACCAATTTGTATTTCCTCCTATTTCCTCTCCTTTTGTCACGGAAACATTGTTGAGATAATAACACTAAATTTGTCAGGGCTTCAGTTGTTATGGGAGAGGAGGGCCAAGGAAAAACCTCCAATATTTTCTTACTTTTGCCCTTTTGGCGTATATTTACCTCCCTATCTACATATGTGGAGATATAGACAGACAGACAGACAGATAGATAGATAGATAGATAGATAGATAGATAGATAGATAGATAGATAGATAGATAGATAGATAGATAGATAATGCGGAGGTACATACACACATATATTCATCTCCATAAATATGCAAACCACATATTTTGCAATTTATTCTCTTTATATGGTTGACTATTAAGTTACACTCTTCTATATGGAAACTGGGCTTCATAGGCCTTTTTGGAAAGGGTGCATTTTAGAGATGGCCTTGGAAAAGAGAAAAAGGAGACATGATTTTTTTTTTGGCACGGGGGTTCTGTAGGGCTGCAAACCTGGAGACTACAAAGGGTGATGCAGATCGTTGTGGCAGGCACACAAGTGTGAAAAGCTCTGTGGAAAGACAGTGAGGCAGGAACCAACCACATGGGATCTTGAGTGTGAGGGTGACAACATTGTTCTGACAGCAAGGACTTCCCAAGTCCTCGTATGAACTCTTACAAGCTTTGCTTCTTGCACTCTCTGCCTCTGGATGCTCCAACCCTGCTGTGAACAGTGCAAGGGCTGAACCCAAGCTCAAAGGTTCTTTCTTACAGGAGTGGGGACGAGGCACCATAACCCACCCTAAACACATATCAATGTGTTACATGTGCCCGGGGGTGTTTCTCAGCTTTTGGAGACCAACCTGTGTCTGCCTTGTGGAGTAGGGTAGCCACATTGAAACCACCCATGAAGAAGGACCCTTGTCCAGTGCTATGCCCCAGAGCATGCCCAGAGGTGGTTTGAAACAGCCAATTTGAGCCAAGCCATACCAGTGCCAGCCATTGGGCTGGTATTTACACAACACAAGTTATCAAGTTCCAGTTCCTAGAGATGTTCCCTGACACCTTTAAATTCCTGGTATGAATATAAACCCTCACCATGCTCTAGTTGCAACAAGGCACAGACACAAAGCCAGGAGGGACTCAGCCTCAGCCAGTGTCACTCTCTATAATTCCCCCTCTTAGCATATGCCAGATGTGGCCCTTCTACTGCGAGATTGGTCTGAGCACATCTTTTGTGCTGAGCATGCAGCTGATTTAATCACACTGTGCACCCTTTAACATGATTGCATTCATATTTATTGCTGTACTGACACAGGCAGTTTAGCTACACTGCTGATGGATAGCCTAGAAAACATCATACATTAGCTCGGTTAGAAAACCTGATTTCCTGTCTCTAAGTGAACTGAGGGATGCTTTAGACGCTGATACAAATGTCTTATAATCCAACTATAGCATGCCATTAAGGAAATTGTCTTGAGACCAGCTACTGCTAGATTGATAGTCCTTGCCTCATGTGCCAATAGCACAGGTGAAGATGCCATTAACAAATGCATCGAGGCCTTTTTAAAGAACTACTAAGCAATTTGCTCCAAGGCTAACCTTCAGCAAGGAGTTCTTTGAGTTAATTATTCGCTGTGTCATTGCAGACAAAATCCCCAAATTAGAATTACGAAAACACTAAGAAGTTAGCCCTGAAGGGAATACCTCAAAGAAAGATCCTACATTGACAAGGAGATTGAGTAGATGACCTAAGAAGTAAAAGTTCGTCCCATTTCTAATTTCTGTTTTAAGACTTTACCATATGTGCTCAAATCCCAAGCACATTGCATGCTTTGGAGAACTTATCCAGCCCTGAGTGTCTCTCAAACTAATTTTTGCTTTGGATACAAATTCCTCACTGTTGTCTCTTTGGCCTTACTGCTGCTGACAAGCCCGAGGTGGGCATTCACACACCATTCAACTCAACACATACTGTTTGTGCTCAAGTGTTCCTAGTGAAACGACTTTAAAGAGCACTTTGGATAAAGCATGAAATCTTGTTATCTTTTGCATTTCTTTGTTCTCAGCCCGCTCCAGCTTTTGGTTGTGCCTGCAGAATTATGAGTACTTAATGCTAATGACGTAAACAGCCCAGGCAGAACAGAATGATGGAATAGGTGTTCTTCATAGATGAACTCTGAGATTTTGAGTGGTGTTTAAAATTCAGCCATAGCATTTTCTTGTGCTCACCAATCCTTCATCTCGGACTGGAGGCATTCATTATTTATCCACATCTGCCATTCATAAGTCAGTTTATTATGAAAGGGATTAGACACTTCCCCCAAACAAATAGCATGATTCCATAGCATTTATAGTGGTACCAACCTTCTCCTTTGAAAATGCTGCTGTCTGTCCTTTAGCAATGATGAGCAGTTGCTGCCATTTACATAAACACAGGATAAATTCTACATTGCAATGGCCCTTCTGAAAATAGCTGCACTTGGCCACACTGTCTGCATGTCACCAGCCACTTGCACTGCGTAAAGCAGTAGTAAGACTGTACATAACACAGGAGAAACACCCGAGGGTCCTTTCTTCATGCCCCACATGTGGTGGTGGAAAATCAGACCCTCAGACCAGGAATATGGAGTTACCCTGGACAACAGATCTACTGCAACGGCACAATTAATGTCACCCCTGACATGCTGGGCCAAGTGGCACAAGAGCAAGGTCCACAGGCTGCACAGGAATGAAATACTGGTAGGAGAGTAATATCTGTAGTAGGAGTGAAGAGATGACAAAGGAACAGCTCTGGGTGATCAAAACCATGGCAGACTTAGAAGCTGTCCTTAGAAACTGAGCTAGCAGACTTTTCTTACAGGCAGTGAGAGCAGGCAGACAACCTGTGCCAGGTTTTTCTCACCTGATAGGAGATTTATGGTACATAAATCTGCTCCAAAGGCAGATCTGTGAAAGGTAAACATTAGAGCAAATATCCTTTTGAAATGCAAATTGTCTTTGCAACCAGCAGCATAGATCTGAATATGGTTTTTTGGTCACATTACTCCTGGACTGAAAAGGGCAGCAGTACACTGGGTAGCAGGGAAAGATCACCTACTAGAAGTACAAGGAAAAGTGACCGTTCTGACAACAACCTTGTTTTCCTGTGTCTCATCACCCCAGGATACTGCAGAAGACTACTCATACATAGTCTGGGTTCAACTATCACAGGTACCCAAAAGCAGATCTGGTGGTGTTACTCATTGCATTTCTGAGCACGCTGTTGGTTACACGTCTGAGCTGGGCACTGAGCTCTGCTCCTCATCAGCCAGCTCCAACACAGCTTTCCTCAGCAAGGAAGCAGATGGCTCCTGGGACCAGAGTCAGCCCTGGCATAAGCCACTGGGTTTCACTGAGGTAGGACTGCAGCTACACTCATCCCAGGGGTCCAGACCTTGACTGCTCATCTGCACTGCCATATGCTCTGCTATAATTGTAAGCTGTAAAGTCAAACAGAAATATGCAGCTTAAAGGAGGCTGCTCTGTGTGGTGTTATTTCGCTTAAGGATTAGGTGAATCAGCCTCACTGAAGAAGGCAATCTCATGCCATATGCTCATACAGACCCACAGCTCCCCCATGGAGGTGCTGCAGGGCAGAAGGGAGGTTCAGGCTGTAAGCTGTGTGACAGCTCTGTGTCTCTCTGTTAACGCCTCACTATAACAAATGGTGTTTAGCAAAACAGATTTATCTTTAAATGAGGCCTCATTGGGTAAATACCTGAAATCCAACAAGGACTATCCCGAGCTCTCAGAGGAGGAGTTTGCACCTTATTAACTCCAGTGTCAAAATTCCCACTGTCATCAGTGAGCCCAGATCATCACCTTTAGATTCCTCTATTTGTACGCACAAATTCAGAGCTATGAAATTTTAAACATAGGATAAACTCAGCTCTTCTTGATATTTGCATCTCTGAGGCAGCACTTAGTTACCTAAAGCTCTACTTTCATGCAGAGGAGAGGCAATTAGCAAAATGAGTGCAACACACAGTCAGGCACATATATATATCACTGAGCATCAAGCTGTGACAGCTGAAGTAATGGAGCACTAGAAGACAAATAGGCAAGCCCTGTATTTGCTCCTGGAAGTGTCATTGGAAAAAAAAACCAACAAAGAAACAACCCAAAAACCCCAACATCAAACTAAAATAAACCAAATCTATCAATCTGGGGAGGGTCTCTTCGTCAGGGACTGTAGTGACAGGACGAGGGGTAACGGGTTCAAACTTAAACAGGGGAAGTTTAGATTGGATATAAGGAGGAAATTCTTTCCTGTTAGGGTGGTGAGGCACTGGGATGGGTTGCCCAGGGAGGTTGTGAGTGCTCTATCCCTGGCGGTGTTCAAGGCCAGGTTGGATGAAGCCTTGTGTGGGATGGTTTAGTGTGAGATGTCCCTGCCCATGGCAGGGGGGTTGGAACTAGATGATCTTGAGGTCCTTTCCAACCCGAACTATTCTATGATTCTATGATTCTATAATGAGGAACAGCACAAAATACCAAAAAACAAACAAAAAAGATTAAAAATAAGTCAGCCTTTAAAATTGTGGTACATCTTCAGGAAGAGAAGTTTAACCCGTGTATCTAACATGAGGACAAGTGATACCGACAGTTTCATAGGCAGGAGCCATACCCTTTATCAAACCAATTAGAATAATGTGTAAAGAGGAATCAGACTGGTGGGCTCACAGCCTTCCTTCAGGTCTGTGAACTTCTGTAATTGCTTTTCACTAGCAGTACACGCTTACTTCAGACTTTCAGATACATGCCAGTTCCTACCCATCTCCCTTCGAGCTGACAGCCTGCCTTTGACGTGTGCAAAGCTTCAAATCATCGTCTGAAATACAACTCCGTAATTGCACAACTTTTATGGCTATACAGTGTGAAGTCTTGATGAAAAACTAGTCAGATATTCCCTCCATGAGGCAAAAGGAAGGGCAGAATCCTGCTTCCCTCTCCCTGAAGTGCTGTTCTGCACGGCTGGCAGAAATAAAACACTGTTTATGTCGCTAGAAGTGGCATATTTTATTCTGAATCCTTGCAGGAAACAGACCTCTAGAGTAATGAAAGGACAATAACAACAGTCATTTCTTTGGAGGAGAGAGATGCTTTAAAATTGTAAAAAATACACTGGGCATGTTGCTCTTATAGGAACCATTTATCTTGCCTCTGCTCCCTCGACCTTCTTTCAAGCTCCAATTATGTACGAACACACTCGTGTGCATGGAGGGTCATGTTTTCCTTCCCTTCAATTTTACATTTTACCTCCTAAAGCAGCCCTACTTACCCTATGGGCCTGACTTCAGAAACTCAAGCTGATGAAGTGAGAGAAAATCTTTTTGCAACTAGCACAATAAATCCTATTGTCTCAAAATATATCCCAAACTCATCCAAAAGCTTTCAGGCAGAGAAGAACAGTATTAAAGGAATTTGGTTCATTACAGCTAGAAAACAGACTTTTTTTTCCACCAGACTCTACTTAGTTGGCTCTAAGATACTCATTGAATTATTTCACATAACACTATCAGAAAACCACAGTAGGTATGAAAACAATTAACAATTGACAATGATTCACTTCTCACTTTAGCATCACTCAATCAGTTTTTCAGCTAATATCAGTGAGCAGGTTTCTATTGCAACCAATAACTTCAGAGTGATTTAATAAATTGAGGTTTGGGTCAATTGAGCTTTGTAGAACTACTGCTATTTATGCTAAAGTAAGTAAGTAATTGGGTTCCATATTTTATTTTTTATTATAATTTTCCTCATAAAAAATATTACTAAGTATATATGAAGAAAAGTATTAGAGAGGTAGCAATGGTTGAACGCAGCACATCCACAGGATTTCTTAAGCAAGAAGATAAACGTTTTATTATGTACAATAATTAGCGCTAAAATCATTCTCAGCACTTCCATGGTACTGCTCACACAGCAGCTTGGTTACAACTATCTTTTGGGCCTTGCTTTTTCCAATGCCCCAGACAGTTTAGATCATAGTTTGCTACATAAAGATAAAAAAATTAATTTAGGTTAAATGTGTCAAGAGAGAGCAGTTCCATCACTGAAGCACAGTTGTCTGCGTCTTAGAGTCTATAAGATTTCCAGTAGAAACATGCCCATTTACTTACATCCCTACTCACTCTGTGGATCTCTGTAGAGATCCATTTCTCTTGGTATGTCTTTGATTCTGTAAGGGAGAGGTATGGATTAAGGAAACACCCTAGCTAAGCAGCAATTATTTGTGCATCTCTGTAGAGATCCATTTCTCTTGGTATGTCTTTGATTCTGTAAGGGAGAGGTATGGATTAAGGAAATACCCTAGCTAAGCAGCAATTATTTGTGCATCTATCCCTCAGGCTAATCATGTAGCTCAAAACCTAATAAAGCAATAAAATAGAAACCTCAGTGCTGGCAGGGCATTTTTTGGCATGAATCGCAACTCATCCTAACCAGCAAGGTAAACCAGTAAAAACCTAAGAGGGTTCTATTTAAAGTTGTAAGGCATTTTTTCTTAATAAACCAGACTGTGAACCTCTTACCCCACTTTGATCAAAAAATACAGGCAGGACAACCCCCAAGCAGCCTGAAATTTCAGGTACTTTTTTGTACAGCCGGGAGAGATATTTTTCTGCTAAGCTTTGATGTAAATCCAACAAGACATTTCGAAAACAGCAGCAATACCCTGAAAAGCATGTGTTCAGAAATAGTCCTCATTTGAAAGGTCTGCTCCCTGTGTTCACAGACCAAATAACCTTCACATGGAATCTCTGTATATAACGGAATAGGGGGAGAGAGGGAGAAACATAGATTTAATTTGGAAATGGACTATATTTGATCTTACATTATCAGGAGAAAATCAGAAGGCAACTGTAGCATCGCTAACACTCTATTTCCAAACAGTGATTTTTGATCTTCACATGACACAGCTGAAAATTTATCTTACTTTCCTCTGATATTTTTCTATCAATTGTAAGACAGAAGGCATGCAAATTAACAAACTCTCAAGTTTGGGAACAAAACCTGGTGAGGCCAAATGAGCTAATATGAAGCATTTACAGATTTTCTTGATTAAATGAAAACAAAATCTAATCTTTTTTTGAAGGGGAAAAAAATAATGGAAATCATATTCTTTAAGTATGCTCCAAACAGGCTCTGCCACATCTTTACTCAGGTGTTTGCAGAATCTAGCCCAGAGGCAGAAGATTGGGGTTCAGTTCCCACTTTTCACACAGGTTCCTGAACCTAAAGAAGGAAGTTACAACTGTTGCACAGGGGAATATTCTGCCAGGAAATACTAGCTGGTTTGCTTTTCTTCCCCTGTTGATGTTGTTCCACTCTGTATAGAATATTGAAATATTCATTAAGCCAGAGAGAACAACTCTCTATCATGGGGTTTAGGCTCTGCAGCAGAAAGGCAGGACATCACTCTCATGAATATTTCAGTACAGTAAACAAAGTAGAACAGAATATTGGAGGTATTGAAAAAAACAACCTTTCTTCCCTCTCCCTCCCCCCATGAGAGCTACTGAATGGTCTGGTGATTAGGGGTTATTCCTGGGAAATTAAGGTGGGCTTAGATCTCCTCAGGCAGATGAAAGCCTTATTTTCTGCATTTTGAATGACTCTCTTGCTAAATAAACTATTGAAAGAAAGGCGACAGGTGGCTTTTAAATCAAGCAACCTACCATTATGCGTCTCCTCTTTTCTACCTCTCACCTTCAAAACTGACAAATTTATCCTGACTTTAGGAACAGTTCTAAGCCCACTGAAATACCACTTTTAGTCACAACACTCAACAACCAAAGTTTACTTAAACCCAAGCATATTTTACGTTATTTATATGGGGGTTTTTCACAGCTTTAGGTTCAAATCAAACATTACACAAATCGTGTTTTGTCTTCTTTCTACACCTCCTCATACTTCAACAATTTCTTACCCGAATCTGGCTGTGCATAGCAGATTCTGTTAGCAAACTGATGGGATAAGTGGTCCAGAACGGGCTTGTGGTACGTGATCATTTCCATTGGAGGTGGATCGCTGCACACAAAGATTTGTGGTCAATGTCTCAATGTCCTTTTGGAGACCAGTTACGAGTGGTGTCCCTCAGTGATAGGTGTTAGGATAGGTCTTGTTCAACATCTTTGTCAGTGACATGGACAGTGGGATTGAGTGAGCCATCAGCAAGTTTGCCGATGACACAAAGCTGTGTGGTTCAGCTGATACACTGGATGGAAGGAATGCCACCATATCATAGAATCATAGAGTAGTTAGGGTTGGAAAGGACCTCAAGATCACCATGTTCCAACCCCTCTGCCATGGGCAGGGACACCTCACACTAAACCATCTCACCCAAAGCTCTGTCCAGCCTGGCCTTGAACACTGCCAGGGATGGAGCATTCACAGCTTCCTTGGACAACCCATTCCAGTGCCTCACCACCCGAACAGGAAACAACTTCTTCCTTATATCCAATCTAAAATTCCCCTGTTTAAGTTTTAACCCATTACCCCTTGTCCTGTCACTATAGTCCCTAATGAAGAGTCCCTCCCCAGCATCCCTATAGGCCTACTTCAGATACTGGAAGACTGCTATGAGGTCTCCACGCAGCCTCTTCTTCTCCAGGCTGAACACCCCCAACTTCCTCAGCCTGTCTTCATACGGGAGGTGCTCCAGTCCCCTGATCATGGACTCGTGGCCCTCCTCTGGACTTGTTCCAACAGTTCCATGTCCTTTTTAAGTTGAGGACACCAGAACTGCACACAATGCTCCAGGTGAGGTCTCACAAGAGCAGAGTAGAGGGGCAGGATCACCTCCTTCGACCTGCTGGTCACGCTCCTTTTGATGCAGCCCAGGATATGGTTGGCTTTCTGGGCTGCGAGCGCACACTGAAGCCGGCTCATGTTCATTTTCTCATCGACCAGCACCCCCAAGTCCTTCTCTGCAGGGCCGCTCTGAATCTCTTCTTTGCCCAGTCTGTAGCCGTGCCTGGGATTGCTCTGACCCAGGTGTAGGACCTTGCACTTGGCATGGTTGAACTTCATAAGGTTGGCATCAGCCCACCTCACAAGCTTGTCAAGGTCCCTCTGGATGGCATCCCTTCCCTCCAGCATATCAACAGAACCACACAGCTTGGTGTCATTGACAGACTTGGTGAGGGATACCAACATACAAGGATTCAGGTGATGTCTACATTGGCAAGTGAAGTTGTGCAACAGGAGCACCAGCTTAAACTATTGTAGATTGCAACAACAGCAAAACCATTTGTGTTAAAGACCTAGCATCTACCCTGCACATGCCTTGTGGTTTTACTACAGAACAGCTTCCATCAATTGCTGGAGCACATTAGGTGCTCGGTTGCCTGGAGCACATAATTTGGCTTACCTTCATCTGCATTTTGAGGCAAATGGTGCAAGCCAAAACACGGAGAGTGGGGACAATCAGGAGAGTCAAAAGCACAAAGCTCAAAGCTTAAAGCTTGCTTATACCTGACTTCAAACTCCCCACTGTTAAGACAACTCAGGAAACCAGGTGCTTCATAGAAACCTCCAAGCCCGCTTCTCACAATGGTGGGTAAACTACTCCAAGCCACCAAAACCAGGACCACAGTATGTATTACAGCCCCAGGTGCAGCGCCCATGGTAGCTGTGAGCCATCGTGGATGCCTTTGTGATGGTAGCTGCAGTGTTGTGGGTTCCAGTCTGTGAGTGATAACCATGGGGTCTCTGCTCAAGATCCCTCCTTAGGGAGTAGGAGGTGAATTAACTCATGCAAAGCTCTCTACCAAAATGGCACTGACACTGGAGTCTCTTCAGCACACTGAAGAAGCAACTTAGATAATCTGCTAGGAATATAGTTACATTGAGTTGGTGGCTTAACCATCCCAAGTGGCCAGAGACTAACTTTCCTGATCAGTTAATATCAGGATGGACCTCAGACCAAATCTGTCTGTGTTGAAAGAGCAGATACTAAAATTTAGGCTAAGGATAATGACCTGAGAGATGCCTCATGGAAAATTGGTAGTGATAGTAGTAACAGTAGAAGTAACACTTCTATCTTTACTTATGTGATGGTTGTACTGAAGGACCCATATCATATACTGGCAAATAGCTCATGACTTGTAATGCCTTAACTGAGGGAGACAGAGTATTCGCAGGGTTAGGACGAGACCCAGGGAGACTCATTTCATGTGGCTATCCGATCCTTTGGAAAATTCACATGGCTTTGGTAAACCAAAACATCTCAGCAGCTTCACTGGCGGTTCAAACCAGTGTCTTTTTATACCCATACACAAAGATAAAAATCCACGATGCTTAATTTTTCCATGTCAAAACAAAAATACATCCATCTTCTCTTCTGCAACTCTACCCCAGCCATGATAAATGTGCTCTTCCACTGCTCAGTAGCATCCTGAAAAGGAGTTACCAGAGCTGGATCCCGTAATAGTCTGATTCAGAATGCAAACTCAGCTTTTAACGTTATTTCAAAAAGCTATAGAGAAAGAACTTCACTTGAAACTAACAGTTATAAAAGCAAATAGTCCTAAAAATGCACCTAAACCCTTTGAAGCTGGGTCCCACATCCTTGCAGGCACAATGGGGTTGCCGCACATCACTATAGTTCTTCAGTATAAATAAAATAATCTAAATCATAGTTGGTGCCTGCACATCTCACACACAGATCAGACCCAACCGGCCTCCTGATGACAGTGTCATATAAATATTCAATATTAATAGTACCGTTACTGTTAATTTGGCAAAACATGATACTGCGTAAATGGAAGTTTGTCTCTTTTGGCTGTGCTGCAACAAGGAAAACACATGTTCTCAACACTTCTAGCTGGAAAGCTTTCTTTTACAAATGTTTGCTTTTCTTACATTAACATACATGAGTGGGCTGGGGAGGTGGGGGCTGTTGCTTTTACCTGAGATCTTTCAGCCCCCTTTTTTGTGAGTAACATTTACGCCTACTGGGGATCTGGGCTTGGGTGACACTTGTCTCTAATTCAGAGACACTCTGTTATTAATCAGATAAAAACTGGGAAAAGCTGGTTAAAACCATTCCTATCTTTTACTTTTGTGTGTCTTAATGCAGTTCTCGGCACAAATGTAGGTCAGAGACCAAAGCTAGTGTCTGGAGCAATTAAGTGCTTTATTTGACACAACTGAAAATCAAATAAAATACTTGAGTGTTCAATCATTAAATATACACACGTATTCTTATGTTTTCTCTGTGTTATAATTAGGAAATATTTATTTTCATGCAATCTGGAGCCACAGTATCAACAGTAAGAAACAATCCTTATGAATATGGCTATCAGGATATTTGCCAGCATTCTCTCTTCTTTAGTGTTATGAAACTGTTTCTACTTTATCCTTTTATAAATGCACTTGAATCTTGGAAGATGAAGTCAGAACTGGAAGACAAAAATGTCTGGAGGAGGTATACCCAACCCTCTCTAAGTGCATATGGTGGAATATGAATTGTGTTCTTAAATAGCTCTGCTACTAAGAGCTTGCAAATAGCTCTTGGTAGCAGAGCTATGGAAGCCTAAATGTTATTAGCTGCAACACAGCACAAAAAAAGAAAGTGAGGTTTTGTTGACCATTTCATTTTGAATGGGGAGAAAATGAGAAATAAACAGGAAAATATAGGAACAGCTGTGACCTCTAGAAAGAAAATACAAAAGCACAATGAAGAAGCACAAGCATGAAAATACATAAATACAATCCTTTAACAGTTGGACTCAATTATCTTAAAGGTCTTTTCTAAACCTCAATTATTCTATGAAAAGAGGGAAATCTGGTAATGAGATGGTGTGACTATTCAGAGCTGACTGTGAATACTGGTGAGAAAATCATGTAAAACTCCTTCATTATCTCACTGGGGAAAAGGGAAGAAACAACCCAGCACACAAACAAATAACAGCGTTTGTCAAGATATGGAACAGATATATCAACTGAGATGATGCACTGGCACTTTGTAAACATGATGAGATAGATGTAACTGCTCAAACTGGGTACCCTACGAAATGCCCAGAAACAGCAACTGGAGGCTAAGCAGGGCATCGAGGACAAGTAAACCCAGACTGTTTGCCGATACTAGGATAAACAAACTTAGGTGTCTACATGCGTGGTACATGTCTAAAGTCCTCTTTGGAGGTGCTTACGTGTCCAATGTAATTTTACGTTCTATGGAGTATCTGCTCTGGTCTCCATCTGCTGCTCTCTCATATTGGCCAATCCACTGCAGATATCTTAGGTGTCCTAGGGGATCTCGAACAGCATTAGACTAGTTTTAAACAACAGCACTTCCTCCTTTATCTCTACAGGCAATGGAGATTGCAGTGGAGAGCTACTCAGCCATGCCCCAAAGCAGGCATCCAAAGTTGGCCAGCTGAGGTTTTTTAGCTGTGTGGACTGGACTTTCAGTGACCATAATGTAAGCTTAGGGACTTCATGCGTGTGTAGACCCCTACAGGTAAAAATATTGGTGTTTTATTCTTGAGGAAGCAGAAGCTTGGAGAAATAAATCTAAATCTGGGGCAATTCTTGGAAAATTGTGAAGCCTGCTGACTTATTGAAGAGAAAGGATCAGTCAATAGCAGCCATGAGGTCAGCAAAGATAGGTTAAAGTTAAAGCTAATTAAGAAGCCATACAGACCTGGGACAATTCAATTGCCTGATGTGGCCTCATGTTGCCTGGAATAGAAGGTTGCCAGCCGTGCAACCAGAACACCCACTGCGAGCCTGCAGGATCAACAACTCATTCATTTGCATGCAAATAATGGAGTCAGCTGCAATGCTCATCCCATCAACATAAGCCTTAGTATAAAGCTGCAAAAATGTGACTATGCGTTGGTGATATACAAAAAAAGCCACACTAAACCCATCAGATGCATACAACTGTCAATAAGAAACTCTTACAAAATGTGTTGCCTGGGGTTTATAGGACCCAGCATGAAGCAGGACAATGTAACCCCTGATCTTGTAAAGCAGGGCCAGACAATGTCCTCAGGGCGAGACAGCAGCCACTGAAGGTCAAGTACTTTAATGGACAAGGACACAAGACAAAGAAGGCACACTATAAATAAGCTTCTATGCAGCCAATGAGACACAAGAAATGTGCTGTGTAGTCACTAAGGAAGGAAGTTGCAAGGCTGCAAAGAAAATGGGTTATTACACCTCTGGAAACCAGCACAGACTAACGCACTGCTTTAATAGCACTGAAAGCCTGTTGGGTATCTGCATTAACCCAAAACCACTGAACAGAATCACAACAAGAAGTGTCACTGGTAATTACCAATGAGTGAAGCCAGAGCACTTGGTTTGTTCCAGGCAAAACTGTCTGCTGAGCATTGCATCAAGACAATTCTTTTAGGGAAGTGGTGTGGATAATGAATTTCTATGGGCTTGGCCTTAGCTTCAGTGAGCCACAGGGAGGGTCTGGTGAACACTGAGTCACTAGTAGAAGCCCAACCAGCAACATTTAGCTATGTTTTTCAGAGAGCAATCAAGTGTCTGCTGCATTAGGATAACGTCTATGAGCACACAGTAACATGGCTGTAACCTGATGGGGTAATAATACAAACAGCTGGCATTTGGGAATTACCTGGCTGGCCGAATCACAAGGAGCAAATGCTCCTGAATGCCCGACAATATACACAGAAAAGGCAAAGAATGCAAAAAAGTAACCCAGTTATCAAACCCCAACCAAGCTCTTGGAAAAGAGCAGACCAGACCTTTAAGAGAATTACGTTATGAGAGAGAGCTTTCCCAGCTTCCAGTAGGTGGATGGTTTGGAAGCCATTCAGGCAAAACTCCAATGGGGAAACAGAAAACGCGTTTTGCAAGATATGACATAACCAGGTCCCGTACTCAAACAATTGAGCGCATGACACAGTAGCAGAGTTCGAGTGACTCAGCAGTCCAGGAGAATTTTAGTACAAAAACTCTTCCCCTGGGTGCACACAAAGCAATAGGGAAACCAGATCAGCACTAAATAGCCTGAGCTAGACATCCATCTGGACAAAAGAACAATCATACAGGCAAATCTGGCTGGCTTACATGAAATATCAACAGACTTGGGACAGCAGATGGAATGAAACGCTACTGGAGAGTAATGGCAGGGAGCTGGAGCCCTTGTAGAACTGAGGCCAAAGCCAGGAAAGGGCTGCAAGATGCTCAGCAACCAGCTGTGTCAGAGAAAATGGAGGGTATGAGAAGACCCAAATGAGGACTGCATTGAGCTGCCTGGGGAAGCAGGGAGGCAAATCCTGCACTCAAAGCAAGCACGTGCTTGTCATGGTAGCTTTCTTCAAAGACCTGCGTGTAGAAGGACTACACAACTTAGCAGGCCACAGTGAAATGACTGTGAAAGGAATAACCATATTCCTGGAGCTTCAAGTTAAGAAATGCCTTCAAAAAAATCAAAAAAGACACACACAAAAAAAAAAAGAGTGGTTAGTGCAAAAACTGTCATAAAGCTGAAAGGCAGAAGTGCCGGTTGCAAAACCATGCATTTTGAAAGGGTCTCTAAGGGAGGCAGTCTGGGTGCACATGACTGGGGTGCTGAGCCAGAGAGAGGAAAACAAAACGCTTCTGGGACCTCTAAGTAGGTCAAAACGAAACAAACCTGAATTTCAGATTCTCACCTTCTTTTTCCTTTCTATATTCCATCCTAGCTCTGCAATATGTGTTACCCCACTGTGTGCACCCACTCTCTGTGGGTCAGTACACCAAGAAGATACTGTGTACTGAGTGTACTGAGCTGGAAATGCTGCAGTCTCTCTTCCGCTACTGAAAGCCTCAGTAACAGATTCCTTTTTGGAGTTCTGCTTCAAACTGCAGAGACACATCAGCACAGGTCTTCCTAGTCCTCTCTTGCTCACACATCTCCTCTTGCTCAGGCCACTGCTACCTGAAGGGTACTCACAATTATGCCATTCAAGATTTCTGAGTGTTGCTTTCCTATTGACTAACCACATCACACAACGGCCTCATTAACCGGCCAGGTTCCCATTAAGCAGTGTTCTTTCACTCTTCCCCAGGACCCACAGCAGTGCCACAGATTTCCTTGGAGTTTTGGAAAATAACAGGATTTGTTATCAGAAATTGATTTTCTTTTTCATCAGCATGTCACAAGCCCCACGATCAAGTTTAAAATAGCAGTCCCCAGACCCTGGGGCTTGGGGCAGGATTTAGACAGGCTTCTGCAGGAGACCGGGATACTTCAGTAGTGCTGTGGGGAGTGAAGGAAGGATCCCATCAAGAGGAGACCTGGGTTCCTCCCCGCATACCCAGGCTGGACGAGAATGTATGTAACCAAATGTCAATGGCAAATGAGATTTTCTATTGGCCTGTTGTAAAGAAAGAATTTTTAAACTAATTGGGACATAGAAGTGGATCATTTAAAGAGAATCAGCAGCTTATTGTCCTTTTGAATGGCAAGTAAAAAAGAAAATAGCAAGACTTCAGAAACTTTCACTAAAAGACAATAAATAAATATTTTTGTCTTATGTGTTCCCTGATCTCAGTCACTTTGAGACGTTTCATTTAAAATTTAATACTGCTTAGCTGTTTATGAAAATGCATTATTTAAGCAATAAGTTGTTTTGACTAAAATCCCTCATTCTCAGCATGTTTTCCTTCCGAATTTTTTGAGTCTGGGAATTTTTTTTTTTGAATGTGACACTTGTAAATGAACTATTTCTTTTTTTTTTTTTTTTTACTAAAACAGCGGGGGTTTTATTTCCAGTTGGGCTGTCAGAAAATAAAGACGTACTGGAAGATTCCAGGCCCACTTTGAGCTCCTATAAGAGATTTTCTTTCCAAAGAAAAGTTTTATTTTTAAAGTTTCTAATTTTTTTTTTAATTAAACTGTGCAAAAGGGGAATAGAAGGAATAAAACATTCATAAGAAAGAAAATCTATATGCTGCTAAAAGCCTGTATATTGCATGAACTACATTAGAGTGTATTGATTTCATGAAGTTATCTTTCAACTGCTAATTACAGGCTTGTTACAGGATCATAAATCTTAATGAAATGATGGAGTCAATGTAGTAGAAGGAAGAAGCCCTTCTGAGTATATGATTTGCAAGACCAGACTATAGGTTTCCAGCATCACACCCAGGCAGGTGCTATGAGAACAGGTCCTTGCAGGAAGCCTAGAACAGCCTGATGGGGCTTCTCCCTCCTGTTCTTCATGGGTGGGATTTCCACCCCCTTCCAGCCCTCTCTGCAGACATGGAGCTGGGGGTATTTGAAGGGGAGCCACAAGAAACCTAAAGATGTCAAGTAACATGCAAGAGTGTCCTGGGTTCACCAGTAGCAGTTTTTTTCCTTCTTAGTAACTGGTGCAAGCTCTGTGTTTTGACTTCCAGCCTGGGCAGAGAGCTGATAACACCGATTGGTTTTAATTGTTGCTAAGTAATGTTTATTCTGGCCAAGGACTCTGTGAGTCTCATGCTCTGCTGGGGACGAGGGAGGCCGGGAGAAAGCAGAGACAGGACACCTGACCCAAGCTAGCCAAAGAGGTATTCCATACCACAGCACGTCATGCCCAGGGAGGTAACTGGGAGTTACCTGGAAGGTAACGGGCTCTCTTTGGAGGGGGTCGAACTCGTTTGGCAGTGGTATCGTATTCTCTTCTCTTATTTTTTCTCTTATCATTATTATCATTGGTGGTAGCAGCAGTGGTTTGTGTTATACCTTAGTTACTGGGCTGCTCTTATCTCAACGCGCAGGAGTTACATTCTCTCAATTCTCCTCTCCATCCCTCCGGGAGCAGGGAGGGGCAGGGGTGGGAGGAAAGAAAGAGGGAGAAAAGGGGGGAAGTGAGTGAACAAGCTGTGTGGACTGGTTTAAAGCACGACAAAGAGGAAGCAGCTTCCTGAACACCAAACCAATGACTAAAAAAGCTTTTTTAACAGATACTTCAGGTTGCTTGCGAATATTTCCTGTTTTTCCAAAATCCCTGGACAATCAAAGCTCAGCCTTCTGCAAACTACACTGTGCAGTGTAAGCTCTTAATTTTGAGAGGCAAACATACACATCCTTTTTCAAATCCTGGTTTTATTTGGCTTTCTCAAAATCACAGCATCATGCACTACTTGGTGCTAAATGGTCAAAATGAGACCGTTTGATCCTGCAAAAAATACCACTGGGAAGCTATGGAAGCACTGAGCACAAACAACAAGACAGGCAGGTTCAAGTAGTTGCTGGGAATTTTTGCTCAGAAGACCTCAAAATGGGATCCTTTGGAACAGGAAATCCATGAAATTGTGGATTACATAAAAATATAGTACTGGAAGAGTAAGGACTACTTCAGTGAAGGATGTGCTATCCAGTTGGATCCTAACACAGTCATTCAGGGAAATTTTAAAGCAGTAGTCTCCTTGTTTGGAAATGACAGTGGTTCACTGCTGCGCCCAAAAAGCCACGTTTAACCCAATGGAAACTCTGCCCAACTCTGTTTTACAGCATGTTCTGTCTTACAAAACCTACTTAGTCGACATATGGGAACAAGGATGGAGGAGGAGCCGGGAGCATCTGCTTTCCTTGTCTTGGGCTTGCACTGTTGCTGCGTACAGCTTTTTGCTCTGGAAGACTGTCAAGCCTGTGAGAGTCACCAACCGCTTGGATGCAATGCTGTGCTCCGATGTTGCCACCTGCCTTCCTGCTGTGACTAACCCGGGATTTTTCTGGTTTTGACAGTGCTGATGTGCCTGATGGTTTGCTCGCAGTCCTTGCTGTCAGGGCTTGTGGCCACGGTCTCCACACCACACATCCACCAGCCACCTCATGCTCATCCTAAAAGTCATTAATGTGACCAGTGAAACAGCTACTTCTTATAAAGATTTCCAATAACGTGATTCAGAAAACAACTCGCTTTATCACCGTCTGTACCACTGCTGTCACTTCCTATGTGCATTTTGGGTGTGAGACCACTGTTTTCCAGAAAGACCAGCATTTTCGTTTCAGAGGCAGCAGAGAGCAAAGAGAGGCAGCCAGATGTGGCATTTGGCTCTGCAGTGCGATAGGGCTCGGCTCCAGCAAACAGAGCAGAAGAAGGGCTCTGGTTGTGCTGTGCAGACTGGCTGGCTTCTGTCAAAAGTAAGATGTCTCCTCAAGAAGAAATTGGCACAAATCTCATGAAAGGCTGCCCCTCAAGCCTTTACTGCCCTGGGACAGAAAGGCTTTAAATGCTCTTTCTAGTCCTCATAGTTACATCTATGAGCTCTTATCCTTAACACCATAATTTGTTTGGAACTCGACCCTTCCCTTGACAAAACTCTTGCCCCAGCGCATGCGAGTGGAGACGTTTCTGCTTGTCTGAAATGCCTGGCTGCTCTTGGTTAGAATAACGTGTGATCAGCAACTGGACGGAAGCAATCCCTTGGGTCTGTATTTCAGTCAGAGGGCTTTCCTCAGCCTCTCTGCACACATCGCAGCCCTCCCACAGATATTCTTGTTCCCTGCTGCACTCCCAGCCTTACATAAAGCCTCAAAGCAGGGAGCAAGGGGGCTGCTCTGCTTTGCTTTATTACCGTGATGAGCACTTATGAAATCAGTGTCTCCCCAGGCACAACAGTAAGCACTTCATGATATGTTAAATCATTGTAACGATGGCCATGAGAGATGGGTTTGAAAAGGCCAAGAGCACAGCTGACTTAAGGGAAAGAAAATGGAGCAGCTCCTATTGTTCCCACAGGGCCAGATCCTGCCACTCTCATGTGGGTCCTTAGAAATCACTGCAGCATTACAAAGTCCACAGCCCATTTGGCTGGTTGGTAGGAGAAGCAAGTCAGGGCTGAGAAGTAACCTTGAGTAGAGGAGGAAATGCAGCCCATAGCCAGAGGCTCACTCAGACATTTGTAGACTGCATGACCAGGATGCTCAGAGAAACAGCCAGCAAGAAGCACCAGCCTATGGACTGGATCATATTAGTCAGATGCCAGTTGTCCCACTCAAACAAATCCCTTTCCAGTCTCATGTCTTCCAGGCAAGGGACCTGCTCCCCAAAGCAATGATCTTGGCCTCTGAGCACAGCAGGGCAACAGGAGAACCATGAACTAGAAAATGGGTCTGAGAGCAGCTGTGTGTGCTTCCCAAAACAGCCTCAGCTCACAGCCATGTAAGCCCAGGCTTGTCTGCAGCTCCAGAAGTCACCACTAATGAGCATCTTCAAAAACAGTTATTTTTTGTCTCCATTACATTGCTCTCTGTCTTTATTGTCAATCTTTCGGGGTCACACAGTGCCAAAGGATGTTATTTGGGTTGTCTCGCATGTTTTCTCTTAGTGCAGCAGATGGAAGGTTGTCCCAGACACTGTGTTGTCCATGGCTTTGACATTTTTCTGGCAGGTTATTTCCCACATTGGAAGGTCATCCTGTACTCTTCAAACCATTAAGCCAAAAGAGTACTTGGTCACCACTTTCCCAGTGAGCAGCAGCTACAATTGCAGCTGTAGAGAAATGAATATCTCTTACTCTTCCCCATCTTTCTCCCAAGCTCAAAGGGAAGTGCAGCTCAGGACACTACCCCAGGTGATGTAATTTTTGTGTCATTCACATTTTTCTCACACCAGCAATGAAACAAACAAGGCAGTTTGATGCAGGAGCCCTCACCAGGTCACACAGCTCTGTCTTCCTGCCTCCCTGCGCTAAACTCAAGCTCCCTCCCTCCTGGCACATCCTCTTTCTCACTGCCCTGTGAGGGCTCAGACACTTCCTTCACACTGTTGATATGCTGCCACTTTCTCATCTCCCCGATTGCTGGCTTTTGAAGCCCATAGGACCCAGGGGAGGGAGCACAATATGCCATGGACACAACAGCCTAATGCCAATGCAGTGTATAAGGTTAGTGAGAAAATGAGCCACAGCCCAAGATCTCTGCCTGCCCTCCTCTACCTGCCCTGCCCTGCTCCTGCATCCTCTATCCGTACGTTCAGGCTGGTTTTACCCATTAGTTTCCCCACTAACACCCAGCACTGTTGCATTTTCCTGAGGAGCCTGTTGAGGCAGTGAGCTTTGGCATTGCTGCAACAACCAACTCCATTTAACAGCCACCACTGGATTTTCTGAGCCCACAGACCAGTCTCAACCAAAACTAGGTGGGGGCAAGATACCCCAAAGCAACTGCATCCTTAGCCACAGTAGAACTGGGAGACTCACGTGAGGAGAAGGCTGCAAAGCAAGTTCAGTCCTTGCTGAATATGGGAGAGAGATCTCATAAACACTTGAACCAACATCAAGAAATGAACGTCAACAAGCTTCAAGGCAGAAGAGGAATTTAGGTGCATCATTTCTGACCGTGAAGTAACTATTTACTTTCAAAAAGTCATTTGACATCAAAGCTGCCGGGGCCCACCTATTACAAATGACCACGTTTGGTTTCCTGACTTTCTGTGCAGAGGAAATCTCTTTAGAAACATTTCCAGGGAGGCTGACAATGGATATTTCTGTTCAGTTAGCTTTCAGGGTTTGTTCTCATTTAACATTGCTGAAATTCCCAGGGCCATTCCAGATTACAGCCCCCTGAGTCTCACAACTTCCCTCAACCATTTGCACCCTATTTTCTGGAGCAGCTGGGGTAAGTGGAAGGCGGTGAGGAAGAGGGCTGCAGACGGTCTCTCCACACACCAGCGTGTCTTGTTCTCCCACCTCCAGCGACTTCACCACCCCAGGCCTGGCCCTTCCTTTAAGATAGTGTTGCATAATTTTACCCAGGCATTGCTAAAGGGCTGAAAGAGAGGATGTGGGTCTGAACATCCACACTGCACACCCACAAAACTATTGCAGGCTGGTTTTAAAAAGTCGGTTCCTACCCAGCCTGCTTGTCTTGTCTGGACACTAAGCCTGAGCAGTGTTGTGAACATTGGCTCTTCTCAAAATATTCTCAAATATTTGGCCAAACAGCATGAAAGAAACAAGAATACAAAGCATTGACTCAATCCTTGAGTGAGCCACGGGGAAACTAGGTATCTTCAAGGATCTGTCAGATAAAGAACAAAACATGAAGATGTGTCTTGAGGAAAGTCTGCGAGTCTCAAAAATGTGTGTACATCTCATCGGGGTGGTTTTCTGGCACCTTGACTAAGATCTCAGTGTATTTCATAGGTACTTCAACCTTGATCTTCTGCGTTATCCTTCCTTCTGCACTGCTGTTGCCCGTACAGCCAGTAAGGAGATATCACGGTGAGCAGTGTAGACCTGCAAGTTGTCTTGCGCACCACTCTAGGGCAACACCTTGGTATGGACCATTGTCTGTGCTTGTAGACCGCTGCAGACCCACTCCTGACCTTTGTAACTCAATGGCCATCCCTTGTGGTGTTCCTTGGAACCAAGAAACCCCAAAGCCTGATCCAAGTTGAGAACAACATGGTGTCTCTCAGCCTGCCTAGGTCCTAACATCATCTTTGATGTTACCATGGTATCATCTGTTGAAATACCACAGTATTTTAAGCCCTCCAGTGAAACACAGGAGGCAGATGGGTTTCTGTTCACCTTCTCCTAAGGAGTTTTCCTGTGAAAGTGAAGAGGAAATGCTAAGCTGAGGAATAAAGGTTAAAAAAAATAATGAAAAGAAAATCATTGCATCTGGTTTGTATTGTGCACAGAATGTCTAACAAAAAATGTTAATATCTTCATTCTTTGATTCAACTCCATGCTCATTAGGTAGAAATGGCACCAGTGATTGGAGCGTACAACAATCTTTGACTTTGGTTTATGGTATAAATATCTGAAGCTATTCTTGATGGAGTAATGAGCTGGAGTTTGTGACAGCACTAGTCAAAGGACAGCCATAGAAATGTAGAAACCCACGCAACCAAGAAAGACATGGAACGAAACCAAACAAGAGGAAAAGGCAAAATGTTGTGATAAATGCACCAACTGTATTTAAGAAAAATTAGAAGCAATATTTTGCTTGTCTTTTTAAGTGACTTAATGATGGAGAAACATAGAAGAGGCAGCCTTGCAACTGAAAGCCTGCAGAAACAATTACTACAGGCATTGATCCTCCTAGCATAGCTTCTACCAAACATACTCCTAAACCAGTTTGCCATGTCATTTTCCAAACCATGAAAGAGTCACTACCTTAAGAGCTAACAAGCTGAAATGGATTGTCATTTATTCGGATCAGAGGCTTGATTCAGCAAAACCTCTGTGAATCACAAGGAGAAAACTACAAATGACAGAGAAATGACTGAAAGCAAATCTTGATCATACAATAAATCCAGCTTTAGGACACCTGGTATCAAATAAAGACCACTGCAGCTTCATAATACAAAACACTTATCTGATAAAAACTCACTCTGCCATCTCAAATTTGTTCAAAACCTGTGGGCAGTTTGACTTCATCCTGATGGGCTTCCGGCTGGAAGAAGGTATGACTTGCTTCCACTGCTTAACTTGATGACAGACCTCTGTCATCCCAAAGCCAGGCTTAAACCCAGCATGGAAACAACCTGCCTAAACTCCGTGGTGGCACTCAGCTAATTCAGTGGAAAAGCGGTTCTCATACTTGTTCTTCTATGCTGGGTCTCAATCAGAATTAGTGCTTCTGAGTGATACATGAATGCACAGTTCCCATAGTGAGACTGTAGTCCCTCTGTTATCCCACCTCTGTCTGAAGTTTCCTCAGGGAATGCTTTAGGGAGATGAAGTGAACCAATGCCAAAATAACCAGCAATCACTGTCACTACACTATTAGCTCGCTTTGAGTGGGGTCTACGTTGCAGCAAAAATCCAAAACCAATGATTTGGAAATAGAACCATGGAAATTCAGGTGTGAAAACCAGGTGGTGTCATCTGGCAGCACTGCATGGAGTGGAATCCGCCTCCAAGGCATCCCATCTACTGCAACCCCACAGCTGGGCTACAGGGGCAATGCAACCAGCAGCCTAAGGGGCAGAGCTGGTGCAGGTGATCTCTCTTCACTCAAACAATGGTTTTGCTTGCAATTTCCCTCCTTTTGGCCTCTCTGTGGTAACTTAACCCATTTTGTGAAACAAGATAATCTGAGACTCAACAGGCAATTGCCTACTTGTCTGATGAAGGCCATGGCTTTATTTGTGACCAGCCTCTCTGCCTACAGCACACAACCCCCGATGCGTGAGGAAATGGGAGCTCCTCAGAGCCTTCAAAAATATTTTTCTCTGCCCAGGCCTCTATATTCAGTGTCTTAATGTTGGGATTTGTTGATCTTTTCCTTCTTTTGCTTGTCAGGGAGCAGGAGGGGGCTTATAGGGATGCTGGGGAGGGTCTCTTCATTAGGGACTGTAGTGATAGGACAAGGGGTAACAGGTTAAAACTTCAACAGGGGAAGTTTAGATTGGACATAAAGAAGAAATTCTTTCCTGTGAGGGTGGTGAGGCACTGGAATGGGTTGCCCAGAGAGGTTGTGAGTGCTCCATCCCTGGCGGTGTTCAAGGCCAGGTTGGACGGAGCCTTGGGTGACATGGTTTAGTGTGAGGTGTCCCTGTCCATGGCAGGGGGGTTGGAACTGGATGATCTTGAGGTCCTTTCCAACCCTAACTTTTCTATGATTCTATGATTATTTCCGAGATAAAGCTGATGTGCATGTTTAAGGCCATGGCTCATTTCAGCACCGCCTGCAAACAAAGCCTTTCACAGGTAAATAAAGACAATCATCAATTCAAAAATCCCAATACTTATTCAGTAGAGTTAATAACTACCTTTTAATAGTTTCAATAGTTTCTTGCTACCTGAGGAGGCCATCCTAGGAAGATGCACACATGCATGTTTGATAGCAAATGAAATTGAAAAGAGCTATTGAACTCAATGAGTTTTCCCGAGGATGGAATAGGCTTTGTGAAAAGAGCCTCTGTGAATCCACATGCAAATAAGGAAAACAGCTTCCTTCAACATTTCTCTCCGCTTTTCATTATCGCCCATCCTAAAGCATTTTCTTTTCTTTATTCTTCAGGCATTGCTGGTAACAACAGCACTTTTCGGCACAGCTCTGCTTGTGCTGGAAAACTGCAAAATATTGAGCTATGGAAAAAGACTGTGGTTATCTCCATGTTACCAATAAAGAAACTGCTAGAGGAGGAAAACTTTGGAGGAATAGATCTTATTTGCAGCATATTTTATTTTCAGTTATCCCATTTGTAATAACTCTTACAATTGCTAAGAGACACCTTTTTTTCTCACTCAAATATTTTCAGGAACTCGGAAAAATATACTGAACCAAGATGACGGGTCAGAATGAAAACATTCACAGTGAAAATGAAAATATTTTGTGGATCAAAAATCCTAACAATATTTTAAGTATTTGGAATTTTTTTCATATAATTTTGACCTCATTTTCCCTTCTTTTTCTTTTTACCTATTACTGAACTACTCAAGAATAATCCATTAATTCATATATTAATGTATCCATGAACTCCAATAGCGAGCATCTCAGAAGTAGCTGTTCGATGCAATGTTGTTTATTTGGGTTTATGATGCTTAAAGTAGAACAAACAAAGCAAAACACCAGCGGAGAGATTCAGGATCAACAGAATGAATCGCTGCCATCATTAGTTAAACAGCCTTCTTCTGTTTCTCAACACTTTGAGTTTCCCTCAAACAATTCAACACACCTGGGCACAGTTAGGAAGAAAAACATAAAATGCCTCCCAAGTATTGCAATTAGGTTTGCTCTGGCAAGTTCTGCATCTGTATTCTCGTGGCAGCTGGCTTCTGGTGCAAAACACTGTGCCAAAAGTAATGTTTTCTTTTGCATACAACAGATGGAGCTTTTCTGCTGAATTCCACTGTGCAGCGTGCTTCTGGTAGCGCTGTTGTTGAGAGTGGGGCAGCCCCGCACAGCTACTTACTGCTGGGAGTACCAGGATGTTACCAGTGCTACTAAAAGGAGAGGGTAGCTTGCAGGTTGGCTTTTAACACCAGCAGCAAAAGGCTTCTACCAGGAGGAATTTCTGATCTACATGTGATGGCCGTGAGCACACTGATTCCCAGAAGATGGAGACGGGAGGGAGATTTATTGAAATGTGAAACAAGTTAAATACTCAATTTGCAAGATTTTCCAGCCTGAGCCCGTAGCCGCAAAAGGCAAACCTGTGGACCACGCTGGGTGTAGCTGTGTCTCCAGCTACCAAGAACTGTTTCATGTGACAAATCTTTGGCCTCAAACACAAAACAGATTTTCCATGCAGAGCACTTGCAAAGAACTTGATATTATTTGCAAAGTATTTGCATTGTTTCAGTCTCCTTTTAAACTGGAATTAAGGCATTTCTGAAAACGGTTTTCAGGCCTCATTCATAGTGCAGTGCTATTACCAGGTTTGGTATGGAGTATTTTGTTAGAAAAACTCTTTAGAAACAGAAAGTAAATTGTCAACTGAAAGTAAAAAGAAAGCCAACCTCAGAGCATTCGTTTTCCCCTCAACTTTCTGAAAACTGAAGGTAGTAAAAGAGTGTGTCACAGCACAAACTAATCCTTGGAGGGGGAGCAGCTCTGTGCCCATTCACCCATCTTCCAGCTGGAGAGATTGGGCTCAGGCCAGACTTTAGGCATCACATAGCAGTGGGACCTGATTAAAGTGGACCCAATATTACAAGAGAAGCTTTGTTGTCCTTTCTTCTATGCCCACAATAACTCTGCTTTCTGGTTAATATAATAGAAATGCATTTGTGGGAGAGAGCCTGATGCAGATCAGCATGGCCCTGGAATAACAGCCTGAAAGTACAGCAGAAGGACTTGTAGAGAGATTTGTGCCTTGGTCCTAGATGAAGCTGGGAGGGAGACTGTACTTGCTGAGGTCTAGCTGGAACCACTCACAGCCCAGGGTGGGAGGAAGCCCTGAAGGAAAAATGAGGACTCCGGAAACTGAAATGTTCAGTCTGGAGAAGACACGGGGCAATTCAAACTGCACATTAAACCAGCTCTTTCATGTTCAGAAGCCCGGCCAACCGTTCCCAATGAGATGGTCTGAGCCAAGGTGGGGACTGGAAGGCAAGCTGAGGGGTTTGAGGACTTGCAGGATATTTAGGGCCAACAACAGGATGTGTGGGGGCTAGATGTGGATATAGGAGCATGGCAGAAGCACCAGCAGAAAAGCCTGGCTGAAGAGTTTGCTTTTCACCAAAGCATTTACTGCAGTCTCTATTTAAGGAGAAGGAGAGCAGGGGTTGGAGCTGACGTGGGTGAGGAGATGCTAAGCCACAACATGACACACCTGTATATACGAAAGGCCCAGCATCTGCCTTAGTACAAGGAATAAGAATAGTAATGAGGACTTTGACAGCTTTTACAGTTCATTCCAGTGACTCCCAACACCCCTAAAGTGGTGGCCTGTGTGTTGCTCTTTTGCATGTGAAGTTTTTCAGTGTGTGCAAAGGACAGAGCACTGCAGAAACAGGAAGCTGTATTATTTCTGGGCAAACTGGTCCCTTTCAGACCCACAAAGCTCCCCCCCTCCATGGGGCCCTGCTTCATGCTTCATCATCTTTGAGCACATGAGGCATCTAGAGCAACTTCCAGGGGCTGGACAGCTATGCAAGGTGAACTCAGGTTGTGCCATGTGTCCCCAGCTTCAATCCTGGGAACAGCAGAACTACTTCAGTTGGCTTTTGTAGAAATCACTGTTTTTGACAGACTCTCACCAAAAATGCCTGTAGTTTAAAAGCAGGGATCTATGATGGCAATGCTTGGTGACCTGAGCTACAGCATGGTTGTAGGCAGCTGTACTGTATGAGTGGGAGAAGCTCTGTTCCATCCCTAAGTCCTGTGACTCTTGGTCACAAACCAAGGAAGGGATTCAGTGTCCTTAAACTGCTCTCAGGCAAATCTATGCATTGAAATGACATTTTGGTTGCCATTGAGCACAGAGACACCACAATATTAACAAATCTATCCTCAGAAAGAGATCGCTGAGATGGGAATGTTTGGCTTTTCTTCTTTTTTTTTTTTTTTTCTTTAACTCTTGAACTTTTTCTTTAAATCTTGGGTTGGAAAAATAAGTCAGTCTTGTTCCCTTAAAAATATATAAGAAATTGGCAGAGATAGAGGGCAGTTTGGGAGTCTTTAAACAGAGCTTGGCCTCAGCTCTGTTGCAGACCCCCTAACCTTATCATTGATTGAGGCACTCTGAATGGGCTTTTTAAAAGAAATTATAAATGGAAATGGATAGTTCAATCAATGCACTATCTTTAATTCAATATTCATCCCAGTTGATTTTCATTTCCAAATTTCTCTTCAGCATGAAACACGGCATTGTGTTAAGGAAGTTGTGGGGGAACTTGTAGGTTTTGGCAGCTGGAGCGAGGGGAAACTGTGGTTTTTAGATTAGAGGAAGGTGTGGGAATCAGCTCTTCAGCTCGCGGTTGGAGCAGCAGGGCCTGCGCACAGGTTCTGTGTGTATCTTTGTTGTCAGCCTTTCGAAGCTGTCGTCCGGCGGAGGTGAGCAGGATGCAGAGGCACGGGTGCACTCGTGCTCCGGCTGTGGTCCTTGTCCTGCTGCTGGCTTGCTCTGCAGCAGCAATGGCACCATGCCATCCCGACATCCCCTAGCTGCTCCCCAGCTCTCCCTTACTCCCTTAACAGAGGCAAAGGATTTCCAGGCACCATCCCTGCCCATGCCTACATTAGCTGCCTGGGGAAAAGAAATTCCCTTTCCCAGCTGGGGCATCTCCATTTACAAGGCTGCCAAGCTCCTGAGGACTGCAGCTCTTAGGCAAACATATTTCCAGATATTTTCTGTGGCTGCACTATATATTCTGTGGTTCAGTCTCATGAGATATGCAGGGCTTTCCATGGCAACCAAGTGATAGCTTTCTTCTTAAAGAAACAGTGAGTAACAGAAAATGAGAAGTTTATACAGATAAAATCAACCAGTTTAAGGGCATCAGGGAGCCCATTAAAACAAACCCTGCTTCAGGAATGCAGTTCCATCCCCATGGGGAGCAGGAGTGGGGGAGCAGCATGTGGCAGATATTAGTCATGGTCCTGGATGCACTATGGAAAAAGGCAAATCGAGAGCAAGAGGAGCCAAACAAAAAGCCATCGTGCTCGTGCCTCACCTGACTTTGCACCTCCCCACCTTGCCCAGCCAAGACTGTCCCAGTTCCCTCTTCAGTGCCCCGCTGCCTTATTTCCACAAAAAGCCTGCCCTTCACTCTGCCTGCCCAAACACCCATCCAGACTGACATTTTAAGCAGGATCCCAGCTGGTCTCCATCTCCTTCTCCCTCCATGGTCAATGACCTTCATTTCTCTGTATCTCCTTCAGAGCTCACTTTTTCTATGAAGTTCAATGACCTTCTCTCAGACGTATCATCAGCTGCCATTGAAGTGGTTGGACCATTTATAATGGCCTGCACAGCACTCTGTGCTTTGATACTCTGCATTTTTACTGGGAGATCCTTTGGGAAGGCACCTTTCCACTTTCTGGTTTGGTGATAAAGGGAGGAGGGAGCTTTCTAGAAAGGCACGGTTTTAACCTCTCCTGTCTGAAGCACGTCTTCTATACAAAGCAACAACACACATGGATGCAGAGGGATCTGCCCAGATCCATGCTTACACCATTACATTACTGAGGCAAAGATCCTAACATTTCTCTTTCTATGAGCCTTTCCTATGCTGCAAGTCAGTGTTTACTCCCCCATGAAGTGCAGGGATGAGACTGTCTACAACGATTGACTTGCCTGAAGTGATTTGTCCTCACCAGTGAGAGATGAGGCATAATCTTGAGAGTTTCTGAGAACACTCTGCCCAAGGATTTGGTTCTCCATACCTATCCATATGGCACGAAGAGCTGGAGTAGCTAAACCAAGGGCTGCCACAGCTACAGTTCCTTGTGAGCACAGCTCTAAATGCACAAAACCAGTCACATGGATGCTGAGGATTTGGACCTAAATCAGGCTGGATTTTACCCCGGAAAACTAAACCTCAGACACTCAAGGTAGCGCCCTGAGCAGAATGAGAACCCATCATTTCCACAGAAGGCCAAGTAATTACCCTCCCTGTAAGTTTCAAACCACAGGTGTGGTCACTTAGAGAAATGTACATAAACCCAGTGAAAATCATTTGTGTGATATCAGCCCGAGGACTCAGTCATGGGACACCATGACGCAAGCACGGAGTAAATACTAATGGAGTGCTTTGGAAATCGAATTACACGATTTGCTCCGAGTCCCATGGAAACAGAGGACAGGAGCCGCAGCAGAGCCCTGGCATCCCAGCTGCCAAATCTCAGCCATAACCACAAAACTCTCCTTCCTTCCTCCCACGGCTGCTCTTGTGCAGCTTCGCTGGGGGAGGGAAAAAAGCAGTCAGTGCTCGCTAACTGGAAAATGAACTCATTGGCAAAAGCAATTTTGTTTCTGAACTTTTAAACTAGAAAGGCTCAGGGGAGGGAAGGGGGTAAATCTATAAAAACAGATAATCTACAGCGTTCTGCTACCTGGGATATACCATAAGCTTTATAAGGGAACTATTTTCCAGCTAGAATATGCATTCATCCTCACAAAATGTCTGGAGTAAGAACCACAATCAATGGTTGCAGCTCCTTTGAAGTCCGCCAAGCTTCTGCAAGCTGGGCAGGCTGAGGACCGGCTCTGGAAAACTTTCTCTTCATTTGAATATTAAGAGGGCTAATTAAACAGAGAGGACATGGTAAGTCCTGGAGGTTTGCCTTTAGCTGCCAAGGGACAATTTGGATGTGAGCGTGGGTTTTAATGGCTCTCGTCACTCTAGTCCGTAGCTGTGCTTACAGAACCAGTTGCAAAGAGCATCTCCTGCTGCTTTGCAGATTAATTACCCAATGTTTGGATGAAGTGCTGTGTCAGTGTTAGGTGTTATTACTTCCAGAAGCATGACCCTGCAGCAAATGCAAGCAGCCACTTTGGGAGGGTCATCGATGCTTCTGCAATACCTTCATGCTCTCAAAGCTGCCCTCTGCTCCAGCTAGTGGCATTTGCTCATAGGGCTGAAGATACTGGCCCACTTTGGGAAGCATGAACATGGGCACCAAACACCATTTGGTGGTGCAGCGTTTCATGCACATCACCAGACCGAATAGGAGCCCTCAAGGGACAAATCGTGATGGTTAGCATACACCGAATCATGTCTTACTACTCTTGTTACCCAGCTTAGCTGCCTGAAGTGCTTTTGTTCCTGCACCTTCGATTTCCTGTGTAATTGGACTCTATATAATGATCTCTATGGAATTTACACAGCCATAGTGTCTAGTGACACTAAAACATTAAGGTGACGGCTGTCTTATCTTCACAGATGAATGTATGCATTCTGCCATGATGGTGGCTCACTGCAGAACACCTCTAGTGCCTGGCTATAGCAAAGAGGATTTTAGGGTCAAGAATACCTGTTTCTCACATCCCCCAGCACCGACTAATGAGAGCCACAACAGAGTAATTTATGTGTTTTCCCACAGTCCTTGGGACAATGCTGTCTTGTCTGCAGAAGTCCATATGTGTGCTTTTACAGTAGAAAGTCGTAAAAAGCCTTTTCCTCTCTGTTTTACCCAGAAGCCAGTCATCATCACATCCTACACCCAAGAGATGTGATCTGTGGTCAGCTTGCATGTTCCCCTTTCTCCAGCTAACTTGATCTCCTGTTTGCACTATCCTGGCAAGACCCTGGGAAGGCACAGATCCACTTCTCCCTTGTCAAGGCATTATGTAAAAGAATATCCTTGGCAGTTTTCCCTCCCTGCACATGCTATAAACCAGCCCGTACAAATTCATCATCATTTCCAGTACCGAGCAGATCAGGATCAGTCTTTGTTTTCTCACCGCTTTTATAGCAGAAGTCTGGGAGAAAAGAGGAAGCAGCTCTGAGACCTGAGGTTCCCTTTCATGTTTCTATAGGAATTTCCTATAAAATAGGGTGTGCATTTTCCAAGGAAATGAGTTAGTCACTCAACACTTGCTCTGAGAAAGTCCTGTGGGAAGAGAGATGGGAAGGGAACACTCATAGAAAATACATCCGTCCACAGGACACTTGTATTAATGCAAGGTCAGAGCCCATTGCGGCAAAACACATGGAAAAAATTTCACATCACTTTTATACCCCTCGCTGAATTATTATGTTCCTAAAAGGAGCGTTACAGGGAGAAGGAAGCCAGACTTCTCAGAGGTGTGCTGCAAAGGGACAACAGGCAACTCGATCTAACCTTGAAGCTGGCCCTGCTTTGAGAGACCTCCAGAGGTCTCTGCCAACCTCAGTTACTCTATGGGTACATAGAAATTAAGCGCGTGCTACATAGAATGCCTTATAAGAGGTAAAATGATTTTTAAAGACACCTGGGTTTTTTCAGCACTAAGTTTCTATTTAAAGTTATCAATATCTCCCTGAAAATCTCCCCAAAGTTGTCTTCATTTAGCTCAAAATCTACCTGGTTTTCTTCAGAAGTTATAATGAATCAGCTCTCTCTGCATAAGAGCATAAGCTTATTAGAAATACTCTGCTGTATCAGACCCATCATCCGTCTATTCCACCAGGCATGGTAGGAGACTGTATTTACTGCCTATGGTTTATTTCCCTCACACTCCCCCAGCATCAACACTCACTGCAATATGGATGTTCATGTTCCCTCTGACTGCTGTTAATGGCCTGCTGCATCTCCCGTAGCAGCAATGCTCGAAGTTCAGTACACTCTATTACTTCTTTTATGTGTTTTTAAAAGGTGCTCAACTGGTTTCAGTGTTAGGTAGTTCCAGTATTGTGTGATGTGGTCAGTAACAATTCTGCACGCTGCCCACCACCTCCCTGCAGCTGCGCATCCTAATAGTATCCCCCCTTCAGCTTCTCTTCAGACAGAAAAGGCCCAGCTTTTCTAGTGCCTCCTCATAAGGCAGCTTCCTCAATCCCTAGGTTATTTGGGTTGTCTTCCTCACCACCTACCCTCACTCTTTAATGTCCTTGAGATGCAGAAACCGGGATCACAGACAAGACTCAGAGCATGGAAGCACCAAGAATGTAACAGCAAAATGACCCTTTGTCGTAACTTCAATATCCTTCCTCATCAGCTCCAGCATTTTATTGATGTTTTGTTTCCACTTAAGTCAACGATTAAAGAGAACTGTCAATGATGGCTCCAAGACCTCTTTCCTGAGCTGTAACATCATCTTTACTTTTTTTATACCAAAAATCCATACAGATATAAGTGCAAGAGAGCTCTGAGTGGGTGGTGTAAAATCAGGAGTACCTAAAAATACTTAACTCATTTTTAAATAATGAGCTGATAAGCTAAATAATTAAAAATAACTACTTTAGGACTACAATGCAGATAAAGCTTACCTGCACATTCTTAACTCTGTCCAATGTCAGTAAATGAGTTAGCCTGGTCTTTACCTGTATTACTGCGTATTATCTCTCAAGCAATGCATTTGTTCCACTACTGGAGTTTTGTGTTTCTTTGAGGAGTTGCATTCCATTTCATGGACATTTTCCTTGGAAATTTCCTCAGGTTTTGCTTTCTTACATTCTTTCGAATAAATTATCACTTGCTGTAAAGATGCCTGTAGTCTCAACATTAGTGTCATAGAATCATAGAGTAGTTAGGGTTGGAAAGGACCTTAAGATCATCCAGTTCCAACCCCCTTGCCATGGGCACGGCTTGTTATAGCTACATACATGCATTTTATCTGGACAGTAGCATTATTCCTGCCATACTTTTCCTCTTTGAATGTCCACCAAATAAACGTGACAGACCTATGTCTCCTACGGTTTCCACAGATTAAATGTTTGTTGAGAGTCATACTTGAAGGAGACGTAACATACCCTTGAGGTGCATAGATCCACTCCTGGACTGAACCAAAGAAGCGTGGTCTTCTGGGTGAAAAATAGAAGAACAGTAATCATGGGCTCCAAAATCAACATCAGAAATGTACTCTGCCTTCAACAGTAATACTTCTATAAGAAAAATGTAGGCAAATAATCAGACAATTGACTATTATGGCAATGAATGCAGTGAGGATAAAACAGTAGGAAAAACTTTACTGAGCAGTATCTGAAGCAGCACTAAAGGAAGAGGTTCACTGTTTTGTTTTCACAGCATCATTCAGTCACACCAGCCAGCTGCTTGTGCAGGAGGTGCTAACTCTCAGTGTTCAGGAGCTGCTGAGTTCTGAGCTCTAGATTGTGCAGTCTGAAATATTCAGCGACTCTTATATTGTTATGGCCTACAATTCTGAAACATTTTCTCTAAAGAGCTTTCAGTAGCTTTTCTCATTGCTGTCTCTTTCATTGCCATACAATGGGAACATACACAACCTAAGGCTAAATGCTGCTCTGCTCTGGACAATGGGTAAGTTTCTGTGGAGAAAGCTGTGTATGCAACTCATTTCAAAATCTCCCTCCGGGTCCTGAACACAACTAAAATCTGCTTATACCGACTTCTCAGCTTGCAGAATGAAAATGAACATGGGTGAAAGGCAGAGTCATCCATCCTGAGATTCAAACAGCACTTCTCAAGGCAGTCCTGGTACAGCAAACCTGATGTCTGGGGCTGCCACGCCATGATGAAGACACAGGAAACAACAAGAATATAGAAAACTCCACGGATTTCAGCATCAATGAGAACAGCCAAGTCCTTTATAACCCAATTATGTTCTGCCTCTGAGAAAGTCCAGGTAATTTTTGCGCTGACAGCATGCTGGTCTGGAAACAGCATTTCCTTGGTGCTGCTGCGCAGGAACATTCAAAGCAAAGACCTGGCCAGGGGGACATTGGGGGTCTCTTAAGCCACAATCCCACTCCCAGTAAAGGAATTTGATGTTGCCCTGGTAGGGAATGACTCTGTGATTGTGACAACAGTTTCACACACCCAAATTCCCCAAGGGACGAGAATGGAGGAGTCACAAGTGATTGCTGCTAATTATGCCCCCTCCGTGACAAGTCTAAGAAGGGCCACAGATAACACAGTGGCATTTAAACCCCAGGTGAGGAATCACTTGGTTTCTGCAGTGTGAACTCCCAGCCTGGGGACTTGCCTGTCGCTTACTTGAGCCAAACACTGAATCCATGTCTTTGCCCAAATGACAGGAATCTCCCTCCAAAACTCCATTTCCTAAAGACCTTGTCTTCACTAAATAAGACATTTCTCTTTTTCATCCACTGAATGGCTTTCACAGACACAGACAGAATGCAAAGGCTGATCCTGCTGGAGAAGGCAAGGAGAGCCAGAGGAGTTAGGACCCTGCCAGCTGCACTGAGCCTGCCTGGAAGCAATTAGCTTCTGCCTGAGCTAGTACTCTCCTCTGCCTTTGAAATCACTGTGGCCAGGCCTGCCTGTACTACCCTTATAGTAACTAGCATTATAAAAGAGATGATAATAACCATATTAGCATATTGACATCCTAAACGCAGATACATGCACCCATTCTCAAGCTATGAAGTGATTCAGTCACAACCACTGTACCAGCAAGGAGAGGAAATAATTGGCTCTTTTATGATGTCAGGATCAAGACCTGGAGTGGCTGTGGCAGGCGCTGCTGCTGCCATGAGCCAGTGATTGAAACAAGATGATGTTTATCCACAGCCAGCACTGAAACAAGCTGTTTAAAAGACAAGTTTGTTTACAGCACAGTAGTACCTAGACTTCCCCTAAAAGTACTCCCTCTTCCAGGACACATCCGCTCTGTGATGTGCAGAACTGCTTTAAAGTAGCTCAACATCGCAGCTACACTCATTGGTGAAGACAAGCAGCCTGCTTGAACCTAATACCCTTCCTTTCCTCCTAACATTGAACAGGAGAGAGAATGACTGTGGCTTCCTACTCAGAGGTGATGTGTTATGGTCATATTTGTTTTTTTCACTCTCTCATCAAATTCCAGATGTCAGAGGTTGCCAATGGATGGAGATGTCAAACAATAGCAAGACTAGTCACACGGAAGGAGTCACACATCCACCCTTGGTGTTGGGAGAGACATTATTTGTGGAGATGCAAGCTGAGTTCCAGGATGCCTTAGAGATGTCATACCAACAGTGTCGAGGCTTAAGCAGAGAAACCTTTAGGAAACACTGTGTTACTGCAAGATCAAGGCACAGTCAGTGATGCTACTACAGTCTGCACCTGGTGGAGATCTGACACTAACTACATCAGTGATGTTTCCTGGCTCTGCTCTTGGTTTGAGCTCTGATCAGCTCAGATTCACATACCTTTCTGTGCCTCCCTTGTTTGCAGTATACTCTGTATATTGCTCAGTTTGTGGTGTTCTTATCTTTGCAAGGAGAACAGAACAGCAAACCTTTTCAGAACTGCAACTCTATCCTCCACCTTCAGCTTGTTCTCTACATTTCAGTCCCATCACCTTCCAGTAGTATGACACAAGAACAGGCATTGAAAGGGATGCCAGCCTTGTTTGTCTTTGCTGTTAAAAACATCCTTTGATCCTTGGGCTGGTTATTGCTGTAGTAGAGGTAACAGTATAACAAAAAGCCTGTGCTCCATCTCCTTCAAGCTTATCCTGCTCTCATGAGGAAAACCCTTTGTGTCTTCTATTAAACACCAGTCTGTGCCTTGCCATTCATGGGCATGCAAAAACAAGTGCTGTTATTGCACAAGCCCCTATCATACTCAGCTGCAGACACTGTTCTAGCTCATTTGGAAAAAAACATACACCACATCTGGCAAGACTGGTATTCCTTTTATTGAAAACAATGAGCACCATTTTGGTCTGACCCCTGTTTTGCTAAAGCTGTGCAGATGTTAAATATAATGCATGTGAGTATTAAACAGTGCTTTCTCTGTGCTCATGTGAGCACATGCATGTGGGGAACTGGCAACTCTTCCTGCCTTAGAAGACAAAAGGGAAGCATTTGAGCTTGGGACAGCACAAGAAGAAGCTGGACAATTGGATGAATTTGTGAGCAAGAAGGAAGTTCTCTCTGCCGTGCTATGAAGTGAGGCCAGATAGCCTTGGGCAGATTTGTCACACACACAGAGGGGAAAACAATCCATCATCACTCTTTGCCTAAGCCATAGTTTTATCTGGCAAAATAACTTCCACCAAATAAAATAACTGCTGATGCTGTTGTGTATTACCAGGCCGCAGAGAGGTAGCACTCAGAAGCCATGTGTGACACCAGGTGGTGCATGAGATAAGCAAAATGCTGGTAGGAAATGCCCCACATGTGCCTTAGAAATCTTACAGACCCGCTGCAGCATTTCCTGGCAGCCGTGAACTCCAAAATAAACCATGCTGAACATGAGGAAAAATCCTCCAAGGTTGAGCAATAATCTGTGTCCATTGCAAACACATTCAGCCTCTGCCAGCAACCTCACCAGGCTACTGCAGTGCATCTTCCCTTAAGAAAAGCGGGACTTGGGTTACCTCTACCCCAGGACTGCTTTACTGGTCAAGTCCTCTTAAACTGGCACCTATACTAGCAGAGTTACATTACATTGATGTAATAAAACCACTCACTCGAGGGAAACAGGCTTTACCCTTCAAAGATCAGATTTTTCAAGCAAGAGCATCTGTAACAGGGACCAGCAGAGCAGTGTTGTTATGGACAAACCTCTGCATACAGCCTGGATGCAACTAAGCAGGCAGAAGGGCAGAAGCTCTACCATGGAGATAGGGCTCACCTGAGATGTGATTTAGCAGGGGTAAAACCCTAGGGAAACTATTACATTATATTGCCCTCAGGCCAACATGGTTGAAAGAATAATCATATCAGTGCTGTGCTCTCTGAAGCCCCACTGAAATATGAATACAAATCCCTATTCACCCGGCAGTAGAGGTGCGGGCTGCCTCTTCTGCTCTCCTTTTTCTGGGTCAGTATTTAATTTCATTACTTAAAATGAAGTCCAGAACAACACAGGGGCAAAGCATATCATGTAGGTGGGACCTGCTGTCTTCATTGCTCTGCAGTTCTCTGGCCTGGGACATTATCAGAAAATGCCAAATTGTAGCCCTGGGCTTCAGAATCAAAGCACTTTTAAAGAACCCAGTTCCTGGCCCAAGCAGCTGAAACACAAAGAAAATAATCATATTTCACATGCGAACCTCTTTCACTGTATTTCACATATTTCATCCTGTATTCAGAAGGGATATTTTCTCCTCCTCTAATCTCACTGCAATCAAACCTTAAGTTACATTGGGCACCTTAATCATGAAATCTAATGTAAATGCCAATTCTTTCTGTGTGGTCTAACTGAACAGAAACCTCACAGTAGTTAATATTAGCATGAGCATATTCCACAGCATCCAATTCCTTCTCATTGCATTGGCACATCCAGAAATCTTCGTCTCCCCCAGATCTCTGAGATGTTGCCATGAGCCTGCAGTAAAAAATACTGCACTCCACAGAAGAGGAAAGCAAAATATTTAGGGCAGCTCAGAATGAATCAAACTGAAGTAAGGCTTTGCTTGGCAGCCAGCTTGGTTTTTTACTTAAATTTAATTCTGGGGAGGAAAAGAGAAAAACCCCTGACGTTTAAGGTTTTGCTCAGTCTGTGATGTGCCACTTAGGTAAGCTCAGTACCGCAGGTGTTTTGATGGAGAAACTAGGTCGAGTTTCTTTGAGACGTGGGCTTTAGATCCTACTTAGCATTGTAGGAGTCTGTGGTACTTCCAGGCACTGCAGTGAGAAGAGGACAGTGAGGCAGAGCCGACCTTGTTTGGGTACCACAGCAGACAGTGCTAGAGGCTGGGGGAAAGGTCTTCAGGTCTTTGATTTGCATCTCTCGCCTCCCCATCCCTTGGAAATCAGCTGCTGAGAACTGAGGTGAGGTGCCTTCATGAAAGAGCTAATTTGCATCTAGCAGAGAGCAATAGAAAATGCAGGAGGCTTTCACTAGTTCTCTGTCTGGGTTTCACATGTCTCCTGTTTGATCCAAAAAAATAAGTGCAGCATGTAAAGCACCACAGAGCCCAGAGAGATAAAAACCTGCTTCTTCAAAATGAGTCTGGATACTTCAGACAGGGCACAGACCAGACAGGCTGCTTCCTCCCCTCCTCTCACAGCTAACAGACCATCATGAGGTCACCTGGGACCTCGGCCCATCCTGCACGGCCACAGGGCAGCACTGAGAGACCATCCCTGCCATGTTCAGCCCAACCAGAGACCATGCCACTTCACCTCCTCTGAGAAGCTGGGTCATGTTAAGAGCAGGCTTGGTCCCGGTGGTGTCTTCATCAGGCTGCACACTCTGGCCGTGGCCAAAAAGAAAACACATTGAGCTCTGTGGATGTGGAGCAGCCCAGCTTCCTGGTCTCTCCTGATGTCCTCTCTTTACACGTATCTGCTTCCTTTCAAAGAAGAGCAGGCTGAGCACTGACCTCTAGGTTTCACTGGAGTGGAGGCAGAAGGACAGCAGAAGGCATCAGTGCTGCTCTGCAGTTTCAAAGCAGCCACCCTCTTCTGCTTTTCTCAGCTGTAGGTGACACTAGACTACAGCATCCCAGCTACCTGGCCAGACCATGCAGCAGTGGCATGCCGCTTTGTGGCACTCATGTCAAGTGTGGCCACAGCGTCAATTCCCCAGGGAACATGAGCTAGATTTCCTCAAGTGCTGGACCATGACAACTGAAAGATGGAAGAGCAAACTGACTGCCAGTCATGCTGAAGACCCTTAGTATTAGATCCTCACCACTACCCCAGTGGTGTGCTGTTTCCAGTCCATTTCAGGTGGTGATTGAAGAATCTGCTCTTGCTTCAGCAGCCTCCGCATTCACAACTCACTGACCCAGCTCTCCTGGTGATAAAAGGTTTCCAGACAAAGGCCCCTTCTTGACTCAGCCTGTAAGCATGGCCCTTCCCCATGCGCGTGGCACTGACTCACCTTCTTCACAGATCTCTTTCCCAGAATAAGAAGGAGAAAAAAAAGGAAAAAGGAAGTACAAGAAGAAGAAAAGCTCGGGAACACATCAGGAGAATAAGCAAGCACCAAAGACATAAAACAACAGCCACAGACAGCTCTACAAATCTTCATTACAATATTGTCGCATGAGGTTACAGTGAAGAAGCCTTGGAATTACAGACAGCAGCATGGAGCAGGGTGAGTTAACGTTTGCAACAGGACAATGAATCTCAGCATCCAGGAAACTGCTATTAGTGAGATATCTGTCAGGCCACATTCACACTGCAAACATCTTAGTGACCTGCAGAAAGCATCCAAGAGAGAGGGTAAATGAGCTTCCGAGCTTTGTGTCACTGCAGCTTATATCCTGCTAGTAGCTAAGACAAGCTCAGCTGAATAATGCTGCCAAGCCCCATACGAGTGCCTGCAGCCCTCAGGTGAGCAGCGGTCATGAAGAACCACATCTCACCGGGACTATTTCTGGCAGTAAATTGAAATTTGGCCCCTGGTTTAGCCAGGTGTTTATCTGGAAAGGCAGGGGGGAGATTCATCCAAAGAGATGAAGGTAACTGAAACACAGAGAAGTGAATCTCAGCCTATCACCGAGTCTCCGTTAGCAATGAAATGAGAGGAACCGGCATTTGAAAGCAAAAATTCATCCACCCAACAGCAGGGAGCAGATCTGAGGGAGCTTGGAGGGACAACGTGTCCCCGTTGGTGATGCAGGGAGGCCACCTGACAAGCTCAGGTGCAGGTAGATGTTGAACAGGAGGGGACGATTCAGGTTAAATATAGGGAAGAAGTTCTTTACTGTGAGGGTGGTGAGGCACTGAAACAGGTTTCCCAAAGAAGAGGTAAATGCTCCATCCCTGGAAGTGCTCAAGGCCAGGTTGGACAGAGCCTTGGGTGACATGGTTTAGTGTGAGGTGTCCCTGCCCATGGCAGGGGCATTGGAGTTGGATGATCTTAAGGTCCTTTCCAGTCCAAAGCAGTCTATGATTCCCATTCCCACATGCTGACATATGCTGCAATACAGCTGGGCCGTAAGACCACTGACCCCGAATTCAGGCCTGGCGATTCCCTAAATGAAGCCAACCACCAGACTTCCATTTAAAGCAAAGTCACTAAATTGTTTAGGGAACTGAAATATGCTGCCAGACTGGGTCTGGTTTCACAATTGCCTAATTCTGCTGACACCGGAAGTTTTTTCATCAGTTTATTTCTTGAAGAAGTGGGGATTCCTCCCCTCTGCTGGGCCTGGCATGGGAAACCCACAAAATCTGACATGAAAACAACCCGGATGAAAGCAACACCAGTGGAAAAATATGAAGGGGAAAGAGAAAACTGTTCAGAAAAAAACAGCAAATCATAGAATCATAGAATCATAGAATAGTTAGGGTTGGAAAGGACCTCAAGATCATACAGTTCCAACCCCCCTGCCATGGGCAGGGACACCTCACACTAAACCATCCCACACAAGGCTTCATCCAACCTGGCCTTGAACACCGCCAGGGATGGAGCACTCACAACCTCCCTGGGCAACCCATTCCAGTGTCTCACCACCCTAACAGGAAAGAATTTCCTCCTTATGTCCAATCTAAACTTCCCCTGTTTGAGTTTGAACCCGTTACCCCTTGTCCTATCACTACAGTCCCTGACAAAGAGTCCCTCCCCAGCATCCCTATAGGCCCCCTTCAGGTACTGGAAGGCTGCTATGAGGTCTCCATGCAGCCTTCTCTTCTCCAGGCTGAACAGCCACAACTTCCTCAGCCTATCTTCATATGGGAGGTGCTCCAGTCCCCTCATCATCCTCATGGCCCTCCTCTGGACTTGTTCCAGCAGTTCCATGTCCTTTTTATGTTGAGGACACCAAAACTGCACACAATACTCCAGGTGGGGTCTCACAAGAGCAGAGTAGAGGGGCAGGATCACCTCCTTCGACCTGCTGGTCACGCTCCTTTTGATGCAGCCCAGGATACGGTTGGCTTTCTGGGCTGCGAGCGCACACTGAAGCCGGCTCATGTTCATTTTCTCATCGACCAGCACCCCCAAGTCCTTCTCTGCAGGGCCGCTCTGAATCTCTTCTTTGCCCAGTCTGTAGCTGTGCCTGGGATTGCTCCAACCCAGGTGTAGGACCTTGCACTTGTCGTGGTTGAACTTCATAAGGTTGGCATCAGCCCACCTCACAAGCGTGTCAAGGTCCCTCTGGATGGCATCCCTTCCCTCCAGCGTATCAACCGGACCACACAGCTTGGTGTCATTGGCAAACTTGCTGAGGGCGCACTCAATCCCACTGTCCATGTCAGCGACGAAGATGTTAAACAAGACCGATCCCTGAGGGACACCACTCATTACCGGTCTCCAGCCGGACATCGAGCCATTGACCACAACTCTTTGTGTGCGGCCATCCAGCCAGTTCTTTATCCACCGAGTGGTCCATCCATCAAATTGATGTCTCTCTGTGGGAATCGCCAATCCTCCACATCTCTCCAATTTAGAGAGAAGGATGTCGTGTGGGATAGTGTTGAATGTTTTGCAGAAGTCCAGGTAGATGACATCAACTGCCTTACCCTTATCCATCAATTCTGTAGCCCCATCATAGAAGGCCACCACATTGGTCAAGCAGGATTTCCCCCTAGTGAAGCCATGCTGGCTGTCACTAAGCACCTTGTTGTTTTTCATGTGCCTTAGCATGCCGTCCAGGAGAATGTGCTCCAAGATTTTGCCAGGCACAGAGGTGAGACTGACTGGTCTGTAATTCCCTGGGTCTTCCATTTTCCCCTTCTTGAAAATGGGGGTTATATTTCCCTTTTTCCAGTCATCAGGAACTTCACCTGACTGCCATGATTTTTCAAATACAATGGCCAGTGGCTTAGCAACTTCATTCGCCAGCTCCTTCAGGACCCGCGGATGGATTCCATCAGGTCCCACGGACTTGTGCGCGTTCAGATTTTGAAGATGGTCTCGAACCAGATCCTCTCCTACAGTGGGCCCAAGGTCTTCATTCTCACAGTCCCTGCGTCTGCCTTCTAAGAACTGGGTGGTGCAGTCAGAGCATTTGCCAGTGAAGACCGAGGCGAAGAAGTCATTCAGAACCTCAGCCTTCTCCAAATCCTGTGTAGCCAGTTCTCCTGAAAGCTTCCCCAGGGGGCCTATTTTGTCCCTAGTCTGTTTTTTGTTTGCTACGTACCTGTACAATCCCTTCCTGTTATCCTTAACATCCCTGGCTGGGTTTAATTCTAACTGGGCCTTAGCCTTCCTAACCTGGTCCCTAGCTTTCCGGACAACATCCCTGTACTCTACCCAGGCCAATCCAAACCATCTCAGTAGCCCTGAGCTTTTTACACTTGTGTTTGCAAAGATACATTCCCCGGTCAGCTCTGGAGTGCTGAATACATGGAAAAGGCCCTTTTTATCCCGTACCAGAACTAAGCACAAATAAATGCCAGCTGTCCCTTATGTGGCCTCCTTACTCTCACTCTGAGGAGTCTGTACTGAGCAAACTTGCCTGGACTGCTCTCCTGCTGTGATCCTTTGGGAACACCAGCAAGGGGGAAGAGAGGACTTCTGGTGCCACTAGAAAGGTAGAATTTGTGTTGCATTTATGCCCATGAGGAAGACTGCTCACTAGACACCATCCCAGCTCCCTGGCAGAGGCAGCAGCTTTTCCTCTAACACTGCTGCTCTGTGGTTTGAGCCGAAATCCCGAAGCCTCCTCCTCCAGCAGCTGAGCAGACAAACCACAGGCCAGGCACTTTCCCCGTGCTTCAGTTTCCCTCTTAGCAGAGGGGATAATAAAATTACCCAGCACTCGGGAATGCTGTAGCTTTAATTCATTAATATCTATAAGGAGCTTAGACATCCTCAGCCATAAGGGGCTCTGGAAATGCCAGCGGAAACACTTTGCATCTTGTTGCTGTGCTCTGGCTGTCAAAATTCCCCCACTGAACCCACCGGTTCCAATAATCCAAGTTCTGGATTTTCTGACTTGGCAAATCCGAATCAGTTCCTCGCAGTGACGCGTGGGGTAAAAATGTGCTCTTTGTCAGGGAGAGGAAGCGGGGAGCAGCACTAGGCTATCTGTATGCTGCGTGAGTCAGCCCCAGCTCCTGCACCTGCTGTGGCTCACAAGTCTGAATGCACTGACTGCACACGGAGATGCTGGTTTTGCAAACAGATGGATTTTGTAAATCCCGTTAACTTTTCTGTGTGTAAGAGCTTCCCAGCAGAAAAGGATCATGTCCACGTGAGTATCAGATCCACTTACCCTTATAGATTTTAGAAGAGTAGCTTCGTTTTACTCAGGCTGGAGATATAAATAGAGTCACTGTAAAGTGGGCACCTGGTTGTGTTTGTGAGAATGGCGACTTTCAGGAAATTACGTTTTAAGTGAGCTGCTCTAAGCCATAATAAGAGGAGAGATGTGTGCCTCTGAAGACACATCTGCTCTGGAGGAACCGCAGTCCAGCAATAACCAGCTTGGTGATAGCACGGGGGTTGCATGTGCAAACTGCTTGTTGTCCTCGCTTTCAATCACAGGGGTTGATTCCAAAAAACTTACTGGAATGTTTTGTTCTCGTAAGGTTTAAGCAGCTTAAGCAGGGAAAATTGCATAACCCGTTTGCTATGTAAGCATCAGTCTTTGACATGAACTGAGCTCCTTCTGCTTTGTGCATATACACAAAGTCTGAATGGACAGGGCCAGGGAAGGAAACAAGGAAGCTGAGCCTGATAAGAGGGGAAAAAAAGGTCCTATAAAATGCTACTTTGAATACAGGAGGAAAGGGGGGCAGGCAGCAGAAGCACAGGCTGTGTGCCAGCAGTTCACACATGAAATTCCTGAAATCCTCACATTCATCTAGGCAGGGACGCTGCTATGGGGCAGGGCATACACCCACCACACATCTGGCTGTGTGTGCCATCACCCATCAAATGCACTGGCTATCCCAAACTGACCCAAAATATGCAGGAAAAGAAGACAAAAAATGGAGAGTGAGGGAGGTTGGTGGATTCAGCAATCACAGCAGAACGCTCTTTGTCACCCCTGGAAGTGGCCTCCTTTGACTACACAGGCAGCCTTCATCGGCGGGTTTGAGCTTGACCATGGTTTGGGAGGAGGAGGTGAGAACTGTATATTGGTGAATGAACCCTTGTATTGGTGGGTACTGAGGCGCTCAGGCAAGGAGGTGGCAGTCTGGCCCTGACCCCACCTCCTGAGTGCAAAGGAGATGATTGCAGAAGTTGCATTAGAAGTTGGTGTCCAGCAGGCTGAACCCAGCTCTGTTTAGAGAGGTGTTGTAGCCCTGTACTTCCCCACATTGCTGTGATCATCAGTTATTGAACACTAGAAACCTGCTGAATACTGTCAAATCCTAGCTGTTATCAGAATTTATTATGTGGGCGACTAACAGAGACAATCCCATTACTGCCGATGGGATTCATCTGAGTAAATTTCACGTGTTATTCTCCTAGAAAAACAAGCAATCAACTTTTCTGGCATGGCCTAAGTTTCCAAAGATAAATGTATTCTCTCATTTATTACTAACTACACAGCTTGTGGCCATGTGGTGTGAGTATAAACAAGCTGAACAAATGCCTAGTATGGGAACGAATAAAATGTTAATGTAAAAGACTGATTTGGTGATCTCTTTGCAGCCAGTGAGATGGATAATCCTTTGCCAGGTTTGACTATGAAGAATAGTAAGTGTGTGATTTGCACTTAGTGACTGGAGTTTGTTTCTTTTCCTTCCCAATCATTAAAGCCATGTTTATCTGCTAAGAACATGCTGATAATTTCTCAATATAAAGGCAAGCGAATCAGAAACCACAGCAGCCTCCCCAGGCTCTGAGTAGGCTTTTTATTATTTCCTTGCATTGACACACAGTAAAGCTTGCCCGGTAAAGCTGTCTTCAGCAGGGTAGAGCAAAGTACAAAGAACAAGGAGATGGGGCAGCACCTGAGCTGTTACTCCCCTGAAATACCAAGTCACAAGATTACATCCATACATCCATCCAGAGGAAGACGACTGGGGTAATGCTGCTGTTAAAGCTGGGGGACAGTGTCATATGGAGCTGCTGAGCAGATGGAGCAGCCCCACTTGCTGTGCACCACACACAGCTTACACCCCTGAGTACAAACGTTAACCACATGAGACTGCCACAACAAATCCCTACCTATGCATGACCCAAAACACTCCTCTAGTCCGTTCTTCACCACAAAAGACTTGCTTTGCAAGGTGGTTTCCTGCTTTCCTCCCCCGCTACTTCTGGCAGCATTTCAAAGCTTGCAGAGCAAGGCTGCACTTGACGCAAAGGGACCTGTCTCTCTGCACCCTGGGTACAGCTACAGACAGCGTTTTGCTTCTGATTACATCTGTAGCATTTCCCAGTCCTAGGAGATGTGACCTTTCACCACCACTCGTGCTGCTGCAAGTGGTGCTCAAAGTGGGGCTGTTGAGTGCCATAACTGGGATTTTCAAAGACCTGCAAGGGGGTTAGGTGCCTATCTATCTCCTGAAGTTTTCCAGGAAGAAAGGATGAATAATTCTTTTAGTTATGCCCACTTGTGAAAAAAAGAGACTCTCTTCACATGGTGTGTGGCAAGAACGCCCTCAGGCACACTGTGAACTGACCTGTGTGAGCACATTTACGTCCCTGCTCATCACTTGGCTTATGGCAAGATAGATATAGGCTTTGTGCCATAATCACTGCAGAAAATCTTGTTCTTGTTTTGTGAGAGGAAAATCCCAAAACAGAACAAGCTACAGTTATGGATAAATATTCATCTGGCATTTAAGAGAAATGCATAGATGCTTCTTAAGTTGTTTTCCATCTGTTAGTGATGATCCCAAACGCTGTTACTGGAAGCAGAACCCAGCTGGCTAATTCATCCCTATTGCATTACGCTTCCAATGCCAAAGCAGAAAGCCTGTTTCCTAACCCAGGTCTGTATCACCAGGCAAACTGTCTGAGTGATGGACTTGATTATGAACAGGAACAGAGCCAGCGCTTTGACTCTGTAAGCAGATGATGACCACAGCAAGTCAGAGGGTGGCATGGTCAAAGGAAGCAGTGCCTGTGCCTGGTCTGTCTCCTTGCTAAGAGATGCTCCCGTTACTGTGCATAGGCAGATGAGACAAGACTCCACCATACTGGGTATAAGCACAACCTAGACATTAACAATGATGCTTTGGTCAGAAGAAAATCTGTCTTGGTAAATAAAACAATCCAGGACATTCTGCATGTTCTTAGGGTTAAGTGAAGTGATGCAGCTCACATCCTTTGAGCTTTTCACCCCAAACCACAACAGCTTCACCCTTGCTGCCTGTTGGCCCCTGTTATCTTCTGAGCTGTGCCACAACATCTGCGGTAGAAGTGCTTGGACAGTCCAAAACCTTTGAGGGAATGTGATAATTAATAATGATCAGAGAGGGTCTCCCGCCTGGGCCCTGGCCCGGTTTAGCTCACTAGCCTAGGTGTAGCCAAAGGGCGTGACTCAGGAGTCAAGCCCTTTGGACTCAGGAGTCCAAAGCTGACTTTTCTCAGCACTGCGGGTTGTGCTGAGCCTGTGGTTCTAAACTGGGAGTTCCCAGTGGGACTTGAATTCCCCTGTAATTAGTAAGGGAGCCTGGAGACCGTGCACTGTCCCACTTACCACCCACTTCCACTGGACAGGCAGTGGGCCCAGATGGCTGGTTTTGATATAAAACATGTTTTCCCTATTTTTGTCACTCCCTCCCTGCTGCTCATATGTTTGCTTCACCCAGCTGTGACTCTGTCCTTACCGCAGCCTGACTGTGGCCATGACTCCAGATGACATTGCAGTACAGCCATAAACGTGGGGCTTAATACACGAGCTTGATCCAACGCACCACCACAACCAACATAGCATACCACCACAGAGCAGCAGCAATCAATAACACAAAACAGGGTACGTGGTAAAGAAAATGGATAGAAATCTCCCTAAATCTAACTCCAAAAACCAGGAAAAATAACAGACTAACATCACTTTATTTCTAGTTTTGTATTTCCGATTGATGCTACCGTAGGTGGACATGCAAAAAAATGTAGGTGTCCTGCTGAATTAAATTTGGAGGCAACTGATGATGCCGTGTTACATTATGAATAAGTATGTCTAAAGCAGTTGAATTCATTCTTATAATGCTTTTTTTTTTTCCCTCCCCTTAAAACACCGGTGCCAAGTCCAATAAATTGTTAGAACTCCCACTCACTTCAGTAAATTTTGGATCAGGTCCTGTGGGATTAGCCCATATAAGCTTTACAGCGCAAAGACTTGCACACAGCAGTAACAGATTGATGAGACCATTTCTGTGACCAAGCATTTGCCGACAGGGGTTAAGTTTGCATGGCCAAGCACTAACAGACTTAAGCCATCATCTTAATAGCCTGCGCATCCATTATAGTGAAAGTGAAATGAGCACATCTGGGTGCCTAGAGATGAGGATGATTAATAAAGGGGAATAAAAAGGCAGACAACTGAGTGGGTAAAGTGAAGAAACCATATGAAGAGAATGGGACTGTCATTCAAAGAGGCATGCTCAAACCTGGGAGTTTGTGGATCCAATGAATGGTGTGTACCCTTGCATAAACACGCCACACTGACAAACGAGCCCAGTGTTTGATTTCTATTGGAGCACTGGTGACAAAGAAGTGAAATTCCTGCTCGCTTTTATAGGAGCTGCCCATACGTGCTGGAGACCACAGTGTGAGCAGCAGGGTCCGGGTCGAACCACCTAACGTGAGGAAATTGGGATTTAAGTCTAACAACTGACTGCAGGCACAGAGAGAGGGTTTAAATAAACACGCTTCGGTGCGGGGACAGGCGATATGTTTGGAAATCTGGGCAGGCTCTTTCTGCCGTCTGTGTTTTGTTTCTGAATCCAATGCTATCATAATGAATAAGCTGTTTGCTCTTTCGACTGCACACCACATGACAGCTAGTTTCCATCCAAGAGCTTTGGCCCTTGCATGTAAATTGATCCTGTAAAGTTAACTCCTTTGTTCAAGAGGTTAAGTATGTGATGTATCGATTGGGATTTTTGTGTAAAAGCCACAGAGCAATATACTTACTGAGACATGTGGGTATTGCAGAATAATTTGCAGTAAAGGCATGTGGAGGAGCAAAGATGGATCGTACAAAAAAAAAAGGTAGGCTCCAGTTCAAGAAAGTATCCAGTTAGAACAGAGCAGAATTTAAGCATATGCTTAACTCCCACTGAAATATGGTTTCCAATCACATGTTTCAGGTTAAGCGTGTGGTTAATGCTGACCCCAATAGGGAAGGATTTTGACACATGCTTAAAACCTCTGAACTGGTGCAGGGGTTTCAAAAAGGCCTCCGGAGTTTGGGATGGCCAAAGTAGGAGTCCAAACTTGCATCCAATCTCTACCAAATGTGCCAGGGAGACCCACAAGGGGAAGAAAAAGCCTGGAGAAAGCAGCAGGATCATCTGGAGGCACTTCAGAAGGCTAGAAATGGAAGCTAGGCTTAATCCTAATGATAACACGGGACAATGACACCTCCCTGGGATGCAGGAGCACAGCCAGGAGCTGATGACACCTGGGGCTCCACCATTCCCATCTGGACCTTCTGCTTCCTGGCTAGGGGCAAGTGAATGCTGATGGCACCAGCCCTAGACTGCAAGATCCACTTGTCCTTTTGACTCATGCTTTGGACATGACCCTGGGCTATGTTCCCACTGCACACAGTGACTCTAGTATCTGTCCCAGTCTTTCAAATGACAGTGGAGGACCAGGAGCTACTCTCAGAGATGGGAGGCCACAGAAGTCCCATTTGCAAATGGCAAAGTACCTCCATCCTATGTCTTGGTTGGTGTCACTGTAAAGCCATTCCAGGGGTCAGAAAGGGCTTCTGTAAAAATAGCTTTGCCACAATGGGGAAAGCAGAATGAACCACGAGGGAAAAAGGAATCTTCTCTGCAGGGAACAGGACTGTCTTTGCATTGTCTTCTTCAGTGAAATCAACGTTGCCTAGGTAGAATGACGCCTCCTCTGACATCTTAATCCCTGCCGCCTACCCTGCTGGCAGTGGGATCATACGCATCTTTGGCAACAGACAACTGGCATTTTCAAAACATGTTAAATTCTTCCCTTCTGCTGCAGTGCATCTGGACACAGAACGTACTGGCAGCCTCACTCAACGGTATCATTTCATTAGAAACTCTTGAAGGAGCATATTTGTCTTATCCCTTCAGCTTTTTTGTTATTTCTCTCTGGTAGCAAGAACCAGCAGCCAGCGAGGTGCTTTCCAAAGAAAATAGAGGCACAGCCTCTGCCTTGCAGAGCCATCAATCCCTTGTAGATCCTTTGCAGTGTTGTGAAATAAGAGAATCAGATCTCTAACCCCACCGTTGTGAAAATGTAAAGGTACTTTTAATATTTCTCTTTTGTGTGTGTCTCTGCCTGTGAGTGTGTTTAACCTTTGTCTCTTTAACAAGGAGGTTTATTTTTTTCCATTGTAAATGTGTAGACTGGGAAAAGCAGTTTTTTCCTTGATTTCCCTGCCTTAGTCCACTTCCTGCTCCAAGGTGGAGGATGGCATCGGCCATGCTATTAAACACCTAATGTGTTCTCCCTCCTCGGCAACTCTGGATTAAGCAATTCCTATGGATGCATGAGCAAAGCCTGGAACAGCATCAGCTCAAAGGACTTGCAGGGATTTCAGGGGCACGGTAAAGCTCTCTTCTGATCTAAACCGGCAGAGCTCCTCTGCCTTCTTCATTGCTCTGCCAGCTCACACCAGGTGGGGATCTGGCCCTCAGCCTTTATAATTATCATATGCACTCAGAGATGAAAAATACGTTTACCATGAAGCCGAGAGAAGCCGCGGGAGCTGCCAAAAGGAGAGGTGTTCGCTCAGCTCAGCCCAAAGGGGCATCACTTCGGTGGCACTGGGCACTGATGCTAAGCAAAAGCAATGGAGAGAGACCAGACAGCTCTCTGGAGTCCCTCCCTGCCCTGTTTTTAATGTGATGTCTGTTATTTAACAAGGGATCAAATCTTCCCCATTGGTACAAATTATACCAGGCAAGGCCAGGCTATGTCTTGCAGCAGCAGAGGGCTCAGTGGGCTGTGCGGCTCGGTTCGGGCAGGCTTTTGAGGACAAAGCTGGGCTTCAGGGGATTGGATGTGTGGAGGGGGTGACCAGGAGGTCCCAGTGGAGTAGGGCTGCACACGGTGGAGGTGGTGGACAAACTCAGAGCAGCCAGGCTTCCCTGTGCGTTTCTCTGCCTGGTTTGGGAGGGTTGGTATGGATCAGGGGAGGATTTGCCCGGCTGCGGTGCCAAACCAGTGTTTGTCCACAGAAGCCGTTTTATTTTTTAATGTGAGATCTCTTGCTGGCATCTCTCTCTCTCTCCAAACCTGGCCAGTCAGTGGGAAAGGAAGATTTATGCTTTTACAGATGAGGGTGCAAGGGGAGGGTGGAGGTTTCTTTTGTCTGACATTAAAGAGATACCCCCTGTCTTTAATCTGCTTCCAGCTCATCCTCCTAGCTGGAAGGCTCACTGCCAGGGCTGGGGAGGGAGGGGGAAGCCAACAATGGCTTCCTTGGTGTGAGAGCATCAGTAGTAACACAAGGCCCCCTCAGAGGCACACGTGCCTCTCTGTTGGCTGCTGTGGGAGTTGCCTGCATATTTTAGGAGACAATTAGGCCGATACAAGAGTACACTGCCTATTCACTCTTCATCTCCAGCCCCGGGGAGCAGGAGGAATGATTTATTAGGGAGACAGACTTAACGTCTCCTGGCTTTGGTCAGCTGTGATGTGAAAATAAGCTCATTGAAGGTAATTAGCATCAAACCCCGAGCAAACCCTGGTTTGATTGCAGACAGCTACTGCACTGGAAGAATAGCAATGCAGGGAAGGGGGACAAGGAAAACAGGAGGGGAGAAGAAGGGGAGCAAAGGGGAGAGGGCAGGGACACAGCACAGAGCACTCTGAGGTGGCTCATCCCACTCATGCTGAGGGCAAGTGTGGGCAGCACTCAGGAGCACTCAGCCCCTCACAGGGGATTGCCCAGCAAGGGGAAAGTCTCTTTGCTGCTCTGCTGGGCTGTGCAGTGACCTGAAAGGCTCAAGTGATGGTTTGGGTCGGTGCATCCTCAGACAGGAGAGACCAGCGCCGTTCTCTGCGACAAATCCTCAGTAATCCTCAAAAAGCAGAAACAAAAACTAAACAAGTGATGCAGCCTGAATGTGTGAACAGGCTTGGGTGGCATTGCTCGACCTTTGGATCCTAAGCAGGCAGGGCTGGTTAATCCCTCAGCACTCCCACAAGGTTACACCAGCAGAAAGCCCATCTCTACTCAGGTGGCAGGATGAGCTGTGCACCCCTTTGCAGTAGCTTTGCTAGACAGACCTTACACCCTTGCTGCTGCCCTGAAGCTCGGCGTGCAGCCCCACATTAGGTGTCTCATTAGAAATGTGCTTGTTCTGCTCTTGTGCCTGGTCCTCTGTCAAGTTTGCTTAGTGACACTGAAACCCCTGCAGAGAGGGTGTTTTATGCCTTTTCACTTAAATGTGCCCTCTTTTGGGTGTCCTGCCCTGAGCCAGAGCCTGCAGAATGGGAGGATGTGTCTGAGTGATGGGGAAGACCATGAGGCCTAGAAGGGTACCAGAGAGGGACTCTTCATCAGGGACTGTAGTGATAAGACAAGCGGTGATGAGTTTAGATTTAAACAGGGGAAGTTCAGGTTAGATAAAAGGAAGAAGTTCTTTACTGTGAGGGTGGTGAGGCGCTGGAACAGGTGGCCCAATGTGGTGAATGCTCCATCCCTGGCAGTGTTCAAGGCCAGGCTGAACAGAGCCTTGGGTGCCATGGTCTAGTGTGAGGTGTCCCTGACCATGGCAGCGGGTTGGAACTAAATGATCCACCTCAAGCCATTCTATGATTCTAAGACCCTCTAAGGTTAGATTAAGCTAACCAGTCCCCTTTAGCCCCATACTCCACATGCCTGCCTGCAAGCAATGCCCTGCCAGGGTTCCTCACTACCTTCAGTGTCCCAAGGGACACAACAGCAGCACTTGTGATAGCAAATTAAACATGCCTAGGAATCTTTTCTGGCACCAAGGCCAACCGGTTAAAATAGCCTGCACCCACGCTCCTAAGCTTTTTTGCTCTTCAAAACACTCTAACTTCTTTCAAGTTGCCTGCTGAGAGAGGTGGTTGACCCATGCTAAATCCTGAGCTGTGCTGGGGACCTTTATAAGAATATAACAGTGCAGAAAAGTTCCAGCACTTGCGGAAAACCCCCTTGTTCTATTTATCAGTCAAGAAACAGATTAGGCATCTTCAGTATATTCAGGTGAACGCAAGACTTCTGTGATTGAAGGAGCTGATCCAAAACACTAGCGGTGTAGGAGAATTTTGTAGGGTTTCTGCTCTGGGGAAAGCAACCCTTGCTCGAGCCAAAGTCACCACTAATCTAAACATGAATGTATTCAGCATGTTCATATCCACCATATCCGCTGCAGCCAGTGGCTGTGGGGTTCTCGGTGCACTCCTGCCTGTCTCCTGAGCATCACACAGCATCACGCCACTGCTCTCACCTCCCTGCCCCAACCCGGCTTCCTACATGGGAGGAAAGAGGAAGGGGACCAAAGGTGTTTCCATTACAGCCATGCTGCCAGCACCGCCTCAGACACCCTCCAGCATCATCAGTGAGGGGAGGTGCGAATGGGCCGCTCACACCACCCTGCTGCTTGTGCAACTGCCCTCACACTCACCGCACACAGGACCTGTGAACAGGCTGAACAGAAACCCAAAGCAAAGCTGCCCCACAAACATTACGCATTGCTTCTTATACAGGGAAACAGACAATTCCAAACACTAGGAAAATTTGGATCTGGAAGGTGCTCCTAAGTCAGAGCTTTGTTAAAATTAAATGCGTTAAGTATCCATATGCCTCACCATAACTTACCAAATCAGACAACACATTGCAGTCGCTTAAACGAACACTATTACTGTAAGCAGTGCCGTACAGTCGGTGGTACTGTATGCACTGCTATATACTGTGGTAAGAGAAACTCATTGAGAGTCTGTGCTAAAGCAGGTGATCCCACTCAGTTCTGGTAAGGTTTCCACTTCAAGGAGAGGCTTCCTTTTCTAAGGTTTCAACAAACCTTGGGTTCCTGCTCCTAAAAGGAACTGGTGTATGTCATCATCTGTCCAATTTATTCTGAGATATTTTTCGCCTCAGGTCTGCCTGCATTGCTATGAGTCATTTCCCCCGAATTATGTGAGGATATTTAGAATGTGTGCTCGGCATATTTAACAACCTGAGCTAATTGCCAGTTTTGGGCTCCTTTAGCATAGCCTACTGAAAAGATATTGAAGATTAACGGTTTTATTAGATAGCAAGGATTAAATCTTCAGCTGTACAAACTGAGCGGTCTCATTGCTAATTCCCAGATAGGATCCTTATCTCCATCCTGCATACATCTTCAGCCTTGAGCTACACTTGCTTTTTCTGTATCTTGGGAGAGATCCAGTGGGAGGAGTAACATGTTCTGTATCCTAGTGAGGGGGAGATACTGTCATGGCACCTGCCCTAGAGCCCACTGAAGGAAGCAGAGAAGCTGCACTTTGATTTTGGGATCAGGCCTAAGCCTGGCACAACAAAGCACTGCTTAAACGAGTAATTAACTTCAACCATGTGCCTTATTTTCGGTGACTTCAACAAGACTCAAAAATGAGATTTTCCAGATGCCGATTCGAGGACATGGTAAGCGTGTTGCCGATTCAGAGCCTGGCTGCAGCTGTTTCATGCGCAGAACCTGGACCAGGGGTTGCACTGTGCGATGCTGCTCCATACCCACTGCCTTTTTGGGACAGACGCTCTCATTGCAACTGAGTCCATCACACGCCAGAGCTGAACTTTCAGATGCTGCAGTTAAACTGCCATAGCCCCTGTGGAAAAGCCCTCCACTACTTAATAGGAAATTCCAGCCCTGAAAATGCTTATTTTGGGGCTTTTTAATCATTTTAACAGGAAATTGCATATAAAATGCTATAGAATAGATAGGAAATCTACTGAATTTCAGGGTCTACTTCAGATTTTTTTCTGCTGTGCTCCACCCTTGAAGATCTTCATGCTTTCACCGATATTAAATTCTGCAGGACTTTTCCACAGAGGAAATATGTCATTTATTTTCTTAACGCTCCTGACTGAGCAAATATAGACAAAATAAAGTTTACTGTGGCACAAGGGAGACTTGAATTTGAAGTTGCTTTTCAATCGTCTGACATTACAAACGCCTGGAGCTGTGACTGATATCTCACACCCACAGCCAAGCATGTTGCTTGGAAAATCCTGTTACATGAGCGAATGAGAAGGCTAAAATATATTAATCAAAGTTTTTCACTTTTGCAGAATTTGGGGATTTTTTATTCATTTTTCCCTTTATCTGCCTTGACTTTCAGAGGCTGACTCACAAAAAGCGTGATTTTCCTACCCAAAAGAGAAATACATCCTCAGAATTATCACATCTGGTCCAAACTGAATCTTGATCCATGCACGTATTTCCTCCAGGACTGTCTCAGACTCAGGGTTGTGATTCAGGTGCATCTTCCTAATGAAGATGAATTGCATATGGGTTTCCTTGCAGTTTCAGAGACCTAAAGGTCTCTGCACAGAGACCAACAGAGGCAGATTTTTACACAAGAAAAGACCCACTGGTGCATGTACATCTTTATCTTAGTTCATATATGTAAGAACAGGATGATTTAATATTTGTATATGCCTCTGTCTAACCGGGAGACTAATTATACAGGTACAGATTTATAAAAAGAACGGAGAAAGTAGGGGCTGAAAAGAGGTAGAAGAGTGGATTATCAGTTCCATCATGTACAATCTATGCTCCTACATCCCAAAGACCTACACTATCACTTTCCCAGGGTTAGGCTTCATCCACTCCCACTGTTCAGGCACATTTTCATGCACACTCGTATGTTTCTTTACATTGCTAGGTTACACAAGTCCAAGCATCTATGTGCTATCTGAATGTGTCCAGCTTTGAAATCTGAGCCCTGCTATCAAAGCTGGATAATGATAGCCAACATAAAAATCAGATTCAAGGGATTTTATGCCTTGAGTCAACACAGCAGAGCAGGGACCATCCATGGTTTTGGTGTGGCTGCTGCAAAATGCATGTTTTGATTCAGTGCCCTGGGAGCCTCAAGTCTGCTGCTAATATTTCTTTTCCAATTATTGCTGTGAGTGGATAAAATATATTTTAATATCTTTGTGCTAGGAGTCCTATCTAGAGAGAGAGAGGTATTTCCACTGCACTTCAAGACCATTACATTTATTTGCACAATTCACTTAACTCTGGTCCATGATATCGCCAGAAGCCCTTGATGGAATTATGGTTCCATAATTATAGCTTTATAAATTACAGTCCTTAATAGCTTTAGGGCTGGATTCTCTCTTGCAATAAATCATCAGGGCTTCATTGATTTTATTGAAGTATATGGAGGTATGTCAACTTACACCAGCTGAAAATTGAGGTGAGATTCTCACCCTTTGAAGTCACTGGGAGTTCTGCCATCAACTTAAAGGCAGCCAGAAATTAACCCTTGGTCCTCATTTTTCACATCCACTTTGCTACAGTGAATGGCGTCAATACAATAAATCATTGAAAAAAAATGATATCACAAATCCAAATGATGTTGCTAATTAAAATCTATCATTATCACTTGTGCCTAAAAGGTTGGACTCTAAAAGGGTATGATTCCCTACTGCTCTGCACCTGAGACTCCCTTTGTATAGTCCAACACACTCTCAACTCCTGTAATACCCCAATATCTTTTTATGGATGTTCTTAGATATGCACACATGAATATAAAGTTTCAGAGTATGTCACTGTGCACTCTCAGCTTATTTATTGCTCATGCATGAGCCTCAGTGAGAGGAACAGATAAATAACTGGAAGACATCCAGCATTTCAAATGATCAACAAATGGATGGATGAGCTCACTCAGGTTCCTCAGGCAATGTGCACAGTCTTCTGCCAAGAAACCAGGCAGTAGAAGAGAAGGTTAAAATATTGAGCATGCGGGGAAGCATTGCACTGGGTGAAACAAACATTCATACGTAAATAGTGAAAGTCACTCGCTGCCACGGGTCAGGTTTGACATAGTATTGATCACTTGGGACGGATGCGACAATCGTTCCCTTAAAGAATAAGTAAAATACACTGTCAAGTCTTTCCCATTAAAATAGAATACCTAGTACTTATATAATATCAGTGTATTTTGGTGATGGCAACAGTTCAGTGAGCTTAAATTAGGCTATCTGCATTTTCAGTTATGGAAACAAAGTCACTGAAAATTTCAGTAGAAACCAGCTATTGATTTTTATGGCAACCAAAATGTGCACATCTGTGCCTTGCCCAAAGTCAATTTTGGCAGGGACATCAGAGATCATCAGTTCCTAAGTCCAACCAGTGAACCCTCAATCACAGCTTATTCCATCTGATGTCAATTAAAAATCAAACCAGATCCTTCAGAGGAGAATTACTAAGGGGTCTGTTAAGAACAGTAAAGCACATGCCTAGATTTACCGACAGGTGAGGCAGTTGTGATGTATGCAAAGGAAGGCATAAAGTGGTTATCCATTGAAGCCCCTGTGACTGATTGAAGGGTAAGCTTAAGAGTGCTTTCTTGGGTATTCCTGCACTGCAGTTTGGTTTTCCTTTCCTCTGTGCTTATGGTTACAACTGTATTATTTGTCCCTCAGCTAAGATAAACATTTGAATCCGTTACAACAAATTTACTGGTTGCAGTCAGAAAAAAGCTCTCTGTTGCTTCTTGATAGCTCCACCACAGAGAGATAAGGGGCAGGCTGTTTAAAACGTTGAGCTTCTCACAACAAGGGAAT